>NC_089837.1:29734749-30363082 GCF_035609145.1 Eleutherodactylus coqui
TCGATAAAAACGGCTGCTTTACAGAATCGGCAGCGGCATCTAAAGAGTTAACAGCTGCGATCCGTGTCAGCGCCAATCGTGGCTCTTACCAATGGGTGTCAGCGGTCAGACAGCTGGGCACCGCCGCGTACGGAGAGGTATCGGCTGCCGGTCGCCCTCCATGTGGACCCCGGTGCCAGAAGTTGTAAGCAGCGAGGGGTTAAACATTTCGCAAAAAGTGATGAAAAAGCCGCTTGTTCCCAAAATGGTGTTATTGTAAAGCACATGACCCCCCGCTCCCCCGCAGCAGCATGCCCCCCCCCCCCCCCCGTCTCTCCGCAGCACATGACCCCCCCCCCCCCCCCGTCTCTCCGCAGCACATGACCCCCCCCCCCCCCCCCCGTCTCTCCGCAGCACATGACCCCCCCGTCTCTCCGCAGCACATGACCCCTCCCCCACTCTCCCGTCCCTCCGCAGCACATGACCCCCCGCCTGGCAATAGGGAGATCGAGGTTCTGGGGGGGGGGGGGGGGGGGGGGGTTTCTGCAAGGTACGGGGAAAAAGTCTTCTGGTCACTGAGCAGTTAAATATCGTGTTTGCAGTTTCTCCGTGTAATTCCTGGATTCATCGTTTTTAGCGCCACTTTAACATTTCGCCGCCGGCCTCTCTGCATTGTATCCGTGCCCTCTGACCTACATGTCCCAGAAGGCTGTGGGTGGGGGTCACATGACCTGTGTCACTGCTGCACTGCATGCTGGGTAGGAGAGGTGCTGGGCTCCATGCCAGGGTCCTGCAGATGCATTTTTCAGGTTTGGCGCGTGTAATTGATGTACCGTTCCGCCGTTTACTTGTGCGCCGATCGCAGCACAGGCCAAAAGTTGGGCCGTTATTGCCGGGAGGGTTTTGCCCCTCATCTGTGCGGCAGCCGTGAAACTTGTGGCCTCCTTGTAGGAGCCGCTGCTGTGACTCGGGCGTGGTGTAAGCGTGCGATACCGCGATGTCAGGCTCCTCCCACTATCAGCCACGCATGAAAACGCAAATAATATTTTTTTTCTCACATAATTTTAATCAGTCGCTTCACTGCGAATCAAAATGTTGGCAGCGTCGCCGATCGGGGGCGGCGGGCGTTTATACGCGTCTTAAACTGCCGTGAATATTTTATATGAATTATAACTCATTATTTTTATCTTTTTTTTAGTATTCTCATGTTATAAATTTTGCATTCTATCATTTCATTTGTAATTTTTAGTATCGGGCCGCGCCCCGGGAGCGTGTGGGGAAACACGGAGAATAATAGGCCGCGCCCGGGAGCGTGTGGTGAAACACGGAGAATAATAGGCCGCGCCCGGGAGCGTGTGGTGAAACACGGAGAATAATAGGCCGCGCCCGGGAGCGTGTGGTGAAACACGGAGAATAATAGGCCGCGCCCGGAGCGGTGTGGGGAAACACGGAGAATAATAGGCCGCGCCCGGGAGCGTGTGGTGAAACACGGAGAATAATAGGCCGCGCCCGGGAGCGTGTGGTGAAACACGGAGAATAATAGGCCGCGCCCGGGAGCGTGTGGTGAAACACGGAGAATAATAGGCCGCGCCCGGGGGCGTGTGGGGAAACACGGAGAATAATAGGCCGCGCCCGGGAGCGTGTGGGGAAACACGGAGAAATAATAGGCCGCGCCCGGAGCGTGTGGGGGAAACACGGAGAATAATAGGCCGCGCCCGGGAGCGTGTGGTGAAACACGGAGAATAATAGGCCGCGCCCGGGGGCGTGTGGGGAAACACGGAGAATAATAGGCCGCGCCCGGGAGCGTGTGGGGAAACACGGAGAATAATAGGCCGCGCCCGGGAGCGTGTGTGGGGAAACACGGAGAATAATAGGCCGCGCCCGGAGCGTGTGGTGAAACACGGAGAATAATAGGCCGCGCCCGGGAGCGTGTGGTGAAACACGGAGAATAATAGGCCGCGCCCGGGAGCGGTGTGGTGAAACACGGAGAATAATAGGCCGCGCCCGGGGGCGTGTGGGGAAACACGGAGAATAATAGGCCGCGCCCGGGAGCGTGTGGGGAAACACGGAGAATAATAGGCCGCGCCCGGGAGCGTGTGGGGAAACACGGAGAATAATAGGCCGCGCCCGGGAGCGTGTGGGGGAAACACGGAGAATAATAGGCCGCGCCCGGGAGCGTGTGGGGAAACACGGAGAATAATAGGCCGCGCCCGGGAGCGGTGTGGTGAAACACGGAGAATAATAGGCCGCGCCCGGGGGCGTGTGGGGAAACACGGAGAATAATAGGCCGCGCCCGGGAGCGTGTGGGGGAAACACGGAGAATAATAGGCCGCGCCCGGGAGCGTGTGGGGAAACACGGAGAATAATAGGCCGCGCCCGGGAGCGTGTGGGGGAAACACGGAGAATAATAGGCCGCGCCCGGGAGCGTGTGGGGAAACACGGAGAATAATAGGCCGCGCCCGGGAGCGTGTGGGGAAACACGGAGAATAATAGGCCGCGCCCGGGAGCGTGTGGGGAAACACGGAGAATAATAGGCCGCGCCCGGGAGCGTGTGGGAAACACGGAGAATAATAGGCCGCGCCCGGGAGCGTGTGGGGAAACACGGAGTATAATAGGCCGCGCCCGGGAGCGTGTGGTGAAACACGGAGTATAATAGGCCGCGCCCGGGAGCGTGTGGGGAAACACGGAGAATAATAGGCCGCGCCCGGGGAGCGTGTGGGGGAAACACGGAGAATAATAGGCCGCGCCCGGAGAGCGTGTGGGGAAACACGGAGAATAATAGGCCGCGCCCGGTGAGCGTGTGGGGAAACACGGAGAATAATAGGCCGCGCCCGGGGAGCGTGTGGGGAAACACGGAGAATAATAGGCCGCACCCGGGAGAGCGTGTGGGGAAACACGGAGAATAATAGGCCGCGCCCGGGAGCGTGTGGGGAAACACGGAGAATAATAGGCCGCGCCCGGGAGCGTGTGGGGAAACACGGAGAATAATAGGCCGCGCCCGGGAGCGTGTGGGGAAACACGGAGAATAATAGGCCGCGCCCGGGAGCGTGTGGGAAACACGGAGAATAATAGGCCGCGCCCGGGAGCGTGTGGTGAAACACGGAGAATAATAGGCCGCGCCCGGGAGCGTGTGGTGAAACACGGAGAAATAATAGGCCGCGCCCGGGGGGCGTGTGGGGGAAACACGGAGAATAATAGGCCGCGCCCGGGAGCGTGTGGGGAAACACGGAGAATAATAGGCCGCGCCCGGGAGGCGTGTGGGGAAACACGGAGAATAATAGGCCGCGCCCGGGAGCGTGTGGGGAAACACGGAGAATAATAGGCCGCGCCGGGAGCGTGTGGGGAAACACGGAGAATAATAGGCCGCGCCCGGGGAGCGTGTGGGGAAACACGGAGAATAATAGGCCGCGCCCGGGGGCGTGTGGGGAAACACGGAGAATAATAGGCCGCGCCCGGGGGCGTGTGGGGAAACACGGAGAATAATAGGCCGCGCCCGGGAGCGTGTGGGGGAAACACGGAGAATAATAGGCCGCGCCCGGGAGCGTGTGGGGAAACACGGAGAATAATAGGCCGCGCCCGGGAGCGTGTGGGGAAACACGGAGAATAATAGGCCGCGCCCGGGGAGCGTGTGGGGAAACACGGAGAATAATAGGCCGCGGCCCGGGGAGCGTGTGGGGAAACACGGAGAATAATAGGCCGCGCCCGGGAGCGGTGTGGGGAAACACGGAGTATAATAGGCCGCGCCCGGGGAGCGTGTGGTGAAACACGGAGTATAATAGGCCGCGCCCGGGAGCGTGTGGTGAAACACGGAGAATAATAGGCCGCGCCCGGGAGCGTGTGGTGAAACACGGAGAATAATAGGCCGCGCCCGGGAGCGTGTGGGGAAACACGGAGAATAATAGGCCGCGCCCGGGAGCGTGTGGGGAAACACGGAGAATAATAGGCCGCGCCCGGGAGCGTGTGGGGAAACACGGAGAATAATAGGCCGCGCCCGGGAGCGTGTGGGGAAACACGGAGAATAATAGGCCGCGCCCGGGAGCGTGTGGGGAAACACGGAGAATAATAGGCCGCGCCCGGGAGCGTGTGGGGAAACACGGAGAATAATAGGCCGCGCCCGGGAGCGTGTGGGGAAACACGGAGAATAATAGGCCGCGCCCGGGAGCGTGTGGGGAAACACGGAGAATAATAGGCCGCGCCCGGGAGCGTGTGGGGAAACACGGAGAATAATAGGCCGCGCCCGGGAGCGTGTGGGGAAACACGGAGAATAATAGGCCGCGCCCGGGAGCGTGTGGGGAAACACGGAGAATAATAGGCCGCGCCCGGGAGCGTGTGGGGAAACACGGAGTATAATAGGCCGCGCCCGGGAGCGTGTGGTGAAACACGGAGTATAATAGGCCGCGCCCGGGAGCGTGTGGTGAAACACGGAGAATAATAGGCCGCGCCCGGGAGCGTGTGGTGAAACACGGAGAATAATAGGCCGCGCCCGGGAGCGTGTGGGGAAACACGGAGAATAATAGGCCGCGCCCGGGAGCGTGTGGGGAAACACGGAGAATAATAGGCCGCGCCCGGGAGCGTGTGGGGAAACACGGAGAATAATAGGCCGCGCCCGGGAGCGTGTGGGGAAACACGGAGAATAATAGGCCGCGCCCGGGAGCGTGTGGGGAAACACGGAGAATAATAGGCCGCGCCCGGGAGCGTGTGGGGAAACACGGAGAATAATAGGCCGCGCCCGGGAGCGTGTGGGGAAACACGGAGAATAATAGGCCGCGCCCGGGAGCGTGTGGGGAAACACGGAGAATAATAGGCCGCGCCCGGGAGCGTGTGGGGAAACACGGAGAATAATAGGCCGCGCCCGGGAGCGTGTGGGGAAACACGGAGAATAATAGGCCGCGACTCACTGGCGTGCGGAGCGGTGATCGCGTATGACAGTGGATCTCGGGCTTCCTTTTTTTTTTTTTACCTCCTCTATTTTCTAGCATCATGCGTATAAATGGCGCGTACGCTATGCAATAACGGACGTACAGTATTTATTACGCACCCATAGAGAACAATAGGGCTCTGTCGTGCACTGCGCAGCAAAATAGAACAGGCTGCGCATAATGTAAACGATTAGCGTGAACGGATCCATCTACTTTCATTGACTCCATTTCGGCCCGTGTGCGCCCCCCTTTGGTTTTACTATTTTATTCTTTTTAGTATTCTTATTGTGTGGTGTTAGACTTTTTCAGTCTCCCGTCCTCACCCGCGGCACGTTCTATTTGTCGCGAGCATACGCTGTGGACGGCTTCCATTGCAGTCAATGGAAGCCGTCCATCACACTATCTTCCACTGTAGCGTGCGCGCCGGAGCGTCATGCGGGACGTCGGGCAGCGGATCCAGAGGTAAGTATGGGGTCTCGGGGGGGGGGGGGGGGGGGGGGGGTGCCGCAACTGGCTCCGCTGCGGTATTCCACTTGCGGAGCCCGTCACGGCCGTGGGCATTGGGCCTTTTTTATTATTAGTTTTTAATTTTTTTTAGCATTGACATCTGCGGACGGACTGCAGGACGCGCTTTATCACCTCGCGACGGCGCGGGCAATACAAAGATTTTTTTTTAAAACAAGCCTGTACTGCGTATGACCGACGGAAGACCGCGGAAGCTCGCTGGAAAGTTATGCGAGGTCACCGGTCGGGGTCAAAGCCGGATCCCGATGTGGGCTCCCACTACTGGACTAGCGGAATTTCCTGACTGTCAGATGCTGGACTATTGGACGTTTTTGCTTTGTGTGGACCAACTCCGTGTTGTGTCTGGACTTTCTTGGGAAATATGCGGATCCAGAGTTGTTGATTCCAATCATCCGGCACCTCATAGTCCAAACATGACATGTTTGAGATCAGCAGAAATTCTGGACTATTGGGTGCCAGACAATTGGAATTTATAGTAGAATTTATATGGTATTGCATTGACAGACCGGCGTTATGCCAGACTAGTGGATTTTTTGGAGTATTGGGATAATTCTGATAGTCCAGAAAGTTAAGGCTCCAGAATTCTAGTCACCTGGCATCCGGTGGTGCAATCCTATTACTGTGGTTGGTCACATATTTTTAGACCGTTCTGGATTATCAGGTGCCAGACTATTGGAATGTCTATAACATATCTGTACGTTCTCTCTCGTAGACATTTGTCCTCCTTTGCAACGCCAGTCAAGAAGTTAATGATGGACTGCAGCGTCGTTGTCAGCCCGCTCCAGTCCAGGAACCCAAACAGCAGCGACGCCATGAAACGCTCACCAGCACCAAACTACACGGCCGTCGGGGACCCCATGGATAAGGAGAACATGGCGGCCACTCCTTCGAAGAGCAGCGTCGCCCGGAAGCTGCTCGTGTCACCCCCGCTGATGGAGTACGGCGACAAAGATGCTTATGACTTCTCCCCGGTCAAGTCACCTGACTCCTCCAAGGGCGCCTTGTCGGCAAAGTCCTTCTATAGGAAGGCGACGGTGTACGTGACGCCGATTGAGCGGAAACTGATCAGCGAGAGTAAGCGGCGCAGCGGTCAAAACACGTCGCCTCTGATTACGAAATCGGATGGCAAAGAGTCTTCCAAGTTCACCCGGATAAAACGTTTGCCGACCGCGAAGAAAAGGAAATCCACTGGAAGTTCAGCGACGGTGAAAAAAGCGCGCGGCGCGATGCCGAAAACTGTACGTTCTGCAGCGCCAAAAAACAAGAGTACCCCACCGCCAGAGAGCGAAAATAAAGCCCCATCAAATCCAGAGCGGTCTGAAACGCCCCCAGAAGAGCCCAACGTTCATAGGACCGCCATCTTAGGGCTGAAGATGAAACCAAGGCCAAAGTTGACTGTGGGCGCCGCATTCTTCGCCACTGGCAGGAGGCCTCATTCTGCACCTAAGCGCCTCCCTGCCCTCCTCAAGCTTCCAGCGTCTACCAAACCTTCCTTCAAACCCGTAAAAAAGAGCATGGCGCCAACCGTGAAGCCCGCCAATGCCGCCCCTCAGGTCCTGAAGGAGGAGGCGGTCATCAGCCAGAAAGCGGTCACAGGTTGTGCGTTGTCTACCCGGAAGAAGAGTGAGAGCGAGCGCCACAGAGACGCCGACGCAAAGCGCAAGAGTCCGGAGCAGGCTGAGATGGAAAATGGCGCCAGCCCACCAGAAGGGAGACGACTGGTGAGACGACTTCACGAACAGGTAATAATGGGCGGAGCCGGCTTCATTGTTGGGATTTTTTTTGTAATTCACATTTTTTCATAGTTTTTTGGTAACGTACACGGAATTGTTACAATTAACACTACTGTTTTGTTTGCCGCCTCCACAGGGTGCGGACAGTGAATCTCGGATGACGTTTGACGATGATGAGACACTAAAGAACTCGGGCAAAAAACGTAACTGCAACAAGCGGGTCTACACTTACGCATCAGTGACCGCCAATGCGCCATTTTACTGACCTCGCTAACCTATACGGCGGCTCTGCAAACTGGCACGCTGCTGTATATTTACGGGAGGTAGTCGGCAAGGGGTTAATCTAAAGAGACACTTAGAAAAAGTAGCGCTGAGCGATTGTTGGAGTAATCCGGTCGGGAGAGAGCGGCCCGATCTTTACAAAAAAAGTCAATGGGATTAAAAATTGGGCTCACTAATTTGCCCTCCAGAAGGTCCCGATGCGGCCGGAGCCCCGCGGACTGCATGAGGATACAGCCAGACATCTGGGGAAGGTGGTGGCGCTGCCAGGGGGTGGAGCTAACCCGATGGTATTGGAGGTTTTGGTCCCAGATGGTGCCTGGAGACCAAAAAGCCTTAGAGTGGGCTGTGAAAGCTGCAGGAGTTGTGGGCGCTGCCAACCAGGAGAGCTACCAATGGGGAAAAGTTATAGGGAGAAAAGACTGGCGGATGGGCGCAGCTTTCCAGGAAAGATGGCGGGGCGGTCGGATGTATTATCCAACTTCTTTTTTACGGAGTATACTGTATTATAAACCAGCATAGGATACGCGTTTTGGGGTGAACCCCCTCTTCAGTCACGGGGCTGATACAAGAAGGTCATCCAAGGTCATGGGAGTGATAACAACATGCAGGAACGGAAAGAGAATAAAAATTGAATAAAACAAGAAACATTACCGTTAAATTAAAGTAAAATGCGCCCAAACGGAGAGGTGAATACCGAACCGGGCGATGGATCATATCAAATGAATAGAAAATGTAAAAATGGTGAGTGATGCCATATTGGGTTGTACAAAACAGGATGGCACAGTATCTACCAGCCTGGCGCAACACTGCTATGACCGTCATCTATTAGCCCCGCCCAGTGTGACTGAAGAAGAGGGTCGCTCCGAAACGCGTATCTATGCTGGTTTGTAATATACTCAATGAAGCCATCCCACCCGGAGAGTCGGGCCGCTCTATACCTTCTATGAAGAGGGCGCAGTGGTCGGCACTGCTGCTTACAATGCTGGGGTCCTAGGTTCAAATCTCATGAAAACGCCATCCACATGCTGTACTGGGACAGATTTGAACCTACAACCCCAGCACTGCAAGGCAGTAGTGCTAACAACTGGGCCACCGGAGGAGGAAAAAGAGAACGTACAAATGGTGTCCATAGTCAGACGTGAAGCTAGAACCCCTGAGCTACAAGGCAATGGGGCTAGCCACTGAGCTGCTTCTTCTCCCTCCCCTGTGGCTCAGTTGTTAGCACTGCTGCCTGTCGGTGCTGGGGTTCAATTCTGACCAAGGCCAACATCTGGATGGTGTTTTTCTAAGTTGATGCTGCCCTTGATGAGCTTTGCACCTAGGCCCCTCCACCCCCGCCTGCCCAGAACTGCAGTCACTGAGTCACCGTCAGTCATGCATTATGGGAAGGACCATTTTTTTCTGCCGAAAATCGGGTTAGGCTGGCCTGATCTGATTCTGTGAAAGTCGTTCCGATTTTTACCCTCCGGCCGATCATGATGATAAACCCTTTTTTAAAAATTGTTATTGAATTTTACCCACTTTTTTCTTTGCCCCAGAAGCCACCGTTTACCCGATCTTCAGCACGCCGGCCGGCCCGAAGAAAAGGTCAGTTGGACTTGTATGTCTTTGTTCAGATTGTTTTCCCACCGAAGCTGTTCATCCTGTGGGCTGATGGGTGATCGCTGGGTCTGTGAATGCGGGGACCACCAGGATGGCACCTCGAGGCTGGCACTCCATTCACTGCCTATGGAGATGCCGCAGTGCTGCGCTCAGCTACACTCCTCCGTCCCACAGAAGTGAATGGCACGCCGGTCACACACCGTCACCTGCTGTGATCATAGTCTATAGCCTTGATCAGCATGATCTCAACCCGACCTAAACCTTACCTGCCAGGATGCGGGCGACACCAATGTGATGAATATGGGCTGCAATGGGTTAATGTAATACACGGACCCATAATGAGCCCTGCGGGTCAGGGGGCTCCAGGAAAACATAGAGGGGATTCCCTTCAATGAAGAAAGTCTGGTAACCCAGCACCGACTGCATTGCTATGGCACTACAAGGTCCATGCCTATCTGGTAGTCCAGAATATGTGGTGATGTGGCACTGGGTGTCATTGATGCTGGATTAAAGGACTTCCATTGTTCTAACCCTTCCCGGCTTTTCATCTGTTTCCCCTCAGATCAGTAGATTTCCGGGTAGATTTGATGTCTCCGGTTTCCTCTGGTTCTCCTCTGAACACGCCGCTGGCCTTAAACAAGGTTCAGAAACCCAACAAGAGGAAAGACTCCAACAAAGTGGCCGACGACCAGCTGATCATTGTAAGTCTGATAAAGGAAAATTCTTTTCAGCAGCACTCACCATAACCCATAAGGCCTCATGTCCACGGGGAAAATCAGGCCCGCTCCGGATTCTCCATGGAGAATCCGTAGCGGGTCCCTCCTGCCCCACGGACATGAGCGCTGAAAATAGGAATAAATGAGAATAAACTCACCTCCCATCCGCTCCGGATCTTCTTTCTTCGGCTCGGCGGATGTGCATGATGACGTCGGTGACGTGCCCCGCGCATGCGCCGGGCCAAAGCAAAATGATCCGGCCGCGACTGAGAGAAGATGGAGCCGCCGTGAAGAGTAGAAACGGAGCGTGTGAGTAAATTCCTATTTTAGGTCTCCCGCGGATCCGGACGGCTTCCATAGGCTTCAATAGAAGCCCGCGGGAGCCATCCCCGCGGGAGACCCGCATGAAAATGGAGCATGGTCCAGATTTTTTCATGCTCCATTTTTTTTTAAATCCCTTTTATTGACCATCCGCGGGTATTTATCTACCTGCGGGTGGTCAATGCATCCCTGTGGGATGCGGATCCGCATGCGGGAGATGCCTATGGGAGGGGTTTCTTCCACATGTAGTGTCCTGCACGCCTAACTGGGATTGAATCCTAATCCCATAGATTCAAACAGTAAAAAAGAAAAATAGGCAGCAGAGTCCAGATCTTCAGGTGCAATAAAGACTTATATTTCCATCAGAACATCACCTCATCATGAAATACAGCGACGTTTCGACCGTTACATAGATGGTCTTTGTCAAGATCTGGACTCTGCTGCCTATTTTTCTTTTTTACTCTGTTTGGATCATTGTAAGTCTGACTGCATGCTAATGTCCTAGAGGGTGTAACACCCTCCTGACATCCTCTGTGCTGCGGGGGACTCTGCTCCTTCCACTATATAACTGTGTGGCCTCCGACAGTACACAGCCCTACTGACATCCTCTGTGCTGCTGGGGGACTCTGCTCCTTCCACTATATAACTGTGTGGCCTCCGACAGTACACAGCGCTCCTGACATCCTCTGTGCTGCTGGGGGACTCTGCTCCTTCCATTGTATAACTGTGTGGCCTCCGACAGTACACAGCCCTCCTGACATCCTCTGTGCTACTGGGGACTCTGCTCCTTCCATTATATAACTGTGTGGCCTCCGACAGTACACAGCCCTCCTGACATCCTCTGTGCTGCTGGGGACTCTGCTCCTTCCCTTGTATAACTGTGTGGTCTCCGACAGTACACAGCCCTCCTGACATCCTCTGTGCTGCTGGGGGACTCTGCTCCTTCCACTATATAACTGTGTGGCCTCCGACAGTACACAGCCCTCCTGACATCCTCTGTGCTGCTGGGGACTCTGCTCCTTCCACTATATAACTGTGTGTCCTCCGACAGTACACAGCGCTCCTGACATCCTCTGTGCTGCTGGGGGACTCTGCTCCTACCACTATATAACTGTGTGGCCTCCGACAGTACACAGCCCTCCTGGCATCCTCTGTGCTGCTGGGGACTCTGCTCCTTCCATTATATAACTGTGTGGCCTCCGACAGTACACAGTCCTCCTGACATCCTCTGTGCTGCTGGGAGACTCTGCTCCTACCACTATATAACTCGGCCCTCCTGACATCCTCTGTGCTGCGGGGGACTCTGCTCCTTCCATTATATAACTGTGTGGCCTCCGACAGTACACAGCCCTCCTGACATCCTCTGTGCTGCTGGGGACTCTGCTCCTTCCATTGTATAACTGTGTGGCCTCCGACAGTACACAGCCCTCCTGACATCCTCTGTGCTGCTAGGGGACTCTGCTCCTACCACTATATAACTGTGTGGCCTCCGACAGTACACAGCCCTCCTGACATCCTCTGTGCTGCTGGGGACTCTGCTCCTTCCATTATATAACTGTGTGGCCTCCGACAGTACACAGCCCTCCTGACATCCTCTGTGCTGCGGGGGACTCTGCTCCTTCCACTATATAACTGTGTGGCCTCCGACAGTACACAGCCCTCCTGACATCCTCTGTGCTGCTGGGGACTCTGCTCCTTCCATTATATAACTGTGTGGCCTCCGACAGTACACAGTCCTCCTGACATCCTCTGTGCTGCTGGGAGACTCTGCTCCTACCACTATATAACTCGGCCCTCCTGACGTCCTCTGTGCTGCTGGGGGACTCTGCTCCTACCACTATATTTCTCGGCCACCCTGACGTCCTCTGTGCTGCGGGGGACTCTGCTCCTACCACTATATAACTCTGTGACCTCCGACAGTACACAGCCCTCCTGACATCCTCTGTGCTGCTGGGGGACTCTGCTCCTACCACTATATAACTCGGCCCTCCTGACGTCCTCTGTGCTGCGGGGGACTCTGCTCCTTCCATTATATAACACTGTGGCCTCCGACAGCACACAGCCCTCCTGACATCCTCTGTGCTGCTGCAGAGTTTGCTGCTACCACTGTATAACTGTGACTCCCCAGAAATCCTCTGTGCTGCTGGGGGTACATCTCTGTACCCTATGTAACTCTGCCGCCTTTCACAAGACCACTCCTCTCCTGAAGTACTCTGTGCTGCGGATGTTAATCTTCTCTCCCCCTGTAGGACGCTGGACAGAAGCACTTTGGCCCCGTGTCGTGCAGCACCTGCGGGATGATCTACTCGGCCTCCAATGTAGAGGATGAGGCTCAGCATGCGCAGTATCACCAGAGGCTGCTGGAGAGCATCCACTTTGTGGTAAGGACACTCCTGCAGCTTTCTAGAACTTTCTCTACTATTTTATGTTAAGTTCCTCACTAGCTGAGACTACTTCTCACAGCTGAGGGTTTGCTACAATGTATCGCAGTAGTAAGAACTGAGCTCACAGGATTGTCTACACTCGTGATGGCGCACCTATTACACGCGTGTCAGCACTGACACGCGTGTAATAGGCAGCATACAGAAAAGTATGGGACTGCATGTCAAGAACCAAGAAGGATGTTTGGTCCTCGGCTCCCGCACGGCCAGGTGCAATAGCCGAGGATAAAACATCGCTGTAGACACTGTGTGCCGGAGGTCTGTAGGCCAAAACAGAACTCCGGCAGAGCGGCTAGTGCTGGGACTTCCGGTTAGGCTGCTGACCTCCCTTCCGGTGGAGCAGGAAGCTGACACACCAAGCTGAAAAGGTTGCCCATCACTGGTCTACACTCGAGCACACTGCAGCTGTGCGAGCAAGATGGGTTCCTGGGCTCTGGGTGGAAACCAGGCTGTTTCTAGTCCCTGACTGGGCGACCCCCTCTAAGTTCTCGTGACTTCCATAACATTCTAGACTCTTCTCTTCACAGGGTTGGAAGAAGGAGCGAGTTGTGGCCGAATTCTGGGATGGAAAAATCCTAATGATTTGCCCTGAAGATGCAAAATACGCCCTGAGAAAGGTAAGGAATGTGTCGGCATCGCGCCCAAGTGGGAGGGGCCTGGAAAACTGCCCGATCTGCCGGATTACCAGACTTCTGTTGTATGAGGCTGAGAATTTTGCTACCTCTGTCACTTGTCTGTACTGATCTGCTTTTATACTCCAGTCACATCCGGAGCTGCAGTCACGCCCGCCCTGGATGTAGGAACTTCTCACTCTGCTGCATCAGTGTCTGTATTGAGCTCGCCCTATTAGAACGCCCTTAAAGGGGTTGTCCCGCGGCAGCAAGTGGGGGTATACACTTCTGTATGGCCATATTAATGCACTTTGTAATATACATCGTGCATTAATTATGAGCCATACAGAAGTTATTCACTTACCTGTTCCGTTGCTAGCGTCCCCGTCTCCATGGAGCCACCTAATTTTCAGCGTTTAATCTCCCGATTAGACGCGCTTGCGCAGTCCGGTCTTCTCTGTGTTGAATGGGGCGCTCGTGCTGGAGAGCTGCTCCTCGTAGCTCCGCCCCGTCACGTGTGCCGATTCCAGCCAATCAGGAGGCTGGAATCGGCAATGGACTGCACAGAAGACCTGCGGTCCACCGAGGGAGAAGATCCCGGCGGCCATCTTCACCAGGTAAGTAAGAAGTCACCGGAGCGCGGGGATTCGGGTAAGTACTACCCGTTTGTTTTTTTTTGTTTTTTTTTATCCCTGCATCGGGTTTGTCTCGCGCCGAACGGGGGGGCTATTGAAAAAAAAAAAAAAAACCCGTTTCGGCGCGGGACAACCCCTTTAACTCCTTGGTGACATGGCCCATCCTGATCCTAAGGATGCTGGGATGTATTGTTGGTGGGGGGAGGATTTTCATCTCCATTTTTCAAAAGCCCTAACTGTAATCCTTCTGTTGGCATGGCCGTATGAGCGCTCGTTTTTTCCGTGGTGAGCTATAATCTTTATACCATTTTGAGGTACATATGGCTTTTTTGATCAATTTTATTGCATTTTTTTGGCAGGCTGGATGAACAAAAAGCATTTTTTAAAAACCTAAACAGCGGGATTTGCCATGCAGGATAAAGTGTTCAATTTGTTACAGATGCAAGAATACAAAACCTGTTTTCTTTTTTTTTTTTTTTTTTTTTTTAAACCGTAAAGTGCCCCAAATTTTATTTATTTTTTTTTTTGCTCGATCAGCTTTTTTTCAATATTTATTTCACCATTTTTCTGTCCCTGTAGGGGGCTTGAACCTGCGATGCTAGGACCACTGAGAATACACTGCAATACTCCTGCACTGTATTGTTGCTATTAGTAATCATCGGCTATGACAGACCTGGATGCCATTGCGTTGCCTCCAATTTCCACAGCGGAGGGCCAATGATGTCACCGATCCCCGCTGTTCCAGCGGGAGGCTTGCTGTCTGTTACAGCCAGCTCTCGCTGCGGATTAATGGGGGAGGGAGTTAAAGCCCCATCATTTTTCTCCTCCCTGACGGATTGCCGGCTCTGGTGGTGACCGGAGTGAAACCATTATTTTTATTTTTTTGCTTTGCTGTGTGGGATAACGGTTGTTTCTCACGATGTACGGGGCGGCCGAGCTGCTGAGGAACACGTCAGCCCTGTGACCCAAGGGACGGGATTATTTTTGAAGGCAGATCTGGATGTGAATGGAGAAAACTTTGTGTTAGATTTCCGAAACATTAAATTATTTAACTTTTTCTTTGTCTGTTGATGAGAAAACGTTGAGTTTTTTTTGTTTTGCTTGTTGCAGGCAGAAGAGGTGCGAGAATTGGTGGACGCGGAGCTCGGCTTCCAGCAGGGCGTCCTGAGCTCTAGCAGGATCCGCACTTATCTGTATGTGACCAATGATAAGAAGATAGTTGGGTGCCTTATTGCCGAACCAATCAAACAGGTAACAGCTAGACCCACACAGGGCGCCCATTGTCTGAGGCTGCCACATTGTGTTCTTATGGGCACTCGTAGTACTAGACCATGTGACCCTCCCGCTATAACGTGGGCTTGGAGGCTGTACATGCATTCGCTCCAAAGCTATCAGGGAAAGATAAGATAATATCACTTCTTGCTGCAGATTCTTCCCAACATGGATGCGGTGTATTCTGCATGTGGATTTGCAGATCCTCGGGTTTACACGCACAGGCCCGTGGCAGAAACCTACGGCTTGGCTGTTAATTACTGCTATGGTCTTTAGAGGCAAAAAATCTGCATCGGGTTTTGCATTGACATAAGTACTCACACCCTTAGGTATGACACTTAACGTTTAGCTCTAGGGGCCTCCCGTTCCTCTTGATCACCTTTGAGATGTTTCCACACCTTGATTAGAGTCACTTGTGGTAAATTCAGTTTACTAGATAGAATTTTAAGATACCCCCTTCCTGTCTATATACGGTCTCACAGCTCACAATGCATATCAGAGCCCAAACCAAGCCATGACGAGGAAAGAACTGCCTGCAGAGCTCAGAGACCGGATTGTGTGGAGGCGCAGATCTGGAGAAGCTACAAAAACATTTCTGCTGCACTGAAAGTCCCTAAGAGCCCAGCGGCCTCCATAATTCTTACATGGAAGAACAACCACCATGACCCTTCATGGAGCCGCCGACCCACCAAACAAAGTCATCGGGGAAGGAGGAACTTGGTAAGAGAGGAGACCAAGAACCCAATGGCCACTCTGGCTGAGCTCCAAAGATCCTGTGTGCAGATGGGAGAAACTCCCAGAAAGGTCAGCCATGATTCTTAATGAAAACCTGACCCAGAGCGCGTTGGACCTTAGACTGGGCAGAAGGGCCACCTTCCAACAAAACAATGACCCTAAGTACACAGCCAAGGCAACAATGGAGGGGCTTCTGGACAACTCTGTGAATGTCCTTGAGTGGTCCAACCAGAGCCCTGACTTGTACCTAATCAACCATCTCTGTAGAGACCTGAAGAATGGCTGTCCACAGACGGCCCCCATCCAACTTGACAGCCTGAGAGGATCTGCAGAGAAGAATGACAGAAAATCCCCAAATTCAGGTGTGCAAACCTTGTGGCATCATACCCAAGAAGACTGGAGGCTGGAATCACTGCCAAAGGGGCTTCAACTAAGTAATGAGCACAGGGTGTGAGGACTTATGTTAATGCCAAATGGTAGGTTTTCATTTTTTAAAATAAGCAAAGATTTTTTTTTTCCCGTTCTGTTGTCACTTTGTCATTATGGGGTGCTGAGCGCAGAATGATGGGGGCACAAGGCCACAACATGTAAAAGTGACAGGGTCTGAAGCCTTTTTGGCTGTATTGTACATGTGCCTCCCAGCCTGTTACAGCTGACCTCTATGGGCTACCGGACTACAGTTATACAGGCCCACCAGACGACTTGCAGGCATGTTTTGCTGGTTTGTACATTAAGGACGTATCGTGGATTTTTAATTTTTTTTCACAGATTTTAATATGAATCTGCAGCAAATCGGTGACGTGTAATCTCACCCTAAGGCTGGGTTCACACAGGGCGGATTTGCCGCGGTTTTAACGTTGCGGTTTTGCCGCAGAAGAACTGCTTCTGCGGCAAAACCGCTTCAAAGGTTAATTTTGGCTTGTGGATTTTCGTGTGGAAAAATCCTCAAGCGTGTTTTTCCGCAGCGCTTTTTTTACTTTTGCAGCGTATTTTGGTGCAGATTTTGCTGCTTCTATAGAGGTCTATGGACAAGAAAAGTGCTGCGGAAAAGACGGTAGAATGGACATGCTGCATCTTTGAAAACCGCGCCGCAGTTGCATTTCCGCACTGCGGCTGTGCGGAAAAAATCCGCCCTGTGAGAACAGCTTTTTAGCAAAACTCATTTGTGCTGCATTGCACTGCAAACGCAGCGGTTTTGCCGCAGTGCGGATATGCAACAGCAATCCGCGGCAAATGCGCACTGTGTGAACCCAGCCTAAAGGTTTCCATGTGATGGACTTGCTGCATGGAAATATCTGCATCACAATTCACCCCATTTGATGTGGATTTGCAGCAAATTTCACCCCAGCAGTTTAATTAAAGGTGTGAAATCTTCTGTGGCTATGCAGCAAAATCCCCAGCAACTCTTCCCAGTGGTGTCAGTCTGGCACCGTGCTACATGCTCCCAGCTAGGGGGGGTACGAGGGGCTGCTGATAAGTCTTTGGCTTTACCCAGAAAGAAACGAGACAGGAAGATGAAACTTTCCATTTATTCCACATCCTCCCCACTGATGTCAACACACTTCTTACATCGGGATTCCAAGTTCTGTAAGCCTTGCAAAAAGAAGGATTTCAGTTGTGCCTCAAACCAGTCATCCGTAGCAGCCATGGCATCAGAAATGGTGTGAGATTTGGTCCCCTTGAGGTGTTTCTTCAGGTTTGGAAACAGATGATAGTCGGAGGGAGCTAGATCTGGTGAATAAGGTGGGTGGTCAACCAGCTGGAAGCCTAGCTCCACCAGTTTTGCTGCAGTCGCTTGTGCAGTGTGAGCGGAGGCGTTGTCTTGCAGGAACAAGATTCCTTTGGACAGCTTGCCGTGACTTTTGGCCTTCAGAGCTGCCTTCAATTGGTCCAAACGTTCAATGTAATACCTTGCATTGATGGTGGAACCATTGTGAAGGTTGTCCACTAGCAGCAGGACCTCCTTATCCCAGAACACAGACGCCATCACCTTAGTGGCTGAGAACCACTGGGCCTCCACTCTTTTGACTTCTCCTTGGTTTCAGGGTCATACAAATAAATCCAGGTCTCATCCATAGTGACCAGTCGGTCCAGGAAGTTCTTATCAGTCCGGAAACGCTGACAAATGGACCGGGGAGTTTTCACCCGCATGCTTTTCTGATCTGTTGTCACACATTTGGGGACCCACTTTGCAGATGGCTTCTTCATGGATGATGACACAAACACGTTCACCATAAATCCCCATGATGTCGGCTATTCCTGCAGCTGAAGTTGGCCGATTCTCCAGTATGAGGTTGTGCGCAGCATCGACGATCTCCAGAACAACAACCTCTCTCGGTCGTCCAGGACGTTCCTCATCATTCGTGCTGAAGAGGCCCGTTTTAAATTTGGCGGCCCAGTTCTTAACTGTAGAATATGAAGGGCATTGATCCCCCAATGTCTGCGGCATATCACCATGAATATCCTTCGCGGACTTTCCTTGCAGAAACAAGAAATATCCTTGTGAATATCGCCTTAGACTCCGCCACTTTGTTTTCCCGCGTGCCGAGATCACTGTTGCCATAAGCTACAAACACAATTTTGAAAACCTATATTAGATACCGTATATACCGGCGTATAAGGCGACGGGGCGTATAAGACGACCCCCCAACTGTCACCTTATACGCCGGTATACAGTGGAGAAAAAAAAAAAAAATTATTACTCACCTCCCACGGCGTTCTGTCGCGCTCCGGCAGGCTGTCGCTCGCTCCGGCAGGCTGTCGCTCGCTCCTCGTCCCCGCCGCAGCATAGCTTTCTGAATGCGGGGCTTGAAATCCCCGCTTCCAGAAAGCTAATACACACGCCGGCAGCCATGACATCATTGAATGGCTGTGATTGGCTAAAGCACACGTGGCTTCAGCCAATCACACTATTCAATGACATCATTGAATGGGTGTGATTGCTAACACGTGCGCCTTCAGCCAATCACAGCCATTCAATGCTGTCATGGCTGCCGGCGTGTGTATTAGCTTTCTGGAAGCGGGGATTTCAAGCCCCGCATTCAGAAAGCTATGCTGCGGCGGGGACGAGGAGCGAGCGACAGCCTGCCGGAGCGAGCGACATCCTGCCGGAGCGCGACAGAACGCCGTGGGAGGTGAGTAATGAATTTTTTTTTTTTACACTTTTTTTTTTTTTTGTATTACCGGCGCATAAGACGACCCCCGACTGCAGAGCAGATTTTTCGGGGTTCAAAAGTCGTCTTATACGCCGGTATATACGGTACATAAGGCTTTCATGTGATGTAACAATGGTTGCCATAGAAACAAAAAAACCCCACAAAGCCAAAGACTTATCAGCAGCCCCTGGTATAATGCTTCCTCCCATCTGCGTGGGTCTCATGTTGCTGTTTCCATTGGCTTTGCAGGCGTTCCGGGTTCTGGCGGAGCCGTCCTCTCCTGAGATCGTGTCCACATCTGCGTTGGAGCGGCACAGAGCCTGGCGATGCTCTTCTGAACCGCAGCCGGCAATCTGCGGCATCAGTCGGATCTGGGTGTTTTCCTTGATGCGCAGGAAAAACCTCGCGAGCCGCCTGGTGGACGCCATGAGGTAAGGAGGGGGCGCTGCTGAGCTTTATTTTAAGGTAGGGGGGGTTGGTTACAAGAAACGCATATAAAGCTTCCTGACTGGCAGGCGCATGGGAGGGGGCTGCTGGGAATGCAAACCTTTCCTCCCCCATTCCCAGGATTGGTTGTCGATCTGATCCGTCTGGTGGAGTCAGGATGTTCCCTCTGTGGTCACATCTCCCCTTCTCTTCCAGGAGTTCCTTCATTTACGGCTCTCGCCTGACGACCGATGAAATCGCCTTCTCGGACCCGACACCAGATGGGAAGCTCTTCGCCAGCAATTACTGCCGGGTCCCCGACTTCCTGGTGTACAACTTCCTCAGTTAGATCTGTTTGCTGAGAGCAGTAGTCGCTCTCCAGCTGTTAGGGCAATGCTGGGAGTTGTAGTCTTTCAGCACCCGGAGAGTGTCCAGGTTGGACGCTGCTGCTGGTTTTGAGTTTGTTGCACTTTGCCTCTTGTTTGCTGCTAGGCCAGATTGTCCTCGTGTCGCTTCTGAGGAGTTTTATATGTTTTTAAATGTTTTTATATAATATATAAGAGGGAAAACTGGAATGTGGGCCGCGTCCTCCGTACAGCCGCAGCGTCCTGTAGTCCTGTCATTACTGCTGTGGACACTAGAGGGCACTGCAGCTGTGTGTTCATTGTATAGCACTGCCCAATGTTTGCCTTCATGGGTGATTGTAAGGCCCTACTGGACCTATATTTTTCTTAAAGGGGATTTCTGAGTTGGTAGTTTTGTAAATATCTACTCCCTGTGTATTAAAATACTAAAACCTCCTTCCCTCGCCTCTCCCTGCACCGCTGTCCTCCTCCACACCGGGTCACAGGCTGCTGCAACCAATCCGACTTCGGTGCACAAATACTGAGCTCTGTGATTGGCTGCTGCAGCCTGACAACACCAAATCGGAGAGAACGGCGCTGCGGGGAGAAGTGAGTGTGAGTTTTTAGGATATTGACACATGGGGAACACTCATTCAAAAAAATATATCCATCTATCCCTTCCTTAGCTGCCCCTCCCACAACCATTTGACAGGATGCTCTTGTCTGGAGCTGCTTATCCAGTGACTCCATCGTTAAGGGGATTTTTTTATTTTATCATAGGGGGTGCTGTGATCGGATAGCTAAAGACATGCCACACCGCGCTTTATAGATTGTATAAGGTATTCGGAATGCTTTTTGATAACTCTGGTGCGTCTGGTAACTGCCTTAAAGGGGCTGTGTGTGTTCAATATAAACATTTTAAAGGGCATGCCTTACAAATCCCAGTTATCCGGGGCTGGAAGTCAGACGACTGCTACGGTCAGAGACCACAGTGCCACCTGCTGAACCCGTCATCAGCGCTCACATCTTGGGTGCCGTGATGCCAGGAGTTTGTTGTGGCTTCTGATTGGCCGCAGCGGTCACCGGACCCTCTATGGCAGAGCAGGGGCCAGAGGCAGATGAGTCGGCTGTTTTGATGTTATTGAAAACACACAACTTTCTTTATTAAGGAAAACTACTCAAACAAATGAAAAAATAGCTTTTTTTCTTTTCCTCTATCCACTGGATATATTGGTGGAGGGCTGATCTCTGAGACCCCCACCAATCACCAAAATGGGGAACTCTGTTTCCTAAGGGAAGAAGTGGTGGCCTCTCCATTGATTTGAGTGGGACTACCAGAGATGGCTGAAGTCAAGCGCTTGGCTGTTGCTGGCAGCCACACTGAGATGCATGGAGCGACAGAGCGGCTCCCACCTCATTCATTTGGGGAACTTTGGCACCTCCCTTCTGGTCATCAATAGTGGCGGTCCAACCAGTGAATGGAGGGAAACTTAGAAATACAATCACCACCTAACCGGACCCGCCCCTTTAATCCTTATATAATATACCTCCTGTCACTAATTTAATGTCCCTTCCTCGCTGGCTCGTTGGGTTTTGGATCAGTTTTCCTCACGTGTGGATTGTTTCCTGTTCTGTACATATTTACTTGTTGATCGCTTCGTCCGCAGTTATAAGTGTTGTTCATCACTCAGTTCATTTCTATGTCCACACATTGGTGATACATGATGGATGTGTATGGGGGATGGGCGGCCATGTGATCACAGGGAGTCACACAACAAAGTGGGTTTTTTGGACATTTTATCTTAAAGTTGCTGTTTTTAAAGGAATAAAAGTTTGTTTTTCTGCATTGTTGCCTTTTCTTTATTTAACCACCTAACAACCACCGCTGTAAATGTACCCAGTGGACGGAGTGGGTGTAGGGCCCAGCCCCCGCTGTACCCGGTGGACGGAGTGGGTGTCGGGCCCAGCCCCCGCTGTACCCGGTGGACGGAGTGGGTGTCGGGCCGAGCCCCCGCTGTGGACGGAGTGGGTGTCGGGCCGAGCCCCCGCTGTGGACGGAGTGGGTGTCGGGCCGAGCCCCCGCTGTGGACGGAGTGGGTGTCGGGCCGAGCCCCCGCTGTGGACGGAGTGGGTGTCGGGCCGAGCCCCCGCTGTGGACGGAGTGGGTGTCGGGCCGAGCCCCCGCTGTGGCCGGAGTGGGTGTCGGGCCGAGCCCCCGCTGTGGCCGGAGTGGGTGTCGGGCCGAGCCCCCGCTGTGGCCGGAGTGGGTGTCGGGCCGAGCCCCCGCTGTGGCCGGAGTGGGTGTCGGGCCGAGCCCCCGCTGTGGCCGGAGTGGGTGTCGGGCCGAGCCCCCGCTGTGGCCGGAGTGGGTGTCGGGCCGAGCCCCCGCTGTGGCCGGAGTGGGTGTCGGGCCGAGCCCCCGCTGTGGCCGGAGTGGGTGTCGGGCCGAGCCCCCGCTGTGGCCGGAGTGGGTGTCGGGCCGAGCCCCCGCTGTGGCCGGAGTGGGTGTCGGGCCGAGCCCCCGCTGTGGCCGGAGTGGGTGTCGGGCCGAGCCCCCGCTGTGGCCGGAGTGGGTGTCGGGCCGAGCCCCCGCTCTACCCGGTGGCCGGAGTGGGTGTCGGGCCGAGCCCCCGCTCTACCCGGTGGCCGGAGTGGGTGTCGGGCCGAGCCCACGCTGTGCCTGTGTGTCGGCTGTTTTGACTTACACATGGCAAGTGCCCTGATTGGAGTTGGCTCTGATCTTTTCCTTTTAACTCATTTTTAGATGTGCTGTCAATTTTAACAGCAACTAATCAAGGCTTGCAGGGTGCCCATGGGTTCAGATGACTGCTCAGAGCCCAGTGAAGGTTAAAAATATACTGTACAAGTGATCACATGTTCAATCCCCCATAATAAGTTAAATAAAATGAAAAGGACAAAACTTTTTCCATTTGTCATATACAGGAATAAATGTATTATTGCCGTGTCTGTCAAATATTACATTATCACACACAGGAAAGGTTATACGAAAAATAAGAATTAGAAATATCAAAGTCATGCCACCAGTATAAACTACCGGTCACCCTGCAAAAAACGCGCTCTCAAACTCCTCCCAGAGAAAAATCAGTTATGAAGATGGGGATAGAATTAATAAATATATATAGAATATATATATTTTTTTAAATTTAAAACCTGGTAAAAATGTTGGCATTGCTAGATGTCAGAATGCAGTTTGTGTCATTTTTGTTGTCCAGTGAATGTGGTAATCCTAAAACGATGCTCTTGTGCGGTTTTGTGCTTTTACTCCGAGTTTTTTTTCCAGTACATTAAAGGGGTTTTCCTAGTGTTTTATTTTTTCAGTGAAATAACAGTCATATGATCACTTCTCCCTGTTCCCGCTGTGTCCAGTACTGTATGCTTGTGTACAGGCTGCAGCCCCGCCCACTTTATAGTATATCACATGTGATCACGTTCTGAGCTCTGTCATTGGCTACAGTGCCCAAGACTAACTTAAAAGTGCTTTCTAGGGAAATACTATTAATGACCTGTCAATAGTTGATCAGCCAGGATCTGCCGCTTGAGACCCCAACCGATCAGCTGAGTGGGCGTTATTACAGGAGATTGGAATGCTAAGGTGGGTAGTCACATGACACCTCGGATAAGAGGCAACGTGGTCTGGGACAACAAAATGAAGCGGGAAATAGGCTGATAGAAGTTTGCCAGGACTATTCTCTGTGCATAATAAACACTCTTTTCAACAACCTAAGAGCTGTTTCAGACGACCGTATAGCGGCCGGGTATTCACGCCGGCCGCTATACGGCGTCTTTCTGCAGGGGGAGGAGGCTGGAAGAGCCGGGAGCAGTGCTCTGAGCTCCCGCCCCTCTGCACTATTTTCAATGAGGGGAGGCTGGACGGCGGCGGAGCTAATTCCATGGAACTTAGCCCCACCCCCGTCTCACTTCCTCATTGCAAATAGTGGAGAGGGGGCGGGAGCTCAGAACACTGCTCCCGGCTCTTCCAGCCTCCTCCCGCTGCAGACAGAGACGCCGTATAGCGGCCGGCGTGAACACTCGGCCGATATACGGTCGTCTGAAACAGCCCTAAAATTTGGCTTTATACGTGGACTTCACCAGATGGTCTCAGCGCAATCAGATCGACTACATCCTTTGCAGCCAAAAGTGATAGACATCCATTCAGTCGGTGACGACAAAACCTGGAGCTGACTGTACTTCAGATCACGAACTTCTTGTAGCACAGTTTAGAATCAGACTAAAGAGAATAAGGAAGACACACAGATCAGTTAGATATGATCTCACTAATATCCCTAATGAATATGTAGTGGAGGTGAGGAATAGATTTATGGGACTAGATTTAACAGATAGGGGCCCAGCAGAACTTTGGACAGAACATTGTTCAGGAGGCGGCAGCAAAGAACGTCCCAAAGAAAACCAAGAAGGCAAGATAGGTGTGTGCTGAGGCGCTGGAAGTAGCCCAAGAAAGAAGGAAAGGAAAACAAAACGGTGATAGGTGGAGATATGCCCAATTAAATGCACAATGCTGGAGGTTAACCAGAAGGGATAAGGAACGATTTATAAACAAGCAATGCATGGAAGTGGAAGATGACAATAGAATGGGAAGGGTGAAAGACCTCTTCCAGAAAATTAGAAACATAGGAGGTAAATTTCAGGCAAAAATGGGCATGAGCAAAAACAAAGATGGCAAGGATCTAACAGAAGCGGAAGAGATCAAGAGAAGGTGTGAGAATATCTGGAAGATCTGTCTAGGAAGGATGATAATAATAGCGAGGATAGCTATGATGGTGTGGTGGGTGAATTAGAACCAGACAGAGGAGTGAGGTTGAATGGGCCTTAAGAAGCATTGCTAATAACAAGGCAGCAGGAGACGACAGTACCCCAGTTTAACTGTTTAAAGTCTTGAAAGATGATGCTGTCAAGGTAATGCATGCCATATGCCATAAAATATGTAAAACACAAGAACAGTCATCAGATTGGGAAAAAAACTCTAACTATCGCCAGTAAAGTAATGCTCAAGATCCTGCAAGGTAGACTCCAGAAGTTCATGGAGTGAGACTTGCCAGATGTATAAGCTGGGGTCAGAAAGGGCAGAGAAACTAGAGACCAAATAGCCAATATCCGATGGGCAATGGAGGCAGGCAGGGAATTTCAGAAAATCGTCTATTTCTGTTTTATTGATTATTTTAAAGCCTTTGACTGTGTGGATCGTAATACATTGTGGCAAGTTCTTGGTGGGATGGGGATACCAAGTCACCTTGTATGCCAACCAAATAGCAACGGTCAGAACAGACCATGGAACAACAGATTGGTTTAAGATTAGGAAAAGAGAACGGCAGGGGTGTATACTCTCACCCTACCAATTCAACTTGTATGTAGAACACATCATGCAGCGAGCGGGGCTTGATGAATCCAAGGCTGGAGTTAAAATGGCTGGTAGAATCATTAACAATCTCAGATATGCAGATGATACATCTTTGATGGCTGAAAGCGAGGAGGAGCCGAGGGGCCTTATTACCAAGGTGAGAGAAGAACGTGCAAAAGCTGGGTTGCAGTTAAACATAAAAAAAAACAAGATTATGGCAACCAGATTGATTGACAACTGGCAAGTAGAGGGAGTGGCAGACTTCATACTTCTAGGTGCAAAGATTACTACAGATGCGGACTGCAGCCAGGAAATCAGAAGATGTTTACTTCTTGGAAGGAGAGCAATGACCAATCTCAATAAAATAGTTAAGAGCAGAGACATCACACTGACAACGGAGGTCCGCATCGTTAAAGCAATGGTATTCCCCATAGTAACCTATGGATGTGAGTGCTGGACCATAAGGAAGGCTGAGCAAAGGACAATAGATGCTTCTGAGAGTGCCTTGGACCGCAAGAAGATCAAACCAGTCCATACTCCAGGAAGCTCACTGGAGGGAAGGATATTAAAGGCAAAATTGAAGTACTTTGGCCACATAATGAGGAGGCAGGATACCTTGGGGAAGATGCTGATGTTGGGGAAAGTCGAAAGCAAAAAGAAGAGGGGCCAACCAAGGGCAAGATGGATGGATGATATCCTTCTGGAGACGAACTGGACCTTGGTGGAGTTGAGGGTGGTCCACAAGGTCATGAAGAGTTGGAAGTGACTGAACGAATAAACAAACAGGGGACTTGTACCATAATACCTATGATAAAGCATTGCAGGACAGAAGTCCTGCAATGCCTTATTACTTCTAATAGCGATCATAGGCAATGCCAAAGCAGGACGCTTGTATCTGGTGTCCTGTTGTCATGGGAACCCGTTGGCTCTCCGTGATTACATTGTGAGAGTCCAATGGCATCCCAGACTAAGCGCACTCCCTCTGTGAGCCCTTTACATGCCGTGATCTACATAGATCGTAGCGTGTTAGGGGTTAACAGCAGGGGTCGCTGTCCCGATGCATCCCCACTATCCACAGGACATATGTGTAATCCCTGCTGTGTTAAGTACCCCTCAGCCAGGACGTACACTTACGGTTAAGGTAGTACAATCTCATGTGGACCGCAGCTTGTAGACGGTGGTTCGGCCCTCCTGACGTTTTAGTAAAAATTTGTGGTCCCCATAAAATAACTATGCTGGGGCTTTTTTTTTTTTTTTTTCTTAGAACAATACCTCTGCTATTCCATTTGGAAATGTTTGGATAAAGTAACATGTTCTCATGCTCCTTGTCAATAGGGTGTGCTCCTACACAGCAGTGATTGGACAGGGGCTAACGGTATGGCTATAGATGAAGGAAACGGCCCTGCCCTCTGGGGTCAAGGTATTTAGGAGGAGTAACAAAAGCACAAGGCCACACTTTAAGGAAAGCTGCTCCAGGAGAATACAATGTCGGGAGTGCCGCTTCATCCTCTTTAAGCACTTCAGAACCTTGACAGGTTTTTTTGTCCCAGCCTTCCAAAAGCCATAAGGTTTTATTTTTTTTTCCATTGCTGTGGCTGAATAAGGATTTACCTTTTGCGGAATGATTTAAATTAATGGAAAATGGGGGGGGGAGCGCTTTTACTTATTTGGACTTACAATACTAAAGTATTGCAGTGTATAGTGATTTTGAATGTTGCCCTTCAAACCCTGCCATGCACGATTTGAGGGAGCCTGCAGTAGGCTCTAGATTGCTATGCTAGCCCATCAGCACCCTTCAATTGCAGCGAAGGGAAAAGGTCCCCCTGCCCAACTGTTTAGACGTGTGCTGGGCTTAGAGTGTGGCACCTAAACGATTAACTGCCACTAGCTAGAACTGATTGTGACAGTTACCAGCAGTCACGAACAGATTATAGCTGCCAGGTGTGGCTTCTGACCCTTGCCAACTGCCCTTCAGTACCTCAGTAGGAGGTCCTGAAGTGTCTGTTTACAGTACTGCCCCCCTAGGTGCAAGACTATAACCACTCCAATACAGCCCCCCCCTACGTGCAAGAATATAACCACTCTAATACAGCCCCCCTACGTGCAAGAATATAACTACTATAATACTCCCCCCCTATGTACAAGAATATAACTACTATAATACTCCCTCCTATGTAAAAGAATATAACTACTATAATACTGCCCCCTATGTACAAGAATATAACTACTATAATACTGCCCTCTATGTACAAGAATATAACTACTATAATACTGTCCCCTATGTACTAGAATATAACTACTATAATACTGCCCCCTATGTACAAGAATGTAACTACTATAATACTGCCCCCTATGTACAAGAATGTAACTACTATAATACTGCCCCCTATGTACAAGAATATAACTACTATAATACTGCCTCCTATGTACAAGAATATAACTACTATAATACTACCCACTATGTACAAGAATATAACTACTATAATACTGCCCCCTATGTACTAGAATATAACTACTATAATACTGCCCCCTATGTACAAGAATATAACTACTATAATACTGCCCTCTATGTACAAGAATATAACTACTATAATACTGTCCCCTATGTACAAGAATATAACTACTATAATGCTGCCCCTATGTACAAGAATATAACTACTACAATACTGCTCCCTATGTACTAGAATATAACTACTATAATACTGCCCCCTATGTACTAGAATATAACTACTATAATACTGCCCCCTATGTACAAGAATATAACTACTATAATACTGCCCCCTATGTACAAGAATATAACTACTATAATGCTGCCCCTATGTACAAGAATATAACTACTACAATACTGCTCCCTATGTACTAGAATATAACTACTATAATACTGCCCCCTATGTACAAGAATATAACTACTATAATACTGCCCCCTATGTACTAGAATATAACTACTATAATACTGCCCCCTATGTACAAGAATATAACTACTATAATACTGCTCCCTATGTACAAGAATATAACTACTATAATACTGCCCTCTATGTACAAGAATATAACTACTATAATACTGTCCCCTATGTACAGGAATATAACTACTATAATACTGTCCCCTATGTACAAGAATATAACTACTATAATACTGCCCTCTATGTACAAGAATATAACTACTATAATACTGTCCCCTATGTACAAGAATATAACTACTATAATGCTGCCCCTATGTACAAGAATATAACTACTATAATACTGCCCCCTATGTACAAGAATATAACTACTATAATACTGCCCCCTATGTACAAGAATATAACTACTACAATACTGCTCCCTATGTACTAGAATATAACTACTATAATACTGCCCCCTATGTACTAGAATATAACTACTATAATACTGCCCCCTATGTACTAGAATATAACTACTATAATGCTGCCCCTATGTACAAGAATATAACTACTATAATACTGCCCCCTATGTACAAGAATATAACTACTATAATACTGCCTCCTATGTACAAGAATATAACTATTACAATACTGCTCCCTATGTACTAGAATATAACTACTATAATACTGCCCCCTATGTACTAGAATATAACTACTATAATACTGCCCCCTATGTACTAGAATATAACTACTATAATACTGCCCCCTATGTACAAGAATATAACTACTATAATACTGCCCTCTATGTACAAGAATATAACTACTATAATACCGCCCCATATGTACAGGAATATAACTACTAGAATACTGCCTCCTATGTACAAGAATATAACTACTATAATACTGCTCCCTATGTACAAGAATATAACTACTATAATACTGCCTCCTATGTACAAGAATATAACTACTATAATACTGCTCCTATGCACAAGAATATAACTACTATAATACTGCCCCCTATGTACAAGAATATAACTACTATAATACTGCCCCCCTACGTGCAAGAATATAACTACTATAATACTGCCTCCTATGTACAAGACTATAACTGCTAGAATACTGCCCCCTGTGTACAAGAATACAACTACTATAATTCTGCCCCCTATGTACAAGAATATAACTACTATAATGCTGCCCCTATGTACAAGAATATAACTACTATAATACTGCCCTCTATGTACAAGAATATAACTACTATAATACTGCCTCCTATGTACAAGACTATAACTGCTAGAATACTGCCCCCTATGTACAAGAATATAACTACTATAATTCTGCCCCCTATGTACAAGAATATAACTACTGTAATACTGCCCCCTATCTAACCTCTAGGGGTCAGTGTTCCTGGTAGTTTGTGCACAATGTACTATAGTTGCTGTTAAAAAAAAACAAAAAAAAAAAACAGACTTTTTTAAATAAACCAGTAACTTTTATTACACGAACAGATAACATAAAACATTGATATAACACAAAATAAACAAGAACACAAACAGCTGTGACTGAGGTGTTATTCTCTCCCTCACCTTTAGGGGGCACTCTAGCCCAACTTTTAGTATAGTTTCTTCTCATTCTCCTAAGAACTCTCCATCAACATGGAACCATTTATATTAACACAAAACAAACTAACTCAACTTTCTTCCCCCTCAATGGAAGCTGCATTAAAACTCTAAAACGGTTATCGCCTGTACTACTCATTATATATTCTCCGACTCCAAGGCCTCAACTATCTTCGCGGCGGAGGGTCGTTCTTTGGGGTTCTCACTGCAGCACATATAGGACAGTTCGATAACCCGCTGGTAGGAATCATTCAGCTCGTCCATGTTGAGTGGCGGCCGTGTGCCCAGGGCTTCGTAGTAGGCGTCCTCGTCAAAGTCATCTTCATCGAACGAATCCTCTGAAGACAAACAAAAGACGTAATCAGAAACCGTATGAGATGTCCCCCCCATACTGTACCATAACACTCACCGTCATCGCCTTCAGGCGGCAGGTTGACATGAGGGATAGCCAACGTCATCATCTCCCATAGAGTCAGACCAAAGGCGTAGATGTCAGCCTTGTCCGTGATCACCCCGCCGTCCTCCAGAGCTTCCTTGGGCTTCCAGGATTCGGTGCCGATGTACTCTGCGTCCGGACTGTTCACTGAAAGTAAGGAGGAACTCTTAGAACGTGTACATGAAGATAAAACCTGGCCGATAGCTTGCCATGGGGACAAGAATAGAGTGCGGTCATCTCTTCCTGTAGAAGAGGTCACAGACTACTTCAACTGTCATGTAATAACATCACTGCATCCTGCTATGACTACACGGAAAGGAGAACTGCAACCAGTAGGAGGAGGGTGTCATCATTTTCCTATTAAAGGGGAGGAGATGGGCAATGGAAAACTGTAACTATCAAGAGGTGGCTAAATTGTGACAACCCAGCCCACAGATCCTCTGTACTAGACCTCACATGGTCTTCCATGATACCCACCAGTCATGTTCTCATCCAGCGGCAACGACACTCCGACATCGCAGATTTTGATGGACTCAAAGTCGCCTTTGACGACAACGTTGGAGGATTTGATGTCTCCGTGCAGGATGTTTTTGTCGTTGTGCAGGTACTGGTAGAGAAAGGAAAAAAATAAGACTATCCCACAGCATCTTACTCAACGAGAGCCGGGCCCATGACAACCCTTACAACGACAGGAGGTAGGAGACCTCTGTGACCTCCAGCACCACTAGAAGGCCCCAAACTGCTGTTCCTGGTTGCAGAGCTGACCAGGTTTGCACAGTGCATGGCCACAGAAATGACTGGATGTGAGCACTCTGCTATTCCTGACGCTCCCCATTCACTTCTATGGAAAGTAGTGGCGTACGTTCACCAACTCTCTGGGCTCTGCCACGACATTGTTACCGAATTACCTCGATTTTGCTGCTGAGCACCGACTTTACTGAACACATCTCTCTGCAGCTTGTTATTTCCCCCATTACTAGATCACATGTGACTTGGGACCCCCATTAGTTGATTGTCACATGACCTGAACCCAGTAAAAGAAGAGTAGCCGTTGACAACTCACTCCTCGACCCCCTCCAGTCTGGTTTCCGCTCTCTACACTCGACCGAATCTGCCCTTACAAAAGTAACAAATGACCTGATGACTGCAAAGTCGAGAGGTGACTACTCCCTACTAATCCTCCTTGACCTCTCTGCTGCATTTGACACTGTCGACCATAATCTCCTTCTCACTATGCTCCACTCTATTGGTCTAAAGGACACCGCTCTCTCCTGGTTCTCTTCCTACCTCTCTGACCGCTCTTTCAGTGGTTCCTTTGCTGGTTCTATCTCTGCTCCACTTCCTCTCGCTGTTGGGGTCCCCCAGGGCTCGGTCCTTGGTCCCCTTCTCTTCTCTATCTATACTGCCCCAATTGGACAAACCATCTGGAGCTTTGGCCTCCAACACCATCTCTACGCTGATGACACCCAACTATACACCTCCTCTCGTGAGATTTCTGGACCATTCCTCCAAAATATCACTGACTGTCTGTCTGCTGTCTCTAACACTATGTCCTCCCTTTTGCTCAAACTAAACCTCTCTAAAACTGACCTCCTTGTCTTTCCACCTTCTAACCGACCTCCCCTCAACATCTCCATTCCAGTGTCTGGCACCATTATAACCCCCAGACGGCATGCCCGATGCCTTGGGGTCACACTGGACTCTGACCTCTCCTTTACCCCCCATATCCAATCTCTGGCCCAAACATGCCACATGCGCCTCACAAATATTGCTAAAATACATCCGTTCCTAACCACGGACACGCTAAAGACACTTGTGGTCGCCCTCATCCACTCCTGGCTTGACTACTGCAACTCTCTACTCATCGGCCTCCCCCGCACTAGACTCGCTCCACTCCAATCCATACTAAATGCAGCAGCTAGACTCATTTTTCTATCCAGTCATTACTCAGACGCCTCTGCATTATGCCAGTCGCTGCATTGGCTGCCCATCCACTGCAGAACTAAATGTAAACTCCTCTACCTCACTCACAAAGCTCTGCATGGCGCTGCGCCACCATACATCGCCTCCCTCCTGTCAGTACACCACTGTACATCGCCTCCCTCCTGTCAGTACACCACCATACATCGCCTCCCTACTGTCAGTACACCACCCAGCCCGCTTACTCCGATCGGCTAACACCCTCAGACTAAACACCCCTGTAATATGAACCTCACATGCTCGCCTACAGGACTTCACCAGAACAGCACCCATCCTCTGGAACGCTCTACCCCAAGGCATCCGGACAATTCCCGATGCACGAAATTTCAGACGTGCCTTAAAAACGCACCTCTTCAGGGAAGCATACCAAATCTCCTGACCCAGTCCCTCGCCCCTCCCTATGGTGCTCCACCCTGTTTGCCTTCTGATAAATGATCTGTACATGAAATTTCCTATTGCCTGTGTTCCCCACCCCTTGCCCCTCCTGTACCTCCCCCAACCCATTTGTGTCTAACCCAATGTACCTCACATTGTAATTGTTGTATTGTTTTATCCATGCCTGAAAGCTGCGGAATAAGTTGGCGCTATACAAATAACGATTATTGTTGTTGAAGTAATGAGCCTCATGTATAAAGCAGGAGATAGGTGCTACAGGGTGAACACCTGATTCTGTACCTTCAGGCCCCGCGCCATGTTCAGGGCCACCTTAAAAATGGTGTCCGCAGGAAACGGTCCCAGGCGCTTCTCGCTCCGCTCCTCGATGAGATCACACAGTGACTTCTCTCCGCCGTACTCCATGGCGAGGCAGAGGCTGCCATCTGTAGTCTTGGTCAGGGCTCGGTATCCTGGGAGGGACAGGATTCATTGTTAGCCATCCTCAGTTAACGGAGTTGTCTAGTTACAAAACTGTGATGGACAATCCTTAGGATAGATCAGTAGTAGATTGGTGGGGGTATGTTGCCGGAGAACCCCACCAATCAGCGGGTCTCCGGGCCTATGCACTTGTAAACTGAGCAGATTTGTGCAGAAAGCAGACAGCTCAGTTCCCACTGCAGTGGTCAGGTTTGGTATTACATTTATTTCAATAGAAAGTTGGCCTGCAATACCCAGCCTGGCCACTAAAGCTGGAATAGAGCTGTCTGCTTCCTGCAGAAATCCACCAAAGTGTGCTTGAGAATCTTGGCCCAGAAAACTGGTGATCAGCAGGGTTCCCTGGTGACGGACCCCTCCAATCCATTTCTGATGACCCATCCTGAGGATAGACCATCAATAGTTTACAACTGCACGTCCAAGTATGCTCTATAGCGACAATCGCCAGTTGTTGTTGGAAACAAGTCAGCAAGGTGTTTAAAATAGCACATTTTTTCTCCACCGCTGTGCCGTATCCACTCTTAAAGGGATTTTTCAGAATGTTTGCATTGATGAGTTATCCTTGGACCACGTCATACATAGGGTGCTGGGCGTCTGATTCCCGACACCCTTGCTGATCAGCTGATTGAAGGGGCCACGGCACTGCAGTGAGCACTGGCGTCTCTTCATTGTACATCAAGTATAGCGCTGCACGTAGCGAAGTGGCAGTGCCCAGTATTGCAGCTTTATCCCACCCAGTAGAACGGGACTGAGCTGCAGAAAGGCCATGTGATCGGTGGACATTACAGGCCGGAGGGGGGAGGGGCTCGGATCATGGATGGATGTCCAGTACATATACATTTACCCCTCCTCAGAGGCAGACAGCAGGAAGTAAGAAAGATGATGATGCTCTAGAGTGGCAGACTATAAGATAGATCCAGTAATCCCGCACGGCACTATACTTGTCTAGTATCATTATCAGGAACCCCACAGATGCACCGCACTCACCGACAATGTTGGGGTGTTGCAGGTTTTTGAGGATTTTGGCCTCATCGTTCAGTCTCTGCTCATACAGGTTCTTATGGGACACGTCACATTGTTTATTCACCTTCTTCACTGCCCAAGGAGAGCGAGACAAACCTTTTGGTGATCTGAGGAATAACAAAGGGGGAAGAGGCTCATCTTATACTCCAGAGCCGCACTCACTATTCTGCTGGTGGAGTCACTGTGTACATAGATTACTTATCCTGTACTGATCCTGAGTTACATCCTGTATTATACTCCAGAGCTGCACTCAATATTCTGCTGGTGGAGTCACTGTGTACATACATTACTTATCCTGTACTGTCCTGAGTTACATCCTGTATTATACTCCAGAGCTGCACTCACTATTCTGCTGGTGGAGTCCCTGTGTACATACATTACTTATCCTGTACTGATCCTGAGTTACATCCTGTATTATACTCCAGAGCTGCACTCACTATTCTGCTGGTGGAGTCACTGTGTACATACATTACTTATCCTGTACTGATCCTGAGTTACATCCTGTATTATACTCCAGAGCTGCACTCACTGTTCTGCTCTGGAGTATAGTACTTTAGACGGTATTAGGCTGACCTGGATGGACGTGTGCGTTTCTTCGGCCTACATACTGTATTACTACATCCCCTGGATGGCGGTCGGCTCTTCGGACTTACCTTTTCATCAGGTAGACGCTGACTCCGGTGCCGTAACCAAACTTCTTCATGAATGGTGAGGCGGGAATGGCGAAGGACGGGGACTGGGCAGAGCAACCTGCGGGGAAGGAAGATGTAACATTACAAGTGGCCGGGACTATTATGGGATGCCCCTGCAGGACTATTATGGGATGCCCCTGCAGGTACTATTATGGGATGCCCCTGCAGGTACTATTATGGGATGCCCCTGCAGGTACTATTATGGGATGCCCTGCAGGTACTATTATGGGATGCCCTGCAGGTACTATTATGGTTTGTTCACGCGGCAGATCCTACTCTAATTTTTTTGTCGCGGATCCACGCAGCTCAGCAGACAGAGTCCACGTGTGGAATTGAAAGAAAAATGAATAAAGGGACTGTTTCAGAGTCAAGAACTGAGGACGTCCCTTCCCCCTGCTACCGCGGTAGGATTCCCCCTCTCCCCCCCTGCTGCCTCGCTACGACGTCCCCTCCTCCGCCCCTGCTGACGCGCTACGATGTCCCCTCTTCCTCACCTGCTGCTGTGCAACAACACCGCCTATTATGTCCCCTCCTCCACCCCCGCTTGCCACGCTACGACGACCCATCCTCCACCCCGACCAACAAGCAGCGACGTTCCCTCCTCCCCACCTGCTGCGCAATGACATCCGCACACTACGACGTCCCGTCCTCCACCCCGCCCCCCGCCTCCACGACGCTTCCCCCTGCAACAACGTCCCCTCCTCCGCCCCCCCCCCCCCCCCGGCTGCCATACTATGATGTCCCCTCCTCGTCCTACACGATGCGCTACGACATCTCCTCCTCCACCCCCCACCCATACTATGATGTCCCCTCCTCCGCCCCCCCCCCCCCGGCTGCCATACTATGATGTCCCCTCCTCGTCCTACACGATGCGCTACGACATCTCCTCCTCCACCCCCCACCCATACTATGATGTCCCCTCCTCGTCCTACACGACCTGCTACAACGTCCCATCCTCCAACCCCCCCCCCTTCCCGGCTGCCATACTATGATGCCCCCTCCTCGTCCTACACGATGCGCTACGACGTCCCCTCCTCCACCCCCCTCTTCCCAGCTGCCATACTATGATGTCCCCTCCTCGTCCTACACGACGCGCTACGAAGTCCCCTCCTCCCGCCCCCCCCCCCCCGCCCCGGCTGCCATCCTACGATGTCTCCTCCTCGTCCCACACGACGCACTACGTCATCGTCCCCTCCTCCACCCCCACCCCCCTCCGGCTACCATACTACAATGTCCCCTCCTCGTCCCACACGACGTCCCCTCCTCCGTCGGCGCGCTACAACGTCCCCTCCTCCGTCGGCGCGCTACAACGTCCCCTCCTCCGACACAATGTGCTGCGACATCCGCCCCCCCCCCCCCTACAGCCTCCACCCCCTCCCCCACCTCTGCTGCCGCACTACATCAGCCCCCGCGCTGTGACATCATCTCTTATTACCAATTGCAGTATAGCACATCATCACGCTTCCTGCATCACTGGGTGACGTCACACTTCAGCATCATCGTGCGCAGTGACGTCACTCCTCACACCACGGAATGATGACATCAAATTACGCCATCAGAATGCAGTTACGTCACCCAAGTGCTGCTGTTTTAGTGACGTCCAACCGCTTCTCAGCAGTGTACGGCGGTATTATTGTAGTGACGTCACATATGCTCTCCCCGCCCCGCACATAACGGTGCCCGCCGCCTCCCGCTCTCACCGGGGCTCTTCTTCCGCGCCACCTTGCAGGGGGTCTTGAAGCTGCTCTCGTCCATCTCTGCTCCGTCCGTTACTGCCGGCTTCTCCGTTATTTCTCTGCGCACTTTCTCCCGCAACAATTTCAAACGGCAACGAGCGCGCGCCGATGACGTCACCGAAGCCCGGCGTGCCCTCTGCGTGCTGACGTCACCACCGAGACCGCGCACGTGCTGACGTTACCTCCGAGCGCGCCGCAATACCGAGAGAGCGGGGAGGTGTAGTGTTATGATATATACTGTATACCCCTGGAGATAAGTGTACAGAGCCGTGTATCTAACCCCCTCCCGTGTGATACCCTGTACAGAGCCATGTATCTAACCCCATCCCGTGTGATACCCTGTACAGAGCCGTGTATCTAACCCCCTACCGTGTGATACCCTGTACAGAGCCGTGTACCTAATCCCTTACCATGTGATACCCTGTACAGAGCCGTGTATCTAACCCCTCTGCCGTGTGATACCCTGTACAGAGCCGTGTATCTAACCCCCTCCCGTGTGATACCCTGTACAGAGCCGTGTATCTAACCCCCTCCCGTGTGATACCGTGTACAGAGCCGTGTATCTAACCCCCTCCCGTGTGATACCCTGTACAGAGCCGTGTATCTAACCCCCTCCTGTGTGATACCCTGTACAGAGCCGTGTACCTAATCCCTTACCGTGTGATACCCTGTACAGAGCCGTGTATCTAACCCCCTCCCGTGTGATACCGTGTACAGAGCCGTGTATCTAACCCCCTCCCGTGTGATACCCTGTACAGAGCCGTGTATCTAACCCCCTCCCGTGTGATACCCTGTACAGAGCCGTGTATCTAACCCCCTCCCGTGTGATACCCTGTACAGAGCCGTGTACCTAATCCCCTACCGTGTGATACCCTGTACAGAGCCGTGTATCTAACCCCCTCCCGTGTGATACCCTGTACAGAGCCGTGTATCTAACCCCCTCCCGTGTGATACCATGTACAGAGCCGTGTATCTAATCCCCTACCGTGTGATACCATGTACAGAGCCGTGTATCTAATCCCCTACCGTGTGATACCCTGTACAGAGCCGTGTACCTAATCCCTTACCGTGTGATACCCTGTACAGAGCCGTGTATCTAACCCCCTCCCGTGTGATACCGTGTACAGAGCCGTGTATCTAACCCCTCTGCCGTGTGATACCCTGTACAGAGCCGTGTACCTAATCCCCTCCTGTGTGATACCCTGTACAGAGCCGTGTACCTAATCCCCTCCCGTGTGATACCCTGTACAGAGCCGTGTACCTAATCCCTTACCGTGTGATACCCTGTACAGAGCCGTGTACCTAATCCCTTACCGTGTGATACCCTGTACAGAGCCGTGTATCTAACCCCCTCCCGTGTGATACCATGTACAGAGCCGTGTATCTAATCCCCTACCGTGTGATACCCTGTACAGAGCCGTGTACCTAATCCCCTCCCGTGTGATACCCTGTACAGAACCGTGTACCTAATCCCCTACCGTGTGATACCCTGTACAGAGCCGTGTACCTAATCCCTTACCGTGTGATACCCTGTACAGAGCCGTGTATCTAACCCCCTCCCGTGTGATACCATGTACAGAGCCGTGTATCTAATCCCCTACCGTGTGATACCATGTACAGAGCCGTGTATCTAATCCCCTACCGTGTGATACCCTGTACAGAGCCGTGTACCTAATCCCTTACCGTGTGATACCCTGTACAGAGCCGTGTACCTAATCCCCTACCGTGTGATACCCTGTACAGAGCCGTGTATCTAACCCCCTCCCGTGTGATACCCTGTACAGAGCCGTGTATCTAACCCCCTCCCGTGTGATACCATGTACAGAGCCGTGTATCTAATCCCCTACCGTGTGATACCATGTACAGAGCCGTGTATCTAATCCCCTACCGTGTGATACCCTGTACAGAGCCGTGTACCTAATCCCTTACCGTGTGATACCCTGTACAGAGCCGTGTATCTAACCCCCTCCCGTGTGATACCGTGTACAGAGCCGTGTATCTAACCCCTCTGCCGTGTGATACCCTGTACAGAGCCGTGTACCTAATCCCCTCCCGTGTGATACCCTGTACAGAGCCGTGTACCTAATCCCCTCCCGTGTGATACCCTGTACAGAGCCGTGTACCTAATCCCCTCCCGTGTGATACCCTGTACAGAGCCGTGTATCTAACCCCCTCCCGTGTGATACCCTGTACAGAGCCGTGTATCTAACCCCCTACCGTGTGATACCCTGTACAAAGCCGTGTACCTAATCCCTTACCGTGTGATACCCTGTACAGAGCCGTGTATCTAACCCCCTCCCGTGTGATACCATGTACAGAGCCGTGTATCTAATCCCCTACCGTGTGATACCATGTACAGAGCCGTGTATCTAATCCCCTACCGTGTGATACCCTGTACAGAGCCGTGTACCTAATCCCTTACCGTGTGATACCCTGTACAGAGCCGTGTACCTAATCCCCTCCCGTGTGATACCCTTTACAGAGCCGTGTATCTAACCCCTCTGCCGTGTGATACCCTGTACAGAGCCGTGTACCTAATCCCCTCCTGTGTGATACCCTGTACAGAGCCGTGTACCTAATCCCCACCCGTGTGATACCCTGTACAGAGCCGTGTACCTAATCCCCTACCGTGTGATACCCTGTACAGAGCCGTGTATCTAACCCCATCCCGTGTGATACCCTGTACAGAGCCGTGTGTCAAACCCCTCTGCCGTGTGATACCCTGTACAGAGCCGTGTATCTAACCCCATCCCGTGTGGTACCCTGTACAGTGCTTTGTATCTAAACCCCTCCCGTGTGATACTTTGTACAGAGCCGTGTATCTACCCCCCTCCTTGTTATACCATGTGCAGAGTTGTGTATCTAACCCCATCCTGTGTGATACCCTGTACAGTGCTGTGTATCTAAACCCCTCCCATGTGATACCCTGTACAGAGCTGTGTATCTAACCTCCTCCCGTGTGCTACCATGTACAGAGCCGTGTATCTAACCCCCTCCCGTGTGATACCATGTACAGAGCCGTGTATCTAACCCCCTCCCGTGTGATACCCTGTACAGAGCCGTGTATCTAACCCTCCCCCGTGTTATACCATGTACAGAGCCGTGTATCTAACCCCCTCCCGTGTGATACACTGTACAGAGCCGTGTATCTTACTGCCTCCCGTGTACAGAGCCGTGTATCTAATCCTCTCCCATGTGATACCTTATACAGAGCTGTGTATCTAATCCTCTTATATGTGATACCCTGTCCAGAATGGTGTATCTAATCCCCTCATATGTGATACCCTGTACAGAGCTGTGTATCTAATCCCATCATATTTGATACCATGTACAGAGCCGTGTATCTCATCCCCTAATGGGATACCCTGTTCAGAGCCATGTATCTAATCCCATCATATGTGATACCTTGTACAGTCGTGTTTCAAACCCCCTCACATGTGATACCCTGTACACAGCCGTGTATCTATTCCTCTCCCATGTGATACCGTGTACAGAGCCGTGTGTCTTATGCCCTCATGTGTGATACCCTGTACACAGCCATGTATCTATTCCTCTCCCATGTGATACCTTGTAGAGAGCTGTGTATCTAAACCCCTCACATGTGATACCCTGTACACAGCCGTGTATCTAATCCTCTCCCATGTGATACCGTGTGCAGAGCCGTGTGTCTCATCCCCTCACATGTGATACCCTGTACACAGCCGTGTATCTAATCCCATCACGTGTGATATGGTCTGCTGAGCTGTGTTGCTAATTGTACAGTGGGCCGAACGATGCCACACCACGCACCCCAAGCAGCCGTAAATTCTGCTCCAAAGTTTGCAGTCAGACCTGGTGTTTTTAGTGTGGAATTCCACAGCTGTGGATTTTGCTACACCCTGTGGCGTTATTCTGTCCCGTGTAAAAGGACCCCAAGACATTGTGGAAGGTATTTCTTACAGTGCTGAGTAGTCCAGGCATCGTCCCTTCCCCGGTGGGTCTTTCATTGCTTGGAGGCCATTAGTTCCAATTCTGTCATGTGTTTTGTGGCTCCATCCCTGGTGGTCCGGGGGTGGATTTTGTAGGGATGGTCGCTCATCCGTGACAGCACCAGCGTGACCACAGCACAAGATCACAGACAAAGTGGAGAGTGTCCCGAAAGTTACTTGTTGAAAGGATAAGGGCACCTGGTGTGATTAGTGACCCAGGCGCAGTTTGGTTCCCGCTCCTCACAGTTACAGTCTCTCACAGGTAGATTATAGAGATGGGAGTTCTGTCAGCTTGGTGTCAACATTTTGTTCTTGTTGCATTTTCAAGCTACGAAACTGCCACCAGGCAGAAAGATACCCCACAGCACAGTAATTAACCATTTCATGACCAAGGGTCATTGTTGCTCCTGCGTCCAGCTGACATTTTCCAGTTCCGGTATTCCCACTTAAAAAAAATCATAATTTTTAAATTTTGAGTGACATCTACAGGAGGGCTTGTTTTTGTGCGGGACAAGTTCTATTTTTTCAATGGTACCATTTAACCTACCGCTTAAAGGGGTTGTCCCGCGAAACAAAGTGGGGTATACACTTCTGTATGGCCATATTAATGCACTTTGTAATGTACATCGTGCATTAATTATGAGCCATACAGAAGTTATTCACTTACCTGTTCCGTTGCTAGCGTCCTCGTCTCCATGGTGCCGTCTAATTTTCAGCGTCTAATCGCCTGATTAGACGCGCTTGCGCAGTCCGGTCTTCTCCGTGTTGAATGGGGCCGCTCGTGCTGGAGAGCTGCTCCTCGTAGCTCCGCCCCGTCACGTGTGCCGATTCCAGCCAATCAGGAGGCTGGAATCGGCAATGGACCGCACAGAAGACCTGCGGTCCAGCGAGGGTGAATATTCCGGCGGCCATCTTCGCAAGGTCAGTAAGAAGTCACCGGAGCGCGGGGATTCGGGTAAGTACTATCCGGGTTTTTTTTTTCAACACATGCATCGGGTTTGTCTCGCGCCGAACGGGGGGGCTATTGAAAAAAGAAAAAACCCGTTTCGGCGCGGGACAACCCCTTTAATGTGTTGGGAGACTTTTATACATTTCTAAGTGGGGTGAAGCAGCTGATATGTAAGATTAAAACTGAAAGTGAAATAATGGGCCTCTACCTAAAATATATAGTGCCATTATGTATAGCCTGATCGCATGAGGTGGAGCCTGTGGACTTGGAGCTCTTCATTATAGAGCCAGAAGTGGCAATGGCAATGAAACAACTAGCCAAAAGTAAAGCACCAGGCATAGATAACATACCGGCAGAGCTATTGCTGCCAGTACTAATGAAAATCATCAGAGCACTGTGCCAGGCAGTATGGGCATCTACACAAATGCCACAGGACTGGGAAAGATCTGTCTTCATCCCTCTACCAAAGAAAGGCGACTCCCAGAATTGCTCCAACTACCGAACAATAGCTCTCATTCCTTCTCAAAATTATGCAGGAAAGACTGAGATCAGTAGTTGAAGCGGCACTACCTGATGCACAGGCAGGATTCTGGCGAGGGTGTAGCACCCACGACCATATTGCTAACCTGCGATGGACCATGGAAAAAGTTTGAGAATACCAAAAGAATATCTACATGTGCTTCATCCGACTATGTCATGGCCTTTGATTGCGTCGACCATGACAAGCTATGACAAGCCCTACAAGAGCTAGGCGTATCGGCACATCTAGTCAGGCTGATAAAATGACTTTATACCAATCAAGAAGCCCCTGGGAGAACACAGTATGGGGACACAGATTGGTTTGGGATCGACAAAGGTGTCCGACAGGGCTGCATCCTCTTACCCTTCTTGTATAACCTATGTGCCGAAGTGACCATGTGCAAAATGGACCTAGATGAATTGGAAACCAGGGTGAAAATAGGTGGAAGAAACATCAACAATCTCCGTTATGTGGATGACACAACTCGCAGAAGCAGGAGCAGGTCTGATGCAGATGTTATGTAAGATTAAAACTAAAAAATGGGCCTCTACCTCAATTTAAAAAAGACTAAAATTATGACAACTGCAAAAAACGGCTAAATTCAAATCAAAATCAAGAATGAGGCCGTAAAATGCATGCAAGACTTCATCTTCATTGGTTCGAAAATTGACCAGGCTGGAGAATCTATGCCAGAGATAAAATGTAGGATGGCATTGGGGCAAAGCGCAATGTTAAATATGGGCAAAATCTGGAAAAGTAGGAATATTGGTGTAGCAACTAAACGCAGCATAGTGCAGACCGCCGTTTTCCCTATAGCCATGTATGGATGGGAAAGTGAGAAAAGCTGATAGGATTGATGCCTTTGAGCTGTGGTGCTAGCAAAAGCTGCTGTGTATGGCCTGGACGGCGAGAGTAATAAACAGAGAAGTCCTGAACCTTATAAGACCCGCTATCTCACTGAGGGGTAAGATGGCCAGACTCAGACTCATGGATTTTGACCATGTAATGCGAGCAGAGTCGCTAGAAAAATCGATAATACTTAGATCAGTGGCAGGAGAAGACCCGACCGCCAAAGGACACGATGGCTTGAATACCAACTGAAAGAAGCAGTGCGAAACCAAAAAACAGAGGGAGCTCGCCTTTAGGGTCACCGAGGGTCGTGAAGAACTAAACGGCTAACAAGTGGAGTGAAGTAGGGAAAAAATACAATTGAAATTTTGAAAGAATTTTAATTTTTTCACATTTTCAACTGCAATATCTCAAATATGGGCAAACATGCTATACAAATTTTTGATAAGATATATATTTCCAAATATATATTTGTTTACTTTATTCTGGATGCACATTTGAAAAACTTTAGTTTTTTTTTTAGCCATTTAGGAGACATACAAATTTAACATTAATTACAATTTTGAAAAACATTTTGTTTTCCTGCACCAAGTCAAGATAGCAAAAGCTCATGTTACGTGTGCTGCTGAGACATGTTATACTATTGTGATTCCAGCAGCACAGCACTCTCAGGGTTAATGATTGAGCTGGCTGGGTGTGGTACTGTCTGCTAGCCAATCCCTTGGATCTGTGCTCACATATAAACCCAGCTCTTGGTCAGTCTGTGTCTAGAGTTCAAGGTGAGCAGTCATGAATCCTTGGCTGGTGAAGGTTGCAGGTTGATCTGGTTCATGTCTGTTTGTCTGTTTAAATTCTGTCAGTTTTGTGTTAGCTTGCTGTGTGTCCTGCAATCTGTGTTGTGTCCTGTTGCAGCGTGCGATGTGAACGGTCTCCGGTTCTGCTGGACTCCTGGTTAGTGTAGGGACTAGCAGTATAACCAGGAGCCGTGAAGTGGCCTGCTAGCTTCCACATATTGTACAACATGTCAACTAATACCTGGTATTTATATTCAGCTTCCTATCTGTTACTAGTGGTTGCATGTTGTATGCAGTGGTTCTGTCTCTGTCATGTAGCATGTGTATGTCTCCTGTTCTGTGGCGTGGTTCCTAGGATCAGCTAGGGCCCAGATCCGAAGACCGCTGGGCTGCCCTTATTGGGGCAATGTCCCCGCTTAGGTAGGGCCATGCCATCCTCCCGTGTAGTACAGGGTCAGTTGCCTGAAACCCGTGTGCGTCCCCTTTGGTCACGATCGTGTGGGTCCCGTGCTTTGCCTGCCCACACGATCGTAACAGCTCATAGGTGTCAGAATGATGGATCCCCCCACAAATGACCACATTTTAAAAAATAGAGATCTTAATGTATTTACTGAGGAGGGGGGGGGGGTCAGGTGTAGTTTTACCCCACAGTTTCTTTTCAGGAGATAATACTTTTGCATATATGTCATTTTAAAGACAGTTTTTTTTCTTCTATACTGCACATGAAAAAGAGGATTTGCAGCCCAAAATGGATATCCTTGTTTTTATAGTATTCAGAAACACACCCATTGTGGCCCTAATCTTCTGTCTGTATGTACAATGGGGCCCAAACTGAAGGGAGCAGTCGGTGGTATTTAGCGTGAAGGTGACTTAGTCCCTATAGCACACTTGTAGAGCCATTGAGCGACCAAAACAATCAAGAACCCCCACAAAGGACCCCATTTTGAAAACTAGACCCCTTAACAAATTCCTCTAGGGGTGTGCTGCATATTTTGATCTCACAGTTTTTGAATGAATCTAATCAAAGCAGAAGGAAAAAATTATGATTTTCATTTTTTGTCAATTGTGTCATTTTAAAAACAGCTTTTTTTGTACAGCACACATATGCATGAAGACCTGCACCCGAAAATGGATCCCTCAGTTTGCCCTGTGTTCAGAAACATACCCATTGTAGCCACAATCTGCTGGACACATGGCTAGGCCTGTAATACAGGAAACACCCTTTGATTTTCAGGGCACAACTGAATAATTCCAGGCCCCACTGCTCACTTGTGCAGAAGAAAAAAATCCTTCCCTAAAAATAACCTCCCCTCCCCCGCCTTGGCATTCCCTTATAATTAGATAAAAGTAATAATGTAAACTGTGTGGTATGTCGGAAAACAGGTAATTACAGAGGCCTGGTTGGGATGGGCACATGGGGCAATAAAACCGGGTATCCCACCTCCTCCCATGCCTGCTGCAAACCCAACACTTTTTTGGGGGTATTTCTTGTCCTCAGTGGCAGAGATGGGGTGTAAAAAGCGTTCTGCGAGGCAATGTATGTTTGCTGAGGTGCGCGGTCTCACACAGAAGGCGCTCAACTAGCTGCTCCTGGGACTGCAGGAGCGTTCCAGGGGACTTCTTGTAAAATACGTATTACAGGTAGCGGTCTGAATAATGCCGGGCTCACACGGCCGTATGTGGAATCCACTTGTAGAGGCTGACAGTGGATCCCATCCATAAGCTTGGCCGTGGCCCTGTAATGTACTGCGCATAACTGCATACTCACACAGACGGTCATGCACAGTACACCTTTTTTTGTTTATATTTCCTGTGCTGACGCTTAGCAATGATGCGGATACCCGCAGCCCATATACAATGTAGTTGCATGTGGGCTTGCAGGTATATCCACGACCATGGAGCACAACGGGCCCTATGCTGCGGATATCCACGGTAAACTAGAACATGCTGCGTTCTCTTTTCTGCAAGTGGAATACGTAATTCCGACCCGATAATGTGAGCGGAATTGTGTAATCCAGTGCTCCGCGGATCATACGCATGCAGAATCCGCAATTTCCATCCGGTGGTATGAAACCGGCCTAAGGTAGATCACTACTTTTTTATCCCATGACCGGGGACTCAACGAGGCCACCGCTCACTACTCCAGGCTCTCGTCTACCTTTGGTAGCCGGGAGCAAGGAGATTTTACATTTCCTGGATTCTCCAGGCTTCTGTGCATGTGTCTGTCATCTTTCCGGTGGACGCATGCGCTGAAGCCGGGGAAGGTCTGTGATCCTGGCCCAGCTGGACAGGATCATTGAATTTACACACAGGTCCTCAATTGCTAGTAAATATAAAGAGACAAGATACAGTATAAACTGCTCTGCCACTGGTGTAATGTACCCTCAGGATTACATGTGACATAACCCTCCTCCTCTTCGCTACGTGAAGATGAGGGCTATATAATATGTAATCCTGAGGGATTACTCGTACATTGGCATTAGGGTGAGGTGCCTTTCTTCACATTTTTTGGGATTATCTGCGAGTCTCCTGCCTGCGAGTTTTTGGGAGGGGGTTTGTTGTATTATCTGCAGTTTGTTGCATGTACAGATTCCCAAATTACAAGCTGTGTTTCTCCTGCATCTTTTCATATTTCTACTGGGGAAGTATTGCAAATCAATAATTAAGGTATACCTCTGTTTTCAACAAGTTTTTTTTTTTTTTAAATCCACCCATTTCTCCATACCCTTTCTTACTGTTGTTTGCAACCTGTTTAATGCCTGTAAGTTCTGATTTTTAAATGGCCTTCCACATTTTCCTGCTGTTCTGCTGCAATCTACTAAAAGGAAGGTGGCATCTAAAAAGTTTATCATTCTGCCAGTAGTTTCCTGTCCTGACTTCCTTGCCCTGACTTCCCAAGCTGAATTGCTCTGTCTCTGGTCCAATCAGCAGGGAGGCAGTATCTGGATGCCCGCCCCTCTGCTTTCCCAGGATGATTCAGGCATTCGGAGATTAAATGGTTAGTAAACCCACTATAATGTGTGTGTAATGTGAGCACACAGACACACCCACACGCTGCAACAGCAGGAGATGGAGAGGCTGGAGATCATTATCACAGTGTCTACAGATCTGTCAGCTTGCAGCCTATAAGTGTACAGGAGCCACCTGTTAGCATAGAGCCCCCCACCCCTTCGTTGCTATGGAAATGTCCCAATGTCTTTGTTACTAAGTAAGTTCTGTACCTAATGACAGAATGGATTGCAGAGAATCTGTAAGGGAAACCACTAGTGGCAGCCACTTCAAATGTGATTTACAGTGGGAAAGCAACACAATTCTTAATGCAAGTATATTACAGAAATGAGACTAAGGGTTCTCTCACACGGAGGTATACGTGTGCGTGCCTCAGGCGTATCTCCTGCACAGGAAGCATGCAGCAGTGACAAATTCTCATACACTATCTTGGCTTGTATGCGTGCAGAATATGTGCCAAAATAAAGCATGTTGCGTTTTGTGCACACAATTTTTGAAGTAATGTAGTTTGTTGCCATGTATTAAGCGTGCAAGGTCCACAAGCATAATACACAGTAAAAAAAATGGTTGTGTGACAGAGCCCTAACACAGCAATAGAAGAAGTAGAAATTATCAGAAAAGTTAATGCCCCTTTAGGTACCAAGCGTAGTAAATATACAGCGCTTGGTCCGAGGCTTAAATCCCAGCTGATGACAAAATTATGGTCAGAGACCTGCTTGGATACAGTATAGCCGCATGAACGGTCGGGACCAATCCTGTGCCCCTCCACTAATGTGATCACCATGAGAACCATTCATCAATATTTAGTAAATATGTGACAGGCAGGTTCACTCTGCTGCCTTTTCGCCTCAGATCGCTTTATTTCTGAGCAGAGAGAAGGAGACAAATTGTTACAGCTGCCTGTGAAGCAGTTACATAAAAAAAAATGATATCTAAAATATATAGTTTCCAAGGGTTAGTGTAGGTAGTGTATATTTTACAGCTTTTGACCTCGTTCAAAAAGCAGCGCTGCACGGATGTGCAAAAAAATGCATGAACAAAGCTGCGTGGCCATTGTTTTCAATGGGGCCGCCGCTGCTGCTGGTGGCCCCATTGAAAGCAATGGGCTGCAGGCACCAACCACAGTGATTTTCGGGGAAGGTCTTGAAATATTTCCCTGAAAATCATCTCGAGCTTGTGTTTAAGAAAAATAAATAAATACCTCACTGCTGTCGGGGCTGGACAATGAATGGCTGAGCGCTGCATGTGATTGGTTTAGCGCTGTGACCAATCACAGGCAGCTCTCAACCAATCAGATGCAGCCCTTTCAGGAGTTTGGGATTTTAAATCCCCGCCTGCTGAAAGAGCTTCAGTACAGTGCCGGTGAGCCAAGCAGCTAGACGCACCAAGCCCCGACAGCGTCGGAGAGGTGAGTATATAGATTTTTAAATTTTTTTAAACAAGCTAGGGATAATTTTCAGGGAAGGGCTTACATTTAAAGCCCGTCCCCAAAAATTATTGCAAGGGTTGCTGGTATCCCATCGCTTTTAATGGGGCCGCAGGCAGCATCGGCGGCCCCATTGAAAGCAGCCTGCGGCCCCATTGAAAGCAATGGGAAAACATTGAAATTCGCTGTCACAGTTGCGACAGCTGTGGCAGGGGATTCTTTACTCCCCGTGGGGAGTCCCCTTATCACTAAACACTGTGAAAGTGCTGTTACAGTGTTCAGTGATGAGGGGACTCCCCGCGGGGAATATTTATGTGCAGCACGGACCTTGCCAGTGCGCATGAGAAGCACGGATGTCCTATCTTTTGCAGGTGCATGAATTGCATATCTGTAAAATTCAAACATGTGAATACACCATTGGGAATCAATGATTCTTAAACCCCCCCCCCCCCCCCCCCCCCCCCCCCCCGCACCAGGGCGTAAACTTACGTCCTGGGGATAGTGCGAGATCACATATGATCTTGCGCTATGCTGCAGTGGGAGCCGGCTGTTAGTCACAGCCGGCGTCCCGCTGCAACAGCGGGGGTGCATCAGAGATGGTCCCCCTCTGTTAACCCCTTCCCTGCCGCCATCTATGTAAATCGCGACATGGGAAGGGTTCACAGAGGGAGCACGCTCCCTCTGTGAAGTTGCCGGGCTCTCACGATATAATCGCAGAGAGCCCGGCCTATTGCCATGGCAACAGGACACCAGACACTGGCGTCCTGTGTTGCCAGTGCCTGAGATCGCTGTATAAGCTATAAGGCATGGCAGGGCAGTAGTCCTGCCATGCCTTATTACAGCGATCATCAGGGCAGTGTTGTAAGTCCCCCAGAGGGACACAAATTGTATAAAAAAAAGATTAAAAAAAAAAAATCCCTTTTTTTATGCTTTTTCTCATATTAGCATTAAGAAGGGTTAAAAAAATTTAAAACCCCACATATTTGGTATTGTCGTGTCTGGAACGACACGTACAATAAGCTGCACAAGCTTTTGACTGTGCACGGAAAAAAGCGTTTTAAAAAAAACCTAAAAAACTGAGGCAAAATGCTAATTTTTAACATTTTGCCTCCCTAAAAACGCAATAAAAGTGATCAAAAAAGCTATATGTACCCCAAAATGGTACCTATAAAAACTACAGCTCGTCTCCCAAAAAATAAGCCCTCATAGAGCTCTGTTCATAAAAAAAAATAAAAAGTTACAGGACTTTGAATGCAGCGATTTAGAAAAAAAAAAGATTTCCAAAAAAGTGTTTTTATTGCAGAAAAGTGGAAAAACCTAAAATTTTGGTATCGTTGTAACCGTACGGACCCGCAGAAAAAACGGATTGTGTCATTTATGCTGCATGATTAACGCTGTAAAAAAAAAAAATCTATGGCAGAATTGATGCGTTTTCTCTCCCTGCTATCGAAAAAAAAAATAAAAGTTTTACAATATTGTCAATGTACCCAAAAGTGGCACCGATAAAAACTACAGTTCGCCACGCAAAAAAAAACAAGCCCTCATATGGGAAAGGACCCGCGGTGCATCGTGGGTGAAGATCCCGGCAGCCATCTTGGTGAAGGAAGAAGTAGGAAGAAGGAAGACGTCGCAGAGCGAGGATTCGGGTAAGTAATATGTATTTTTTTTTTTTAACACATCCATTGTGGTTGTCCTGCGCCGAACGGGGGGCCTATGGAAAAAAAAAAAACGTTTCGGCGCGAGACAACCCCTTTAAGGGGTTAAAGACGCTGTTTTGCACGCACATACCCGTGGGCAAAACAACGCTCGTGTAAATGAGGCCTTAGGGCATTATATATTATATATAGTCTGATTGCATGAGGTGGAGCCTGTGGACTTGAAGCTCTCCATTATGGAGTCAGAAGTGGCTATGGCAATGAAACAACTAGCCAAAACGAAAGGACCAAGGCATAGATTACAGACCGGCAGAGCTATTGCTGCCAGTACCAGTGAAAACTATCACAGCGCTGTGCCAGGCAGTATGGGCATCCACACGATGGCCACAGGACTGGAAAAAGATCTGTCTTCATCCCTATACCAAAGAAAGGCAACTACCAGAATTGCTCCAACTACCGAACAATATCCCTCATTCCGCATGCAAGCAAGGTGCTTCTCAAAATTATACCGAAAAGACTGAGATCAGTAGTTGAAGTGGCACTATCTGATGCACAGGCAGGATTATGGTGAGGATGCGGCACCTGCAACCATATTGCAAACCTGCGTTGGACCATGGAAAAAGATCGAGAATGCCAAAAGAATATCTACATGTGCTTCATCGACTACGTCATGGCTTTTGATTGCGTCGACGATGACAAGCTGTGGCAAGCCTTAAAAGCTGGGCACATCGGTACAGCTAATCAAGCTGATAAAATCACTTTATACCAAATCAAGGGACCACTGTGGGAACACACTATGAGGGCACAGATTGGTTTGGGATTGGCAAAGAACTGTGCTTTCAGAAACAGAAGCAGGTCTGAAGCAGCTGATATGTAAGATTAAAACTGAAAGTGAAAAAATGGGCCTCTGCTTTAATTGAAAAAAGACTAAGATTATGATGACTGCTGTGGGAGATATCCTATATGTTCACCATTCTGTATGTATTTTCTGTTATCAACTGTAAATATACTGTATTTTGTCTATAATGGTCTGAAACTCTGGGGGAAGTGAAGATCACCCCCCCCCCCCACCACCTCCACAAGAATTTAAGGAGCAGTGCCTATTGTCCCAAATACTGGTTAAACCAGTTCTAACTGGCCAAACCTTTTTAGGAGTGTTTTGTCTTGGACAGCAGAGAGGAGAAACACAGGATGTTCTTCTCATGAAGCTAAATTCAAGAATGAACTGAGCGTGCTCACTGAAGTTCCTCCCAGATGGATGACATCACAAGCTACCTCACAAATACCTCCCTCTGAGGACAACCAATCAGCACGCTAAATAATGTAACTGTATACTTCCTGTGTTGAAACTTATTTAAGTTTCAACGCGCGCAGAATAAAGGGAGACTCTTTGGGGAACACATGATGTAGTCCGTGTGGTCTTTGAAGGCTCTCCAGGCCTGTACACATATTATTTAATTTGGAACACATGGTATATCTATAATAGCGAAATTTGCGCTAACACTGCAAAAAATGGCCAAATTCAAATCAAAATCGACAATGAGATAATAGAATGCATGCAAGACTTCATCTACCTTGGCTCAAAAATTGACCAGGCTGAGAATCTATGCCAGAGATCAAATGTCGGATAGCATTGAGGTGAAGTGCAATGCTAAACATGCACAAAATCTAGAAAAGTAGCAATATCGGCATAGCAACTAAATGCAGGATAGTGCAAACCACCGTTTTCCCCAGAGCCATGTATTGATGTGAAAGCTGGACTGCTAAAAAAGCTGATAGGAGGATTGATGCATTTGAGCTGTGGTGCTGGCAAAAGCTGCTGTGTACGCCCTGAATGGCAAGATAATACAGAGAAGTCCTGAATCGTATAAGACCTGATATATAACTGGAGGGCAAGATGACCAGACTCACGGATTTTGGCCATGTAATGCAAGCAGAGTCACTAGAAAAATCTATAATTCTTGGACAGATCAGTGACAAAAGAAGACGCGGGCACCAAAGGACACGATGGCTTACAATGTCAAAGCTGATACTGGCATGGATATCACAACTGAAAGAGGCAGTGCAAAACCGAAAAAACATTGAGAGGGCTCACATTTAGGGTCGCTGAGGGTCGTGAACAACTAAACAGCTAACAACAGCTATACACATATTATGGAAAGGGAGTTTTCATCTGCGAATCACTGCCCTCAATGTCAGGGAAATGGCGCACCACATGTGTAGATAGACTCCAGAAGCAAGGATTTCTTTAAAACTTGCTTCCACCAGCATTTATTCGACCACACAGCATACAGCAAAACTTGAACAGCATATCATACATATTCGAGAATTTTAGGGTTTACAAACCCACTGGGCCACCGTCACCACTCCGCACAACGCGTTCTCCTCCATTAGACGTGTGACGGCTCTTAAACAGGATCTCACTGGTCCAACTTGGACCTTGGGCTAGCAGCCCTCCTAACTCCACTGGGATGGTACTCTCTCCTGAGTGTTGCAGGAATTACACTTTTTTAAAAAATCTTCTCCTGCCTCACCCATAGTTGTTAACTAGAGATGAGCGAGCGTACTCGGAAAAGCACTACTCGCTCGAGTAATGTGCTTTATCCGAGTATCGCTGTGCTCGGGTCTGAAGATTCGGGTGCCGCTGCGGCTGACAGGTGAGTCGCAGCGGGCGGGAGAGAGGGAGAGAAAGATCTCCCCTCCGTTCCTCCCCGCTCTCCCCTGCAGCTCCCCGCTCCGTGCCGGCACCCGAATCTTCAGACCCGAGCAGAGCGATACTCGGATAAAGCAAATTACTCGAGCGAGTAGTGCTTTTCCGAGTACGCTCGCTCATCTCTATTGTTAACCCTTTCTTTGTAGTCCAGAATGCCTATCTCTAGCACTCAGCTGACCACTCTGTGTACTGCACTCCCACTATAAATAGTTTCTTGTGCTACAGTATATTTACATGTTACACTAGGGCATCACACTATTATCTAGCTAGGGTTAGTGTACATTTTTGTATGTTAGGACATTATACATTATATATATATTATAAATCTAGTGTGCTACAGAATATTCATAAATTCTTTCCAGAGATGAGAAGACTTGGAAAAAAAACTGAAAAATTGAGGGAAAAACGTTATTTTTCCAAAACCATTTTTTGTTATATAGTTTGAATACCATGTCATAGCTCTATTATTTATCATTGGAAAAGAACATATTCTACACACTTTTTTTTCCCAATTTTTCCATTAAAAAAAAGGCTTTGGAAAAGCCAGAGTAATACACTTTCCCCAGGAAACCAAAAGGAATTTTGTTCTAATTACAATAAGCTTATAATGTACAGGCCCCCGCTACCCAAATGGAGAGTAATATACAAAACAAGTTCATTTATTACCTAGAAACCAACTCTCCTATACCTATTCCACTACAAGAAACAGAGACCCTTGATAGATATTTTATGGAAGAAGACCTTACACAGGTCCTTTTTATATTAAAAGTGGGCAAGAGTCCGGGTACAGATGGATTTACCCCCAGATTTTACAAAACCTTTGGGGTCACACTATCTGTCATTCTTTTGAGTTTATTCAATGGCGTCTCCACAGACTGCCCCTTCCTGCCACAGGCTCTATAAGCACACGTAATGATGATCCCTAAGGTAAAGATCCGTCACTATGTGGTAGTTATCACCCAAAGTTTGGTCTTTGTCAAGCTGCACCATACATGCTGCCACTTTCTTTATTCATTATTGGACTGGTATTGCAGTCACAGCTTCTGGCTTCTTGGTGGCGTAGGATAAGGACTTCAAAAACCTCAGCTTCTTGAGCTAACTGAAAAATTTGAGTGCTGCTGACCTGCTTAAAGTTTGAAGGAGTTATCCATAGGAACCAAGTCGGTTTGTCCCTGGAAGGGAGACCCAGGACAACACTGTTAGGACAATGCCACTGATCTCAAGGTCTCAAAGATTAGGACTTCCACTGTGCCTAATCTCTATCAATGAAAATAAGGCATTTGACAGAGTTAGGTGGGAATTCATGGAAATGATACTAAACAAAAGGCCTGGGTCCCAGATTGATTTCATGGATTATGTCTTTATACCACGGCTCTACGTTGAAGCTGAGAGTGAATGGACAACTATCTCGCCCCTTCCAAATAAAAAATGAAAGGTAACAGGGTTGCTCTCTATCCCCCTATTGGTGATGGAGACACTAGCGAACACCATTAGAAACAACCACTTCATTAGAGGGATTCAACTTGGGGCCAGATCCACAAACTAGCATTATATGCAGATGCTTTACATTACACACCCGAGAATAGATATCCCTGTGCTATTAGAAGAATTTTCTAAATACAGTTGGATAAGCAACTTTAAAATGAATTTACGAAAATCTTAAACATTTTGATTCCAGTGGTTGAAGTGGGATTCCTCAGGGAACTCTTCCCCTTTAAATGGCAGAACTCTTCTATAAAATCTTGAGAATTCAGCTCCCGTCTGACCCTAGAGGAATCTTTGAACTAAACTATATACTCTTCATCCCCTTCCTGGAGACAAAGTTGAAAAACTGGCAAAGTCTGCCACTATCATGGTTTGTCAGGATTAATGTATTAACCCCTTAGTGACCAAGCCTGTTTGCGCCTTAATGACCAGGCCAAATTTTGCAAATCTGACATGTGTCACTTTAACATGGAAAAACACCAGAAAGGTTTTGCATATCCAAGCGATTCTGACATTGTTTTTTCGCCACATGTTGTGCTTCATTTAGGCGGAAAAAATAGACCGATAGAAATTGTGTTTATTTATTAAAAGCGCCAAAATTGGGAAAATTTTGAAAAAATCGTCATTTTTTTCACATTTCCAACTGCAATATCTTAAATATGTGCAAACATAATATAGAAATTTTTGCTAAGATTTATATTTCCACCCATTTACTTTATTTTGGGCACACATTGGAAAAACTTTCGTTTTTTTTTAACTATTTAGGAGACGTACAAATTTAACATTACTTTTTAGCATTTTGAGGAACACTTTGTTTTCCTATACCAAGCCGAGATTAGAAAGGCTCATGAGTGTCAAAATAATAGATACCCCCCCCCCCAAATGACCTCATTTTAAAAACTACACCCCTTAATGTATTCACTGAGGGGTGTCATGAGTATTTTGACACCACAGTTTTTTTTCAGGAATTAATTCAATTTAGAGGAGAAAAAGTAAAATTTCATATTTTTGCAAATCTGTCATTTTAAAGACATTTTTTTCCTATAGTTTACATGAAAATCAGGATTTACACCCCAAAATGGATACCCCTATTTCTCCCGTGTTCAGAAATATACCCATTGTGGCCCTATTGTTATATCTGAGTCCACAACGGGGCCCAAAATGAAAGGAGTAGTCAGTGTCTTTCAAAACAGAAATTTTGCTTGAAGTCCTTTTAGGCCCCATAGCACACATGTAGAGTTCTTGAGCGCCCAAAACCATAGAAAACCCCCACAAATGACCCCATTTTGAAAACTAGACCCCTTAAGGAATTTATCTAGGGGTGTACTGCATATTTTGACCCCACAGTTTTTGAATGAATTCAAACCAAGCAAAAGGAAAAAATTGTGATTTTCGTTTTTTCGGCAATTCTGTCATTTTAAAAACAGCTTTTTTTGTACAGCACACATATGAAGGAAGACTTGCACCCAAAAATGGATACCCCTGTTTGTCCCGTGTTCAGAGACATACCCATTGTGGCCCTAATCTTATGTCTGGATACACAACGGAGCCCAAAATGAAAGGAGCGACCGGTGGCTTTCGGAACACAAATTTTGCTTGAAGTCCTTTTAGGCCCCATTGCCCACTTGTAGAGTTCTTGAGCGCCCAAAACCATAGAGAACCCCCACAAATGACCCCATTTTGAAAACTAGACTCCTTAACGAATTTATCTAGGGGTGTACTGCGTATTTTGACGCCACAGTTTTTGAATAAATTCAAGCAAAGCAAAAGGAAAAAATTTGGATTTTTGTTTTTTTTGGCAATTCTGTCATTTTAAAAACAGCTTTTTTTGTACAGCACACATATGAAGGAAGACTTACACCCCAAAATGGATACCCCTGTTTGTGCTGTTTTCAGAAATATACCCATTGTGGCCCTAATCTTATGTCCGCATGCACAACGGGGCCCAAAATAAAAGGAGTAATCGGTGGCTTTCAGAACATAGATTTTGCTTGAAGTCCTTTTAGGCCCCATTGCCCACTTGTAGAGTTCTTGAGCGCCCAAAACCATATAGAACCCCCACAAATGACCCCATTTTGAAAACTAGACCCCTTAACGAATTTATCTAGGGATGTACTGCATATTTTGACCCCACAGTTTTTGAATAAATTCAAGCAAAGCAAAAGGAAAAAAATAGGATTTTCATTTTTTGGGCTATTGTGTCAATTTAAAAACAGTTTTTTTTGTACAGCACACATATAAATGAAGGCTTTCACCCCAAAATGGATACCCCTGTTTGTCCCGTGTTCAGAAACATACCCATTGTGGCCCTAATAGACTTACAGGACCCATGGCTAGGCCTACAATGAAAGGAATACCCGTTGGATTTCAGGGTACCACTGAATAAATTTCAGGCCCCATTGCCCACTTATAGAGCCATTGAGCGGCCAAAACTATAAAGAACCCCCTCAAATGACCCCATTTTGAAAACTAGACCCCTTAACGAATTCATCTAGGGGTGTACTGCGTATTTTGACCTCACAGTATTTGAATGAATCTAAGCAAAGCAGAAGGAAAAAGTTACGATTTTCAATTTTTTTGGCAATTTTTTCAATTTAAAAACAGTTTTTTTGTACAGTGCACATAGGAATGAAGACGTTCACCCCAAAATGGATACCCCCGTTTGTCCCGAGTTCAGAAACATACCCATTGTGGCCCTAATCTACTTACAGGACGCATGGCAAGGCCTATAAAGGACGGAACACCTGTTGGATTTTAGGGCACAACTGAATAAATTCCAGGCCCCATTGCTTATTTGTACAAAATAAAGATTGACTCCCTAAAAATTCCCCCCCTCCCCCTCCACGCCCTTTTTGGCGTTCACAAATCTTAGATAAAAGTAAAAATGTGAACTGTCTGGTATTTCCGAAGACAGGGGTAATTACGGAGGCTGGTTGGAATGGGCCCATGGGGCAATAAAACCGGGTATCCCCCCCCCCTCCTCTCATGCTTTTTGGGGGTATTTCATGACCTCAGTGGCGGGTATGGGGTGTAAAAAGTGGCGTTCCGTGAGTCTCCGTAAGCTTGATGAGGTGCGGCGGTCTCACACAGAAGGTGCTCAACAAGGTGCTCCTGGAACTGCAGGAAGGCGAGCGTTCCCGGGGCTTCTTGTAAAATACGTATCACAGGTAGCGGTCTGAATAACGCCGGGCTCACGCGGGTGCAGGCGGAATCCGCTTGCGGAGGCCCACAGCGGATCCCATCTGTGAGCCCGGCTGTGACCCTGCGTACGGCCGCGTAATGTACTGCGCATAACTGCCTACTCACACAGGCGGTCATGCACAGTACACCTTTGTTTGTATTTCCCGCACCATCGCTTAGCGATGACGCGGGTACCCGCAGCCCGTATACAATGTAGTTGCGTATGGGCTGCGGGTATATCCGCGACCATGGAGCACAATGGGCTCTATGTTGCCGATATCCGCAGTAAAATAGAACCTGCTGCGTTCTCTTTTCTGTGAGTGGATTACACAATTCCGACCCACTAATGTGAGCAGAATTGTGTAATACAATGCGATTGATCTGCGTAATACCGTGGATCAGAAGCATGCAGAATCCGTAATTCCTATCCGGTCATGTGAGACCGGCCTAAGGTAGATCGCTACCTTTTTATCACGTGACCGGGGACCGCTCAACGAGGCCACCCGTCACTGCTCCAGGCTCTCTGTGACCGTTGGTCGCTGGGAGCAAGGAGATTTTAAGTTTCCTGGGCTCCCTGACTCCTGCGCATGTGTCCGGCTTTTTGCCGGCAATCGCATGTGCAGAATCCTGGAAGGTCCACGGAGGAAGATCGCGTCGGGATTCAAATACGCAGGCCTCCGGTAAAAAGTTTCATCTCCTCTCACCGATCGCATCAGTGAGGGGAGATGAAACTTCAAATTTTTTTTTTACTTTTACGTGATCGGCATTATTGGATAATGGCGAACACGTGACCAGGAACCGCTCACCGCGGACCCCATTAAATCTCCATGCTCTTGGCTATGTTTTGTAGCCAGGAGCAGGGAGAATTTAAATTATCCTGGCAATCCACAGCTTTTGCGCATGCGCCCGCCATTTTGGCGACGGGAGCGGGTGCAGAAGCTGTGGTAAGGTCCGCGGATAAATCTGGGGGCCTTAGGTACGTACTTTCATCCTCCCTCACGGATATGATCCATGAGGGGAGATGAAACGTACGCTTTTTAAACTTTTAAAACCTTTTTTTTACTTTTTTTTTTTACTTTTTTACACTTTTTTTTCACTTTACATGATCACTGTCATCCATTGGATGACAGTGATCATGTCCCCGGTATAATCTCTCTGCTCCTAGCTACACATGGCAGCTAGGAGCAGAGGGATTTTAAATTCCCCGGGGCTGGAGCCCGTCTGTGCACGCGCCCGATGTCAATCATCGGGCGCGCATGCGCAGACGGGGATTCGGGTCCCGGGACATCGGGACACCGCTGAGGACTGGGGGTGAGTATTTTCACCTCCCCTCATGGATCCGATCCATGAGGGGAGGTGAAACTGACTTTTTTAAAACTTTTTTTTAACTTTTTCGCGATCGCCGCTAACCATTGGATAACGGCGATCGCGGTACCGGGGACCGCTCACTGCAGTCCCCGCTGACATCTCCTGCCTCCCGGCTACCTACAGGAGCCGGGAGCCAGGAGATTTTAAATCTCTTCGGGCCCCGGAGCGGCAGGAGAGCGGGGAGCAGCGTGCCGGACCTGGGTGAGTAATTTCAGCTGCTCCGATGGATCCGATCCATCAGAGCAGCTGAATCTTTAACTTTTGTGTACTTTTATTTACTTTTTTTGCGATCGGCGCTATCCATTGCATAGCGCCGATCGCAATGCCGGGGGGGTGTCCGAACAGCCCGGGATGACAGCTCCATGCTGTCAGCTACCTACGGACACCGACAGCATGGAGCTGTCACGTCCACAGCCCGAGGGGCATTATTCTCTGCAGGAAGCATGTTTTTACGTCCTCAGAGAATAAGGCCCACTTCGGGAGGACGTAAAAACACTATGGGCTGGTCGTTAAGGGGTTAAAAATGGATATCCTACCAAAAATTCTATACGTTTTTCAAACAGTCCCCTGGGACATACCTTGGTACTATTTTGCAAAGTTTAAGAAACTGGTGACTAAAGTCATCTGGCGTAACTCCTCACAACGTATCAGCTATAAAACCTCAACAAGACATAAATAAAGCGGGGTTAACCCACCTGGAGTTGTATAATAAGGCCACAATTGGTAATTGTATTATAGATCTATATCACTATTCCGCATCTAAGTTGTGGGTGGAGGTGGAGCAGGCTCTCTGAACCCATTTCAGGTCAATTTACCATCCACAATATCACATACCTATATCTCCTTCATGCCACTGTTCCCTTATGTGCGGGATGTAATGGGGAAACAGGTTATGAGGACTCACTGATTTAAAGGGAGAACACACATTGCCAGGGGGATCCTGGTTATCATACTTCCAGCTACATCACTTTGCTTACCCCATTCTCTGATTTAACAGCAGAACTTATGCAGCAACCGAGAAGCAGGCCACAGCATAGGAGATTTTTGGGGCTAGTCACGGTGACTCTACCATCTCCCACCCGGAGGGTAACTGGAGACATGTCCAAGGGCCAAGGGATGGTGTGCTTAAACAGGGGGACTCACTTGGGGATTACATCAGTTCTTTTGTCACTTGTGATGCCTCCATTTCTTCTGCCGCCGGGACTCCTGCTGTTGGAGTAAATCCTCTGTTGCTCAGCTTCTGTGGGGGAATTCCTTGTTGACGGTGTAAATCCATACACACAGGTACTGTTTAAGACAGCCTCTGGAAACGGACGGGCGACTGGTTGTTTTACTTAAATTCAACAGGTTACAGCTTAGCAGCAAATGGCTCAGTGATGCGACAGAGAGAATTCTCGGGGTTGCAGGAGAAACCACAGCCTAAGTTATCTGTAGGTCCTGGCCCAGGGTACACTCTTACTTCTGAAGCTCTCTCTACTGGTCCACACTCATTGGCTACTGCACGCTGCATGACTCCCGAAACACTTTGGTTGTTCTCACAGACAAGAGGCCATCCTCTCGGCCTCCTCCATCTTCTGTATCTATGGGCTGTAGGTGCCCACACACAGCTGCCTTGTCTCCTCAAAGCAACCACCAGAAGTCCTTGAGCAGAACTCTAGACTAACTCACTCTAGAACTCTCTATCCATTTCATCACACTACACTTGACCGCAGCATCTAAGAACCCCTCCCAATGGGATCACGTCATTACGTGACTCACGTGATTTGATGTGACCTGGAAATGCCCCACTACGTAATAACTGAACATTCGATGAATCGCGTCATCACGTATTGATGTGAACTGACGCAACCCGGAAGAGTTTTACTAAGTTCGGACCGTACAGCCTCACTATGTCCCATAGACTCACTTGGAATCTCGCTTTAGATCACGTATATTACGCGATCCCTAGCATGGTCTGATGGGATATGTACGATCCCGAATAGCTCCATACTATGGAACATTTTATTATTTCTCTCCTACTATTTCTCCCTTTGGTAAATCCCGCCCCCCATCGCCACGTCATCACCATAAGTCACGTCATCACTACAGGCCAGAAGCTCATATGGCGGTTAGCGATTAGGAAGTGACAGGTAATTACTTTTCTAATTACTTTTCTTTTAGTATATATATGTTGTTGTGTGTTAATGTGTCTGTACTTGAAAAAGACCTACCTGTGTAAAGGCCGAAACGCATTGTACTGCACTTATTAAACTGTGAAATATTCCTGTTGCCTACAACTATCTACACGCCAACTGGGACTGGGGGGTGCCTTATCAGAGGCACCTCCATGAAGTAAGTGATATGCTTCAATACTACCTTCTTTGGAATAATAATACAGCCTGAGCGTTAAAATTTTCTCTTTTTTGTTTACATGCTTTCTCTCCGCCATACATTGTGACTGGAGCATTTTCAAGTTTCTCTCCCACACCAAGTGGGATTTCTAACTGATAGGCGGACCATTTCTTCACCACTGAATAATATATGTGGAAACTCCTCATGGATTCATCTGGACACAACTGAGTATTTACAACAATTTGTACCACTCTAAACTCCCCTTTTTTATTTTTCCTTCCTTTTTTTTCTTTTTCTTCTCATTTCCTTCAGCTTTCTTATCTAATGTAACACATTTCGGGCATGTTTTTGGAAGGATTTAGTATTTGAAAGACAATAGCGTTGGACCCGCTGGGTGCTTTCCGGGGAGTCCCCACAGCATTGTGGCTGGGAAGAGGGTTGGTGCTCATTGGGCACCACATAGGAAATTCATGAAATGTTTAATGTTTATTTTTATATATAGATATACAGGAAAGTGAAACATTTGTTGCAGAGGAAGAAGACAACAAATCTAGTAATGTTATATATGACTGTAAAAGGTTCTTCTGTTAATAGACACTGTTTAATTCAATATCATATACTTCACTTTAGACTGTAATTTCTTAATAAAAGTAAATAAAATACTTTTGAAAATAATACATGATGTAACTCAGGAGCAGTACAGGATAAGTAATGTATGTACACAGTGACTCCACCAGCAGAATAGTGAGTGCAGCTCTGGAGTATAATACAAGATGCAACTCAGGAGCAGTACAGGATAAGTAATGTATGTACTCAGTGACTCCACCAGCAGAACAGCGAGTGCAGCTCTGGAGTATAATACTGGATGTAACTCAGGATCAGTGCAGGATAAGTAATGTATGTACACAGTGACTCCTCCAGCAGAATAGTGAGTGCAGCTCTGGAGTATAATACAGGATGTAACTCAGGATCAGTACAGGATAAGTAATGTATGTACACAGTGACTCCACCAGCAGAATAGTGAGTGCAGCTCTGGACTATAATACAGGATGTAACTCAGGATCAGTGCAGGATAAGTAATGTATGTACACAGTGACTCCACCAGCAGAATAGTGAGTGCAGCTCTGGAGTATAATACAGCATGTAACTCAGAATCAGTACAGGATAAGTAATGTATGTACTCAGTGACTCCACCAGCAGAACAGCGAGTGCAGCTCTGGAGTATAATACAGGATGTAACTCAGGATCAGTACAGGATAAGTAATGTATGTACACAGTGACTCCTCCAGCAGAATAGTGAGTGCAGCTCTGGAGTATAATACCGGATGTAACTCAGGATCAGTACAGGATAAGTAATGTATGTACACAGTGACTCCACCAGCAGAATAGTGAGTGCAGCTCTGCAGTATAATACAGGATGTAACTCAGGATCAGTACAGGATAAGTAATGTATGTACACAGTGACTCCACCAGTAGAATTGTGAGTGCAGCTCTGGAGTATAATACAGGATGTAACTCAGGAGCAGTACAGGATAAGTAATGTATGTACTCAGTGTCTCCACCAGTAGAATAGTGCGTGTAGCTCTGGAGTATAATACTGGATGTAACTCAGGATCAATAGAGGATAAGTAATGCATGTACACAGTGACTCCACCAGCAGAATAGTGAGTGCAGCTCTGGATTATAATACAGAATGTAACTCAGGAGCAGTACAGGATAAGTAATGTATGTACACAGTGACTCCACCAGTAGAATAGTGAGTGCAGCTCTGGATTATAATACAGGATGTAACTCAGGATCAGTACAGGATAAGTAATGTATGTACACAGTGACTCCACCAGCAGAATTTTGAGTGCAGCTCTGGGATATAATACAGGATGTAACTCAGGAGCAGTACAGGGTAAGCAATGTATGTACACAGTGACTCCACCAGCAGAATAGTGAGTGCAGCTCTGGAGTATAATACTTGATGTAACTCAGGATCAGTACAGGATAAGTAATGTATGTACACAGTGACTCCACCAGCAGAATACTGCGTGCAGCTCTGGGATATAATACAGGATGTAACTCAGGAGCAGTACAGGGTAAGTAATGTATGTACACAGTGACTCCACCAGCAGAATAGTGAGTGCAGCTCTGGAGTATAATACTTGATGTAACTCAGGATCAGTACAGGGTAAGTAATGTATGTACACAGTGACTCCACCAGCAGAATAGCGAGTGAAGCTCTGCAGTATAATACAGGATGTAACTCAGGATCAGTGCAGGATAAGTAATGTATGTACACAGTGACTCCACCAGCAGAATACTGCATGCAGCTCTGGGATATAATACAGGATGTAACTCAGGATCAGTACAGGATAAGTAATGTATGTACACAGTGACTGCACCAGCAGAATAGCGAGTGAAGCTCTGCAGTATAATACAGGATGTAACTCAGGATCAGTACACGATACGTAAGGCAATCTATGCACACAGTGACACCTCTGGTAAAATACTAGGTGCAGCTCTACAGTATAATACAGAGGGACATTCAGGACCAAGACAAGATACATTTTGAATTATTTACAAATTGACTCCATCAGGTGAACGTGGTATTTTGATTTATGCTTTTCTGTTGCTTTAGCTGTAAAATGATCTTTCTATGTTGTCATCTGCTTTGCATTGTAGATCTGTTCTAGCTCAGAGACTGTGATGTCGTCTGTATTTCCATTGTAAATATTGCCTGATTTGAATAAATGGTAGAAAATGTATCATTAAATATTTGATAAAGCCTCGCTGTGTTATCAGTATCCTCACACACAGGAGAGATGGCTGATTCTACAGAGGGGGACACTGACATCCAGTATCGGGGTCTCCTGGTACTGATTAGTCTCATAACTGGACTGGTGATACATTCATTTATTATAGGAGTCAATGTCACTGACTGGTGGAAAGGAAGATCAATGACTCCTGTTGACCACATTGTAACTTCTCTTGGGATTTCAAGGATGTGCACTCAGTGTGCTAATACTTTATTTTTTTTAATGGAAATATTCTCCCTGAGCAGACTGAATTCACGTGTAACTCTGATTGTTTTAGGCTTTGTTTATGATTTATTTTCTCATGCCAATTTTTGGCTAACATCTCTGCTCTCCATTGTCTTTTGTCTGAAGATCTCCAACTTCCACACCAGACTGTTCCTGTATCTGAGGGGGATGATGGTACACAGGACTGTTTATTTCATTGTAGCTATAGTACTTCTTTCCGCTGTAAAGAGTTTGATAGCCGCATTGTTGGTTTTCACTGAGATCTCCAATGGTGAAACATATAATACAACCCTGGATGATCTATCCACAGATTGCATGTATAGTAATTTTATATACCATACAACTATCAGAGCCATCTTCCCATTTCTTTTCTCCTGCATCTCCTCAGTCCTCCTCTTCACCTCGTTGTATCATCATATCACAAAGATGAAGATGAGCAGTAATTTATCCATCAGTCTGGAGACATATTACTCAGTGATGAAATTAGTAGTCTTCACTTTCCTGTATAACACTATATACTTCATTAGCTATATTGCTGCTCCCATCTTATACAATTTTTACTGTGTAATCCTTTCATGGCTTTTTATTGTCTTGGACTTTCTCCCAGTTCTACATTCCTCCTACCTGATCTACAGAACAGCCAAACTCAGGAGTCAGATGGCCAAGGGTCTTCAGAATGTAACTGATTTCATATTCCAAAGGAAAAATACAGAAACCAGAGAGAACATAGAAGTAGTAGCTCTATGAGGCAAATATATAGGATGGACCATCAATGTACTTTATGATATGTGAGAGTCCAGAACCAGCACTGATCTGCAAAATGGTAGTGGCTCTGATTGGACTGTTAAAGAAAATCTTGTAAATGGGGCTAAACTGTATAGAGCTGTTTAATTAGCTCACCCAGTCCACAGCGTGCTTGGAGATGATTCAGAGCACAAATGTAATGCAAGGAAATGGAAGAAGAAAAAACTCCAGCATCAATGTCCATTGAGAAATAATGCTGTAAGGGTTGAAGATTGTGCTTTTGCTTTGCCATCTGTGATTGGATGTTTGTAGTAGTTTTTTTAGGAATGTGGGTTTAATGGAGAGTATGCTATTATGAAGGAAAGTCATTTCCGAAACATGTAGCATCTCACCATGTTGTTAAGTCCACTATGCTCTGGGTTTTAAAGATGTACGAATAAAGAAGGAAGTTTTAATGAAGTCCGGCCTGATGCTGGAGTTTTATCATCTTCCATTTCCACCGCCTTGGTGATATTCTAAGAACTAACTGATATCTATAACCATTTCCAATTCTACTAGATATCATAAGAGATATTCAGAATTCAATATTTAACCTCTTAATGCAATCTGACGTGTATATATATATGTTGGATATGTTTGGGGTTTGTATGGGATACCTAATATGTTGTTCCCGGAAAAGCTGACATCATCTGCAGGCAAAACTCATAGGACTGATTTGTTTTTTTGACTACTTTACTTTAGAGCTGTTAGGAGTTACAGTTTGGACCACTTGTGGACCTGGTTTTTGGACATCTCTGAACCCAATTTTCATCCGTAGTCTCCCAGCTTATCCCGTTGGAGACATTGCGCTTCTAGCTCCTGTTTGATTCTTTTTCCTGCCTTTATGCTTGGGGTATAAGAGGGCAATTAGTGCCAGGCTGTTGCCAAGAGTCGCCCTTCTCGGGGAGCATGAACCATTGTTGTTAGGGACAGAACTAGGGCGTAGTAATGCCTGAGCAGGTTCCATTATTCTCTACCCCCTCCACCCTATTTTTTTCCTTACTTGTATATATTGTATATGCGTCACAGAAGGGGAAATATAAAAACAAACAATCACAGAGAATGGCCATATACTTACTGTGTATATTGTATATGGAATACATTAAAGGTTATATTTCAATTTATTTCGCAAAAAAAGTAGGCATTTTTTCTGTGAGCTACCAGTTCTCACAGGGGCATTTAAATGGCCCTATATAGGGAGGAGCTCCCTCTTTCACCTGACTGTCTCATCTGTGATGAGATTGCAGGTGAGAATTTTTAATTATTAGCAAAAATAAAGATTGTTTAATTTACAAAAAGAACATGTTTATCATTTTTAACAAAAAAATAAATGATATTTGGTAATTCTGCATCTGTCAAAATTCTGGTCTTTTAAGAGAACTCCTTATTTATTCTCCACAGTGAATATTGTAAGAATACAAAGATAAACTCCTAGAATTGAACTTTTCTGCTCACCTCCATCTAGTTGTAAAAACAACCTCCTTAAAATTGGTGTAATTGTGTTTTTATTGCATTTCCCTCACTTAAACATTTGCAAAAGTCTTTCAACATTGGATGGTATTTTGAATGTTACCCCTGAAAAATACAACTTAACCCGGCAGAAAAAAAGAGAAGCCCTTTTGTGGCTATATTGCTGTAAAAATAAAATAATTATGATTTTTTTTTTGAAAGTGTGGAAGAAAAAGCAAGAGCGAAAAAAATGGATTACTGCTCGGCTCCCATTTTTTGGCTGACTTATGACTCAAAACTAGAGATGAGCGAGCACCAAAATGCTCGGGTGCTCGTTGCTCAAGTCGAGCTTTCCGCGATGCTCGAGCGTTTGTTTCGAGTAACGAACCCCATTGAAGTCAGCATTTTTGTGTATGACCCATGCTCTCTAAGGTTCTCATTTGTGAAAATCTGGAAAACCCAAGAAAGTGATGAAAACGACACAGAAACGGATAGCGCAGGCGAGGGACAACATGTTGGGCTGCATCTCAGGTTCCCAAGTCCCACTATTAAGCCACAATAGCGGCAAGAGTGCCCCCCCCAACACTTTTTACTTCGGACAAACCCTCATTAGCAAGGCACACCTTAGCAAAGCACCACACTACCTCCAACCAAGCACAATCACTGCCTGCATGACACTCTGCTGCCTCTTCTCCTGGGTTACATGCGGCCGAACCCCCCCCTGCACAACCCTGCGTCCGCAGCGCACACAAAAGTGTCCCTGCACAGCCTTCAGCTGCCCTCATGCCACACGCTGGCCTCACAGCCACACCACCCTCATGTCTATTTATAAGTGCGTCTGCCATGAGGATGAACCAGAGGCACACACTGCAGAGGGTTGGCAGGGCCAGGTAGCGACCCTCTTTAAAAGGGGCGGGGCGATAGCCCACAATGCTGTACAGAAGCAATGAGAATTTGACGTGTGATCTTCATTCCAATAAAGTGCCAACCTCCGTCAGGAGCTGCAAACGTGGGCATGAGTTATATAGCTATGGGGAATCCATGTGCCCACACAGTATTCATTCTGTCTAGGTGTCGGATAGCTCAGTCGACACCGCAAGGGGAAAGCCCTCTGCACTCTGCCCCCTACACAAGTCAGTCAGTGTCTTTGTGCCAGACAGGTAAAACACCGCGATGGGAAGTCTGTGTGCACCAACAGCATAGGTGGGTCCAACGCAACCCAAGACATGAACAATAAAGAAATCAGAGTGGCCAAACATGGCAGACTTACACTGCGCCAATGACATAGGCCTCGGGCCACAGCTTCAGCAATCGTACGCATGAAGCAGACTTCAATGATAGTACACCTGTGAAGGTCTCATTAAATCACTTACGTTTTCTTTCACCGCTCCAAAGACTGGATTAGCCAGGAAAAAGTTCCACCGGCCCAACCTGGCGCCGTTGCAGTTCCCCAGGGACATAGGCCTCGGCCAACAGCTTCAGCAATCGTAAGCAGGAAGCGGACTTCAATGCTAGTACACCTGTGAAGGTCTCATTAAATCACTTACGTTTTCTTTCACCACTCCAAAGATTGGATTAGCCAGGAAAATGTTCCACAGGCCCAACCTGGCGCCATTGCAGTTCCCCCGGGACATAGGCCTCGGCCAACAGCTTCAGCAATCTTAGGCAGGAAGCGGACTTCAATGCTAGTACACCTGTGAAGGTCTCAGTAAATCCGTTACATTTTCTTTCACCGCTCCAAAGACTGGATTAGCCAGGAAAAAGTTCCACAGGCCCAACCTGGTGCCGTTGCAGTTCCCCCGGGACATATGCATCGGCCAACAGCTTCAGCAATCGTAGGCAGGAAGCGGACTTCGATGCTAGTACACCTGTGAAGGTCTTAATAATGCAGTTACGCTGCTCTCCTGTGGCCCAAACGAATTTCTCAGATAACTGTGGTAACACAAGAGAAAATACATGATGCGCAATGCTGACCCCTTGACCTTAAGCAGGAGGAGGAGGTGGCCTCACAGGGCCAAGAAACCATGACCAGGACCCGCTGTAGCCTGTGCTGAAAGGATGTGAGTGGGCCCTTGGTGAGCCCAACCACGGAGCTTTTTTTTTTTTTGGAAAAGTATACAGGCTTTTTAGTGTGTATATCACTTTCCCTCTATAAGTGGCTGCGTGGGCCGTACGCTGTGCGTCTCAAATTCACTGCGGACACAGACCGGTGTAAATTATTATGGAATTGTTTGCTTACACTTTCTTACTTAGAGCGGTATTGTAATGCAAACTCAAGGCAGAAAAAAATTAGACGGAAGGCTGCACACAAGCCTAGCTGTGCAATACTGATGGACTACAACTCCCACCAGACACCCAGTAAAATTCAGATGGTCAAAGGTAGCCCTAAGAAGGACCGTTGGGGTTCTTGGATACAGGATCCTACACTACACTACCACTTTCCCTTTTTCAGCAGCATTTCCCTATACTCTGTAGCACAGACTGCAGCCTGAGAACGCTATAGCTGTAATGGCCTGCGCAGCCCGAGATGAAAAAAAAAATTGTGCAAAACTGCTCCCAGCAGCCACAACAGTAATGCACATGGTCAGATGTGGCCATAAGAAGGACCGTTGGGGTTCTTGAAGACAGGAACCTACGCTAACATTTTCCCTATAGCAGCAGTAGCACTTTCCCTAATCTCTCCCAGTGTGTGTCTGAGGCGAGCCGCAGGCGGGACCGCTTTAAATACTCAGGGGTCACTTGATCTCACCAGCCACTCACTGCAGGGGGGTGGGATAGGGCTGGAACGTCACAGGAGGAAGTTGTAATGCCTTCCCTGCATGTCTATTGGCCAGAAAATGGTGCTACACATGCAGGGAAGGAAATGGAATTGACGCGAGTACCTCGTGGTGCTCGTCTCGAGTAACAAGCATCTAGAGTACCCTAATACTTGGATGAGTGTGCTCGCTCATCACTATTATAGAGTCAATCTTAGCTCTCTCAAGGTGTGTCAAAAGACCAGAGGAAATAAACAGATAATCCAGCCTTTGAAAAGAAGAATGCACATGGGAAAAATAGATAAAATCTTTAGAAGAGGGCTGTTGGAACCGCCAAACATCTAGTATTCTTAGTTCCTGTAGGAAACTACTCAGCCTTTTTAGCTTTGCCTGGGAGACCTGGAACTGGCCCACTGACGCATCCAGTAAGGGGTTTAAGGTGGCGTTCAAATCCCCCCTAGTATGATATGTCCCACTGCATACTGTCTGAGGACCTTTCGCTGTCTGATCAACCATGAGATTTGGTCCAAATTTGGCGCGTATAAATTGGCAATCGTCAATTTGATGTTGTTACTGGAACCTTTAAGGAAGAGTGCTCTTCCTTCTCCATCTGAGTGTAAAGGAGATGGATTTGTGAAACAATATAGATACCCCCGTAGAGGCTGAACTGGGATGTGAATTATGATAGTTCTGCTGGAACAGCCTCCTCGGGAGAGGCATATGTCTGTCGTTTCTAAAATGTGTCTCCTGCAGCAGTAAAATTTTAGTCCCATATTTTTTAAAACGTTGGGCGACATTGTGTCTCTTACCAGGTGAGTTCAGACCTCGGACGTTGAAAGACGTAAAGCGGATGGAATCCATGTCAGAACAGGCCACGTGATCAGGAACTAATACCTGGAAGTCAAATCAAAGGGAGAGTCAAGGTAAAGCAGCAGACCCAACGCTAATAAGGTAGAAATATGGGTCTGCTGTCAGATCTCCGTGTATTAATTTCAACGACTTGAGGAAGACAGTAGGAGAAGGGAGGGAGAGAGAGGGAGAAAAGGTCAAGTTTAAGTGAGTAAGACTTTGAAGGAGAGAGGAGTTTAGAAAATACGATAGAAAAAGGAGAAGATAGACTAGCAATGAAAGTAAATGTGTAGGTACAAAGTATATTTCCTAGCCCCGAAGGGGGGACATGAATTGCAGCCACACAGAACTCTTACGACCCTTCTGCCTGAAGGGTGTGAAATTACAGTTTTAACAATTAACTTGGAAGTCAAACCGAGCCTGACCGGTTAGGCACCACCACAGGTTAACCCTAAAAGGGAAAAACAGTTCTGTGGCTATCTTTGGCAGAACCTCCTGCGCCCATGTCTCTGGAAGGCCTTTAATTCTCACATTATTGCATCTGTTGCGATTTTAAATTTCTTCTTGCATTAGCACAGTGCGATTCAGCTGGGAGTGGTGTTCTTTAATTGCTTGCACTAATTCTGTCGAGTGTGTTATAATATTGGTTGAGGTGGACTCAAGGTCTTCGACTCTCTTCCCCATGTGCCTAATTTCCCCTTTAATATCGGATAGGTCCGATATAATCGGGTGCAGCGCTCTGGTGATCAAGTCTCTCATAAAGCTCTTAGAGATTTGTTCATTGTCCTCCCCGTCCGACGATGCCTCCTCATCTCTCTCTGCACACTGAGTTGTTGATGCTGTTAGCTGCAGTGTCTTTTTACTGGTGGGATGGGGTGATATGGAAGATCTTTCTTTAAGAAACCTTTGCATTGTCAGATTGTGCTTTAACCCTTTCCAATCCACTATCTGACGTCTGAAGACATTCTGATTACAGCCTGTACAGCTCTGTTGTCGGAAGACGTCCGGCAGGGTATTCTTACTGTATATTACTGGCTGCTCTGTTGTCTGGGGCCTCTCCAGCATGTCCAATACCACAGTACTGGCTCTAGCCAGCAGATGGCACCATTGTAAAATGGCAGAAAGAGAAAGCCCCCTAGGAAACGCTGAATCCAAAATTGGATTGCAAAGGGTTAACAGGGCGAGGCATATTTAAGATGTCACCACTCTTGTCTCTGTTGATTTTCCCTATAATATAAAATTTATTTTACTTCAGCTATAGTCCCATGATGGTACCCTTCCGGCAGAGCTACCCTTTCAGGAAGCCATCAGGTTTCAGAATTTGGTTCTACTACCAGAGTTATTCTGTTAAATGGAGGGGACCTGTTGCCGGGTAGTGAATTAAGAGAAATTTCGGTTTACCACACCTGGAAACGTGTACGAGAAAAAAAATCAGTGGTGAGATATTTATTTTAGAGTTTTGTTGCTGGGACTCCAGAAAAATTCAGGCAGGGCCTATAGAAGTCACTGAAAAAATTGTATACCTTTGCACTGTCAGTGCGGTAATAAATGGTCCTTCACTCCCTTCTCGTGTGAGCTCCGCTCCTTATCTGTTGTCTATCAGGAACAGTAGAGCTTAACCCCTTAGGCCTTAGTCAGACGGGCGTTTTTAGCCGCGATTTGCGCATGCGCATGCGTCCGGCGATTTTTTAAAACCATTGCTTTGCAATGGTATCGGACACATGAGCGCTTTTTATGCGCTCGTCCGATAAATTATAGAACAAAAAATCGCAGATCGCACCTATCTGCGATCTGCGATTCCTGTTCTCTTCTGTATATGCGCTCAATGGGGCCGGCGGCAGCAGCGCCGGCCCCATTGAGAACATATAGAAGACAAATCATTCTTCTCTGCCACAGCTGTAACAGCTGTGGCAGAGAAGAACGATGTTTGCCCATTGAATTCAATGGAGCGGCAATACAGCCGCTCCATTGAAAGCAATGGGCTGCCGGCGTGCGCGGGGTGATTTGTCGGGAAGGGGTTAAATATATAAGCCCTTCCCTGCAATTCATCTTAAAATGTGTTAAAATAAAAAAAAATTGTATACTCACCTTTCCGCTGCAGCCGGAGTCCAGCCGCGGCCGCTGTCAGTTCTCCTGAACTGCTTCTTGGCACTATTCAGCCAGCGGGGCTTTAAAATCCCCGCCTGCTGAATGATCTGCCTCTGATTGGTCACAGCCCTGACCAATCAGAGGCTGAAAACACTCACACACCCATTCATGAATTCATGAATGGGTGAGTGACTGCTGCCTCTCAGCGCTGAGCCAATCAGGGGCAGGTCTGACTCACATTCATTCATGAATTCACACCCACTGCAGGACGGCCATGCGGAGCTCCGGCTGCCGGCAGAAGGTGAGTATACAATTTTTTTTTATTTTAACACATTTTAGGATGGATTGCAGGGAAGGGCTTATATATTTAAGCCCTTACCGACAATTCATCCCGGGCTCGCCCGCAGCGCATTGCTTTCAATGGAGACAGCTGTATTGCCGTCTCCATTGAATGCAATGCGCTGGACAGCTCCGGCCCGTTTCTAATGAAACGCGGCTAGGAGCAGATTTTCGGGCGATTTGCGGGCGACTTGCGCGCACCGGTCACGCGATTTGCGGATGCGCATCCGTCATGCGATCCGCAAATCGCGCGAAAAATCGCCCGTCTGACTAAGGCCTTAAGGACATGGCCTATTTTGGCGTTGAGGACCAAGCGATTTTTGGTATTTTTCCATCTCCATTTTTCAAAAGTCATAACTTTTTTATTTTTCTGTCGACACGGCCGTATAAGGGCTTATTTTTTTGCGTGTCGAACTGTAGTTTTTATCAGCGTCACTTTTATTTTTTTTATGATAACAGGGAGAGAAAACGACTCAATTCTGCCATAGATTTTTTATATTTTTTTTTACAGCGTTAATCATGCAGCATAAATGACACACTAAATTTTTTCTGCGGGTCGGTACGGTTACAACGACACCAAAATTCTTATATTTTTTTTAGGTTTTACCCTTTTTTTTTTTGCCACAAAAACCCATTTTTTTTTGGAAATCTTTTTTTTCTCTATAGCTGCATTCAAAGTCCTGTAACTTTTTTACTTTCTATGTACGGAGCTCTGTGAGGGCTTATTTTTTGCAAGACGAGCTGTAGTTTGTATTGGTACCATGATGGGGAATACACGTTTTGTTTTATCACTTTTATTGCATTTTTTGGGAGGCAAAATGCTAAAAATTAGCATTTTGCCTCTGTTTTTTAGCGAGTTTTTACGCTTTTTGCCGTACAAAATAAAAAGCTTGTTCAACTTTTTGTTTTGTACACATTGTTACGGACGCGTCAATACCAAATATGTGTGGTTTAATTTTTTTTTAACCTTTTTTTATGCTAATATTTAAAAAAGCACAAAAAAAGGTTTTATTTAACTTTTTTACATTTTTCTTTTTTTTTTCTTTTTCTTTTCTTTTTTTTTTTTACACTATTTGAGTCCCTCTGAGGGACTTACAGTACAGCACTTATGATCGCTGTGATAAGGCATGGCAAAGCTACTGCTCTGCCATGCCTTATCGCTTATACAGCGATCATAGGCATTGGCAACACAGGACGCCAGTGTCTGGCGCCTGTTGCCATGGCGACAGGCCGGGCTCTCGCGATAACATCGTGAACTCTTTCCCTGCCGCGATCTACTTAGATCGCGTCAGGGAAGGGGTTAGCAGCGCGGGGGGGCATCTCCGATGCCCCCCCGCTGTCGCAGCGGGACGCCGGCTGTGACTGACAGCCGTCTCCCTCTGCGGGATAGCGCAAGTTCAGTCATGATCTCGCGCTATCCCGATGACGTAACGGTACGTCATTTTGCGCGAAGAACCCGCCTCCCATGAGCTACCGGTACGTCATATAGCGGGAAGGGGTTAAAGCATATGGCATATGGGGGGAGTATCGCTGTTCTCACTGTTGGGAAATGGCGGACAGTTCCTGTGGGTGGAGGGTGGGAGCAGCGTGAAGTGACCGAGCAGGGCAAGGTGTTATTTGAGCCTGCCTGCACATTCAGGCTAGTATTCCCGGCAGCTAATAAACGTGCCACTCAACGAGGGCCACTCTGATCTCTCCCTCTGCACTGCTGTATGTGCCTCCTCCTCTCTCCCCGTTCACAAGTGCAGGGGAGGTCGCGGTCACCACGCTACTCTGCTTCTTCTGACTCTAGCAAACCTCAGTCCAACCTTATGTGAGGAGTCTCCACAGTTGTTACCAGCTGCTGTGTCTTGAATGCCGCGGGCAGAGCTCCAGCTTGCGGCGTGCTTCCGGTCCTGCACCAAAATCGAGGTCCCGGCTTTTCCCACAGCACTAGGCCCCGATATTCTCCTGCAATCAAACGGAATCCGGAGCCTCTCTACTCGATCCCTGTCCTGCGGAGGAGCTATTGCAGGTGTTGAGCGGTATGTCTGAAGGCTAGAAATGCCGGCAGTACAACTTTTCCACTCCGGCTGCAGGAGCCCTGTCTCCGTGTGTCCGCTCCCTCCACAGGCTAGGCCACGGCCCCCTAGACGAATCTTTGAACTTAACTATATACCTTTCATCCCCTTCCTGGAGACGAAGTTGAAAAACTGGCAAAGTCTGCTACTATCATGGTTTGGTAGGATTAATGTATTAAAAATGAATATCCTACCTATATGTTTTTCAAACAGTCCCCTGGGACATGACTAAAGTCATCTGGCGTAACTCCTCACAACGTATCAGCTATAAAACCCCAACAAGACATAAATAAAGCGGGGTTAACCCACCTGGAGTTGTATCATAAGGCCACAATTGGTAATTGTATTATAGATCTCTATCACTATTCCGCATCTAAGTTGTGGGTGGAGGTGGAGCAGGCTCTCTGAACCCATTTCAGGTCAATTTACCATCCACAATATCACATATCTATATCTCCTTCATGGCACTGTTCCCTTATGTGTGGGATGTAATGGGGAAACAGATATAAAGGGAGAACACACATTGCCAGGGGCATCCTGGTTATCATACTTCCAGCTACATGGCTATATCACTTTGCCTGCCCCATTCTTTGATTTAACAGCAGAACTTATAAAAAAGTCACAGTGGCCTATAAGTTCTCATAAGACTCAGTAGTAATTCTTCACCGACAAGAACTTTACTAATACTAAAATCATAAATTTTATTAATGTTCGTTAAAAGAAGGGGGAAAGGGGAGGGGACCATACACAAACATACACAAACGAAAAGAATTCTTTATAAATATTGGTCCGTCTTTAGAGTGACTTGACCATCACTACACTCGCTACTCTGTTACCTTTTGAGTGTAGACGTTTCTCCTTTTCTTATTTCACTACCCACATAACTTGCAAGTGCTATAGAGAATTGATACCTTTCGCACCATGTTATGTTGGGAAGGATAATCCCAAACGTTGAAGGTAATAGGATAATCTGACTCTGTCACCAACACGTTATATTTATACGTCTTTTGCCAGATGAAATCAAGAGCATTTATTACTATAATACCCCTAGATAGTATCAGCAAAAAGATCAGCACTTTTATTGTGCTTTCTATATCTGTACACACTGTCACATAAGCAACCTCAGATTGAATAAGTAGAGGGATGTTTTATCAGCACTTTATATTGTACTTTCTTATCTATACACACTGTCACATCGACGCGTTTCTATGACACTGTTTTAGCGTGTCACTTCATCAGGACGGACTGACTGCGTACATTTCAAGTCATATATTTGCTTAATTAGGGTTAATACTTATGAACTATTCACTCTCTGAAAAACCAACAGACTGTACTGATGACGACAGGTCGTGGCTTACTGCGTCAGCGACAAGAGGATCATTAATGCTTTATTGAAAGCAACAAATGATCCGTCATAGCTTGACGCTGACTGCTCCTCTTTAAACCACACTTGTATAAGGTGGCAAATAAATCCAAGCTCCCCAAGATAGATATATATGTCCGCAAAAAGATCTTAGCGGGCAATAGATGCAACAGCATTAATTCACTCTGAGTACTGCATATATCACCTCTCAGATTGAATACACAATTTCTATCATGGCAAGACCCACATTTACGGGGTTAACATATTGAAGTAGAACCTGCCTATGCACGATTAAACTGATAGTAGTAAACATTAACGCATCAGCTTTAAATTATTGAGGTCACAATACTTTTGACCTCTCAGATTGTACACCTAATTTATGCGATAAAAACCAGCATTTATAGGGTAAATACGCTTAGGTGATCAATTTAATAAGGATAAGCACTTAGTGCATTAGCTTCAATTTATTACAGTTCATATATCAAAGAAGCTTCTGAGACTAGGCACATAATTCAGCTGATAAAAGGATCCATATTTAGCGAATTAGTGCATAGAAGCAGATCCTGCATGGATATAATCAGACTTGTGATTGTGCATCAGAGAGAGTTTGCAGAGCCCACATTTACGGGGCAAAGGAGTGAAAGAAGCCCACATTTACGGGGCAGAGGAGTGAAGGAAGCCCACATTTACGGGGCAGAGAAGTAAAGAAGCCCACATTTACGGGGCAGAGAGTTTTGAAAACCCACATTAGTGGGACAAGGAGATAGATTAGAGCCACGTCGGCTGCATTAGATAGCAGGCAGCCAGCGTGACCATAGGGAGACAGAGCTGGTCTGTATGTGTGTTTCACCTTCTTATATATGTATAGCTCCACCCTTTCTTCTTAGAGGCTCGTCCTTTGCAGCCAATCAGCACAGTCTAGTCATTTAGGACTCACCAGCGAAATCTCGCGATACTAGTGACGTCATCACGTCACGTCGTCGCTCCGTACGTAGCACCGCCGGGTCCTGGGAGCTCCTTCGCATAGCTATAATGTTGCCATCGTTACCAGGACGCAGGCAACATAGCAGAGATGTTGCCACCGCTACCAGAATATGGCTATGTAGCGGAGGTGTTTACATCATAGCGGAGATGTTGCCGACGTTCCCTGACCGCTGGCAACATAGCGGAGATGTTGCCATGGCTACCAGAACGCTGGATCCCCGCACATGCGTCCTAGTTCCAGAACGGGTGATTGTCTCGCTGTTTGCCTATGCAGGCATTTTATTGTGGAGCCCACTTCAGTTTAGATACTAGATACTAGATACTAGATCAGGAATATTATATATAAAGATAATTTGTATATCCATCCGTGCTTTTTAAGATTTTTGGAGAAAAGGACAGATATGCCCCATTAAAGATGATATGAACAGCAAAGGTCATTCTTTATACCAGATACTTCAGGACATTTTTTTGTTTTCTGCCAAACAGGTAAGTCTTCTTGTTGTTGATATCAAGAACAGGGAACCAGAAAGGATTCTTTTTGGTATTTTTTACGATATTTTTTACTTAGATTTTTAGTAAGATGATATATAACTCCATATCCTATTTTTTAGGATTAGTTCCGCATCAGTGAGATAATGATTTTACTTCACACGCCAGTTGCAACAGCACAGGGAATGGACAGAATTAATACTTCAGCTGCGAACGCTCTTATGATAATAATATATATCTTGATTTTATTTGTGTCATCTGACAAAGCGCTGCATCAGACAGGTTTTTTGTTTCTACCTGTTTTTAAGTTATCAGCATCAAACTTATATACTTATTTTTGCGCAGACATAATGTGCTTTAATCCGTATATTCATTTAAATGAATGACGTAAAGGATAAGCATTCATTTAATCCCTTTGGTGCACAAGAGTCCATTCTGAAGATCCATCCGGATTCTTTTTGTTGGAGTTTTCTATCCACATCTCCACGTCTTCCGTTGCTTCTTATTACCTCTATTCCACGGAACACAACTGCATCAGGGTTTCCACCATGTTTTTCAATGACATGTGTCGCCAGACTCGTTTTCTCGTTTCTGTTTATATTTCCCACATGTGCAAGTACCCGACGGCGCAACTGTTGCATCGTCTTGCCAATATAGTCCCTAGGGCACGGGCAAGTCGCCATATAGACGACACCGCTTGTTCTACAATTAATAAAATGTTTTATGATGAATTCCTTTCCTGTGGACGAACTTCTGAAGGTCTTGCATCGATGCATGAATTTGCACGCCTTGCATCCTGAGCAAGGGTAAGAACCTTTAACTGGTTCTGTTTGCAGCCAAGTTGTTCTCGACAGTTTTTGAGAAAGATGGCTATGGACCAAGCGATCTTTTAAATTTCTCCCGCGTCTATATGTAATCATTGGCCGTTCTGACAAAAAATCTTTAATATCTCCATCGTTTGTGAGAATATCCCAGTACTTGCTAAGAATGTTACGTACACCTTGGGATTTCTCGTCAAAGGAACCTATCACCCTGATCAACTTGTCATCTTTGGTCTTTTGTTTTACCTCTAGAAGGTCCTCTCTTTTAGATCTTTCCGCTTGATTACAAGCGTCTGCTACCACATTATCGGGATAGCCTCTATCAAGGAATCTTTTCCGCATTTCTTGGGATTTTATATGAAACTCCTCCTCACTGGAGCAGTTCCGCCTTACTCGAATAAACTGACTTTTTGGGATCCCCCTTTTTAGCGAGGCTGGATGGTAACTGCTCCAGTGAAGGAGGGTATTTGATGCTGTTTTCTTTCGAAAAATCGTAGTTTCCAACTGGTTACTCTCTGTTTTCAAGATGGAGAGATCAAGAAATGTGATTTTTTGCGGATTAATCTCAGATGTAAGAAACAGGTTGAGATCATTGTTGTTCAAACTTGATACAAAATTCTGAAATTCACTCAGATCGCTGGTCCATAGAATAAACACATCATCTATATAACGGAGCCACAAATCAATCGATGCGGTCCATCTCTCATTTTCTTCGCTGAACACTTTGGTTTCCTCCCACCAGCCCAGGTACAGATTAGCATAACTGGGGGCACACGGGCTCCCCATCGCTGTACCCCTGAGCTGGTGGGAGAACTTACCCTCGAACAGAAAATAATTGTGTTCGAGGACAAACGTTAACAATTGTAGCAGGAAAGAGTTATGTTCTTTTAGATGATTCCCTCTTTGGGACAAGAAGAATTCTGCAGCTTCCAACCCTTTTGCATGGGGAATGGAACTATACAGGGATTCCACGTCGAGACTTGCCAGCATAGTTCCCGGAGATAAGGAAATACCCTCTATTTTTTTCGACACATCCATCGTGTCCCTAACGTAGGTGGGCAAAGCTTCGACAAAAGGCCTCAGTAACTGATCTAGATATTTACTAACTTACCTGTTTGGCAGAAAACAAAAAAATGTCCTGAAGTATCTGGTATAAAGAATGACCTTTGCTGTTCATATCATCTTTAATGGGGCATATCTGTCCTTTTCTCCAAAAATCTTAAAAAGCACGGATGGATATACAAATTATCTTTATATATAATATTCCTGATCTAGTATCTAGTATCTAAACTGAAGTGGGCTCCACAATAAAATGCCTGCATAGGCAAACAGCGAGACAATCACCGTTCTGGAACTAGGACGCATGTGCGGGGATCCAGCGTTCTGGTAGCCATGGCAACATCTCCGCTATGTTGCCAGCGGTCAGGGAACGTCGGCAACATCTCCGCTATGATGTAAACACCTCCGCTACATAGCCATATTCTGGTAGCGGTGGCAACATCTCTGCTATGTTGCCTGCGTCCTGGTAACGATGGCAACATTATAGCTATGCGAAGGAGCTCCCAGGACCCGGCGGTGCTACGTACGGAGCGACGACGTGACGTGATGACGTCACTAGTATCGCGAGATTTCGCTGGTGAGTCCTTAATGACTAGACTGTGCTGATTGGCTGCAAAGGACGAGCCTCTAAGAAGAAAGGGTGGAGCTATACATATATAAGAAGGTGAAACACACATACAGACCAGCTCTGTCTCCCTATGGTCACGCTGGCTGCTTGCTATCTAATGCAGCCGACGTGGCTCTAATCTATCTCCTTGTCCCACTAATGTGGGTTTTCAAAACTCTCTGCCCCGTAAATGTGGGCTTCTTTACTTCTCTGCCCCGTAAATGTGGGCTTCCTTCACTCCTCTGCCCCGTAAATGTGGGCTTCTTTCACTCCTTTGCCCCGTAAATGTGGGCTCTGCAAACTCTCTCTGATGCACAATCACAAGTCTGATTATATCCATGCAGGATCTGCTTCTATGCACTAATTCGCTAAATATGGATCCTTTTATCAGCTGAATTATGTGCCTAGTCTCAGAAGCTTCTTTGATATATGAACTGTAATAAATTGAAGCTAATGCACTAAGTGCTTATCCTTATTAAATTGATCACCTAAGCGTATTTACCCTATAAATGCTGGTTTTTATCGCATAAATTAGGTGTACAATCTGAGAGGTCAAAAGTATTGTGACCTCAATAATTTAAAGCTGATGCGTTAATGTTTACTACTATCAGTTTAATCGTGCATAGGCAGGTTCTACTTCAATATGTTAACCCCGTAAATGTGGGTCTTGTTATGATAAAAATTGTGTATTCAATCTGAGAGGTGATATATGCAGTACTCAGAGTGAATTAATGCTGTTGCATCTACTGCCCGCTAAGATCTTTTTGCGGACATATATATCTATCTTGGGGAGCTTGGATTTATTTGCCACCTTATACAAGTGTGGTTTAAAGAGGAGCAGTCAGCGTCAAGCTATGACGGATCATTTGTTGCTTTCAATAAAGCATTAATGATCCTCTTGTCGCTGACGCAGTAAGCCACGACCTGTCGTCATCAGTACAGTCTGTTGGTTTTTCAGAGAGTGAATAGTTCATAAGTATTAACCCTAATTAAGCAAATATATGACTTGAAATGTACACAGCCAGTCCGTCCTGATGAAGTGACACGCTAAAACAGTGTCATAGAAACGCGTCGATGTGACAGTGTGTATAGATAAGAAAGTACAATATAAAGTGCTGATAAAACATCCCTCTACTTATTCAATCTGAGGTTGCTTATGTGACAGTGTGTACAGATATAGAAAGCACAATAAAAGTGCTGATCTTTTTGCTGATACTATCTAGGGGTATTATAGTAATAAATGCTCTTGATTTCATCTGGCAAAAGACGTATAAATATAACGTGTTGGTGACAGAGTCAGATTATCCTATTACCTTCAACGTTTGGGATTATCCTTCCCAACATAACATGGTGCGAAAGGTATCAATTCTCTATAGCACTTGCAAGTTATGTGGGTAGTGAAATAAGAAAAGGAGAAACGTCTACACTCAAAAGGTAACAGAGTAGCGAGTGTAGTGATGGTCAAGTCACTCTAAAGACGGACCAATATTTATAAAGAATTCTTTTCGTTTGTGTATGTTTGTGTATGGTCCCCTCCCCTTTCCCCCTTCTTTTAATGAACATTAATAAAATTTATGATTTTAGTATTAGTAAAGTTCTTGTCGGTGAAGAACAGCAGAACTTATGAATCAACCAAGAAGCAGGCCATGGCATAGGAGATTTTTGGGGCTAGTCATGGTGACTCTACTGGCTACTCCACGATGCATGACTCCCGAAGCACTTCAGTTGTTCTCACAGACAAGAGGCCATCCTCTTGGCCTCCTCCATCTTCCGTATCTGTGGGCTGTAGGTGCCCACACACAGCTGCCTTGTCTCCTCAAAGCAACCACCAGAAGACCACAAGCAGAACTCTAGACTAACTCACTCTAGAACTTTCTATCCATTCCATACACCTACTTTTATAACCTTGCATACAACATGTGACCACAAAACAGTAACATTTTTCAGATACCCAGACATTAACTCATTCAGTGCTGCAAATCTTGCACTACATCACTCAAACAGCATCAAAAGATACTGATAAGCGACAAATGCATTCGTACTAGTTAGAAGGGGCCCCTGTTGTACTGGGCCACTACACTTATACCATTTGAATGACTATGCAGAGTGAAGGAGGCATCTGCTCATGTGATCTCTTTAGTATATGCAATCCTGATGGATGAGCAGACAATGAAGTTCAAACGTAACTGGATCCAAAAAGTGGGAGGAGGCCCTGGGGAGACCTGTTCCTGGAGAACTCTGGTCTAAATCCTATGCCCTCATTCACAAAATGAATGCATCACTTAGACTACAGGAACTCAACTTCAAAATAGTCTTACAGTGGTACACAACCCCTATTGCACAAGATATACCTCTCAGTTTCCATGCAGTGTTGGAGGTGTATGTCTGACATGGGTTCCATGTTACACATATGGTTGGGCGGTCCTCTCATAGACCTCCTGTGGATGGATGTATCCCAATTATATTGAGCTATAAGCGTATCCTCAATTCATTTGGCGCTCCTGTCTATCCCCATAGTCCAATAACCAAGTTCAAACAGGGCTTGCTCCGACACTTTATTACGACAATGAGGAAGATTATTCCAAGGTATTGAAGACAGAGTGTTGCAATACCAAGAATAGTAGGGTTGGAGGTCATGGACTCCTTAACATATGTGGAGGAGCTATAGTGAACTCAGCACTGAATACTCAAATTTCATTCTACCTGGGCTATAAAGGTGGAGTTCCGAGATTGGCTGTGGAGTGGAATGGTCTCATGGCAGATAAATGAAGTGGCTTCATACAGAAATTAGAAAAAAACCCTATAAATAAGTAAGGTCTGTGGTCCCAAGATACTTTGCCCCCCCCCCCCCCCGTGCTCTAAACTCCCCCTTTTAATTTTTCCTTCCCCCTTTTTTTTCTTTCTCTTCTCATTTTCTTCAGCTTTCTAATGCAACACATTTTGGGCATGTTTTTGGAAGGATTTAGTATTTGAAAGGCAATAACGTTGGACCCGCTGGGTGCTTTCCCAGGAGTCCCCACAGCATTGTGGCTGGGAGGAGGGTGGGGGCTGGCATAGGGGGGAGGGGGTCTACCTGGGTGGGTGCTCATTGGGCACGACATAGGAAAGTCATGCAATGTTTATTTTTATATATAGATATACAGGAAAGTGAAACATTTGTTGCAGAGGAAGAAGACAACAAATCTAGTAATGTTATATATGACTATAAATGTTCTTCTGTTAATAGACACTGTTTAATTCAATATCATATACTTGGGGGCGTGGCTTGGAGTGGCAGCACTTAGTTAGACTCCGCTCGGCAGCGACACTCCTAAGCTATAAAAAAAACATACCTTCAAAGAGGAAACCTTCCCTGCACGTTTGTGAAAGGTCCAAGAAGCCAGACATGTCCAGGAGGAGACCTTCCAGACCCGCGCCGACGAGACTGGAGAACTTCTTCGAGCCGCGCGGCTCTGCAGCAGGGGGAGCCGCGGGAGATGCGCTCACCTCCGGCACCTCAGAGAAAGAGCCTAGAGCCGATCCGCTTCATGTTCCAAACATGGAAAGTAAGGAACCAGACACCGGAGGCTCTAACAACCCCAGTGGAGAGGAAATCCCAGCTGCTAAATCTCCAAGTAAGTCACAAATAGCATACAAAGGGGATCAAAGCGTAGGGACCCTCACATCCAAGATGGCGCCGGCTACATACAAAACACCCACATGTAGCCCAGAAAAACAAAAACAGAAGATGTCTGACACAGAAAACACAGAAGAATCGACCAACATTGCACATGGGAAAGCTGGAGAAGGAGGTTTAGAGGGGCTAATCGCATCCAACAAACCAGTAACCGAACTATATATAAAAGAAGGGGTGATAGCACTGAGAGACACTATACAAGCAGACATCCTAACCCTAACCTCAAAAGTGAACTCCTCAGTTATAGACATAAACAACAGAATGGAAAAAAATGAGAAAAAAATGGGAGAAGTAGTAGCCTCTCACAACTCACTGATTGACGCTCACTATGATCTTGAAGATAAAGTCGCCAAACTAGAGAGTAAACTAACAGACCTGGAAGACAGGAACAGGCGCAATAACATTAAATTACGTGGGGTACCCGAAAAAATTGCTAATAACGAAATCTCGAGATACGTTACTCGTTTTATGCAGACCACCCTCCCAAACATTTCAGATCAAGAACTAAAAATTGACAGGACACATAGACTGCCACGTCCCAAATTCCTCAAGGAAGACACACCTAGGGACATTATAGTGCGCATTCATTATTACCGCACCAAGGAAGAGCTTATGTCGGTGACAAGAAAAATACATCCGCTTCCAGAACCATACTCCAATTTACGCATCTTTGCTGACCTCTCACAGGTAGCATTGGAGGCAAGGAGAGGATTTGCAGGTGTGTCTTACCTGCTCAAGATTTGGCAACTTTACAACCTCATTAGCATACCATATAAGTCTCCATCCCACTTATCTGGGTCCCAGTTCACAGAAGCGGAAGCTATAACTTTCGATACCTTTCGCTTATCAACTTTACCTTTACGTCCCTTATATTTATTCTGAGCAACTTTTACAACAGCCTTTTCTGCAATATTCTGATAATGTTCTATTTTTTCCTTTATCAGACCTTGGTAACATTCCAACACCATTCTCTTTCCTTCAGATTCTTTTAACTTTTGTTCCGCTTGATTAAGTTTTCTCACTAGTTGGGACTTCTTTTTATGGATATTCCTATAGGCTGAGACCAATACCCAATTTCTCCTACCCAACTGAACTGCATCACCTGCCTTGGCAGGGGTCTCCTCGAGTACCTTAACAACATCGAGGGGCTCTGAATCTTTTAGCTTACTATCCCATGATTCTGCAAGCCCACTATGCATCAACTCCTGAGCTAATATATCATAGGGACCCTCGGACCAGCCGGGGATGTCTATTTTCTGTTCAGATTTAACCTTTTTGGTTCTTTTTGTAAACATATTGTTGTCTTACTGGCAAAATGCCAATTGGTGAAATTTTGCACAGAGGTCCCCCTTACTGCGAGACACCACCCGGCAAACTGGCACCAATTTCCCGACTCCTGTCTCAAAGTTACAGAACTCAGAAAATTCTGGCAATGTGCTAATTGGTGAAAATTTGCACAGAGGTTCTCCTTACTGCGAGTCACCACCCTGCAAACTGGCACCAATTTCCCAAGCCCTGTCTCAAAGTTACAGAACTCAGAAAATTTTGGCAATGTGCCCATTGGTGAAAATTTGCACAGAGGTTCCCCTTACTGCGAGACACCACCCTGCAAACTGGCACCAATTTCCCGAGTCCTGTCTCAAAGTTACAGAACTCAAAAAAATTTGGCAAAGTGCCAATTGGTGAAATTTTGCACAGAGGTTCCCCTTACTGCGACTATCAATGTGTATTAACTGTTATTACTCTATCACTTACCAAAGCAAAGTTATAACCATTTGAACCCCTTGGCAATAGGCCAAAAATCTAATCTGGTGACAGCAACCCCCCCGTGCACTGAGAACCACTGTCACAATACCAAATTATACAGTAATATAACCTTACCAAAGACAACAATATCCTGCCAGACTACGCCAATTAATGTCTTACCTGCTCAAGATTTGGCAACTTTACAACCTCATTAGCATACCAGCTAAGCAAACTGAGACAGTGTTGAGGTAAAACAAATATAAAACATGAGTTTATTTACTCTTTAGTATATAGATGTAAGTGAAATGGTTAATTAACATATAAGCATACAGATCACATGGGTAACAAAGATAAGCATCAATACATCACCTGATATTGTAGCATCACTCCGCAATCGGGAGATCTCCAGGTACGATTGGTAGGAGGAATCCGGGAAAACGCCAGCACGTCTGCTTAGGCAACAAATCGAGTCCCAAAATCCCCCTGAAGATCCTCCTATATATATACTACTTTTACATTACGTGGCATATCTGCTTCTGCGCAGTTATGAGTATATACGTCATTCTTATATGACTAATCAGGCTCTACGCATGCTCCATAAAACCTTGGCAACACATAATACTACATATTTTCTCTATGAAGTTATCCACATCTGAATTCTATTACTTACAATATCTGATGACTATGAGTCATTCTAGCTGTTTTTTTTCCAGAATATACTGCTTTTATGCAGATCTTAGAAGAACATTCAGATAAGTTCATTAGTTCATTGAACTAGTATTAAGCTTATGGAAAACCATACAGCAACTAGTTAGTGATTACTATCTACCTATACCTTTGACACAATCTCTCACTCAATCGTGTCCCACACGTATCACAAGGTGTGACGGCAGCACTAAGAAAAGCGAATATATCCTATCGTTGGGGCTTCCCCATCAAACTGATGGCTACCAAAGATAACACTCTTCACATATTCCAAAATCCGGAAACAGCCACAACCGCTCTGAACTCCTGGGGAATTCCGATACAAGATAATATGCAACCCCAAGGGAACGCTGACCCCTCAAAACGCCACCAGAAAGAAGCCCGCAACTTCTCCACCTCTAAATAATTACACCACTCCTCTCTGTTGTTCAAACTAATCCATCCAATGGAGTGCCTGCCCACCGCAGTCGGACTTATACCCCCCACAGAAATTGCAAGAGATGTCTTGCCATTCCTTTCCTAAAATGTTAGGTGTTTCCCTCCTCTCCAAACTAAGCCATGAGCTTAACACACCCTCGTATTGGAGGGCAAGACTACGAGAGGACTTTGTTCTGTTCTTCTGTTATTTTGTTTTTTTAGGCATCAAAACTTCCTGGACCTTCCCAGGCCGTAGAAATTATCTACAAGATCACCGAATATGGCTACCAGATTCCTTTCCTTAAACGTCAACGGCCTGAACTCCCCGTACAAGAGAAGATCCACCTGGAAAGAAGCACTGCTTCAGAAAGCTGACGTAGTATGTATCCAGGAAACTCACCTCTTAGACATTGACAAAAAATAATGTCACATAACTCTTACCTACATTTGTTCTTTACTTGCGCAAATAACAAAAAACACGAAGGAGTAATGGTAGCATTTAGAGCTAACGCCAAATTTAGCCTAGACATACAAGTATGTGACCCTAGGGGGGCGATACATCATTCTAGTTGGTTCCCTGAATAATAAACAAATAACATTGGTAAACACATACGTACCTAACACAAAACAAATAAATTTCTTAAATAAACTCATGAAAAAGTCAACCGAATAGTGAAAGGCCCAGTAATGATATACAGGGATTTTAATCTGACACCAGACAAAAGTTTTGACACAACTAGTAAGAAAACCAACTTGAACGAATGGATACACAAAAATGCATTATATGACACCTTTAGATGCGCAAACGCCTCTGCTAAAGAATTTTCATTTTATTCTGCGAGGCATAGAATATTTTCACGAATAGACCTCTGTTTAGTCGAAAAAAACCTTATAACCCAACTGGCCAAAGCAGAAATAAGCGTAGCTACATGGTCAGACCATGCCCCGATCACAACCACTTTCAATTTTTCAGGATCTCACCCCCCTAATAAAACTTTGAGGAACAATACTTACCTTATGGGAATCCCTACTTACAAAAAAGAAATACACAACGCTATGATAGAATATTTTAAATTTAATGCAACCCCAGATATAGACCCAATGCATCTCTGGAACGCTCATAAGGCTTTTATAAGAGGAATCCTAATCAAATTGGGTTCCAAGTATAAAAAAGACAAAGCAAAAAAAAATAGATAACATACTTTCTCAAATACGAAAAAAAGAACACATATTACAACAGTCTCCATCAATACAGAAACATGAAGAACTGCACAGGCTGAGATTGGATTTACGTAAAACTTTAATGGTAGATTTTGTTAAAGAAGGTAATGCCCAACGAGCAAACATTTAGACCTCCCTTAACAAACCATCAAGATGGATGGCAAATTTACTAAAAAAGAAACACATCAAAGCCAACATACCCTTTCTCTGGAATTCACATAACAAAAACTACAAAATAACACAAATCGTGGAATCCTTCCGCTTATACTACAGTGGCCTATATAATCTAGAAAAAGACGCCCAAACAACACAACCAGATAGCAATTCCATTCAGAACTTTTTACAAAAAATAAACCTACCTTCGTTAGACACATCCCAAGCCAAAATACTAGATAAACCAATACCAATAACCGAAATTACAGAAACGATCACATCCTTAAAAAAATCAAAAAGCACCAGGCCCCGATGGATACTCCGTAGAATATCATAAAAATTTCATAACTACTCTATCCCCATACATACTAAATACATTCAATACAGCTATACAGAGAGGTAGTTTCCCAAAAGAAATGTTACAAGCCACAATAGTGGTGCTACCCAAACCAGGAAAAGAACCAAATACCCCGGCAAATTTCAGGCCAATCTCACTCCTCAATACAGATGTAAAAATCTATGCTAAAATTCTGGCACGCAGGTTGCTAAACATCCTCCCAAATATAATTCATTCGGACCAAATAGGATTCGTCAGGGGCAGGCAGGCCTCGGATGGCACACGGAGGATTCTAAATTTGCTACACTCACTAGAACTAAACCAAACTCCATCAATATTGCTAGCCCTAAATGCCGAAAAGGCATTTGATAGAGTACACTGGGGATACGCATTCGAAACAATGAAAAAAATTTGGATTTGGAGAGAGTTTAATCTGGGCCATCCGAGCTCTGTACACATCCCCTTCAGCTAGAGTGTTAGTTGACGGAATCATGTCAGACCCCTTAACAATAACTAATGGTACAAGACAAGGGTGTCCATTATCGCCAATCTTATATGTATTAACAGTGGAACCTATGGCTGAATTGGTTCGTACAACGTTTGATGTAAGAGGTGTTCCAACAAATTACAGGCAGTATAAAATAGGACTCTTTGCAGATGATATAATTCTATCACTGACACAACCTTTGGAGTCCTTAAGATCTGTTTGCAAAATCTTGGAACATTTCAGCAATATCTCTTTGTATAAGATGAATGTTGATAAATCTCTTATCCTTGGAATAAACATTTCTCTATCCTTAAAAACCGCAATACAAAAAGAATTCCCCTTTAAATGGAAAGAAAAAAGCATCCCATATTTCGGAATAGCCCTAACACCCACCATAAGGGAAATAGAACATGAAAACTTCTTAACACTAACAGATTCTGTACAAAAAGAAATAGACCATTTAAATAACCTGAACTTGATGTGGTTCGGCAAAATCATGTCTTATAAAATGAAAATTTTGCCAAAAATCTTATATTATTTTAGGGTTTTACCAATTCAAATCTCTAACCAGATGCTGACTATTCTATGGATAAATATAGAAAAAATATAGAAAAAAATTACCTGAAAGGTATCTCGGACAAACATTGTTATATGCTGCCTTAATTAAATGCACACACTCAACCATGGTAAAAGAACTAAGGGGCCCAAAGTTATCTCCCCTTACACAAGCGGCTGTACACGCTTGGAGGAATTTCTCGGAGGCCGCACTCTTACTGGAAACTAAAAAAAATAAAACCTCATATACCTATCGAAGTTTTCAACCTACTATTACCAGACTTCGAAATAAAAAAATGGAAAGAGAGAGGGATCACTAGTTTAGAAAACATAATATCTGCGGGAAATATCAAACCCTTCGCTGAACTCCAGCTTAAATACAAACTACCCCCCAACGAAATATTTAAATACCTTAAAATAAATTCCTTCCTACAAAAGTCCCCTATCCAGACACTGCACCTTCCTAAAATTCTCATTGAGAAAATAGACACGACCCCCATAACAGGAAAGTCAGAATCAAAAATCTTTTATGATGTCTTAATGTGTAACACAAATCCCTCAAAAAAAGCATGCATGTCAAGTTGGGAATTGGAACTGAAAGAAAAAAATTTCAATGGAAGAGTGGCAAATGGCATTTAGATCAATAGCAAAATCTACCAAAGGACTGGGCATATTGGAAACACAAACCAAACTACATCTGAGATGGTACCATACCCCCTCATTGTTATTTCATAGATCGAAAATTGGAGATAGCCTGTGTTGGAGGGGATGTGGTCAAATAGGTTCCATCTCACACATCTTCTGGTACTGTCCAAGAATAAAACACTTCTGGAACAATGTGCTTAATATTATGCAAAACATAACAAAAACCCACATACCTAAAGATTTCAAATTAACCCTTCTACTTATGGGTCTTGAAATATTCCCCAAAAATTCCAGGTATCTAATTGCTCATTCATTAATGACTAGAGATGAGCGAGCATACTCGGCCACGCCCCTTTTTTGCCCGAGCGCCGCGATTTTCGAGTACTTCCGTACTCGGGTGAAAAGATTCGGGGGGCTCCGTGGGTGAGTGGGGGGGTTGCAGCGGGGAGTGGGGGGGAGAGGGAGAGAGAGAGGGCTCCCCTGTTCCCCGCTGCTACCCCCGCTCCGCCACGTCTCCCCCCGGCGCCCCCCGAATGTTTTCACCCGATTACGTAAGTACTCGAAAATCGCGGCGCTCGATAGAGTAATTACTCGAAACGAGTAGGTTCGCTCATCTCTATTAATGACGGCAAAATCACTAATTGCAAGATATTGGAAAAACCCATCTCCCCCAGAAATAGGGGAGTTTAAGGGTCAAATGACGGAACAACACACATATGAGAAATGGCTAGCCTTTCGGGACAACTCCACAAGTCAATTCAAGGAGGCTTGGGAACTCTGGGAAAAATATATAAACGAATAAGCTCAATTCATACAATGATGCCAAGTTATCTGTAGATTGTTTCCCTTTATACTTTCCCCATTTCTTTTGTGATAGTTGAAGTCACATTATATATACAAAACACTTTGATTCAAAATCTATTACAGCATTATCTAAACAGTCAATAGAAGGTACCACATAAAGACTACGCTCAACTCATAAAAGTGGTGTTCAACTGTTACACCTACATGGGAGAGCAATAAAGAACACATATACAGCCACCAAACATGTTGTATAGTTTGTGTAAGATGTAAGGTAATTCTATTTACCAAAATATGCAACACTGTAATGCAGCTTACCATTATATACTTATAAACATGAGCATCAACGTACAATCTTGTCAATGTAACGAAGTATATATTTGAATGTAATTCATAACATGCAATGTTGTTACTCAAAACCATATATATATATATATACTGCTGTATTGTAAACTATCATCAAAACTTTAATAAAAATTTATTGAAAGAAAAAAAAATATCATATACTTCAATTTAGACTGTAATTTCTTAATAAAAGTAAATAAAATACTTTTGAACATAATACAGGGTGTAACTCAGGAGCAGTACAGGATAAGTAATGTATGTACACAGTGACTCCACCAGCAGAATAGTGAGTGCAGCTCTGGAGTATAATACAGGATGTAACTCAGGATCAGTAAAGGATAAGTAATGTATGTACACAGTGACTCCACCAGCAGAATAGTGAGTGCGGCTCTGGAATATAATACAGGATGTAACTCAGCATCAGTACAGGATAAGTAATGTATGTACACAGTGACTCCACCAGCAGAATAGTGAGAGCAGCTCTGGAGTATAATATAGGATGTAACTCAGGATCAGTACAGGATAAGTAATGTATGTATACAGTGACTCCACCAGCAGAATAGTGAGTGCATCTCAGGAGTTGGTTGGTTGTTGGAGAGCTCTGCAGGAACCAGGGTGTGGTCAGGAGTCCCAGGTGAAGATCTAGCTGGGATCCCAGGAAGAGTGCACTCTCTTGGGTGCGTGCTTGTTATGGAGTCCCGCACCTCCTCCCTCCGATCTTGGTCGGAGGGAGGGAGGGCAGTGATGGCGGCGGCATCAGCGACATCAGCAACAGCAACATCATCGCTACAGGTGCCAGAGAAACCAGCAATGTCAGCAGCGAAGAGGAGGCTTGGATCGACAAGCAATACGGTGAGGAGAGCGGGCTCTGGTCGTGGGTGCAGTGACGCGGCCCGGGTTGACAGCGCGGCTACGATGGACGTCGCAGCAGGTGAGGTTGTGACCCGCAGTCAGGCCCGCAGGATAAAATGTGAGCCACAGACAGCAACAAAACTGTCTAAATGGAGTGATAGACGGGAGGAGGAATCTATAATAGACATGGCCTCAAGGTTGGCAAAATATACTGTATGCAGGATTACCAGACTGCAGGAAAGATGATTGTCCTGCAGAAGGGAAAACTGCAATCTGCTAGAATGATAAAAGAGCAGAAGAAGTCCAAGGAGGATAAAGCGGTAGCCAGGAGGGCAATAAGAGACTGCAGAGACTGTTTTAAAATGTGGCAGGAAGTCAGAGAGAAGATCTTGGAGGAGAGCGGTCCCTTTAAGGAGAAACTGATTAATGACGATCGGTTTGCAAAAATGGCGGCAGGGCGCAGTCGCCATGCGCAAACTGACACATCAGGTGATGGGGAGAGTTCGGATGAAGAGGAGTATGAGGATGTACAGGAGAGTCTGGGGGAGCAGCCTATGTGCTCTGGTGAGCAATCACTGACCCAGAGCAGCACCCCAAGTGCCAGAAGTCTCCTGCCTGAGGAGGTAGAGCTGCCACCGACATCAGAGGAGTCTGAGGTGGAGGGGAAAAGGAGAACAGGAGCGCTACAAGTGCAGAAGACGCCACAGCTGGAAGCCCCTCCAGATATGGGGGGCTTCATGTTTGGCAATGATTTGCCAGAAAAGGACTCTGTAGTTCATAAAAGAAGGCAACAGAAGAAACCAGAGAAGGTGCAGGAGAGGCTGGTTTTTGTGGCAGTCCCTGAGAGCACTGGTCCAGCTGAAAAGTCGGATCAGGGCTCTGACCCCAAGAACTCCCCTAACTCAGGCTCTGAGGTGGGCCGGGAGCGGGGAGTTGGGAAGAAAAGGGCCGAGCTGGTCAGACCCCCTGTCCCTGTGTTAGGTGGTAATGGGGACAGAGAGGTCAGGAAGAAAGGCGCAGAAAAGGCCAGTACAGCTGGAGGTAACCAAGGTGATGGAAAGGAGAGTGGCAGCGGTGCCACAGGCATGGAGAGTGGCAGCGGTGCCACTGGCATGGAGAGTGGCAGTGGTGCCACAAGCAACATTGCAAGCGGGGCCTGTGATGCGGAGGGGGCGCCTGGCCAAGCAGGATCCCAGGCTTCCAGTGATGCTGAGGCCAAAAAGAAAAAAGGGAAAAACAAGAAAAAGAATAAAAACAAAACTGATGAGGTGCTCCCATCTACCTCTGGAAAGGCCAAGACCCAAAGTCCAGATCCAGCTAAAGGAGTGAGTGTGAGAGAGAATGCTGGTGATGTGAGAGAGGATACTGGGGGTGCTGGTTGTGCCTCTGGTGTTGCTGTGTCTTCAGGCACCTCAGGTACACCTGGCAACAGTGATGCCACACAAGTGGATGCTGGTTTGGGTGGAGGTTCAAGGGATAGTAATGCAGTAAGGCCAGAGGGGTCACAGGTTCCAGTCGCCCCTCCAGCGGCGACAACAACTGGCAGGAGTTGTGCCAGTGTCGCCGCTGGAGGGAGTGGGTCCTCCTTGTCTCCAGGCTCTAGGGAGGGCGTTTTGCAACAGCATCTCCTGGAGGCTTTACGGAAGGGGGAGAGTACAATCAAAGTTGGAGGAAGAGAGGTGGATCTATCTCTCTGGAAAGAGAGACATGGCTTGGGTGCCTTCCAAGAGCAAAGGGGGGAGACCGTATGGTCCCTACCGAGACCCGGGCAGGACGCAGGTCGTAGGAATGTGGTCCGTCTTCGTTGGAGAGGCAATGATGCATGCCCCCCGAGGGCAAGGGTAGTGGAGCTTCTGCTGAAGATGGGCTTCAGGGCGGTTGACATCTTTGCCCTGATCCATCCTTATGGCACGTCTGAGTTTGACATCAGCTTCGTTCGCCCAGAGGGCCTAGAAATCATCTGGGGGGAATTACGAGCTGGTGAAAAGCGAGCCAGGCTGGCGAGACTTTGCCATCCAGGTGGTGTCCCGCCAGAACGGTATCAAGAAGGTGACTGTTTTGACTCGTAACGAGTCACTTTCTTGCTTTGACATCATGACGTGGCTCAGTAGGTACGGAGAGGTGACGGAGATGCCCCAAAAGAACAGGGATGAGCACGGCATATGGTCTGGGGCCTGGACGTTCATGGTCAAGCTGAAGCGTTCAGGTAACTCAGTGGCACACATACCTTCTGCAGCCTTCCTCGGCAGGGATCGTATCTTGGCCTTTTACCAGGGGCAGCCGAAGCTCTGCCACAGGTGCGGCGACCCCCACACTTGAGCGCCGCTTGTAAGACCTTGAAGTGCGCTCTGTGTGGGGGTTTGGGTCATCTAGCCGCCTCCTGTGCGGAGATTAGGTGTAACCCGTGTGGTGACCTCGGTCACCCATTTAGTCGCTGTCCACGCTCCTTTGCCAATGCGGTCTCAGCACCTACGGATGGGGGTCATGATGTGGCCTCCGGGGGTGAGAGGACTAGCAGAGGTGGAGGAGCTCAGGAGCCAGGGAAGAACTGGCAAAAGACGCCTGCGGAGCAGAGGCGTCAGGAGAAACGCAGGCGGAGCAGGGAGCTGACAGGAGCACCCACGGCAGGTGGGTCGATGGTGGCCCCTGTTCCAGAAGCGAATCTCGCGGCTGAGGCTTTGAGGGACAGCGATTTAGATGAGGAGGACAAGAGGATCCAGAGGGAGGTGACCAACTCTGCAGATTCCTCCCACTGTGAAAGTGTGGATGAGGAAGGCAAGAGGTGGCTAGAGAAACGGCGTAAGCTAGGCGCCACGAGGAGAAAGCGAAGGGGGGATTCAAGATCTTCTCCCACCCCGGGCCAAGTACTGGAAGGAAAAGCCTGCTCACCTCCAGTTGGACTCTCCAATAGGTTCCGAGCCCTCCGAGACATCTCTTCCTCCTCTTCTGAGGGGGAGGCGGAGGGCAAGGTTCCTAGGGCAAAGGAAGGGTCAACAGGGGGCGCTGAGTCTCCACCTTGTGAAGGCATGGTTCCTTCCGGGGTGGAGGCTACTCTGGAACCTGGAAACAAGGACGACGGGGTCAGGGGATCCCCTGCTATGGACACATCTGTGTCCTAAAAAAGAGGCAAGGGGCTTTCCTCTGACCCCGAGGAAGCGGGTGTGAGGAAGAAAGCCGTCTAATTTAATCACTCATGATGGCGGCACCCACTCCGCTGACTTTGGCATCAATTAACGTTGCCAGCATTAAGTCGGATACGGCTAGATTTGCGGCCTTTGATTTTCTCGGCCGCGTTGAAGCCGACATTTTATTTTTGCAGGAGACCAGGCTGTCTGATTTGGCAGCCATACATAAGGCAAAAAGGGAGTGGAGGTCAGGCCCTTCCTACTGGTCTCTTGTGGCCGAGCCGTATAGCGGAGTGGCGGTCCTTTTTACCGCAGTGGTTGAATGCCGACGAGTTACTGAATTAGAAATGGGAAGGTGCCTGATCTTAGATGTCCTCATGAAGGGACAAGAATTAAGACTTGTCAACATCTACGGTCCCCAGTCAAAAAAGGACAGGAAGAGTCTCTTTATGAGGATCAAGCCCTACCTTTTTACCAGCCGCCAAGTTGTCTTTGGAGGTGACTTCAATGCAGTCACAAGAGCCCGCGATAGGGGAGGCTCTGGAGACAAGCGGTTGACTTTTGACAGCGTCGCACTTAACAGCATAGCTAGCGAGGCTCGCCTGGTGGATGTCCACATCCGGCACACCCCAGGCCACGAGGGATTCACCTTTTATAGAGGTCAGACCAGGTCTAGAATAGACAGCTTTTATTTGAAGGAGGAAGCCATCTCTTCACCAGTGTCCGTTGTTGAGGTGGAATTCTCCGACCACTGTCTAATATTGTTTTCTCTGAATGTTGCAGAGACCCTCCGGATGGGCAGAGGTTTTTGGAGACTGAATTCATCACTTCTGGAGGAAGCAGAGATAAGACAGTCCTTTGAGGATTTTCTGCAGAGCCAGGTACCATTACTGGATCTCTGTAGCAGTAAGTCAGAGTGGTGGGAGATGTTCAAGAGGAGGGCGGCGAGGTTCTTCCGAGAGCTCTCCAACCTCAGATGCCTGGACAGGTACCGCCTGTACAACGGCCTGAGGAAGAAACTCGAACATCTCGTTTCGACTGGAGGTAGCCGCGAGGTGATCTCCAGAGTGAAATCTTTGCTCAAGAAGTGCCAGTACGATAGACACTCATCCTGGGTTTTTGAGAGGGATTTCGGGAAGTACCGCTCACCCGACCCTTACAGAAACTGTAGGATGTCAGTGAATAGTAAAGTGGTCACTGGACTTATCGATAGTACAGGATCCCTGAATCGATCCAGATCAGGGATTCTGGAGGTCGTCAGATCCTACTACTTGCAACTCTTGGGAAAGAGGGATCTAGATTCGGAAGTGATGTCGGCTTTCCTGGCTGAAACTATCCCTGAGCCGGGAGTAGACACCTCTCTTGATGTTTTGACAGGAGAGATCAGAATAGAGGAAGTTAAACTGGCGATTGATGGGCTTCGGCTCAAAAAATCGCCAGGACCGGATGGACTAACGTCCGAGTATTATAAGACCTTCAAGGACCTCTTGAGTCCCCTCTTGACGGAGGTATTAAATGAGTGTCTTTCCTCGGGCACTCTGCCAAAGTCAATGAGGAGGTCAGCTTTGATCCTTTTGTCAAAGGGTAAAGACTCGAGCCGTATTGAGAACTGGCGTCCCATAGCGCTTCTCAATACGGACAGGAAGGTTCTGGCAAAAGTGCTGTTTAATCGGTTGGTCAAGTTTGCACTCCGGCTCCTCTCGGGGGCCCAGCATTGCTCTGTTCCAGGCCGTAGCACCTTTAGCGCTGTTCTCGGTGTCCGGGAGGCAGTGGAGCAGGGTAGGGCTGGTCACTGGGAGGGGTACTTGCTGTCCTTGGATCAGGCCAAAGCGTTTGATAGAGTTAACCACGAGTACCTCTGGTCAGTCCTTCTGAGATATGGCTTGCCAGTGGGGTTTGTTTATTGGCTCCGAACATTGTATGCAGGGGCTGAGACTTTCCCGCTGGTGAGCGGTTGGCTTGGCCGCCCTTTTGAGGTGGGGTCCGGTGGCCGTCAGGGCTGTCCTCTAAGTCCCCTGTTGTATGTGTTTGCGATAGATCTCTTCCTTAGGAGGGTTGATCGTGGACCTATAGCAGGGGTCGGGATGGACCGGGCGGTGCCAGAGGCTAACCTGAGGGCAGTGGCATACGCCGATGATCTCACGCTCTTCGTATCCTCAAGGGAGGAGGCGGAGTTTGTGGTGTCGGAGGTGGATGGCTACTCAGAGGCATCTGGGTCCAGGATCAACTGGGATAAGTGCGAAAGTCTCTGGTTGGAAGGAGGGATCCTGTGTTTGATCTCCCGAACACTCTTCCGGTGCCCCAGACTTCAGCAAAAGTTCTTGGCATCAAATTTGGCCAGGGGGATTACCCCATGCAAAATTGGGTAGACAGGCTGGACGGTGCCACTCACAAGGTCAATCAGTGGAAGGGTTGGTCTTTAACCCTTCGGGAAAGAGTTAGCTTGATCAAAACATACCTGCTCCCTTTATTCATCTACCTGGGCAGCGTATGCATTTTGCCAGAACCTCTCTGGACCCGGGTCTACAACCTGTTCTTCCTAATGTTGTGGGGGAACAGGTTGAACCTGATCAGGAGAGATGTTACATACCGCACGAGGAGACTAGGGGGGTTGTCTATGGTCAACCCCGTGGTGCTTCTTGTAAACACCTTTTTTAAGATCAACATAGGCAACCTCTGGCAGGAGAGGGCTCCTCTGTGGGTCTACTCCTGCCGGGGATGGTTTCGGCCCTTCTTCCAAGAATGGGAGACAGGAGGGCGAGTGAAGGACCTTCGCACGCAGCACGGACATCTCCCGGCTTACGCTACCTTGGTTCTGAAGGTGATACGCCGGTGGGGTCTGGGGATGTGGGAGATCAGGACTCTGACGAGGAGGCTCCTCGACGAAAGAGTCCTGTTGACCCATTTCCAGAAGCCCCTGGTGCTCAAGGACTGCCCAAGTCGGGACCTGGAGGGAGGGTTACGTTTACTGAATTCAACCCGGGTCCCCTTGAAGTTTTGGGACTTGGCTTGGCGCTGCTTTCACGGGAGACTGTATGTAAGGGGTAACTTGAAGAGCAGGCCTCTGATTGACAGGGGTTGCCCCCGTCAGGAGTGCAGCGACGTGCTGGAAAGCATGGAGCATTTCCTGCTTCAGTGCCCCTTTAATACAGAGGTATACCAACGGGTAGGGGTCTCCATTGGCTGGCCTCAGCTGGCACACCTCTCCTATGCGGAGTGGGCTTATGGAGCCTTCAGAGGCCTTGGTGGCAGGGACCGCTGCACTTTATTTCTAGTTAGCCTAGTGGTCAGTTTCCACATCTGGAGTGCACGGTGCCTGATCTCGATGGAACTGAAAGTCCTCCCCGTGGATACGGTATGTAGGAACATCCTGGGTGACCTGGTGAAGGTACGTTCTTTGGAGTCTGAGAGGCTGGGCACATCTAAGGCTTCTCTCCTATGGAGAAGGCTTGTATTTCGTTAGGGACAGTCTTTTCTTAATTTTCTAGGGACAGAGTAGGGAGAGAGGAGGGACAGGATAGGGAGAGAGGAGGGATAGGGCAGGGACAGTTTTCCATGAAGGGTCAGACTGAGGGGCAGACTAAGGACAGTCTAGGGCAAATTAGGGAGAGAATAGGGAAACCTTTTTCAAGGGATAGTACATTTTGATGTCTATGCCCGGCTTATCACCTCCAATCCCGGTGGAGGGCTGTGAGTGCACCATGAAGCTTTTTGTTTTGATTTGGGCAAAATGGAATGAAGTAGGGCTGCAGGAGAGCTGACCTTAGGCTTTCGGGTTATGTATATAGTATATATTATGTATGTTGGTTATTGGAGTGTATTATGGTTTTGTATATATTGTATATATTCACGTTTTGGGTGGTAGTAAGGTTAGGTGGGGAGTTGGGGGGAGTGGGATTCACGCCTTGAGCCGTAGCCTGGCACGTCCCGAACATTGAACTCTGGGCAAGGACTGGTGGAGCGGGCATGGCCCCCAGGCTGCGGCGGGCACAGTGTGGTATTTATTAAAAAAAAAACCCTGGTGTGGCTTGGTATGTCCTGAACTAAGAACTCTGGGCACGGACTGGTGGAGCAGGCTTGGCCCCCAAGCTGCACTGGGGACCCCCCCAAAAAAAAATATATATATAATTAAAAAAATTTTTTTTAGTTTTTTATGCCAGTTTGGCTCGGTCTTTCTGTTTGAATTTGCTTATTTATGTTGCTATTTCAGTTCTTTATGCTATTTATGTTATTGCTTACATTTGTTTTGTGTGGGTACAGTGCGGCACGGCTGGACCTGGAGTTATAGTTTACAAGATTTTATGTAGTTATAGTTTCCTTAGTTTTATATCTTAGGTATATACTTGTATATTGTGTTATAGTTGTATATTGTGTTATATGTAGAGTGTGTATGTGTGTGTGTGTTTACGGCGGGGGGAAACCCGGATATGGACATTTACTTTGTTTATGGATCATGGACTGTGGGTGAAGGGCCTTATATTGCTTTATATGGTTATTCCTATTGTTGCAGTTTGTCTTTGTTGTGTTTTTTACTTTTATAATAAAAGATCTACAGGATGTAACTCAGGATCAGTACAGGATAAGTAATGTATGTACACAGTGACTCCACCAGCAGAATAGTGAGTGCAGCTCTGTAGTATAATACAGGATGTAACTCAGGATTAGTAAAGGATAAGTAATGTATGTACACAGTGACTCCACCAGCAGAATAGTGAGTGCATCTCTGGAGTAAGGCTGTGTGTTGGAGAGCTCTGCTGGTTCCAGGGTGTGGTCGCAAGAGGAAGGTGTAGCTCTTTCTGGATCCCAGGAGCAGTGAACTGTTTCTGGATCCGTTTGCTATGGAGTCCCGTGCTCCCCCCCCCCCCCCCGACTCCGGTCGGGAGGGGGGAGGAATGAACCCCAGGAGGGGAGAGGATCTAGCCGGGGTACAGGCAGCGTCACCCAGACTGATCAGAAGGACGTGGAGCACAGGAAGACCAGAAGCCAAACCAAGAGCAAGGTCAGTGCTGCAAAGGCACCTACAAGTGCCAGCTGGGGAGAACACAAGAGGGGTGAATCCGTTACTGCCATGGCGTTTTGGATAGCTGCGAGTTTGAAAGACTTTAAGGAGGTTGGAAAGCAGCTCCAAAAATATCGCAGGGAGCTACAGACTGCCCTCAGCGATTTGGATAAGGCCCCACATGGAAAGAAAAAAATTACTGCAGCGGAGAGAGTTAAATCCTGCAAGGAGGCAGTAGATTACTACAAGGAGGAGAGGTATAGGATACTGCAGGCCAGCGGCCCATTTAAAGAAAAACTCTTAAATGATGAGCGATTTTCTGGAATGGCGCACGTGAGCAGCGACAGCAGCTCTGATGAGTCAGAGGATGCACAAGACGGGATGCCAGTATGCTCAGGGGAGCAGCTCTTGCTGTACGTGTTTGCCATTGATCCTTTCCTTAAGAGGATTGATGGTGGGCCTATGGCGGGGGTCGGGATGGATCGGGTCGGTGCCAGAAGCCACGCTCAGGGTGGCAGCGTACGCTGATGACGTCACCGTCTTTGTGTCCTCGAGGGGGGAGGCAGAGTACGTGATGGCAGAGGTGGATCGCTACTCGGAAGCATCCGGGTCCAGCAGCAACTGGGATAAGTGCGAAAGTCTCTGGTTAGGAAGGGGAGATCCTACGTTTAGTCTCCCGGACACCCTTCCAGTGCCCCAGGACTCGGCTAAAGTTCTCGGCATCGAATTTGGCCGGGGAGATTACCCCATGCAAAATTAGGTCAGGCTCGATGGTGCCACTCAGAAGGTGGCCCAGTGGAAGGGTTGGTCTTTGACCCTTCGAGAAAGGGTTAACCTGATCAAAACATACCTTCTCCCTTTATTCATCTACCTGGGCAGTGTATGCATTTTGCCAGAGCCTCTCTGGACCCGGGTCTACAACCTGTTCTTCCTAATGTTGTGGGGGAACAGGTTGAACCTTATTAGGAGAGATGTCACGTATCGCACGAGGAGACTAGGGGGGTTATCAATGGTCAACCCCGTGGTGTTTCTCATAAACACCTTTGTTAAGATCAACATAGGCAACCTCTGGCAAGAGAGGGCTCCTCCGTGGGTATTCTCCTGTTGGGGATGGCTTCGGTCTTTCTTCCAGGAATGGGAGACAGGAGGGCGAGTGAAGGACCTTCACATGCCGCATGGGCATCCTCCGGCTTACGCTACCATGGTTCTGAAGATGATACGTCGGTGGGGTCTGGGGATGTGGGAGATCAGAACTCTGTCGAGGAAACTCCTCGATAAGAGGGTTCTGTTGACCCATTTCCAGAAGCCCCTGGCGCTCAAGGACTGCCCAAGTCGGGACCTGGAGGGAGGGTTACATTTATTGAATTCTGACAGGATCCCCTTGAAGTTTTGGGACTTGACTTGGCGCTGTTTCCACGGGAGACTGTATGTAAGGGGCAACTTGAAGAGCAGGCCTCTGGTGGATAGGGGTTGCCCCCGCCAGGAGTGCAGCAACGTACTGGAAAGCATGGAGCATTTCCTGCTTCAGTGTCCCTTTAATACAGAGGTGTACAATCGGGTGGGAGCCTCCATTGGTTGGCCCAGGTTGGCACGCCTCTCGTATGCGGAATGGGTCTATGGGGCATTCAGGGACCTGGGTGGCAGGGACCGGTGCAGTTTATTCTTAGTCAGCCTAGTGGTCAGGTTTCACATTTGGAATGCACGGTGTTTAGTTTCGACGGAAGAGAAAATCCTCCCCTCGGATGAGGTGAATAGAAACATCCTGGGTGACCTGGTGAAGGTGCGCTCTCTGGATTATGAGAGGTTGGGCACGACTAAGGCCTCTCTCCTATGGAGAGGGTTTGTATTTCCTTAGGGACAGTCTTCTTATTGTTAAGGTCTTTTTAGGGACAGAATAGGGAGAGGTAGGGACAGTTTCTCTGAGGGTAAGTTTTAGGGAAGGAGTAGGGACATTGCAGGGACAGATTAACTATAGGGATAGTTTTTCTCTATTTGGTCGGTGCCCGGCTTAGCATATCCAGTCCTGGTGGAGGGCTGTGTGTGACACTAGCAGAGTTTTTGTTTTCGGTCAAAGATAAGGTATGTACGGCTGCAGGTAACTGAACCTTAGGCTTTCGGGTATTAATATGTAGTGTTGGTTTGTAGTTGTGTAGTATGAGATGTTATATGTTTTGTGTTGTATATAGGGTTAGAGGTTATAGATAGGTTGGGAGGGGGTTTATTGGGGGGAGGGGGGGATTTATGCCTCAGCCGTAGCTTGACACCTCCCGGACAATGAACACTGGGCACGGACTGTTGGTGCGGGCGTGGCCCTCAGGCTGCGGCGGGCAGAGTGTGTGTATGCGGTGCAGCTCGGCTCGTCCTGGACATAGACATTGAGCACGGACTTGGGACGCAGGCGTGGCTCCCAGGCTGCACCGTAGGGGGTTGTTTGGGGTGTGTAGTGGTTTGGTCTGGGTATAGGGTTAGTTTAGGATTATGTAAGGTTTTATTCTTTAGGTGGTGGGCATTAAAAAAAAAAAAATTTTTTTTAAATTAATAAATAAAAAATAGCAAAAAAAAATTAAAAATATAAAAAAAAGGAAAAAAAAAGGTATTGGGTTGTTCTTACTATTGTTATTATTATTACTTTTGTTATTGTTGTTTGCATTATTGTTATTATATCATTGCTTCGGTTATTAGTCAAGTTTTCTTCTTTTTTGGGGGGATTTCAGGCTGGATCCTGTGAGTTAGGGATGTTTTCTCACATGTGGGTATATTGTTATATGTAGTATGTAGTGTATACGTATTGGTGAGGATGAGTGAGTGTAGTTTTGGAGTGTAGGTTGGTGTAGTGTGCTGTGTATATTGTTTGGACCAGATGGACCTTTTGCTTTTGTTCCTTTGTCCTGAAGTAAGGCAAAATACAGTTAGGCCGCCTGCAGACGAGCGGGTCGGATCCGGCGGCGAGAATTCTCGCCGCGGGACCCGACCCGAGCGCCTGCAGGGACGAGCGCGTACTCACCCCCGCCCGGCGGCTCCGGCTCTTTTATGTGCCGGCTGCCGGGCAGCCGGTGCATGCGCAGACCGGAGCTGTCGGCTGCGTGAGTGACGTTTCTGTGCGAGGCTCTGCGAGCCCCGCATAGAAATAGGACATGCTGCGGTTTGTTTGCCGCGCGAGATTTCGCGCGGCCAAACCACGGCCGTCTGCATAGGATTGCGTTTCTTAACGCAATCCTATGCAGGCTTTGAGCGGCGGAAATCCCGCAGGAAATCCCGCCGCGGGATTTCCGCCCGTGTGCAGGTGGCCTTAATACAAGTGATAATTTGATTTTGTTTTATGTTTATGTCTTATGCCAAGTGAGCGATATTTATGTTCTGTTTATTGTTATGTTTTTCACTTTTATAATAAAACTAGCTGATATACCCGGCTTCGCCCGAGTTAATTTGGTCCTGGTGTTTATCTGGTGTTCACACGGAAAATCTTATGAAGGCGTGGTTACTTTAGAGATACTGAGGAAAAACATATGTTCACCATTTTGCATAGTTCTCTGCGTTACCCAGGAAACACCACGTGGAGGCAACCATGCGATGTTTCCTTTATATAAAATGACATCAGGAAGTGAGAGAATTAGATTACATACATAAAATTTGGACACTAATTCTTTTGCGCTTAGAATTGAATAATGGAGTTGGGACCCATTAGCTTTCCCTATTTATGACATAATCAATGCTCGTGCCAAATTTCCCGTTTCTATGACACCGGAAAGTGAGAAAATTACATTACACACGTAAAATTTGGATGCTAATTCTTTTGCGCATAGAATTGAATAATGGAGTTGGGACCCATTAGCTTTTCATATTTATGACATAATCAATGCTTGTGCCAAATTTCCCGTTTCTATGACACCGGCAAGTGAGAAAATTACATTCCGCACGTAAATTTGGACGCTAATTCTTTTGCGCATAGAATTGAACAATCGAGTTGGGACCCATTAGCTTTTCCTATTTATGACATAATCAATGCTCGTGCCAAATTTCCTGTTTCTATGACACCGGAAAGTGAGAAAATTACATTCCGCACGTAAAATTTCGACGCCAATTCTTTTGCGCTGGAATTGAATAATCGAGTTGGGACCCATTAACTTTTCCTTTTTATGACATAATCAATGCTCGTGCCAAATTTCCCGTTTCTATGACATTGGGAAGTGAGAGATTTGGATTATGTACGTAAAATTTGGACGCTAATTCTTTTGCGCATAGAATTGAATAATGGAGTTGGGACCCATTAGCTTTTCCTATTCATGACATAATCAATGCCTGTGCCAAATTTCCTGTTTCTGTGACACTGGAAAGTGAAGAAATTACATTCCGCACGTAAAATTTCGACGCCAATTCTTTTGCGCTAGAATTGAATAATGGAGTTGGGACCTATTAACTTTTCCTATTTGACATAATCAATGCTCGTGCCAAATTTCATGTTTCTATGACACCAGAAAGTGAGAAAATTACATTCCGCACATACAATTTCGACGCCAATTCTTTTGCGCTAGAATTGAATAATGGAGTTGGGACCCATTAACTTTTCCTATTTATGACATAATCAATGCTCGTGCCAAATTTCCCGTTTCTATGACATTGGGAAGTGAGTGATTTAGATTATGTACGTTAAATTTCGACGACAATTCTTTTGCGCTAGAATTGAATAATTTCTTTTCCTATTTTGGAGATAATCTATGCTTGCGCCAAATTTCATGTTTCTACGACATCGGGAAGTTGGAGAACTTTTGGCGAGTCAGTCAGTCAGTCAGTCAGTCAGTGAGTGAGTGAGTCAGTGAGTCAGTGAGGGCTTTCAGCTTTATATATATAGAAGATCTACAGGGTGTAACTCAGGATCATTACAGGATAAGTAATATATGTACACAGTGACTCCACCAGCAGAATAGTGAGTGCAGCTCTGGAGTATAATACAGGATGTAACTCAGGATCAGTACAGGATAAGTAATGTATGTACATACCAGCAGAATAGTGAGTGCATCTCAGGAGTAGGTTGGTTGTTGGAGAGCTCTGCTGGAACCAGGGTGTGGTCAGGAGTCCCAGGTGAAGATCTAGCTGGGATCCCAGGAAGAGTGCACTTTCTCGGGTACGTGTTTTGAAATGGAGTCCCGCACCTCCTCCCTCCGATCTCGGTCGGAGGGAGGGAGGGCAGCGATGGCGGCAGCATCAGCGACAGCAACAGCAACATCTTCGCTACAGGTGCCAGAGAAGCCAGCAGCAAAGAGGAGATTTGGAGCTACAAGCAGCACGGTAAGGAGAGCAGGTTCTGGTCGTGGCTGCAGTGACGCGGCCCGGTTTGCCAGTGCGGCCACGATGGACATCGCAGCAGGCGAGGCTGTCACCCGCAGTCAGGCCCGCAAGATTAAAAGTGAGCCACAGACAGAGACAAAACTGTCAAAATGGAGTGATAGACGGGAGGAGGAATCTGTGATAGACCTGGCCTCCAGGCTGGCAAAGCACATGCAGGACTATGAGACTGCAGGCAAGATGATCGTCCTGCAGAAGGGAAAACTGAGATCTGCTAGGCTCATGAAAGAGCAGAAGAAGTCCAAGGAGGATAAGTCAGTGGCCCGGAGGGCAATAAGAGACTGCAGAGATTGCATCAATATGTGGCGAGAAGTGAGAGAGAAAATCTTAGAGGAGAGCGGCCCCTTTAAGGAGAAACTTCTCAATGATGATCGGTTTGCAAAAATGGCGGCAGGGCACAGTGACCACGTGCAATCTGATACATCCAGCGATGGTGAGAGCTCGGATGAAGAGCAGTATGAGGATGTGCAGGAGAGTATGGGGGAGCAGCCTGTGTGCTCTGGTGAGCAATCCCTGACCCAGAGCAGCACCACAAGTGCCAGAAGTCTCCAGCCTGAGGAGGTAGAACTGCCACCAACATCAGAGGAGTCTGAGGTGGAGGGGAGAAGGAAAACAGGAGCACTACAAGTGCAGAAGACCCCACAGCTGAAAGCCTCTCCGGATATGGGGGGCTTTTTATTCGGCAATGATTTGCCAGAGAAGGACTCTGTGGTCCGTAAAAAGCAGAAAAAGAAACCAGAGAAGGTGCAGGAGAGGCTGGTTTTTGTGTCGGTCCCTGAGAGCACTGGTCCAGCTGAAAAGTTGGATCAGGGCTCTAACCCCAAGAACCCCCCCCTAACTCAGGCTCTGAGGTGGGCCGGGAGCAAGGCGTTGGGAAGAAAAGGGCCGAGCTGGTCAGACCCCCTGTCCCTGTATTAGTTGGTAATCGGAACAGAGAGGTCAGAAAGAATGGCGCAGGAAAGGCCAGTACAGCTGGAGGTGACCGAGGTGATGGCATGGAGAGCGGCAGCGGTACCACTGGCATGGAGAGCGGCAGCGGTGCCACTGGCAAGGAGAGCGGCAGCGGTGCCACAAGCAACATTGCAAGCGCGGCCTGTGATAAAGAGGGGGCACCTGGCCAAGTAAGATCTCAGGCTTCCAGCGATGCGGAGGCCAAAAAGAAAAAAGGGAAAAACAAGAATAAGAATAAAAACAAAAGTGATGAGGTCCTACCATCTACCTCCGGAAAGGCCAAGACCCAAAGTTCAGATCCAGCTAAAGGAGTGAATGTGAGAGAGAATGCTGGTGATGGGAGAGAGGATGCTGGAGGTGCTGGTTGTGCCTCTGCTACATCTGGCAACGGTGATGCCACACAAGTGGATGCTGGTTTGGGTGGAGGTTTAAGGGAGGGTAATGTAGTAAGGCAAGAGGGGTTACAGGTTCCAGTCACCCCTCCAGCGGCAACAACACCTGGTAGGAGTTATGCCAGTGTCGCCGCTGGAGGGAGTGGGTCCTCCTTGTCTCCAGGCTCTAGGGAGGGCGTTTTGCAACAGTGTCTCCTGGAGGCTTTACGGAAGGGGGAGAGTACAATCACAGTTGGAGGAAGAGGTGTGGATCTATCTCTCTGGAAAGAGAGACATGGCTTGGGTGCCTTCCGAGAGCAAAGGGGGGAGACCGTATGGTCCCTACCGACACCCGGGCAGGACGCAGGTCGTAGGAATGTGGTCCGTCTTCGTTGGAGAGGCAATGATGCATGCCCCCCGAGGGCAAGGGTAGTGGAGCTTCTGCTGAAGATGGGCTTCAGGGTGGTTGACATCTTTGCCCTGATCCATCCCTACGGCACGTCTGAGTTTGACATCAGTTTCGTTCGCCCAGAGGGCCTAGAAATCTTCTGGGGGAATTACGAGCTGGTGAAAAACGAGCCCGACTGGCGAGACTTTGCCATCCAGGTGGTGTCTCGCCAGAACGGTATCAAGAAGGTGACTGTTTTGACTCATAACGAGTCACTTTCTTGCTTTGACATCATGACGTGGCTCAGTAGGTACGGAGAGGTGACGGAGATGCCCCAAAAGAACAGGGATGAGCACAGCATATGGTCCGGGGCCTGGACGTTTATGGTCAAGCTGAAGCGTTCACGAAACTCAGTGGCACACATACCATCTGCAGCCTTCCTCGGCAGGGATCGTATCTTGGCCTTTTACCAGGGGCAGCCGAAGCTCTGCCACAGGTGCGGCGACCCCTCACACTTGAGCGCCGCTTGTAAGACCTTGAAGTGTGCTCTGTGTGGGGGTCTGGGTCATCTAGCCGCCTCCTGTGCGGAGATTAGGTGTAACCCGTGTGGTGACCTCGGTCACCCATTTAGTCGCTGTCCACGCTCCTTTGCCAATGCGGTCTCAGCACCTACGGATGGGGGTCATGATGTGGCCTCCGGGGGTGGGGGTACCAGCAGAGGTGGAGGAGCTCAGGAGCCAGGGAAGAACCGGCAAAAGATGCCTGCGGAGCAGAGGCGTCAGGAGAAACGCAGACGGAGCAGAGAGCTGACAGGAGCGCCCACAGCAGGTGGGTCGATGGTGGCCCCTGTTCCAGAAGAAAATCTCGCGGCTGAGGCTTTGAGGGACAGTGATTTAGATGAGGAGGACAGGAGGATCCAGAGGGAGGAGACCAACTCTGCAGATTCCTCCCACTGTGAAAGTGTGGATGGGGAAGGCAAGAGGTGGCTAGAGAAACGGCGTAAGCTAGGTGCCACGAGGAGGAAACGAAGGGGGGATTCAAGATCTTCTCCCACCCCGGACCAAGTACTGGAAGGAAAAGCCTGCTCACCTCCAGTTGGACTCTCCAATAGGTTCCGAGCCCTCCGAGACATCTCTTCCTGCTCTTCTGAGGGGGAGGCGGAGGGCAAAGTTCCTAGGGCAAAGGAAGGGTCAACAGGGGGCGCTGAGTCTCCACCTCGTGAAGGCATAGTTCCTTCTGGGGTGGAGGCTACTCTAGAACCTGGAAACAAGGACGACGGGGTCAGGGGATCCCCTGCTATGGACACATCTGTGTCCAAAAAAAGAGGCAAGGGGCTTTCCTCTGACCCCAAGGAAGCGGGTGTGAGGAAGAAAGCTGTCTAATTTAATCACTCATGATGGCGGCACCCACTCCGCTGACTTTGGCATCAATTAACGTTGCCAGCATTAAGTCAGATACGGCTAGATTTGCGGCCTTTGATTTTTCTCGGCCGCGTTGAAGCCGACATTTTATTTTTGAGGGGGACCAGGCTGTCTGATTTGGCAGCCATACATAAGGCAAAAAGGGAGTGGAGGTCCAACCCTTCCTACTGGTCTCTTGCGGCCGAGCCGTATAGTGTAGTGGCAGTCCTTTTTACCGCAGTGGTTGAATGCTGACGAGTTATTGAATTAGAAATGGGAAGGTGCCTGATCTTCGATGTCCTCATGAAGGGACAAGAATTAAGACTTGTCAACATCTACGGTCCCCAGTCAAAAAAGGACAGGAAGAGTCTCTTTATGAGGATCAAGCCCTACCTTTTTACCAGCCGCCAAGTTGTCTTTGGAGGTGACTTTAATGAAGTCACAAGAGCCCGCGATAGGGGAGGCTCTGGAGACAGGCGGTTGACTTTTGACAGCGTCGCACTTAATAGCATAGCTAGCGAGGCTCGCCTGGTGGATGTCCACATCCGGCATACCCCAGGCTACGAGGGGTTCACCTATCATAGAGGTCAGAGCAGGTCTAGAATAGACAGGTTTTATTTGAAGGAGGAAGCCATCTCTTCACCAGTGTCCGTTGTTGAGGTGGAATTCTCCGACCACTGTCTAATATTGTTTTCTCTGAATGTTGCAGAGACCTCCCGGATGGGCAGAGGTTTTTGGAGACTGAATTCGTCAATCCTGGAGGAAGCAGAGATAAGACAGTCCTTTGAGGATTTTCTGCAGAGCCAGGTACCATTACTGGATCTCTGTAGCAGTAAGTCAGAGTGGTGGGAGATGTTCAAGAGGAGGGCGGCGAGGTTCTTCCGAGAGCTCTCGAACCTCAGATGCCTGGACAGGTACCGCCTGTACAACGGCCTGAGGAGGAAACTCGCACATCTCGTTTCGACTGGAGGTAGCCGCGAGGAGATCTCCAGAGTGAAATCTTTGCTCAAGAAGTGCCAGTACGATAGACACGCATCCTTGGTTTTTGAGAGGGATTTCGGGAAGTACCGCTCGCCCGACCCTTACAGAAACTGTAGGATGCCATGAATAGTAAAGTGGTCACTGGACTGATCGATAGTACAGTATCCCTAAATCGATCCAGATCAGGGATTCTGGAGGTCGTCAGATCCTACTACTCGCAACTCTTGGGAAAGAGGGATCTAGATTCGGAAGTGATGTCGGCTTTCCTGGCTGAAACTGTCCCTGAGCCGGGGGTAGACACCTCTCTTGATGCTTTGACAGGAAAAATCAGAATAGAGGAAGTTAAACTGGCGATTGATGGGCTCCGGCTCAAAAAATCACCAGGACCGGATGGCTTAACATCCGAGTATTATAAAACCTTTATGGACCTCTTGAGTCCCCTCTTGACGGAGGTTTTCAATGAGTGTCTTTCCTCGGACACTCTCCCAAAGTCAATGAGGAGGTTGGCTTTGATCCTTCTGTCAAAGGGTAAAGACTTGAGCCGTATTGAGAACTAGCGTCCCATAGCGCTTCTCAATACGGACAGGAAGGTTCTGGCAAAAGTGCTGTTTAATCGGCTGGTCAAGTTTGCACCCCTGCTCCTCTCGGGGGCCCAGCATTGCTCTGTTCCAGGCCGTAGCACCTTTAGCGCTGTTCTTGGTGTCCGGGAGGCAGTGGAGCAGGGTAGGGCTGGTCCCTGGATCAGGCCAAAGCGTTTGATCGGCTTAATCACGAGTACGTCTGGTCAGTCCTTCTGAGATACGGCCTGCCAGTGGGGTTTGTTGATTGGCTGCGAATATTGTATGCAGGGGCTGAGACTTTCCCGCTGGTGAACGGTTGGCTTGGCCGCCCTTTTGAGGTTGGGTCCGGTGTCCGTCAGGGCTGTCCTCTAAGTCCCCTGTTGTATGTGTTTGCGATAGATCCCTTCCTTAGGAGGGTTGATCGTGGACCTATAGCAGGGGTCGGGATGGACCGGGCGGTGCCGGAGGCTACGCTGAGGGCAGTGGCATACGCCGATGATCTCACGCTCTTCGTATCCTCAAGGGAGGAGGCGGAGTTTGTGCTGTCGGAGGTGGATGGCTACTCAGAGGCATCTGGGTCCAGGATCAACTGGGATAAGTGCGAAAGTCTCTGGTTGGAAGGAGGGATCCTGTGTTTGATCTCCCGAACACTCTTCCGGTGCCCCAGACTTCAGCAAAAGGTCTTGGCATCAAATTTGGCCAGGGGGATTACCCCATGCAAAATTGGGTAGACAGGCTGGATGGTGCCACTCAGAAGGTAAACCAGTGGAAGGGTTGGTCTTTGACCCTTCGGGAAAGAGTTAGCCTGATCATAACATACCTGCTCCCTTTATTCATCTACCTGGGCAGTGTATGCATTTTGCCAGAGCCTCTCTGGACCCGGGTCTACAACCTGTTCTTCCTAATGTTGTGGGGGAACAGGTTGAACCTGATCAGGAGAGATGTTACATACCGCACGAGGAGACTAGGGGGGTTGTCTATGGTCAACTCCGTGGTGTTTCTTGTAAGCACCTTTGTTAAGATCAACATAGGCAACCTCTGGCAAGAGAGGGCTCCTCCGTTGGTCTACTCCTGCCGGGGATGGTTTCAGCCCTTCTTCCAGGAATGGGAGACAGGAGGGCGAGTGAAGGACCTTCGCACGCAGTACGGATATCTCCTGGCTTACGCTACCTTGGTTCTGAAGGTGATACGCCGGTGGGGTCTGGGGATGTGGGAGATCAGGACTCTGACGAGGAGGCTCCTCGACGAAAGAGTCCTGTTGACCCATTTCCAGAAGCCCCTGGCGCTCAAGGACTGCCCAAGTCGGGACCTGGAGGGAGGCTTACGTTTACTGAATTCAACCCGGGTCCCCGTGAAGTTTTGGGACTTGGCTTGGCGCTGCTTTCACGGGAGACTGTATGTAAGGGGTAACTTGAAGAGCAGGCCTCTGATTGACAGGGGTTGCCCCCGTCAGGAGTGCAGCGACGTGCTGGAAAGCATGGAGCATTTCCTGCTTCAGTGCCCCTTTAATACAGAGGTAAACCAACGGGTAGGGGTCTCCATAGGCTGGCCTCAGCTGGCACACCTCTCCTATGCGGAGTCGGCTTATGGAGCCTTCAGAGGTCTTGGTGGCAGGGATCGCTGCACTTTATTTCTAGTTAGCCTAGTGGTCAGGTTCCACATCTGGAGTGCACAGTGTTTAATCTCGACGGAACTGAAAGTCCTCCCCGTGGATACGGTATGTAGGAACATCCTGGGTGACTTGGTGAAGGTACGTTCTTTGGAGTATGAGAGGCTGGGCACATCTAAGGCTTCTCTCCTATGGAGAGGGCTTGTATTTCGTTAGGGACAGTCTTTTCCTTAATTTTCTAGGGGCAGAGTAGGGAGAGAGGAGGGACAGGATAGGTAGAGAGGAGGGATAGGGCAGGGACAGTTTCTATGAAGGGTCAGACTGAGGGGCAGACTAAGGACAGTCTAGGGCAAATTAGGGAGAGAATAGGGAGACCTTTTTTTTAAATTCAAGGGATAGTACATTGCGATATCTGTGCCCGGCTTATCACCTCCAATCCCGGTGGAGGGCTGTGAGTGCACCATGAAGCTTTTTGTTTTGATTTGGGCAAAATGGAATAAAGTAGGGCTGCAGGAGAGCTGACCTTAGGCTTTCGGGTTACGTATATAGTATATATTATGTATGTTGGTTATTGGAGTGTGTCATAGTTTTGTATATATTGTATATTGTATATATTCACGTTTTGGGTGGTAGGTAGGTTGGGTGGGGAGTTGGGGGAAGTGGGATTCACGCCTTGAGCCGTAGCCTGGCACGTCCCGAACATTGAACTCTGGGCACGGACTGGTGGAGCGGGCATGGCCCCCAGGCTGCAGCGGGCACAGTGTGGTATTTATTAATAAAAAACCCTGGTGTGGCTTGGCACATCCTGAACTAAGAACTCTGGGTACGGCCTGTTGGAGCAGGCTTGGCCCGCAAGCTGCACTGGGGACCCAAAAAAAAAAAAAAATTAAATAAAAAAAAAAAAAAAAAGCATATTTTTAGTTAGTTTTTATGCCAGTTTGGTTTGAATTTGGTTATTTATGTTGCTATTTCAGTTCTTTATGTTGTGTTTATGTTATTGCTTTCATTTGTTTTGTGTGGGTACAGTGCGGTACGGCTGGACCTGGAGTTATAGTTTACAAGGTTTTATGTAGTTATAGTTTCCTTAGTTTTATACTTTAGGTATATACTTGTATATTGTGTTATATGTTGAGTGTGTATGTGTGTGGGTGTGTACGGCGGGGAGGAAACCCGGATATGGACATTTACTTTGTTTATGGATCACGGACTGCGGGGGAAGGGCCTTATATTGCTTTATATGGTTATTCTTATTGTTACAGTTTGTCTTTGTTGTGTTTTTTACTTTTATAATAAAAGATCTACAGGATGTAACTCAGGATCAGTACAGGATAAGTAATGTATGTACACAGTGACCCCAGCAGAATAGTGAGTGCGGCTCTGGAGTATAATACAGGATGTAACTCAGGATCAGTACAGGATAAGTAATGTATGTATACAGTGACTCCACCAGCAGAATAGTGAGTGCATCTCAGGAGTAGGTTGGTTGTTGGAGAGCTCTGCAGGAACCAGGGTGTGGTCAGGAGTCCCAGGTGAAGATCTAGCTGGGATCCCAGGAAGAGTGCACTTTCTCGGGTGCGTGTTTGTAATGGAATCCCGCACCTCCTCCCTCCGATCTCGGTCGGAGGGAGGGAGGGCAGTGATGGCGGCGGCATCAGCGACTGCAACATCTTCGCTACAGGTGCCAGAGAAATCAGCAATGTCAGCAGCGAAGAGGAGGCTTGGAGCTACAAGCAACATGGTGAGGAGAGCGGGTTCTGGTCGTGGCTGCAGTGACACGGCCCGGGTTGACAGCGGGGCCACGGTGGACGTCGCAGCAGGTGAGGTTGTGACCCGCAGTCAGGCCCGCAGGATAAAATGTGAGCCACAGACAGAGGCAAAACTGTCTAAATGGAGTGATAGAAGGGAGGAGGAATCTGTGATAGACCTGGCCTCCAGGTTGGCAAAATATATGCAGGATTACCAGACTGCGGGAAAGATGATCGTCCTGCAGAAAGGGAAACTGCAATCTGCTAGAATGATTAAAGAGCAGAAGTCATCCAAGGAGGATAAAGCAGTGGCCAGGAGGGCAATAAGAGACTGCAAAGACTGTATTAAAATGTGGCAGGCAGTCAGAGAGAAGATCTTGGAGGAGAGCGGCCCCTTTAAGGAGAAACTGATAAATGACGATCGGTTTGCAAAAATGGCGGCAGGGCGCAGTGGCCATGCGCAAACTGACACATCAGGTGATGGGGAGAGTTCGGATGAAGAGGAGTATGAGGATGTGCAGGAGAGTCTGGGGGAGCAGCCTGTGTGCTCTGGTGAGCAATCACTGACCCAGAGCAGCACCACAAGTGCCAGAAGTCTCCTGCCTGAGGAGGTAGAACTGCCACCAACATCAGAGGAGTCTGAGGTGGAGGGGAGAAGGAAGACAGGAGCACTACAAGTGCAGAAGACCCCACAGTTGGAAGCCTCTCCAGATATGGGGGGCTTCATGTTTGGCAATGATTTGCCAGAAAAAGACTCTGTAGTTCATAAAAAAAGGCAACAGAAGAAACCAGTGAAGGTGCAGGAGAGGTTGGTTTTTGTAGCAGTCCCTGAGAGCACTGGTCCAGTTGAAAAGTCGGATCAGGGCTCTGACCCCAAGAACCCCCCTAGCTCAGGCTCTGAGGTGGGCCGGGAGCAGGGCGTTGGGAAGAAAAGGGCCGAGCTGGTCAGACCCCCTGTCCCTGTGTTAGGTGGTAATGGGGACAGAGAGGTCAGGAAGAAAGGCGCAGAAAAGGCCAGTACAGCTGGAGGTGACCAAGGTGATGGAATGGAGAGTGGCAACGGTGCCACAGGCATGGAGAGTGGCAGCGGTGCCACAGGCATGGGGAGTGGCAGCGGTGCCACAAGCAACGTTGCAAGCGGGGCCTGTGATGCAGAGGGGGCTCCTGGCCAAGCAGGATCCCGGGCTTCCAGCGATGTGGAGGCCAAAAAGAAAAAAGGGAAAAACAGGAAAAAGAATAAAAACAAAACTGATGAGGTCCTTCCATCTACCTCCGTGAAGGCCAAGACCCAAAGTCCAGATCCAGCTAAAGGAGTGAATGTGAGAGAGAATGCTGGTGATGGGGGAGAGGATGCTGGGGGTGCTGGTTGTGCCTCTGCTACATCTGGCAACGGTGATGCCACACAAGTGGATGCTGGTTTGGGTGGAGGTTCAAGGGATGGTAATGTAGTAAGGCAAGAGGGGTTACAGGTTCCAGTCGCCCCTCCGGCGGCGACAACAACTGGTAGGAGTTATGCCAGTGTCGCCGCTGGAGGGAGTGGGTCCTCCTTGTCTCCAGGCTCTAGGGAGGGCGTTTTGCAACAGCGTCTCCTGGAGGCTTTACGGAAGGGGGAGAGTACAATCACAGTTGGAGGAAGAGAGGTGGATCTATCTCTCTGGAAAGAGAGACATGGCTTGGGTGCCTTCCGAGAGCAAAGGGGGGAGACCGTATGGTCCCTACCGACACCCGGGCAGGACGCAGGTCGTAGGAATGTGGTCCGTCTTCGTTGGAGAGGCAATGATGCATGCCCCCCGAGGGCAAGGGTAGTGGAGCTTCTGCTGAAGATGGGCTTCAGGGCGGTTGACATCTTTGCCCTGATCCATCCCTACGGCACGTCTGAGTTTGACATCAGTTTCGTTCGCCCAGAGGGCCTAGAAATCTTCTGGGGGAATTACGAGCTGGTGAAAAATGAGCCCGGCTGGCGAGACTTTGCCATCCAGGTGGTGTCTCGCCAGAACAGCATCAAGAAGGTGACCGTTTTGACTCGTAACGAGTCACTTTCTTGCTTTGACATCATGACGTGGCTCAGTAGGTACGGAGAGGTGACGGAGATGCCCCAAAAGAACAGGGATGAGCACGGCATATGGTCTGGGGCCTGGACGTTTATGGTCAAGCTGAAGCGTTTAGGAAACTCAGTGGCTCACATACCATCTGCAGCCTTCCTCGGCAGGGATCGTATCTTGGCCTTTTACCAGGGGCAGCCGAAGCTCTGCCACAGGTGCGGCGACCCCTCACACTTGAGCGCCGCTTGTAAGACCTTGAAGTGCGCTCTGTGTGGGGGTCTGGGTCATCTAGCCGCCTCCTGTGCGGAGATTAGGTGTAACCTGTGTGGTGACCTCGGTCACCCGTTTAGTCGCTGCCCACGTTCCTTTGCCAATGCGGTCTCAGCACCTACTGATGGGGGTCATGATGTGGCCTCTGGGGGTGAGGGGACCAGCAGAGGTGGAGGAGCTCAGGAGCCAGTGAAGAACCGCCAAAAGACGCCTGCGGAGCAGAGGCGTCAGGAGAAACGCAGACGGAGCAGGGAGCTGACAGGAGCGCCCACAGCAGGTGGGTCGATGGTGGCCCCTGTTCCAGAAGCAAATCTCGCGGCTGAGGCTTTGAGGGACAGCGATTTAGATGAAGAGGACAGGAGGATCCAGAGGGAGGAGACCAACTCTGCAGATTCCTCCCACTGTGAAAGTGTGGATGAGGAAGGCAAGAGGTGGCTAGAGAAACGGCGTAAGCTAGGTGCCACGAGGAGGAAACGAAGGGGGGATTCAAGATCTTCTCCCACCCCGGGCCAAGTACTGGAAGGAAAAGCCTGCTCACCTCCAGTTGGACTCTCCAATAGGTTCCGAGCCCTCCAAGACATCTCTTCCTCCTCTTCTGAGGGGGAGGCGGAGGGCAAGGTCCCTAGGGCAAAGGAAGGGTCAACAGGGGGCGCTGAGTCTCCACCTCGTGAAGGCATAGTTCCTTCCGGGGTGGAGGCTACTCTGGAGCCTGGAAACAAGGACGACGGGGTCGGGGGATCCCCTGCTATGGACACAACTGTGTCCAAAAAAAGAGGTAAGGGGCTTTCCTCTGACCCCGAGGAAGCGGGTGTGAGGAAGAAAGCCATCTAATTTAATCACTCATGATGGCGGCACCCACTCCGCTGACTCTGGCATCAATTAACGTTGCCAGCATTAAGTCTGATACGGCTAGATTTGCGGCCTTTGATTTTCTCGGCCGCGTTGAAGCCGACATTTTATTTTTGCAGGAGACCAGGCTGTCTGACTTGGCAGCCGTACATAAGGCAAAAAGGGAGTGGAGGTCAGGCCCTTCCTACTGGTCTCTTGCGGCCGAGCCGTATAGCGGAGTGGCGGTTCTTTTTACCGCAGCGGTTGAATGCCGACGAGTTATTGAATTAGAAATGGGAAGGTGCCTGATCTTAGATGTCCTCATGAAGGGACAAGAATTGAGACTTGTCAACATCTACGGTCCCCAGTCAAAAAAGGACAGGAAGAGTCTCTTTATGAGGATCAAGCCCTACCTTTTTACCAGCCGCCAAGTTGTCTTTGGAGGTGACTTTAATGCAGTCACAAGAGCCCGCGATAGGGGAGGCTCTGGAGACAGGCGGTTGACTTTTGACAGCGTCGCACTTAATAGCATAGCTAGCGAGGCTCGCCTGGTGGATGTCCACATCCGGCACACCCCAGGCCACGAGGGGTTCACCTATTATAGAGGTCAGAGCAGGTCTAGAATAGACAGGTTTTATTTGAAGGAGGAAGCCATCTCTACACCAGTGTCCGTTGTTGAGGTGGAATTCTCCGACCACTGTCTAATATTGTTTTCTCTGAATGTTGCAGAGACCCCCCGGATGGGCAGAGGTTTTTGGAGACTGAATTCATCACTCCTGGAGGAAGCAGAGATAAGACAGTCCTTTGAGGATTTTCTGCAGAGCCAGGTACCATTACTGGATCTCTGTAGCAGTAAGTCAGAGTGGTGGGAGATGTTCAAAAGGAGGGCGGCGAGGTTCTTCCGAGAGCTCTCCAACCTCAGATGCCTGGACAGGTACCGCCTGTACAACGGCCTGAGGAGGAAACTCGAACATCTCGTTTCGACTGGAGGTAGCCGCGAGGAGATCTCCAGAGTGAAATCTTTGCTCAAGAAGTGCCAGTATGACAGACACGCATCCTTGGTTTTTGAGAGGGATTTTGGGAAGTACCGCTCGCCCGACCCTTACAGAAACTGTAGGATGTCAGTGAATAGTAAAGTGGTCACTGGACTGATCGATAGTACAGGATCCCTGAATCGATCCAGATCAGGGATTTTGGAGGTCGTCAGATCCTACTACTCGCAACTCTTGGGAAAGAGGGATCTAGATTCGGAAGTAATGTCGGCTTTCCTGGCTGAAACTGTCCCTGAGCCGGGGGTAGACACCTCTCTTGATGTTTTGACAGGAGAGATCAGAATAGAGGAAGTTAAACTGGCGATTGATGGGCTCCGGCTCAAAAAATCACCAGGACCGGACGGACTAACATCCGAGTATTATAAGACCTTCAAGGACCTCTTGAGTCCCCTCTTGACGGAGGTATTAAATGAGTGTCTTTCCTCGGGCACTCTGCCAAAGTCAATGAGGAGGTCAGCTTTGATCCTTCTGTCAAAGGGTAAAGACTCGAGCCGTATTGAGAACTGGCGTCCCATAGCACTTCTCAATACGGACAGGAAGGTTCTGGCAAAAGTGCTGTTTAATCGGTTGGTCAAGTTTGCACCCCGGCTCCTCTCGGGGGCCCAGCATTGCTCTGTTCCAGGCCGTAGCACCTTTAGCGCTGTTCTTGGTGTCCGGGAGGCAGTGGAGCAGGGTAGGGCTGGTCACTGGGAGGGGTACTTGCTGTCCTTGGACCAGGCCAAAGCGTTTGATCGGGTTAACCACGAGTACCTCTGGTCAGTCCTTCTGAGATACGGCCTGCCAGTGGGGTTTGTTGATTGGCTGCGAACATTGTATGCAGGGGCTGAGACTTTCCCGCTGGTGAACGGTTGGCTTGGCCGCCCTTTTGAGGTGGGGTCCGGTGTCCGTCAGGGCTGTCCTCTAAGTCCCCTGTTGTATGTGTTTGCGATAGATCCCTTCCTTAGGAGGGTTGATTGTGGACCTATAGCAGGGGTCGGGATGGACCGGGTGGTGCCGGAGGCTACCCTGAGGGCAGTGGCATACGCCGATGATGTCACGCTCTTCGTATCCTCAAGGGAGGAGGCGGAGTTTGTGTTGTCAGAGGTGGATGGCTACTCAGAGGCATCTGGGTCCAGGGTCAACTGGGATAAGTGCGAAAGTCTCTGGTTAGGAAGGGGGGATCCTGTGTTTGATCTCCCGGTCACTCTTCCGGTGCCCCAGACTTCAGCAAAAGTTCTTGGCATCAAATTTGGCCAGGGGGATTACCCCATGCAAAATTGGGTAGACAGGCTGGACGGTGCCACTCACAAGGTCAATCAGTGGAAGGGTTGGTCTTTAACCCTTCGGGAAAGAGTTAGCTTGATCAAAACATACCTGCTCCCTTTATTCATCTACCTGGGCAGCGTATGCATTTTGCCAGAGCCTCTCTGGACCCGGGTCTACAACCTGTTCTTCCTAATGTTGTGGGGGAACAGGTTGAACCTGATCAGGAGAGATGTTACATACCGCACGAGGAGACTAGGGGGGTTGTCTATGGTCAACCCTGTGGTGTTTCTTGTAGACACCTTTTTTAAGATCAACATAGGCAACCTCTGGCAAGAGAGGGCTCCTCCGTGGGTCTACTCCTGCCGGGGATGGTTTCGGCCCTTCTTCCAGGAATGGGAGACAGGAGGGCGAGTGAAGGACCTTCGCACGCAGCAGGGACATCTCCCGGCTTACGCTACCTTGGTTCTGAAGGTGATATGCCGGTGGGGTCTGGGGATGTGGGAGATCAGGACTCTGACGAGGAGGCTCCTCGACGAAAGAGTCCTGTTGACCCATTTCCAGAAGCCCCTGGCGCTCAAGGACTGCCCAAGTCGGGACCTGGAGGGAGGGTTACGTTTACTGAATTCAACCCGGGTCCCCTTGAAGTTTTGGGACTTGGCTTGGCGCTGCTTTCACGGGAGACTGTATGTAAGGGGTAACTTGAAGAGCAGGCCTCTGATTGACAGGGGTTGCCCCCGTCAGGAGTGCAGCGACGTGCTGGAAAGCATGGAGCATTTCCTGCTTCAGTGCCCCTTTAATACAGAGGTATACCAACGGGTAGGGGTCTCCATAGGCTGGCATCAGCTGGCACACCTCTCCTATGCGGAGTGGGCTTATGGAGCCTTCAGAGGCCTTGGTGGCAGGGACCGCTGCACTTTATTTCTAGTTAGCCTAGTGGTCAGGTTCCACATCTGGAGTGCACGGTGCCTGATTTCGACGGAACTGAAAGTCCTCCCCGTGGATACGGTATGTAGGAACATCCTGGGTGACCTGGTGAAGGTGCGTTCTTTGGAGTATGAGAGGCTGGGCACATCTAAAGCTTCTCTCCTATGGAGAGGGCTTGTATTTCGTTAGGGACAGTCTTTTCTTAATCTTCTAGGGGCAGAGTAGGGAGAGAATAGGGACAGGATAGGGAAAGAGGAGGGATAGGGCAGGGACAGTTTTCCATGAAGGGTCAGACTGAGGGGCAGACTAAGGACAGTCTAGGGCAAATTAGGGAGAGAATAGGGACACCTTTTTAAATTCAAGGGATAGAACATTGTGATGTCTGTGCCCGGCTTATCACCTCCAATCCCGGTGGGGGGCTGTGAGTGCACCATGAAGCTTTTTGTTTTGGTATGGGCAAAATGGAATGAAGTAGGGCTGCAGGTGAGCCGACCTTAGGCTTTCGGGTTATGTATATAGTATATATTATGTATGTTGGTTGGAGTGTATTATGCTTTTGTATATATTGTATATTGTATATATTCACGTTCTGGGTGGTAGGTAGGTTGGGTGGGGAGTTGGGGGGAGAGGGATTCACGCCTCAAGCCGTAGCCTGGCACGTCCCGAACATTGAACTCTGGGCACGGACTGGTGGAGCGGGCATGGCCCCCAGGCTGCGGCAGGCACAGTGTGCTATTTCCTAAAAAAAAAAAAAAACCCTGGTGTGGCTTGGCACATCCTGAACTAAGAACTCTGGGCATGGACTGGTGGAGCAGGCTTGGTCCCCAAGCTGCACTGGGGACCCAAAAAAAAAACAAAAAAAAAAAAAAAACCAAGCATATTTTTAGTTAGTTATTTATGCCAGTTCGGCTCGGTCTTTCTGTTTGAATTTGCTTATTTATGTTGTTATTTCAGTTATTTATGCTATTTATGTTATTGCTTACATTTGTTTTGTGTGGGTACAGTGCGGCACGGCTGGACCTGGAGTTATAGTTTACAGGGTTTTATGTAGTTATAGTTTCCTTAGTTTTATATTTTAGGTATATACTTGTATATTGTGTTATATGTAGAGTGTGTATGTGTGTGGGTGTGTACGGCGGGGAGGAAACCCGGATATGGACATTTTACTTTGTTTATGGATCACGGACTGTGGGGGAAGGGCCTGATATTGCTTTATATAGTTATTCTGATTGTTACAGTTTGTCTTTGTTGTGTTTTTTACTTTTATAATAAAAGATATACAGGATGTAACCCAGCATCAGTACAGGATAAGTAATGTATGTACACAGTGACTCCACCAGTAGAATAGTGAGTGCAGCTCTGGAGTATAATACAGGGTGTAACTCAGGATCATTACAGGATAAGTAATGTATGTACATAGGGAGTCCACCAGCAGAATAGTGAGTGCAGCTCTGGAGTATAATACAGGATGTAACTCGGGATCAGTACAGGATAAGTAATGTATGTATACAATGACTGCACCAGCAGAATAGTGAGTGCAGCTCTGCAGTATAATACAGGATGTAACTTAGGATCAGTACAGGATAAGTAATCAATGTATACAGTGAGTCCACCAGCAGAATAGTGAGTGCAGCTCTGCAGTATAATACAGGATGTAAATCAGGATCAGTACACGATACGTAATGCAATCTATGTACACAGTGACACCTCTGGTAAAATACTACCGTGTTTCACCGAAAATAAGACAGTGTCTTATATTAATTTTTGTTCAAAAAGGTTTAACTTTTTTACATGTATAGCTGTCTGGACACTATTTACATTGACTTTTTTAATTAACTGTTAGCAGGGCTTCATTTTGGAGTAGGGCTTATATTTCAAGCATCCTCAAAGCCTGAAAAATCATTTTGCATCCTCAAAAATTCTGGAAAATCATGCTATGTCTTATTTTCAGGGTATGTCTTATTTTCAGGGAAACAGGGTAAGTGCAGCTCTACAGTATAATACAGAGGGACATTCAGGACCAAGAGAAGATACATTTTGAATTATTTACAAATTGACTCCATCAGGTGAACGTGGTATTTTGATTTCTGCTTTTCTGTTGCTCAGCTGTAAAATGATCTTTCTATGTTGTCATCTGCTTTGCATTCTAGACTTGTTCTAGCTCAGAGTGTCTGTGATGTTGTCTGTATTTCCATTGGAAATACGTCCATATTTGAATAAATGGTAGAAAATGTATCATTAAATCTCCGATAAAGCCTCGCTGTGTTATCAGGCTCCTCACACACAGGAGAGATGGCTGATTCTACAGAGGGGGACTCTGATGTCCAGTATCTGGTCCTAGCACTGATTGCTCTCATAGCCGGACTGGTGATACATTCATTTATTATAGGGGTCAATGTCACTGACTGGTGGAAAGGAAGATCAGTGACTCCTGTTGACCACATTGTAACTTCTCTCGGTATTTCAAGGATGGGCACTCAGTGTGCTATTACTTTATATTTTTTTATGTATATATTCTCCCTGAGCAGAATGAATTCACGCATAACTCTGGTTATTATAGGCTTGGTTTTTGATTTATTTTCCCATGCCAATTTTTTGCTGACATCTCTGCTCTGCATTGTCTTTTGTCTGAAGATCTCCAACCACTACAGCAGACTGTTCCTTTATCTGAGGGGGATGATAGTGAACAGGACTGTTTATTTCATTGGAGCCTCAGTACTTCTCTCTGCTGTATATAGTTTGATAACCTTGTTGTTGGCTATCACTGAGATCTCCAATGGTAAAGTGTATAATACAACCATGGATAAACTATCCACAGATTGCATGTATACTAATTCCATATACCATACATCCATTGGAGCCATCTTCCCATTTCTTTTCTCTTGCATCTCCTCAGTCTTCCTCTTCACCTCGTTGTATCATCATATCACAAAGATGAAGAGGAGCAGTAATTTATCCATCAGTTTTGAGACATATTACTCAGCATTGAAATTAGTAGTCTTCACTTTCCTGTATAACACTATATACTTCATTAGCTATATTGCTGGTCCCATCTTATACTATTTTTACTGTGTGCACCCTGAGTGGCTTTTTATTGTCTTGGACTTTCTCCCAGTTCTACATTCCTCCTACCTGATCTACAGAACAGCCAAACTCAGGAGTCAGATGTCCAAGATTCTTCAGAGTGTAACTGATTTCTTATTCCAAAGGAAAGATACAGAAACCAGAGAGAACATAGAAGTAGTAGCTCTATGAGGCAAATATATAGGATGGACCATCAATGTACTTTATGATATGTAAGGGTTCTGGACCTGCACTGATCAGTGAATTGGTTGTGACTGATTGGACTATTCAAGAAAATCTTGTAAATGGGGCTGAACTGTATAGAGCTGTTTAATTAGCCCACCCAGTCCACAGCGTGCTTGGAGATGATTTAGAGCACAAATGTAATGCAAGGAAATAGAAGAAGGAAAAACTCCAGCATCAATGTGGGTTGAGAAATAATGCTGTAAGGGTGCCTTTCCACTAGCGTTTTTTTTAACGCTGCAAAATCGCTGCGTTTTTTTCACACGATTGTCAATGGGACTTTCCAATGTTAAAAACGCATTGCACAAAAATCGCAAAGCACAAACTTGCAATTTTTGTGCGATGCGTTTTTAATAGAGATGAGCGAACGTACTCGGATAGGCACTACTCGTCCGAGTAATGTGCCTTATCCGAGTACCGCTGTACTCGTGCTGAAAGATTCGGCACGCGCTGCGGAGCGAGGAGCTGCAGGGGAGAGCGGGGAGGAACGGAGGGGAGATCTTTCTCTCCTTCTCTCCCGGCCGCTCTGCCCCGCTCCCCGCTGCGACTCACCTGTCAGCAGCGGAGCGCCCCGAATCTTTCAGCACGAACACAGCGGTACTCGGATAAGGCACATTACTCGGACGAGTAGTGCCTATCCGAGTACGTTCGCTCATCTCTAGTTTTTAACATTAGAAAGTCCCATTGACAATCGTGTGAAAAAAACGCAGCAATATTTCAGTGTTAAAAAAACGCTAGTGGAAAGGCACCCTAAGGGCGCCCACCCACTGGCGTTTGCGATTTTCGTGCGTGAAAAACGCAGCGTTTTCACAGCGTTTTCGCGGCTTTTCCTTTAATTTCCATTGACTTTCATGGGTGCATTAGGAGAAAAATAAGGACACATATGCAACTGACAGTTCCTATGTTCAAAATCGCAACGCAACGCAAAAAAAAACGCCAGTGGACAGGAGTACATTCAATTCTAATTGCTCTTGAGAAAAAACGCAAAACGCAAAGAAAAAAAAATAGCCAGTGGGTGGGCGCCCTAAGGGTTGAAGATTGTGCTTTTGCTTTGCCATCTGTGATTGGATGTTTTAAGTAGGTTTATTAGCATTGTGGGTTTAATGGAGGATATGCCATGGTGAAGGAAAGTCATTTCCGAAACATGTAGCATCTCACAATGTTGTTAAGTCCACTATGCTCTGGGTTTTAAAGATGTACGAATAAAGAAGGAAGTTTTAATGAAGTCCAGCCTGATGCTGGAGTTTTATCATCTTCCATTTCCACCGCCTTGGTGGTATTCTAAGAACTAACTGATATCTATAACCATTTCCAATTCTACTAGATATCATAAGAGATATTCAGAATTCAATCTTTAACCTCTTAATGCAATCTGACGTACATATACATTGGATATGTTTGGGGTTTGTATGGGATACCTAATATGTTGTTCCCGGAAAAGCTGACCTGATCTGCAGGCAAAACACACAGGATGGATTCATTTTTTGCACTACTTGACCTTTGAGGTGTTAGGAGTTACTGCTTGGACCACTTGTGGACCTGTTTTTTGGATATCTCTGAGTGTAATTTTTATCCGTAGTCTGCCAACTTATCCTGTTGGAGACATTGCGCTTCTAGCTCCTATTTGACCCTCTTTCCTGCCTTTATGCTTGGGGTGTAATAGGGCAGTTAGGGCCAGGCTGTTGCCAAGAGTCGCCCTTCTCGGGGAGCATGAACCACTGTTGTTAGGGACAGAACTAGGGCGTAGTAATGACTGAGCAGGTTCCATTATTCTCTACCCCCTCCGCCCTATTTTTTTTCCTTACTTGTATATATTGTATATGCGTCACAGAAGGGGAAATATAAAAACAAACAATCACAGAGAATGGCCATATAATTACTGTGTATATTGTTTATGGAATACATTAAAGGTTATATTTCAATTTATTTCGCAAAAAAGTAGGCATTTTTTCTGTGAGCTACCAATTCTCACAGGAGCATTTAATTAGTCCTATATAGGGAGTAGCTCCCTCTTTCTCCTGATTGGCTCATCTGTGATGAGATTGCAGGTGAGATTTTTTTAATTAGTAGTAGAGATGAGCGAACGTACTCGGATAGGCACTACTCGTCCGAGTAATGTGCTTTATCCGAGTATCTCCCTGCTCGTCCTGAAAGATTCGGGGAGCGCCGCGGAGCGGGGAGCTGCAGGGGAGAGCGGGGAGGAACGGAGGGGAGATCTCTCTCTCCTTCTCTCCCGCCCGCTCTCCCCTGCTCCCCGCCGCAACTCACCTGTCAGCAGCGGCGCTCCCTGAATCTTTCAGGACGAGCGGGGAGGTACTCGGATAAAGCACATTACTCGGACGAGTAGTGCTTTACCGAGTACGTTCGCTCATCTCTAATTAGTAGCCAAAATAAAGATTGTTTAATTAAAAAAAACAAAAAAAAACATGTTTGTCATTTTTAACAAAAAAAAACAATATTTGGTAATTCTGCTTCTGTCAAAATTCTGGTCTTTTAAGAGAACTCCTTATTTATTCTCCACGGTGATTACTGTAAGAATACAAAGATAAACTGCTAGAATTGAACTTTTCTGCTCACCTCCATCTAGTTGTAAAAACAACCTCCTTAAAAATTGGTGTAATTGTGTTTTTATTCCATTTCCCTCACTTAAACATTTGCAAAAGTCTTTCAACACTAGATGGTATTTTGAATGTTACCCCTGAAAAATACAACTTGAGCCGGCAGAAAAAAAGCCTTTTTGTGGCTTAAACACTGGAAAAATAAAATCATTATGATTTTTTTTTTTTTAAGTGTGGAAGAAAAAGCAAGAGCCAAAAAATGGATTACTGATGTGCTCACATTTTTTGGCTGCCTTATGGCTCAAAACCGCACCTCTTGTTAGTCCTTGCGTTTTCCTCTCCAATGCCAACGTCTGGTATAGCCCCGCATATCACTTCTCTGGTGCACTGTATGCACTCGATATGCCCTCATAAAGATAATAAACAATTTTTATAATCATTTTTCTTTGCAATGACTAATGGCTTGTATGAACTCTGACACACATGTCCTAATCAACTACACCTGTATTCCCTGCTGAGCTGAAATGTTATGGCCTAAATAAGTGAAGGTGTCAGTTAGGAGTCTATTCTGATAAGACGTTAGGCTGGAGGAACACCTTCTCCTAGATGGTCAACATAATGTTGATGCAATTAGTGTGGGCTAAAATTATAATTTACTTGCTATATCTTTGCAGTGGGCATGGAACTTCTGCAGGGCAGGATGCCAGAAAATGCTCTTAAAAAGCCACCATGGCAGAAGATTAAACTGTTGCTCTCTGCATTCTGCAAGGTCTCCATGTCGGCCGTATTTCCAATCCCTTTATCTAACTGCTTTTAGTTTGTAACCTTATTCTAAATAAACTACTCACTTTATTCAATCTTACACCATGTGACCGTATTATTGGGTGCCGGTTTATTCGTTTAGTTTAAGGTATTTTATTTCAGTTTGGTCAAGAAGATTTGGTATATTGAAGGCGGACACTTCCCTCTGCAGGTGTCCCCTGGCTTTAATACTTCCCTCTACAGGTGACTCTAATTTGAGGATTAACAAGAGTGACAAAGGCTGCTGAAGAGAACTTCTTGCCCGTCTCTCCTTTTCTTCTCAATAGTATAGAGTCTACATATCTCGTCAAATACCCACTTCCAGTAAAGTAACAGGTGCCACACCCCTTTCACAGCTTAATGATATTCCCCGCATCCCTTTGATAGTGTGATAGCCGGCCCTCTTCTGGAGGCTGGATCCCCACCCACATTAGCCTACCTTATTATGTTGCCCCTTCAGTCCCTCCCAAATCAGCATAATATGGCAGAAATCTCAGCCCTATGATGTATCATGTTTTATCCACCCCTCTCCGCAGAATGTATCATGATTATGAGGCTTTATTTATAACCAAGGACTGGAGTTTATACATTTATCTGAGGTCTAGTAATTGCTTTCCTTGCCCTTATAAAATTTATGTAGCCCACCCCACAAATTGTGTTATGATTATGAGGCTTTACTAGTAATTATTAGGAAATTATAGTACCAGTGTTTCTGTTGGCGCAATGCGTCACACAGCTCTGCTACATGAACATCACATGCACGCACAGCTGCGGTAAATGGGCATGTGACAGACACACACAGTAGTGCTACATGCCATGGACCTGACAGACACAACTCTGTACATGGCATGTGCGGCACAGAAGCAGCTCTGCTAAATGACATGCGTGTTACAGACACAGCTTTGGCACATGACATGCCCCTGACAGACATGACATGTACATGGAACAAACACAGCTCTTCTACATTATGTGCACATGACAGGCACAGCTGTGCTACATGACATACGTATGTTACAAACTCAGCACTGCTGCATGACATGCGCATCACAGCACAGAAACAGCTCTGATACATGTCATGCAAGTCACAGCACTGAAGCAGCTCTGCTACATGACATGCGTGTCACAGACACAGCTTTGGTACATGACATGCGCATGGTACAAACACATGGTACTACATTATATGCTCGTGACAGACACAGCTGTGCTACATGACATGTGCTTGTTATAAACTCAGCTCTGCTACATGTGCATCACAGCACAGGTAGTCTATTAGATTTTGAATGCGCTCTACTAGGTAAGTCCCCCTGTGAATCTCCACCCCCATTTTTTGGATTGGAAAATCGGGGTCTCAATAATTTGAGGGATGAAATGAAGAAACCACAAGAAATTAATTTTTTTAAATAATTTTCAAAACAAAAACATTAAGAATAGGGCAAGAGGAAGATATACCAGTAAAGAAAAAGAAGAACACTATGGTCAAACATACTCCACTACTGGGGGGGCATGGCTTAGATGCAGACCGGGACAGTCGCATAGTCCTGAGCTCCACTCGTATTCAGCCTGCCTAGCTACTCAAAGCTATCCCAGCTTCACCATATCTTCCAGCAGCGTCTCGGAAGTCCCTCCAGAGACAATGCCTAAAAGAAGAAATACAAAGACCCCGCTCAACAAAGTCTCCGAGTTCTTTGCCACCTGCGGTCCGAGAAGACTAGGACCGCCAAACAAAGATTGCTCCCCCCTATCCACGAGCTGTCATATGAGCGCTGAAGACTTACCTAACATCTCCACTAGCGGAGCAGACCGCGCTGTCAGTCCAGAGCCGCTGAGAGAGGAGCCGTCGCTGATTTCATCCCGGCGCCGGGTGAGTGATACAGCCGAGAGGCTTGATTCTGTCACTCCAGACTGCCTCAAAATGGCGCCGATAAGCCCTCACTCTCCATCTGTCTCCTCCACTCCCTCTGCGAGCCCCAAAAAGCAGCATCCCCGTCTCTCCCCATGATAACACATGATCTTAGCATTACGTGGATCTCTACACAAGGATATCAAAACCCTATCAAACACATTTAACTCATCCCTGCAAGAACTTGAAGTGCGGACTGACCATTTGGAGAACAAAATGGGAGAAATGACCACGTCTCATAACAAACTAATCAACGCAAATTACTCCCCAGAAGATGATTTGGAAGATAGAAGTAGGAGAAACAACATTAAATTCAGGGGCATCCCAGAGAGCGTTTCTCAACCAGATTTTAAAAATTTTCTCACTAAGCTAATTAAAAGCTTCCTTCCAAACTCTACAGAACCGGACTGCACAATCGACAGAGCTCATAGATTAACGAAACCGAGTTTTCTACCGGATTCTATCCCACGTGACGTAATTGCAAGACTCCACTTTTTTCATGTTAAAGATGCACTGATGTCAGCTTCAAGAAACCATGGATCCCTCCCACCTCCATATGCTAATATTAGTCTCTTTACTGACTTATCTCAGAACACAATCCAAGCCAGAAAAGATTTCTCTCAAATTACTTCATCTTTAAGAGCCGCCAAGATTCCTTATAAGTGGGGCTTTCCTGTCAAAATAATTGTCCACAAAGATAACGCTGTGTAAATACTCTCTTCTCCAGAAGAGGGCATCAACATCCTATCAAAATGGAACATTTTGCTCCTAGAAAACTCCCAACCAGCTAAGCCTCAAAGACCCCTCAAGACCCCACACCGCCGCACGCTTCCTGCTGCTCCTCCCTAGAAGATCCAACTGGATTCCATTGGGTGCCTACTCAACATGGGTTGCTGGGCCTAAACCTTGCTTACAAAAGGCAAAGGCTGAATGTCTGCTAACCGAACTTTTCTTCCCCCCCAAAATGCTTCAGGTTTTTATACCTGTTTCTTTATTACGGTTTATCTGTCTTTATTTACAGGTTCTCGACTACCTTCTTAGAGAGCATAATTCTGTTTCTCAATGTAACAAAAGTTTCCATAAATCCTTTGCTCTTTACTATAACATGAGTAGTTCACTACATCACCTCTTCCTGTTAACAGGCCTATTACTGCTTTTGCCTGTTCTTTAGTTAATGTTTTGTATGTTAAATATGCTGCTTTTTTGTTTCCTCTTAACAAGCTTGTAAACACTCCTCACAATGTCTATAAAAATCTGCGCCCAGAACATTAAGGGGTTAAACTCCCCTTTTAAAAGAGCGATGGTCTGGAAAGTCGCCAAATCATCCAACATAGATGTATTATGTCTCCAGGAAACTCATTTCACTCATCACACATGCCCCAAATTTATAAATAAACACTACCCTCACATTTTCTCATCAAATGCCCATAAAAAAACACGCCGGAGTATTAATAGCTCTTAGAGACAACTTACGTTTTTCCCTTAAAGAACAAATAACTGACGAGAAAGGTAAATATCTGATTTTACTAGGTACAATCAATGATTCCCTGGTGACTCTGGTTAATGTCTATGCGCCTAACAAATCAAAGATCTCTTTTTTAAACAAATTAATAAAGAAAATTAAAAAGGTCCTCATAGGCAAATTGATCATCTGGGGTGACTTCAATATTATCCCAGACAAAACAATAGACTTCACCGCACTTACTAGAACTGCAGCTGAACTAAATCCTTGGCTCCACAAAGAGTGCCTTTACGATACCTTTAGGTGCCTTAATTCCTCCTCAAAAGAATTTATCTTCTATTCTCCAAGGCACAAAACATATTCGAGAATTGATCTGTTCCTGGTGGACAGGTGGACCCTCACCTCAATCACAGACTCCACAATTGGTACCACTACGTGGTCGGACCACTCGCCTATCTATTTGAAACTGAACATTGGCACCCCCTGCAACCCATCTAGAATCTGGCGCAATGGCATTAACCTATTTACGTCATCAAAAAACCAAAAAATAATCAATAATGCGCTAGCTGAATATTTTTCCATAAACTCATCCCCTGACATAAGCAATTTCACACTTTGGAATGCTCATAAAGCAGTCATAAGGGTGTGTGTGTGTGTGTGTGTGTGGGGGGGGGGTTAATAAAACTTAAAATCCAGGAGAGGAAAAACAAACGAGCGCAGGTAGACCTCCTATTAGAAAATATAAAAAATTTGGAAAAATTACAAGAATCTACCCAGAATAAAGTCTCCCTGGAACTAGCTTCTCTGAGAAGAGATCTATGAAAAACTCTTCTAGACAACTTCAACAAAAATCTCATCTACTCCAAAGCTAATTTCTATTCCTATATAGATAAGCCCTCAAAACTTATGGCCAATCTTATCAAAAAAAGACAAGTCAAAGCAAAAATCCCATTCATTACAAAAAGCAACGCTTCATCGACAAAAATTATTCACCCTCAATTAATAGCAGAACAATTCAAAGACTTTTACAACAATCTCTATAATTTAGCAGATAATACAAACATAAACACCGGAATCTATAAATGAGTTCCTAAATAGTGTGTCTCTCCCCACTCTAAACTCGCAAAGAGACTTTCTCAACAAACCGATCTCCACTGTAGAGGTATCCAAAGCTATCAACAGCTTAAAAAACCATAAATCCCCCGGACCAGATGGTCTGTCAAACGAATATTACAAAATCTTCGCCCCCTCTATATCCTTTCACTTAACCTCTATATTTAACGATTTAATTAACCAAGGCACATTGCCTGAGGAAATGCTCCAAGCCACCATTATCACAATACCCAAACCAGGTAAGCCCCCCACAACACCAGCAAATTTCAGACCCATTTCTCTCCTAAACTCCAATGCAAATCTTTACTAAAAAATACTGGCATCAAGACTTCTGAAGGTCTTGCCCACGGTCATTCACAAAGACCAAATGGGATTCACTAGGGGCAGAAACGCAACAGATGGTGCACGCAGAACTCAGAACCTGATGGAATTGGTTAGCTCGAGTCGAACGCCTTCTCTCTTCCTTTCCGTGGATGCAGAGAAGGCGTTCAATAGAGTTCATTGGGGTTTTGCCTTCGCTGTCCTCCTAAAATTTGGAGTAGGCGACAACTTCCACCGTGCAGTTCATGCCTTTATGCGAGGCCCTCTGCCAGGGTCCTGGTCGACGGAGCACTATCCTCACCGTTCTATATTTCTAATGGTACCCAACAGGGCTGTCCTCTGTTCCCATTATTATCTGTCATGTTAATAGAACCATTAGCAGAACGGATCAGAATGTCTCCAGGAATCAGAGGCGTTCCGATGGGCCTGAGGCAACACAAAATAGGCCTCTTCGCCGACGATATACTTATTTCTTTAACCGATCCCCTGAATTCTCTAAGAAGCATATGTGAATGCATCTCCCAGTTCAGCAAAGCCTCCCTATATAAACTACATACTGACAAATCACAGATCTTGGGATTAAACGTAGATTCAAATCTAAAAACTGTCATTCAAAAGCAGTTTCCCTTCCAGTGGAAACCAGAGATTCCATATCTAGGTATCAAACTATGTCGAATCTTATTAGAAACGATCTCTACAAACTTAGACCCATTACTATTCTCTCTCAAAAAAGAGTTAGAAGAACTAGGTAAAAGAGAGCTCTCTTGGTTTGCAAGGATAGCTCTCTATAAAATGTTAATACTCACGAAAATTTTATATTTTTTTTGCACGCTGTCCTATCCCATCCCCCAATCCATAATCTCCAAATTTTAAAAACAACTGCTAAACTTTATTTGGGACAATAAAAAACCCAGACTAGCTGCCTCAATCCTATACCATCACAGGAAACAAGGCGGCCTAGGGGTTCCCAACCTCCAAGCATACTATAATGCAACCTTACTAAGCCAGTCTGGTACCTAGTTGAGAGATCAGCAACTCCGCTCCTGGTGTCATATTGAAAAAGCTAGAAACAAAAACAGATCCCTAGGCTCCCTGATTAAAGCCTCAATTCTTGGTGTCCTAAACCCAGAGATTTCGTCTCTCCTACAACTCCATGACATTTCCCCTCTAATGTTATATACTCTTCGTTGCTGGAACCAACTAGCACACAGATACAGAGCAGGTCCTAGAGGCCCTCCAGCAACCCCCCCCCCCCCCCCCCTGGAGGTTCTCTCCTATTTCATAAGAGATTTAAACCTTATGGCATGGCTCAGCAATGGGGTAAAATACATTTCTGATCTTATAGATAAGGGGAAACCTCTCCCATTTCAGCTAGTTTAAAACAAGTTCAACTTACCGACATAGAGGCCTTCTCTCACATTAAAATATTCTCCCTTAACAACTCTAATCTAACTAACTTCTCTTTTCCAAGGGAACTGGAACACCTATTTTTCAAATGCAAAAACTCTCATGACTCCCAAACTAGAATATTTTACAACTCCATCTCCGGCAATATGAACAACTCAAAGAAAGTACATCTACTAAATTGGGAATATGATCTAAAAAATTCCTCAAAATGGTTGAAAGCTTTTGAATGGGCAAATAAAGCCACTCTATCCGCCAACATTCTTCAAACCCATTACAGGGTGCTAACTAAATCTCGATAATGCGTGCTGGAGAAACTGTGGCCATGAAGGATCATTATTCCACTTGTTCTGGGACTGCCCCTTAATTCAAAGTTACTGGGAGGATGTTTTTAACACTATTCATTCTATCACTGGTATGCGACTAACTCGTTCGGCCCAACTTGCTCTTTTTCTCAAAGACTGCAATACAATTCCAACAAAAAAAAGAAAATGGATATGCCACTTTTTTTTATCTGCCAAAAATATTATAGCAAAGAAGTGGAGAGTAGCCTCACCTCCTTCTATCAAAGACCTCTTGGACATCACCTCAGACCATTACTGTTATGAAAAAATATATGCAAAAAACAATAACTGTCTCGTCAAATTTAATAGCATCTGGAAATATTGGCAGCAATTTGAGTTAAAATATATGTTCTAATATGTTCTAATCTGTTTTGTTTATACTTTTCTTCTGTCACATCGTAACTATCAAGAAATAATTGAACTCACTGCATATGTCTTTGTTAAAATATCCAGTACTCGTAATCCTTGTTGGCTTATTTAACAGTGCACGCGGAAACACTAATAACATCATTCTGTATATGCAGTGCTTTGTCTTTATGTATCTTTAAGAAAATACCAATAAAAATTATATAAAAAAAAAAAAATACTCCACTACTAACCAGATCCAAAATCCACCAATATTGCAACATAACCCCAAAAATCACCACCAATCTAAAAACACCTACTCCCCCCCCCCCCCAAAAAAAAAGAGGACGGTGGTGGGGAAAAGGTGGGGGGGGGGAGAACCAGTGGTAGAAAAAAGGAGAACAACAGTAAAGATAAGGAAATAACAGCTTTGGAAGCACGAAATTATGGGATTTTTAATATATGCAGTCATGTCTTGAGAGCCAATGAAGTAGAATTGCTATCAAGGGGGTCATCGTTTTGTCCCACTAGAAATGCCAATTTGTTTGATATCTTTGTTGATTTAAATCAATGCGTTAGGAAAATTACACTAAATCGATATTTCATAATAAATAAAGAAAAAAAGATGGAAGAACGTGAAGTTGAATTCAACATTGGAGATCTGATCCACACAGATTTAAAAATCGATCAGCAGATTTTACCCCACAGAGGCAAAAGGACCACACATCAAGTACTTCTATCAAAATGTATGGAGTGAATTTACTGAACTAGATTCTCTAGTCAATAATAAAGAAATCTACCCCAAAAGATCCAAATTCACCAAACTACAATACACCACATTAAAAATGTTAGGGGACAATGAAGATCTCATTATTAAAAAGGCCGATAAAGAGTGGTGGAGGGGGGATTGTCCTTATGAATAAAAAGGGTATTATGAGGAAAGTTCAAAAATACTAAAAATTAGAGATCAATACATGAATTTGGGGAAGGAACCTACAAAAGACATTTAAATTTTATTAAAATAATTAATCGATAAAGGGGTAAAAAATAAAAGTATAACAGAAGTTGAAGCCAGGTGCATATTACAGATTGAACCGAAAATACCTTATTTTCAACATTTGCCGAAGATACATAAAAATATAGAAATTCACCAGGTGGACCCATTATTGCCAGTATAGACTCCATTACCAGTAGACTCTCAGAATACCTTGATAGACAGCTTTAGAAATATGTAAGGTCACTTCCTACATTCCTTAAAGATACGGGTCATTTACTATCACTCATTGAAAATATATCCCGTGGCATCCCTCATATCTTTGGTGTTCACTCGATGTTGAATCAATATAGCATTCCCCACAATAAAGGTTTTCCGGCTATAGAATATCATTTATCCAGAGATCCCCTAATGCCACCACAACAAATTCAGTTCATTATTGACTCCATTCTCTTTATACTCAATAACAATTACTTTACCTTTGATTAAAAAAATATTATAAACCGAGAAGAGGGACTGCGATGGCTGCGAAATTCGCACCCATGTACGCTAGGGGCTTTTAAAGAAAAAACATTTAGCGATAGGATAATTGTTTTTCATAAAAGATTCATTGATGATGTTACTATTATCTGGAGTGGAACAAAAAATGATTTATTAGAATATAAAAAATCTCAACCATAATGATTATAATCTTCAATTCACAGATAATATTGATAGTAATAAGCTAGTTTTTTTGCATTTAGAATTAATAGGTGAAACGGATAAAATCATTAATAAAACCCATTTAAAAAAATGGATAGCAATAGTTATATTGATTTTTTTTTTTTTTTGCTGACATGCATCACATTGGAAACACAATATTCCATATGGACAATTAAAAAGGATAAGATGTAACTGTACAACAAAAACAGACTTTGAGGAACAGGCTTTGATATTAAAGATTTTTAGAGAAGAAATCCTGAAACACTCTTTGATGCAGCCTATGAAAAAATAACAAAAGAAGATGAAGAGATTAATACCAATATAACAAACATAAATAAAAATAATAAGAATAATAAAAAAAACTTTTATCACTAAGTATAATAATCAGACAAAGGAAATTCTACAAAAAAAATTGTCAATCCTGAAAAAAGATCCCTTTCTCTCAGAATTAATAGAAAATCATTCCAGGTTAATTTTTAGAAGAAATAAAACAATACAAAATATAATAGCTCCATCTAGATCCGAAGAAAGTAAAAAAGGTACAATAAAGAAACAAAATACCTCCTTTCTATCGTCTAAATTAGGTATTTTTAAATGTAACAAAAGTAAATGTAAATGTTGTTTCCACATAAGATCGGGTAGGGAATCCATTGATTTGGGGGAGAATAATATACCTATTGCATTAAAATTCAACAAGTGATTAAATTGCGGGAGTAGGTTCTTAATTTACCTTTAGGCCTTAGTCAGACGGGCGTTTTTTCGCGCGATTTGCGTATCGCATGACGGATGCGCATCCGCAAATCGCGTGACCGGAGCGCGCAAGTCGCCCGCAAATCGCCCGAAAATCTGCTCCTAGCCGCGTTTCATTAGAAACGGGCCGGAGCTGTCCAGCGCATTGCATTCAATGGAGACGGCAATAGAGCCGCCTCCATTTAAAGCAATGCGCTGCGGGCGAGCCCGGGATGAATTGTCGGTAAGGGCTTAAATATATAAGCCCTTCCCTGCAATTCATCCTAAAATGTGTTAAAATTAAAAAAAAATTGTATACTCACCTTCTCCCGGCAGCCGGAGCTCCGCGCGGCCGTCCTGCAGTGGGTGTGAAGGGGGTGTGAGTCAGACCTGCCCCCTGATTGGCTCAGCGCTGAGCCAATCAGAGGCATGCCTCACTCACACGCATTCATAAATTCATGAATGGATGTGAGTCAGACCTGCCCCTGATTGGCTCAGCGCTGAGAGGCAGCAGTCACTCACCCATTCATGAATTCATGAATGGGTGTGTGAGTGAAACCGGCCTCTGATTGGTCAGGGCTGTGACCAATCAGAGGCAGATCATTCAGCAGGCGGGGATTTTAAAGCCCCGCCGGCTGAATAGTGCCGAGAAGCAGTTCAGGAGAACTGACAGCGGCCGCGGCTGGACTCCGGCTGCAGCGGAAAGGTGAGTATACAATTTTTTTTTATTTTAACACATTTTAGGATGAATTGCAGGGAAGGGCTTATATATTTAACCGCTTCCCGACAATTCACCCCGCGCACGCCGGCAGCCCATTGCTTTCAATGGAGCGGCTGTATTGCCGCTCCATTGAATTCAATGGGCAAACATCGTTCTTTTCTGCCACAGCTGAGAAGAATGATTTGTCTTCTATATGTTCTCAATGGGGTCGGCGCTGCTGCCGCCGGCCCCATTGAGCGCATATACAGAAGAGAACAGGAATCGCAGATCGCAGATAGGTGCGATCTGCGATTTTTTTGTTCTATAATTTATCGGACGAGCGCATAAAAAGCGCTCATGTGTCCGATACCATTGCAAAGCAATGGTTTTATAAAATCGCCGGACGCATGCGCAAATCGCGGCTAAAAATGCCCGTCTGACTAAGGCCTTAGAATGTAGTTGTGGAAAAAAATATGTGGGTAGTGGGTACTAAAAATGCGCTACGAACCTGGGTTGCCAATCATAAATTTAATATAAGGAGGGGTTTACAAAAACATATTTTTTCCGACACTTTGCAGAAGCACATCAGCGTCAAACAAAAGATCTCTATGTCACACCTTTAGAACAAGTTAAAACTTAATCTATTAGTCTACTTATGAGAAAAGAGATGTTTTGGATTTTTAAGTTAAAGACATTCAACCCGCTAGGACTAAATGAAATACTAGAAAAAATCTGATGAATTTACTATAATAATGATAATAAAATAAATTATTAATATTTTTATATATAGATTGTTGCGGTATTATGATGACATATAATCATATAATTTTAACTTTTATGTAAAATATCTATGGATTTATTGATTCGGAGACCCAAAATAGCAATAAGTATTTATGAATTTTTATTTGTTTTTATTTATATTTTTGAATTTTTGTATAAGTAATATTAAAATTGAGACAGTTATAGTGACACTGTGAGGGGAGATTCGAGATAGAGAGGAGTTATTATACGAATGAAAATACTGCGCTGTAGTATATGTGTATTTTATAAATGAGCGGAGTAATGGAACGCACAATGCGTTCCACTCAGAGGAAATGGTGACGTATATGGTCATGTGAAGGAGAACCGAGCCCTCTGACGGCGGGGGGTTAGACATGAAACTAGCGTCTGCGCTGGAGAAAATGTAAGTGTGCTTTTATTTGTGCGTGTATGTATATATATAATATATAGTTGTAATCTGTGTATTATGTGTTTTATATGCTTGAGAAAGGCAAATGTAAATTGCCAAAACGCGTTGCATTAAAAATCTTAACCCTATGTAATACAGCTGCTTCACTCTGTACTCCAGAGCGCGGGGATCTTTTACTATAGTGAGTGGACAGCACAGAAAAAGCTCTGCTGCATGACATGCGCGTCACAGCACAGAAGCAGCTCTGCTACATGACATGCGTGTTACAGACACAGCTTTGGTACGTGAAATAACGCCTGACAGACATGACATGCACATGGTACAAACACAGCTCTGCTACATGACATGTGCATCACAAACACAGCTGTGCTACATGACATATGCATGTTACAAACACAGCTTTGAAACATGACATGCATCCATGTTGACTATACACATGACACACACAGCACATTAGACAAACAGCCACTCACAGCTCTACTACATTTATGCTGACTGCACACATGACACACACAGCTCTTGGATACAGTGATGAGCCCATGGTCATGTGATCCCTACCCACACAAGCGATCACATGAAAGTGATGTCATTACAGGTCTTGGTAGGTTCTGTTGGCTTAAAGGGGTTGTCTCGCGGCAAACATCAAAATTTTACATTCCCCCATTCCCCCTGTCACCCCCCTGGCATAAAATAGCAATTTAAAGCGGTTTTTAAGCCGCTTGCTACTCACCGATCCGACGAAATATGAAATTTAAAAAATCTTCTGCCTAAGATGGCCGCCGGTCCTTTCCCAGGGATGCACTGCTGTTTTCTCCCATGGTGCACCGCGGGTCTTCTCCCATGGTGCACCATGGGCTCTGTGCGTTCCATTGCTGATTCCAGCCTCCTGATTGGCTGGAATCGGCACACGTGACGGGGCGGAGCTACGCAATGACGCGTAGAAGGGGGCGGAGCCAGAACACCGCTCGTGCCGGACCGAAGAGAAGCCAGAAGACCCTTCTGCGCAAGCGCAGTCGCTCTCCGGCACGAGCGGCCCCATTGAGAAAAGAAGAAGACTCAGACTGCGCAAGCGCGTCTAATCTGGCGATTAGACGCTGAAAATTAGACGGCTCCATGGAAACGAGGACGCTAGCAACGGAACAGGTAAGTGAAAAATTTCTTATAACTTCTGTATGGCTCATAATTAATGCACAATGTACATTACAAAGTGCATTAATATGGCCATACAGAAGTGTATAACCCCACTTGCTGCCGCGAGACAACCCCTTTAAGGCCCATTTACACCAGCTGATGATCGCAAAAAAAAATGAATCGCTAATCGGCGATCGTTTTAGCAATAAATGGTGTGTGTAAATGTGCACCCATCGTTCACTTTTCGGGCACTGTTAGCTGATCATTAAATTTAAGCTAACCTAAAAATCATCCTTCACTTTTATCAGCAGTTCTCCACAGGGAGTGCTGATAGCATTGTTTCCTGTGGAGAACAAGGGATCTGAGCACAGATAAGAGCCCTCTGGCTATTTACTATGTTCTGTGAAGGCTTCATTTGCACACCTAATTGGTACTTAAGTAGCTGAGTAATTACTTAATACTTTATGCAAAATGATCACTCAAAGCTGTCACTCAAACTGTCGTTTGAGCGATCTTTGAGTGATCATCTGCTGGTGTAAATGGGCTTTTATCCAGTATACAGTACTACCAAACTCCATAATGGCTCCTCCTACAGCAGTGACATCACCACAGGTCCTTCAGCCCCCCAGATCTCTTTGGTGGCAGTAGGCTGGTCTCTCCTGTCAGGATGAATAATCTGTGGTGGGGGTAGGTCGGTGTCTCCTTGCAGGACTACTGAGTTGTGTCTGAAATAATAATGACTCAGTTGTATTTTCAGTGTGTTAGGACCAGCTATAATGGTGCCAAGGGGTGGAGCTATGACGTTGCCAGAAGTGGAGCTATGACAACACCGGAGACAGACCATTATAATCACTCACATATCTACGGACAAGTGGTCGTTAGTAGTTTGACTAGCAATTATTAGTAAATCATAGTACCGGTGCTTCTGGTGGTGCAATGCACCACGCAGCTTAGCTACATGCATGTCACACACAAGGCTGTGGTACATGGGCATGTGACAGACACACACAACTGTGCTACATGCCATGCATGGCACAGAAACAGCTCTGCTACATGACAGGCGCATCACAGACAGCTTTGATACATGACATGCACATCATAGCACAGATACAGCCCTGCTACATGATATGCGAGTGACAGACACAGCTGTGCCACAGTACATGCACATGTTGTACACTCAGCTCTGCTACATGACATACATCCATGCTGACTATACACATTACACGCACAGCACATTAGTCAAATAGCCACTAGATCTACTACATTTATGCTGACTGCACACATGACACACACAGCTACTGGATACAGTGATGAACCCCTGGTATCAGGAGCCCTGCTGATCTGTGGTGGTGGTAGGTCAGTGTCCCCTGTCAGGACCGCTAAGTTGTGTCTGACATAATAACAGCTTAGTTTTATTCTCTGTGTGTTGGGACCTGCTATGACGTTGCCAGGGGCGGAGCTTTGGGATTACTAAGGGTGGGGCTATGACATTGCCAGAGGTGGAGCATTGTCATTGCCAGGGGCGGAGCATGATAATCACTCACTCACATACTAATGGACAAGTGGTCATTAGTAGTCGGATTTATAGCCTGAAATGAAGTTATGTAGCTTAAAGTCCTAGTATATACAGCTCTCACCTTTTTATTTCACAAGAACATCAAGACTTATTATAGTAGTATAGAGATCATGCAACAGTCTGATGCAAAGTTTTAAAAAGCTTTATGGAGCACATCTATGAATACATAGACGACATAAGATAAAATATGGTTCATAGATTTAATACATCAATACTGGTCAGTGTAATAAATACATATCCATAATAAATAGAACGTATAAAGCAAAACTCTTGTATAAAGTTAAATTAAGCACACAATTTTGGCTCACAATTTACTGGTCATCAAGGTTTTTAAAAACCACTGTCCAACATTTTCACAGCTATCAAGGCTTTCAACCAATAGTCCAACCTTTAATTCATTGAGGAGATCCTTCGTGTGGGGAATCAGAAATGATAGTAGAAGGTATATTAATCTCTGCCAGAGCAGGCATAAAGGTGGTCCATCCAGAGGCAGAAACATTTTGGCATTGTAGTGAATTTGTATCACATGACAGATCAAGTCCAGTATGCTTGATCCAGCAATAACGCTTCCCTTGTAGACAGATTCATCTTTATTGTTCCACATTATAATTCTCCTGTTCTCCATTAATCTGTGTAGCAGAAGAGTTGTGCCGTGTTTCACTCCTGGTGCCAAATTGCTTCGCTGTAAAACAGCAGCCACATCAACATCATGAGGGTCTTTATCCATCTTCTGTGGGGCTGGTGCCACTGGAGCTGGGGCAACATACTGCAAGATAAAGGAAAAAAAGGAGAAATGAGCTCACCGGTCTTCTTATGGGTTTCCAGAGAAATGCTTCTGCTGCTAGTAGGAGACTTTTGTCATACTTTCAGAACTATCTTTTTGGCCACCGTATATACATTGGCGCGTATTTCGGTCGCGTATGTTCTCTTTTCAGCAGGTCCCCATTTTTACCCGCTATATAATCACCCGTGTGAATGAATACATTGTAAACCAATGCCTCAGATGATCGCATATATTCTGTCAGCCGTGAAACTGCACCATATATGCGCTCATGTGAATAAGCCCTTACTGATGAACTGAATCAATTATTTTCACATATTACACAAATCATTGTTTTATCTGCCACTTCACTACATGCTATGTTTGTATATAAACTAGACATCATTAAATAAGTAATAGTAATATTATTATTGATGGTTACTTTATGAATATATTTGTTACTCTTTACACTGAAATACGACCACAGAGCAACATTTTTTTGTAAAAACATGAACACATACCAGATGTTACTTGCAAAGCATTATTCCAAGCTCATGTTGTCAGTTTCATGCTAAATACTATATTGTCACTATACTCATGCTGTTAGATGCCGATCCACAACGACAGACTTTAAAGTTTAAGGGCTCAGTGTTTTGCTGGCGTGTTTTGCTGCCATGTTTTTTGTGTTTGTGATTTGCATCCATGTAGAACCAATTCTTTTCAATGGTAGCGGTCACATGTCTGATTTTTTTACATGCACATAAAATTTGCACCCACAAAAAATAGAACATATGGGTGTCAATGGACGTGGTCACATGTTTTTTTTTTTTTTAATGTGCGAAGTGCAATTTTTTTCTTCCACACGCGAATATATGCATGTAAAAAAGAGATATGCCCCTGTGCATTGTAAACCAATGCATCAGAGGGGCAGCATATATCGGCCAGGGCGTGAAAACCCATCCAATATATGCCTGTCTCAATAAGCCCTAATACTGACAATAAAAAAAGCTGGCTTTCAGATGGGGGCTTTTTTAGATATGAGTACAGCAGATGTGGTGCATGCACACATGCACAAAAAAACAAAAAAATTCACAAACAAAACAAAGGAATAAAAAAAAGAAGTTTATAAACTGCAATTCTAAAAATGGGGTTTAGAGTATTATTTGTACACATTATCAGTTAATTTATGTTGGCTTTACCACAAGAAGTCTAAAAATAAGAATTATGGAACATGTGAGGGATATGAAGAAGAAAAATATTTGAGGGTCGGGAGCAGCTAGACACTTTCAAAACTGTCATGAAGGTAAACTTGACACAACCAGTAAAGAAAATCCTGTGGCAGCAAACAATGATGCAGTATATCACTTCTTCCTTTATTCCTCCATACACACCATACAACTTGACACATTCAGGTTTTATGGCATAGAAATCATGAATCCATCCCTAATATATGTACACAGTGACTCCACCAGCAGAATAGTGAGTGCAGCTCTGGAGTATAATAGAGGATGTAACTCAGGATCAGTGCAGGATAAGTAATGTATGTACACAGTGACTCCACCAGCAGAATAGTGAGTGCAGCTCTGGAGTATAATACAGGATGTAACACAGAATCAGTACAGAATACATAATGCAATCTATGTACACAGTGACACCTCTGTTGAAATATTAGGTGCAGCTCTACAGTACAATACAGAGGGAAATTCAGGACCAAGACAAGACAAATTATGAATTATTACAAATTGACTCCATCAGGTGAACGTGGTATTTTGATTTCTGCTTTTCTGTTGCTTTAGCTGTAAAATGATCTTTCTATGTTGTCATCTGCTTTGCATTGTAGATCTGTTCTAGCTCAGAGTGTCTGTGATGTTCTCTGTATTTCCATTGGAAATATTGCCATATTTGAATAAAAGATAGAAAATTTATCATTAAATCTTTGGTAAGGATTTGCTGAGTTATCAGATCCTCACACAGGAGAGATGGCTGATTCTACAGAGGGTCACACTTGTGTCCAGTATCTTCATCTCCTTGTCCTGGCACCGATTGCTCTCGTAGCTGGACTGGTGATACATTCATTTATTATAAGCACCAATGTCACCGACTGGTGGAAAGGAAGATCAGTGACTCCTGTTGACCACATTGTAACTTCTCTTGGGATTTCAAGGATGTGCGCTCAATGTGCTAATACTTTATATTTTTTTATGGATATATTCTCCCTGAGCAGACTGAATTCACATGTAACTCTGGTTATTATAGGATCTGTTTATGATTTATTTTCCCATGCAGATATTTGGCTAACATCTCTGCTCTCCATTGTCTTCTGTCTGAAGATCTCCAACTTCCGTACCCGACTGTTCCTGTATCTGAGGGGGATGATAGCGCACAGGACTGGTTATCTCATTGGAGCCTCAGTGTTTTTCTCCACTGTAAATAGTATGTTAACATTTTTAATATCTATTACAAAAGTCTCAAATGGTGCAACGCACAATACAACCATAAAAAATCTATCCCCAGATTGCATGCATACTAATTCCATATACCATGCAGCTACTGAGCCATCTTCCCATTTCTTTTCTCTTGCATCTCCTCAGTCCTCCTCTTCACCTCGTTGTATCATCATATCACAAAGATGAAGATGAGCAGTAATTTATCCATCAGTTTGGAGACATATTACTCAGCATTGAAATTAGTTTTCTTCACTTTCCTGTATAACACTATATACTTCATTAGCTATACTGCTGGTCCCATCTTATACTATTTTTACTGTGTGCACCCTGATTGGCTTTTTATTGTCTTGGACTTTATTCCAGTTTTTCATTCCTCCTACCTGATCTACAGAACTGCCAAACTCAGGAGTCAGATGTCCAATGTTCTTCAGAATGTAACTGATTTCTTATTCCAAAGAAAAGATAAAGAAACCAGAGAGAACATAGAAGTAGTAGTTCTATGAGGCAAATATATAGGATGGACCATCAATGTACTGTATGATATATGAGGGTTCATGAGCAGCACTGATCTGCAAAATGGTTGTGACTGATTGGACTATTCAAGAAAATGTTGTAAATGGGGCTAAACTGTATAGTGCTGTGCTTGGAAACACAGTGAAGGCTGCTGTGCCCTTCATTCTGCTTACTGGTGATCCAAAAAGTAGAATACCCACCAGGGCCATTAAAACATAAGGCTCATATATTCAAGATTCCACCACCTTGGATCACAGTCAAATCTGTTTAATTAGCTCGCCCAGTCCACAGAGCGTTTGGAGATGATTCAGCGCACAAATGTGATACAAGGAAATGGAAGAAGAAAAAACTCCAGCATCAATGTGGATTGAGAAATAATGCTGTAAGGGTTGAAGATTGTGATGTTTGTAGTAGGTTTTTTAGGAATGTGGGTTTAATGGAGAGTATGCTATTATGAAGGAAAGTCATTTCCGAAACATGTAGCATCTCACCATGTTGTTAAGTCCACTATGCTCTGGGTTTTAAAGATGTACGAATAAAGAAGGAAGTTTTAATGAAGTCCGGATTGATGCTGGAGTTTTATCATCTTCCATTTCCACCACCTTGGTGGTATTCTAAGAACTAACTGATATCTATAACCATTTTCCATTTTTACGAGATGATATAAGAGATATTCAGAATTCAATCTTTAACCTCTTAATGCAATCTGACGTACATATATATTGGATATGTTTGGGGTTTGTATGGAATACCTAATATGTTGTTCCCGGAAAAGCTGACATCATCTGCAGGCAAAACTCAGGACTGATTTGTTTTTTGGACTAGTTTACTTTAGAGGTGTTAAGAGTTACGGTTTGGACCACTTGTGGACCTGGTTTTTGGATATCTCTGAGCGCAATTTTTATCTGTAGTCTCCCAGCTTATCCCGTTGGAGACATTGCGCTTCTAGCTCCTATTTGACCCTCTTTCCTCCTTTTATGCTTGGGGTGTAATAGGGCAATTAGTGCCAGATTGTTGCCAATAGTCGCGCTTCTCGGGGAACATGAACCGCTGTGGTTGGGGATAGACCTAAGGCATAGTAATGCCTGAGCAGGTTCCATCATTCTCTACCCCCTCCACCATATTTTTTTTTCTTTACTTGTATATATTGTATATGGAATAAATAAAGGTTATGGTTTAATTTCTTTTGCAAAAAAGTAGGCGTTCTTTCTGTAAGCTACAAATTCTCACAGGGGCATTGAAATAGCCCTAAACAGGGAGGAGCTCTCTCTTTCTCCCAATTGGCTCACCTGGGATGAGATTGCAGGTGAGATTTTTTAATTATCAAAAATAAAGATTATTTAATTTAAAAAAAACATTTTCCCCATTTTTAACAAAAAATAAACAAACAATATTTGGTAATTCTGGTTTTTGAACCTCCAAAGGACATGACCTATTTTGAGCTTAAGGCTGGCTTCACACGGCTGTGACGGGCTCCGCCGCGGAATTCCGTGGCGGAGCCCCCCAGAGACCCCAATACTTACCTCTGGATCCGGCGTCCTAAGTCCCGCATGGCGCTTCAGCGTGACGCGCCGGCCACGTCACATGACATGCCCACAGCATTACATGACGCGCCGGCCGCGTCATATAACGCGGCGGTAGGCGGGGAAGCGGTTTCACGCTAACCTCCTCTGTGCTACAGTGGAAGATAGCATGACGGATGGCTTCCATTGACTGCAATGGAAGCCGTCCGCGCTTACACCCGCGGCAAATAGGACATGGCGAGGGTGAGGTCGGGTGATTTTACGCTGCGGAATTCCGCGGTGGAATTCAGCACCGTGAGCATTGAGCTATTAGGTTCAATAGAACCTAATAGCTGCGGGCAACGCAGCGGATTCCCACGTACGTGGGAAGGAGCCCTAAGGGCACAATGATTTTTGGAGGATTTTCGTCTTCATTTTTTAAAAGCCAGAACTTTGTTATTTTTCCGTCGACGCAGCTGTATAAGGGTTTATTTTTTTCTTAGCAAACTGTAGTTTCTATTGTTGCCACTTTTGGGTACATAGACTATATTGTAAAACTTTTATAATTTTTTTTTCTATCATAGCAGGGAGAGAAAATGCCATAGATTTCTTTTTTTACAGCGTTAATCATGCAGCATAAATGACACAATACATTTTTTTCTGCTGGTCAGTACGATAACAACGATACCAAAATTCCTATGTTTTGTTTTTTTTTTTAGGTTTTTCCACTTTTACGGAATAAAGCCCCTTTTTTTTGATTTTTTTTTTTTCTAAATCGCTGCATTTAAAGTCACATAACTTTATTTTTTCCATGGACGGAGAAATGTGAGGGCTTGTTTTTTGTAAGATGATCTGTAGTTTTTATTGGCACCATTTTGGGGTACATATGGCTTTTGTGATCACTTTTATGACGTTTTCTTAGAAGGCAAAATGCTAAAAATTAGCATTTTGCCTACTTTTTTAGTTTTTGTTTTTACTTTTTTTGCCATGCGGGATAAAAAGCATATTCAACTTACTGTACATGTCGTTACTTATACGATGGTACCAAATATGTGGGATTTTAATTTTTGTTAAAAAAATTTATGCTAATATGTGAAAAAGCAGAAAAAAAGTTTTTTTTTTTTTTTACATTTTTATCTTTTTTAACACATTTTAATGTCCCTATGGGGGACTTGTACCATACGAGCTCTGATTGCTATGATAAGACATTGCAGGACCTCTGTCCTGCAATGCCTAATCGCTTGTTACAGCGATCACAGGCACTGGCAATACGTTTTTATCTTCCATGCAAAAGTGTGGTGTAGCCTCACATATCACTCCTCCTGTGCACTGTATGCACTCAATATTCTCTGATAAAGATAACAAACAATATTTATGATCCATTTTCTTTGCAATGACCAATGGCTTGTATGAACTCTAACACACATGTCCTATTCAATTACGCTTGTATTCCCTGCTGAGCTTAAATGTTATGGCATACATAATGAGCGAAGGAATCAGCTAGGAGATTGTTCTGATAAGATGTTTGGTTAGTGCAACACATTCTCGTAGATGGTCAACATAAAGGCCCATTTAGACACACCGATTATCGCTCAAAAGATGTCTTTTGAGTGACTTTTGAGCAATAGTGTTGTGTCATTTACAGCACAAGGTGATCGCTCAAATGTTGAGTGATCACCTTGCGCTCCGAGTGGGGGATGCAGAAGACAAGCGGTGCCGCACGCTTGTCTTCTGCATTTAGTTGTTCCCCGCTCGGAGTGCCCGACTGTTACAGAGCCGAGCGCTTTGAGCAGGGAATGCAGAACACAAGTGTGGATGCTTGTCTTCTGCATCCAGCTGTGCTCTGCTCGGAGCGCTTGGCTGTATAACAGCTATGTTCTTCATACCACACCTGTCTTAAGGGAGCAGAATACAGCTGGAACAATATTATCAGCTGTATCCCGTTGTAAATTCCTGATAAGGATCATCCTTGAATTTCAGCCTGCTGAAAGACAACGATGAGCGACTGCTTAACGAAAACTGCACAATGTCCATGCAGTTCAACACAACGATTATCGCTCAAAAGACGGCTTTTGTGCGAATTTTGAGCGACAATCATTGTGTCTAAATGGGCCTAAATGTCCTTGCAATTTGTGTGTGCTAAAATTATAATTTCTTTGTTAACTCTCTGCAGTAGGCAGAAGTTCCAGGCGAGATGTCGGAAAATGTTATTAAATAGCCAACATGGCAGAAAATTAAACTGTTGCTCTCTACATTGTGTGAGGTCTCCGTGTAGGCCGTATTTCCAATCTCCTTATCGAACTGCTTTTACTTTGTAACCTTATTCTAAATAAATTACTCACTTTCGTTAATCTTACACCATGAGACCGTATTATTGGGTGCTGGTTTATTCATCTAGGTTAAGGTATTTTATTTCAGTTTGGGTATATTGAAGATGGCCACTTCCCTCTGCAGGTGTCCCCTCGCTTGAATACTTAGCTCTACAGGTGACTGGGATTAAAGTAACTGGTATCACACCGCTTTTACAACTTAATGACATTCCCTGCAACCCTTTGATAATGTGACAGCCAGCCCCCATCAAGAGGCTGGATCCCCACCTACATTAGCCTACCTTATTTTGCCGCCCCTTCAGTCCCTCCCAAATCATCATATTATGACAGAAATCCCAGCCCCTATGATGTATCATGAGGCACTCTGTGTTTTTATCCACCCCTCTCCACAAAATGTATCATAATTATGAGGCTTTATTTAGAGCCAAGGGCTGGAGTTTATACACCTACGAGGCTTAGCAATTGTTTCCCTTGCTCTTTTAAGATTTATGCAGCCCTCCACACAAATTGTATTATGATTATAAGGCTTTATTTATAGCCTGATATGAAGTTATGTATCTTCAAGTCCTAGTAAATACAGACCCTACCCTTTTATTTTAGAAGAACTTCAAGACATATTATAGTAGTAGAGAGATCATACAACAGTCTAAGGGCTCATGTACATGGCCCTAGGCATTCTACATGCATCCACCGTCACCGTAAAAATGCCTGTATGGTAATGGGCCCGACGCATATATGCCAAAGCCGCAATGCTGTGGGGTCTGGGGAGAAATTCCCCCTTTCCTCCCCCTTGCCGGCTCACCTCCTCTGTCCTTCCCTCCGTCTGTTTGCAATGGAAGGAGGCGGGACCGGGTGGAGCTTAGCTGCTGCTCCCTCCCCGCCGCTTGCCAACAGCCAGCAATGAGAGTGGCAGAGCTTTACTCTGCCCCTGCTCCGCCCCCCCCCATTGCAAACAGTGGCAAGGGGCAGAGAGGAGAAGAGAATGGGGAGGGAGTTTAGCAGTCACGCTGGTAAACTCCCTCCCACCTCCCTTCTACGGCAGCTAGCATAGGCTGCCATAGGAATCTATGCAGCTGCCACCACCGCCAGCCGATATACGCTCATGTGAATAAGCCTTGATGCAAAGTTATAAATGCTTTATTGAGCGCATGCATGAATACATAAACGATGTAAGATAAAATATGGTTTATAGATTTAATAGATAAATATTGTTCATATAATTCTCTTTTGCAAAACTCTTGTAAAAAGGTAAATTTAGCACGTAAGAGTCTTTTGGCTCGCAATTTACAGTCATCAAGGTTTTTAAAAGCCACGGTTCAACATTTTCACAGCATCAAGGCTTTTTCAACAGATAGTCTTTTTGACTTACAATTTCAATGCTATCAAGGCTTTCACCAAATAGTCCATCTTTAATTAATTGAGGAGCTCCTTCATGCGAAGGATCAGCAATGATAGTAGAATGTATATTAATCTCTCCCCAGAGGCAGAAACATTTTGGCATTGCAGTGGATTTGTGTCGCATGACGGATCAAGTCCAGTATGCTGGATCCGGCAATGGTGCTTCTCTTGTAGACAGATTTATCTTTATTGCTCCCCATTATAATTCTCCTGTTCTCCATTAGTCTGTGTAGCGGAAGAGTTGTGCCGTGTTTGACTCCTGGTGCCAAATTGCTTCGCTGTAAAACAGCAGCCACATCAGCATTGTGGTCGTCTTTATCCATCTTCCGTGGGGCTGGTGCCACTGGAGCTGGGGCAACATACTGCAACATAAAGGGAAATAAAGGAGAAATTAGCTCACCAGTCTTCTTATGGGTTTCCAGAGAAATGCTTTTGCTGCTAATAGGAGACTTTTGCCTGTGTCTGGCTTGCTGCAAGTTTTCACAGCTGTTTTTTACCCTGTAGGGGGTTTGGCGATTTTAAATGGGAGTCATTTACATGAGCATTCATCTTTGAAAAAGACCGCTGGTCGGTGAAAACACATCGTTGCAATTACATAAATGCAATTTAAAGATTTTAATACACTGTCTCAAAAGCTTTTATGTTAAAACTTCTAATAAAGGAACACGATTTTTTTGCACTACAAACTTGGCTATATCTACTTAAATGAAAGTAAAGTCTTCAGCTGTGCAAACTTGCAGCAAGCAAAACACAGGCAAAAGTCCTACTAACAGCAGAAGCATTTCTCTGGAAACCCAAAAGAAGATTGGTGAGCTAATTTATCTTTTTTTTTCCTTTATGTTGCAGTATGTTGCCCTAGCTCTAGTAGCGTACTATTGTATCTTGTCTCCACCACAAGTATGGGTGAAGACCTAGTGATGTGCTGCATCCGCCGACTGCATGCCTACAAGCTAGTGATTGGCTGTCTGCAGCAAGCTCCTAGCAAGGTGGGGATTTCCTTATGGCTGGGGTGGAGCGTTTGGGTTAGTTTCAGTGTTAGACTTATATTATTAGATGTAAATGCTTCCATGTGAGAGTGGGGCCACAGTAACAATGAATAGCTAAGCGCTGCCTAAGCACTCAGCCAATCAGCACAGCCCTTTCAGGAGGCAGGGATTTTTAAATCCTTGTCTGCTGAAAGTGCTGGACAGCAGTGCAGGGGAGCCAGCCGGGGGATGCGTCTGAGCTGCGGAGAGGTGAGTAAAATTGTTTTTTTTTAACCATCTAGGGATGATTTTCAGGTAAGGGCTTATATTTCAAGCCCTTCCCCGAAAATCATGCACCAGAAGTTGCCGCAAAACCACTGCTTGCAATGGGGCTGGCATCAGCGTCCACCCCATTGAAAGCAATTGAATAGCATCCTGGACTTTTGCCACAGCTGTGACAGCTGTGGCAGAAGTCCACAGTATTCTCCCTATGTTTTCAATGGGGCTAGCACTGCTGCCGCTGGCCCCATTGAAAACACTGAGCAGATTCTTTCTCTGCCATGGCAAGCTCTGCTGAAACATTGCGAATGACTATGAAATCATTGAAAATCATTGGTTTCATAATCATCGTTGCCACATAGCAGGGGAAAAAAATCTTAAGTGGGTGCAAGCCCTTACACTGAAGCTAACCTTAACCCTCTATTTCAGCCAAAACCCATTCCCCACACTGCTGGGAGCTTGCCACCCGTCTCCCCTCCAGCCTCCCCCTCCCCCAGCCATGGAGAGAGTGTCGGCTGTGTGTTCCCAATCAGTTGTTAACATACAGGACTTCTCTTCTGTGGATTATTTCTAGAATAGCAGGGTTGACGGCATATACTATCATATTTACAATTTTAGGGCTTTTACCCACTTGTGGTGTTTTTTTTAATGCTGCGATATCGTTGCGTTTTTTTCAATGGGCCTTTCTAAAGTAAAAATCTCATTGCAGAAAAATCGCAAAAGCACAAACTTGCGATTTTTGTGCGATGCGATTTTAACATTAGGAAGCCCTATTGAAAAAAACGCAGCGATATCGCAGCGTTAAAAAGAACGCTAGTGGGTAGAAGCCCTTAGGCGTCGGCAAGGCAACTCTTATTTCTGCGCGGAGGTTTCCTTTTTTAATGAGGGAAAAATGTCCACTTGGATCTTGACCGGGTGAAAGATCAAAAACAAAAAATGTGTATGTGTTCATGAACGATCGATTGATAATCCGCCATCTGATTTCTGTTTTCCAGATATATGCATGAGAATCATATACTCAGTAATGGCTAACTCAGACTCAAAATTAGGCTGAAAAGGCCGGGCGAAGATCTGCTGACCATCCAGATACAAAGTGGCGTGATTCACGTTGTAGTGGTGGAAACAGTAGATTATTCTAGTAGCTGCCGCTAAAAGCTTCATTATCAACAAAGCCTAATATCACATTTTGAGGATTCTGTACCAGGAACAGATTTTCACGGTGGGTAATTCCAGTGGTTTAGGGAGGTGGGTGCGGCAGGTGTGGCCAACCCCTGTGCTATCAGTGATGGGGGTGACAGCTCAGCTAGTCAGCTGTGTATGTGGTGCGCAACAGCATGGCACCGGTGGCAAGCGCCAGTTAGTCCCCCCCCAGCAGTCCTGACATGAGGGGACACACAGACCTGCAGAGCCTGACAGCTTCCAGGACCTGTGGTGATGTCACCATCATATGATATGCTGTGTGGGAGGAGTAAGGGATATCATGACCACAGAGGAGATCAGTGGATGGAGGACCCTGCTGTCATCTGTGTGTGTGTTGGAGCTGTGTGTGGGTCTGGATGGATGGAGTGGAGCTATGTGTGTCAGGATGGATGGAGTGGAGCTGTGTTGGGTCAGGATGGATTAAGTGGAGCTGTGTGGGTCAAGATGGATTAAGTGGCGCTCTGTGGGTCAGGATGGATGGATGGAGTGGAGCTGTGTGTGATGTCTGGGAATCAGGATGGATTTAGCAGAGCTGTGTGTGATGTTTGGGGATCAGGATGGATGTTGTGGAGCTGTGTGTGTGATGTCTGGGGATCAGGATGGATGTTGTGGAGCTGTGTGTGGGATGTCTGGGGATCAGGATGGATGTAGCAGAGCTGTGTGTGTGATATGTGGGAGTCAGGATGGATGTTCAGCTGGCCAGCCCTGCAGTGACATTGTCGGGACCTGAGGATGAGAGCAGAGGAGCAGTAAATGTGATACGAGGTATGTATCATTTACCGGCCGCGGCTGAACTCCGGCTGCCGGGACCAGGTGAGTATATATATATTTTTTATTTTTACACATTTCTGGATGAATTGCAGGGAAGGGCTTATATATTTAAGCCCTTCCCGAAAATTCATTGTGCGCTCGCCGGCAGCCCATTGCTTTCAATGGAGCCGGCTGTATTGCCGGCTCCATTGAATTCAATGGGCAAACATCGTTCTTCTCTGCCACAGCTGTGGCAGAGAAGAATGATTTGTCTAGTATATGTTCTCAATGGGGTCGGCGCTGCTGCCGCCGGCCCCATTGAGCGCATATAGAGAAGAGAACAGGAATCGCAGATCGCAGATAGGTGCGATCTGCGATTTCTATTCCATAATTTATTGGACGAGCGCATAAAAAGCGCTCATGTGTCCGATACCATTGCAAAGCAATGGTTTTATAAAATCGGCCGGGCGCATGGGCAAGTCGCACGAAAAAACACCCGTCTGACTAAGCCCTCAAGAGTGTATTTAGCCAAAGATGATAGAAGGGCTTGACTGTGGCCTATGGTGACTGCCGGAGACATTGGTACTCTTTTTACATAGGGGAATGAGTGCATTATCTGTACTTTAAACTTCTTCTCCTCGGCAGACATTAGGCAAAAGTTATCTTTAGTTTTGATCAGCTTGACCTTAAGATCTAACCCGTTCAGTATGAGTTTCAGTTGCTTAAATACCGGTATGTACCCATAAATGAGGCCCAAGAACTCCATAAATTTAGAATGGAGCATGGCCTGAGCTCTTTTGCTGAAGCCTGAATTGCCCCCATCAAGGGTCCTTTCATGATGATACCCAGCTGTGTCTTTGTAGAAAAATCTGTCTGTAAATTGCAAGGCTAAGGTTTAAGAACTGTATCGTAAAATAGTTTCAATGTACAGTCCTTAGAAATAAAGGTTATTCAGTTGTGAAATAAGCTGATCTCCCATCGTGATGTCCACTTGATTGAAAAGTATAGCTATAAGATAATTAACAAACCCCACATAAGAGCCGTCAGGGATAGCAGAGTTATCTTGTCTGAATATGCAACAGTTTATATACAAGAGGGTGTTATTCAAGTCCTAATAATATTCACTGCTCCTGGATATGAAGAATTCCAACGGTACATTATCAGCCAGAGACGCTATAGGCTGTACTTCAACAAATAGTGATTTTTTAACACCAGTTTGTGTGGGTGGCATGTCAAAAATATCCAATTCAGATATAGTGCACGGTACAGATTTGTCATACATGAAAGCCCTATTATTGAATTAGAAGATGTCATCTGCTGAGCGTCTAACGGGTTCCTGGCATTGTTGTCTTGTGCGCAAAGCACTTTTGTCCATGGGCATTGAGTGATATGTGCAATGCGCTTTTTTTTACAAGCATTTTTTTTTAAAGTCGTAAGCCTAGCTGTTCTTGGGGAGGTTGGTTGATCCAATGCTTAACAGCTGTAAAGACTGTTGTGACGGTGTCTTTACCAGTGTTTTTAATTTCATTGATTTTTATTGAAGGATTGTTAGAACATACATTTGAAAAGATTGTCAGTTCAGCATTGTAGGAAAGCCTACTTCTTTTAAAAACTCCTTATAAACATTTGAAATATTAACAATGGACTAGAGGTGTATTTGACAAAAAAGATAGAAGAATATTAGAGATGAGCGAGCACCAAAATGCTCGGCTGCTCGTTACTCGAGACGAAATTTTCGCGATGCTTGAGGGTTCGTTTTGAGTAACGAACCCCATTGAAGTCAATGGGCGACCCGAGCATTTTTGTATATCGCCAATGCTCGCTAAGGTTTTCATTTGTGAAAATCTGGGCAATTCAAGAAAGTGATGGGAACGACACAGCAACGAATAGGGCAGGCGAGGGGCTACATGTTGGGCTGCATCTCAAGTTCCCAGGTCCCACTATTAAGCCACAATAGCGGCAAGAGTGGGTCCCCCCCCCCCCAACAATTTTTACTTCTGAAAAACCCTCATTAGCAAGGCATACCTTAGCTAAGCACCACACTACCTCCAACAAAGCACAATCACTGCCTGCATGACACTCCGCTGCCACTTCTCCTGGGTTACATGCTACCCAACCCCCCCGCACGACCCAGTATCCACAGCGCACACCAAAGTGTCCCTGCGCAGCCTTCAGTTGCCCTCATACCACACGCTGGCCTCATAGCCACACCACCCTCATGTCTATTTATAAGTGCGTCTGCTATGAGGAGGAATCGCAGGCACACACTGCAGAGGGTTGGCACGGCCAGGCAGCGACCCTCTTTAAAAGGGGCAGGGTGATGGCCCATAATGTTGTACAGAAGCAATGAGAAATCCAATCCTGTGCCACCTCCAACAGGAGCTGCACACGTGGGCATAGCAATGGGGAACCCATGTGCCACACACTATTCATTCTGTCAAGGTGTCTGCATGCCCCAGTCAGACCGGGGTTCTTTATAAATAGTCACAGGCAGGTACAACTCCGCAATGGGAATTCCGTGTGCACCCACAGCATGGGTGGCTCCCTGGAACCCACCGGCTGTACAGAAATGTATCCCATTGCAGTGCCCTGCACAGCTGAGGTAACGTCAGGTTTAATGCAGGTGGGCTTCGGCCCACAATGCAGGCCCCAGGCAGACTGGGGTTCTTTAGAAGTGGACACATGCAATTAAAACTCAGTGTGGACCGACAGCATGGGTGGGTCCCAGGAAGCCACCGGCAGTACATAAATATATTCCATTGCATTGCCCATCACAGCTGAGGTAACGCCAGGTTTAATGCAGGTGGGCTTCGGCCCACACTGCATGCCCCAGTCAGACTGGGGTTCTTTAGAAGTGGACACATGCAGTTACAACTCCGTGTGGACCGACAGCATGGGTGGGTCCCAGGAAGCCACCGGCGGTATATAAATATATCCCATTGCATTGCCCATCAAAGCTGAGGTAACTTTAGGTTTAATGCAGGTGGGCTTCGGCCCACACTGCATGCCCCAGTCAGACTGGGGTTCTTTAGAAGTGGACACATGCAGTTACAACTCGTGTGGACCGACAGCATGGGTGGGTCCCAGGAAGCCACCGGCGGTTAATAAATATATCCCATTGCATTGCCCATCACAGCTGAGGTAACGCCAGGTTTAATGCAGGTGGGCTTCGGCCTACACTGCATGCCCCAGTCAGACTGGGGTTCTTTAGAAGTGGACACATGCAGTTACAACTCCGTGTGGACCGACAGCATGGGTGGGTCCCAGGAAGCCACCGGCGGTTAATAAATATATCCCATTGCATTGCCCATCACAGCTGAGGTAACGTCAGGTTTAATGCAGGTGGGCTGCGGCCCACACTGCATGCCCCAGTCAGACTGGGGTTCTTTAGAAGTGGACACATGCAGTTACAACCCTGTGTGGACCGACAGCATGGGTGGGTCCCAGGAAGCCACCGGCGGTACATAAATATATCCCATTGCATTGCCCATCACAGCTGAGGTAACTTCAGGTTTAATGCAGGTGGGCTTCGGCCCACACTGCATGCCCCAGTCAGACTGGGGTTCTTTAGAAGTGGACACATGCAGTTACAACTCCGTGTGGACCGACAGCATGGGTGGCTCCCTGGAACCCACCAGCGGTACATAAATATATTCCATTGCATTGCCCATCACAGCTGAGGTAACGTCAGGTTTAATGCAGGTGGGCTTCGGCCCACACTGCATGCCCCAGTCAGACTGGGGTTCTTTAGAAGTGGACACATGCAGTTACAACTCCGTGTGGACCGACAGCATTGGTGGGTCCCAAGAAGCCACCGGCGGTTAATAAATATATCCCATTACATTGCCCATAACAGCATGAGGTAACGTCCGATTTAATGCAGGTCATCTTCGGCCCACACTGCATGCCCCAGTCTGACCAGGGTTTTTAATACATAGACACTGGCCAGTACAAATCCCTAATGGGAAGTCCCTGTGGACCCACAGCATGGGTGGCTCCCTGGAACCCACCGGCGGTACATAAATACATCCCATTGCAGTGCCCAGCACAGCTGAGGTGACGTCAGCTTTAATGCAGGTGGGCTAAAAATTACTAGGATTACAATGTAGGCGAGGGCCCAAGAAAATTGGTGTACCAACAGTACAAATGTACTTCAGAAAAATTGCCCATGCCCAACCAAGAGGGCAGGTGAAACCCATTAATCGCTGTGGTTAATGTGGCTTAATTTGTAACTAGGCCTGGAGGCAGCCCAGTTAAAATAGCCGGCGCACCTTTCCGAGCAGGTCTGACAAGCGTGGGTATCTTTTCAGAAAGCGCTGAACTACCAAATTAAAGACGTGGGCCAGGCATGGCACGTGCATGAGGCTGCCGAGCTGCAGAGCTGCCACCAGGTTACGGCCGTTGTCACACACGACCATGCCCAGTTAGAGGCTCAGCGGCGAAAGCCAGCGGTCAGTCTGCTCTGTCAGACCCTGCAGCAGTTCGTGGGCCGTGTGCCTCTTCTCTCCTAAGCTGAGTAGTTTCAGCACGGCCTGCTGACGCTTGCCCACCGCTGTGCTGCCACGCCGCGTGACACCGACTGCTGGCGACGTGCTGCTGCTGACACATCTTGATTGCGAGACAGAGGTTGCGTAGGAGGAGGAGGGTGGTTTAGTGGAGGAAGCATACACCGCCGCAGATACCACCACCGAGCTGGGGCCCGCAATACTGGGGGTGGGTAGGACGTGAGCGGTCCCAGGCTTTAACTCGGTCCCAGCCTCCACTAAATTCACCCAATGTGCCGTCAGGGAGATATAGTGGCCCTGCCTGCCTGTGCTTGTCCACGTGTCCATTGTTAAGTCGACCTTGGCAGTAAACACGTTGGTGAGGGCGCGTACAATGTTGCGGGAGACGTGGTCGTGCAGGGCTGGGACGGCACATCGGGAAAAGTAGTGGCGACTGGGAACTGAGTAGCGTGGGGCCGCCGCCATCATGTTTTTGAAAGCCTCCATTTCCACAAGCCTATACGGCAGCATCTCCTGGCTGATCAATTTGGCTATGTGCATGTTTAACGCTTGAGCGTGCGGGTGCATGGCTGCGTACTTGCGCTTGCGCTCAAACACTTGCGCTAGCGAAGGCTGGACGGTGCGCTGAGAGACATTGCTGGATGGGGCCGAGGACAGCGGAGGTGAGGGTGTGGGTGCAGGCGGGGAGACGGTAGTGCCTGTGTCCTCAGAGGGGGGTTGGATCTCAGTGGCAGGTTGGGGCACAGGGGGAGAGGCAGTGGTGCAAACCGGAGGCGGTGAACGGCCTTCGTCCCACCTTGTGGGGTGCTTGGCCATCATATGCCTGCGCATGCTGGTGGTGGTGAGGCTGGTGGTGGTGGCTCCCCGGCTGATCTTGGCGCGACAAACCTTGCACACCACAGTTCGTCGGTCGTCTGCACTCTCAGTGAAAAACTGCAAGACCTTTGAGCACCTCCGCCTCTGCAGGGTGGCATGGCGCGAGGGGGAGCTTTAGGAAACAGTTGGTGGATTATTCGGTCTGGCCCTGCCTCTACCCCTGGCCACCGCACTGCCTCTTCCAACCTGCCCTGCTGCTGCACTTGCCTCCCCCTCTGAAGACCTGTCCTCAGTAGGCTTAGCAAACCAGGTGGGGTCAGTCACCTCATCGTCCTGCTGCTCTTCCTCTGAATCCTCTGTGCGCTCCTCCCTCGGACTTACTGAAATTACTACTACCTCACTGATAGACAACTGTGTCTCATCGTCATCGTCCTCCTCACCCACTGAAAGCTCTTGAGACAGTTGCCGGAAGTCCCCAGCCTCATCCCTCGGACCCCGGGAACTTTCCAAAGGTTGGGCATCGGTCACGACAAACTCCTCCGGTTTGAGAGGAACCATTGCTGCCCAATCTCGGCAGGGGCCCGAGAACAGTTCCTGGGAGTCTGCCTGCTCCTCAGAATGTGTCATTTTCATGGAGTGAGGAGGCTGGGAGGAAGGAGGAGCAGCAGCCAGAGGATTCAGAGTTGCAGCTGTGGACGGCGTAGAAGACTGGGTGGTCGATAGATTGCTGGATGCACTTTCTGTCATCCACGACAGGACCTGCTCACACTGCTCAGTTTCTTATAAGGGTCTACTGCGTGGACCCATTAATTGTGAGATGAATCTGGGGACCCCAGAAACTTGCCTCTCTCCTAATCCCGCAGCAGTCGGCTGCGATACACCTGGATCAGGAGCTCGGCCTGTGCCCACACCCTGACTTGGGCCTCCGCGTACTCGCCCCCGTCCACGTCCTCTAGGCCTACCCCTACCCCTCAGCATGGTGTATTACGAGTAGAGCAGAAACAGAACGCTGTAATTAAATGTGCCGCTTATTGGCCTGTAGTTGGAGGCTGACTTCGCGTACGGAACGCACAGCAGAGCCAGGAAACAATTATGCGCAAGGCTGGGTATTAATCACCGACTACTCCCCCAAGCATAGACGCAGTAAACTGAAGACAGTGACAGGCAGGCCAAATATAGTATATTTTTAAACTTTTTGGGAAAAAGCCCACTGCCTCTGATATACACTGTATTTCGATTTCCCTGTTGGAGTCTGACTTCGCGTACGGAATGCACAGCAGAGCCAGGAAACAATTATGCGCAAGGCTGGGTGTTAATCAGCGACTACTACCCCCAGCAGACACGCAGTAAACTGAAGACAGTCACAGGCAGGCCAAATATAGTATTTTTTTCCACTTTTTGGGAGAAAGCCCACTGCCTATATAGCCAGTATACCTCTTTCCCTGCCTCACTAGTACTGCCCCTATACTCTGTAAAATGGCTGCAGACTGAGGACGCTATGGTCTGCACGCCCGATATACAAAAATAAATAAATTGTGCAACACTGCTAAAAGCAGCCTCAACAGTACTGCACACGGTCAGATGTGGCCCTAAGAAGGACCGTTCTAGAAGACAAATATAACACCTAACACTCTCCCTATAGCAGCTACAGCAAGACAGCACTTTCCCTGATCTCTGTCAGCATGCATCTGTGGCGAGCCGTGGGCGGGGCAGATTTAAATACTCGGGTGTCATCTGATCTCCCCAGCCACTCACTGCAGGGGGGTGGGATAGGGCTGGAATGTCACAGGAGAAAGTTGTAATGCCTTCCCTGTGTTTCTATTGGCCAGAAAAGCGCGCAAATTTCTCAGTGAACGAAATGTAATGGAGTCGAGCACTGCGTGGTGCTCATCTCGAGTAACAAGGATCTCGAACACCCTAATGCTCGAACGAGTATCAAGCTCGAACGAGTACGCTCGCTCATCTCTACTTTCGACCATTGGTTCAGGTTGCATTTCCGCTTAAGGTCCCTTTCCCAATTTAATATATGGGCTTTTTTGCATTTCTTTTCCTCCTCCTCGTTCCCTCCAATACCTAGATGGTAAATTATTTTCAGGGGTATTTTTGGAGATTGGGGATTAAGTATGCATGCATGCAAAGCGGGTGACACTGAGGTAGCAAAAGAAGTGTGGCCATCAATGAAACTTTTTATCCTAAGATATTGGAATATGTCTGATCTTATGATATCATATTCTTTTCTCAGGTCTTCAAAGCTTTTAGTTTTATTTACAGATAATATATCCTTAATATATCTAATATTTCTCTTTTTCCTGTTCCCAATTTTTAAGTCGCTAATCATAGCCTCCAGACTGTCAGTGAAAGAGGGACCTCTTTTCTTAGGAGGGATTCCTTAGTTTGCTTTAGCACTTGTAGCCAGGTCATAATTGAAGCTTTTATTGTGGGTCTTTCTGGTGGAGAGAGCATGGGGGACCAAGCATCCGTCAACAGTACTGCTTGAAATTAGAGATGAGCGAACGTACTCGTCCGAGCTTGATGCTCGGGCGAATATTAGCGTGTTCGGGATGCTCGTTACTCGTAACGAGTACCACGCAGTGTTCGGGTTACTTTCACTTTCATCTCTGAGATGTTAGCGCGCTTTTCTGGCCAATTGAAAGACAGGGAAGGCATTACAACTTCCCCCTGTGACGTTCAAGCCCTATACCACCCCCCTGCTGTGAGTGGCTGGGGAGATCAGATGTCACCCGAGTATAAAAATCGGCCCCTCCCGCGGCTCGCCTCAGATGCCTTGTGAGTTAGCTGAGGGAAAGTCCAGTTGTATTGGAGTTGCTGTAGGGAGAGTGTTTGTAGTGATTGTAGGCTTCAAGAACCCCAACGGTCCTTCTTAGGGCCACATCTACCTGTGTGCAGGCTGCTGTTAGCAGTGGATATATTTTTTTTTCTCAAAATCGGCTGTGCAGAGCATTGCACCCTGCATTAGGGACAGAAGTGGTGGTTAGGCAGGGAGAGTGTTATGAGTGAGTGTAGGCTTCAAGAACCCCAACGGTCCTTTCTAGGGCCACATTTAACCGTGTGGAGTACTGTGCAGGCTGCTGTTAGCTGTGTTGCATATTTTTTTTTCTTCTCAAAATCGGCTGTGCAGAGCATTGCACCCTGCATTGATACTACAGGGACAGAATTGTGTAGGCAGGGCCAGAAGACATATATTATTGATTGAATATAGTCAGTGGGCCTTTTCTTTAAAAAAAAAAAGGGAAAAAAGTATATTTGGCCTGCCTCTGACACTCCTAAGGGCTCTGGGTACGTGTGTGCTGCGTGGAGAACGTAAAAAAATCAGACGCAGCCAGCTACGTTTTACAGCAGGCTTGCGCCACTTTCTTTCCTGCCTGTGAAATTCCTTGCTCTGCTCTAGTTATTAACTCTGCAACACTAAAGTTCTGTGACACATTTGCAGGGGCACAACACAGTTATTAAACTTATTATTAATTGAATAGACGCAGTGGGCCTTTCCTTTTAAAAAAAAGGGAAAAAAGTATATTTGGCCTGCAGGCTTGCGCCAATTTCTTTCCTGCCTGGGAAATACCTGCTCTGCAATAGTTAATAACTCTGCAACATTAAAGTTCTGTGACACATTTGCAGGGGCACAACACAGTTATTATTCATTGAATAGACGCAGTGGGCCTTTCCTTTTAAAAAAAGTGAAAAAATTATATTTGGCCTGCCTCTGTCAGTCCTAAGGGCTCTGGGTACGTGTGTGCTGCGTGGAGAACGTAAAAAAAATCAGACGCAGCCAGCTACGTTTTACAGCAGGCTTGCGCCACTTTCTTTCCTGCCTGTGAAATTTCTTGCTCTGCTCTAGTTAATAACTCTGCAACACTAAAGTTCTGTGACACATTTGCAGGGGCACAACACAGTTATTAAACTTATTATTCATTGAATAGACGCAGTGGGCCTTTCCTTTTAAAAAAAAGGGAAAAAAGTATATTTGGCCTGCAGGCTTGCGCCAATTTCTTTCCTGCCTGGGAAATCAAATCACTGGTAATACAGCATGCTGATGGGTAGGGGTAGGCCTAGAGGACGTGGACGCGGCCGAGGACGCGGAGGCCCAAGTCTGGGTGTGGGCACAGGCCGAGCTCCTGATCCAGGTGTATCGCAGCCGACTGCTGCGCGATTAGGAGAGAGACACGTTTCTGGTGTCCCGACATTCATCGCACAATTCATGGGTCCACGCGGGAGACCTTTATTAGAAAATGAGCAGTGTGAGCAGGTCCTGTCGTGGATGGCAGAAAGTGCTTCGAGCAACCTATCGTCCACCCACAGTTCTGCGCCGTCCACTGCTGCAAATCCGAATCCTCTGTCTGCTGCTCCTCCTTCCTCCCAGCCTCCTCACTCCACTCCAATGACACATGCTCAGCAGCGGGAAGACTCCCAGGAACTGTTCTCGGGCCCCTGCTCAGATTGGGCAGCAGTGGTTCCTCTCCCACCAGAGGAGTTTATCGTCACTGATGCACAACCATTGCAAAGTTCCCGGGGTCCGGGGGATGAGGCTGGGGACTTCCGCCAACTGTCTCAATACATTTCTGTGGGTGAGGAGGACGATGACGATGAGACACAGTTGTCTTGCATTCAGGTAGTAGTGAGGGCAGTAAGTCCGAGGGAGGAGCGCACAGAGGATTCGGAGGAAGAGCAGCAGGACGATGAGGTGACTGACCCCACCTGGTTTGCAACGCCTACTCAGGACAGGTCTTCAGAGGGGGAGGCAAGGGCAGCAGCAGGGCAGGTTGTAAGAGGCAGTGTGGTGGCCAGGGGTAGAGGCAGGGCCAGACCGAATAATCCACCAACTGTTTCCCAAAGCGCACCCTCGCGCCATGCCACCCTGCAGAGGCCAAGGTGCTCTAAGGTCTGGCAGTTTTTCACAGAGACGCCTGACGACCGACGAACAGTGGTGTGCAACCTTTGTCGCGCCAAGATCAGCCGGGGAGCCACCACCAACAGCCTCACCACCACCAGCATGCGCAGACATATGATGGCCAAGCACCCCACAAGGTGGGACGAAGGCCGTTCAGCGCCTCTGGTTTGCACCGCTGCCTCTCCCCCTGTGCCCCAACCTGCCACTGAGATCCAACCCCCCTCTCAGGACACAGGCACTACCGTCTCATGGCCTGCACCCACACCCTCACCTCCGCTGTCCTCGGCCCCATCCACCAGTGTCTGTCAGCGCACCGTCCAGCCGTCGCTAGCGCAACTGTTGGAGCGCAAGCGCAAGTACGCCGACACGCACCCGCACGCTCAAGCGTTAACCGTCCACATAGCCAAGTTTATCAGCCTTGAGATGCTGCCGTATAGGGTCGTGGAAACGGAGTCCTTCAAAAGTATGATGGAGGCGGCGGCCCCGCGCTACTCACTTCCCAGTCGCCACTACTTTTCCCGATGTGCCGTCCCAGCCCTGCACGACCACGTCTCCCGCAACATTGTACGCGCCCTCACCAACGCGGTTACTGCCAAGGTCCACTTAACAACGGACACGTGGACAAGCACAGGCGGCCAGGGCCACTACATCTCCCTGACGGCACATTGGGTGAATTTAGTGGAGGCTGGGACAGAGTCAGAGCCTGGGACCGCTCACGTCCTACCCACCCCCAGAATTGCGGGCCCCAGCTCGGTGCTGGTATCTGCGGCGGTGTATGCTTCCTCCACTAAACCACCCTCCTCCTCCTCCTCCGCAACCTCTGTCTCGCAATCAAGATGTGTCAGCAGCAGCAACACGTCGCCAGCAGTCGGTGTCACGCGGCGTGGCAGCACAGCGGTGGGCAAGCGTCAGCAGGCCGTGCTGAAACTACTCAGCTTAGGAGAGAAGAGGCACACGGCCCACGAACTGCTGCAGGGTCTGACAGAGCAGACCGACCGCTAGCTTGCGCTGCTTAGCCTCCAACCAGGCATGGTCGTGTGTGACAATGGCCGTAACCTGGTGGCGGCTCTGCAGCTCGGCAGCCTCACGCACGTGCCATGCCTGGCCCACGTCTTTAATTTGGTGGTTCAGCGCTTTCTGAAAAGCTACCCACGCTTGTCAGACCTGCTCGTAAAGGTGCGCCGGCTCTGCGCACATTTCCGCAAGTCCCACACGGACGCTGCCATCCTGCGCACCCTGAAACATCGCTTTAATCTGCCAGTGCACCGACTGCTGTGCGACGTGCCCACACGGTGGAACTCTACGCTCCACATGTTGACCAGGCTCTATGAGCAGCGTAGAGCTATAGTGGAATACCAACTCCAACATGGGCGGCGCAGTGGGAGGCAGCCTCCTCAATTATTTTCTGAAGAGTGGGCCTGGTTGGCAGACATCTGCCGGGTCCTTGGAAACTTTGAGCAGTCTACCCAGGTGGTGAGCGGCGATGCTGCAATCATTAGCGTCACCATTCCTCTGCTATGCATCTTGAGAAGTTCCCTGCAAAGCATAAAGGCAGATGCTTTGCGCTCGGAAACGGAGGCGGGGGAAGACAGTATGTCGCTGGATAGTCAGAGCACCCTCCTGTCTATATCTCAGCGCATTCAGGAGGAGGAGGAGGAGCATGAGGAGGATGAGGAGGAGGGGGAAGAGACAGCTTGGCCCACTGCTGATGGTGCCCCTGCTGCTTGCCTGTCATCCTTTCAGCGTGTATGGCCTGAGGAGGAGGAGGAGGAGGATCCTGAAAGTGATCTTCCTAGTGAAGACAGCCATGTGTTGCGTACAGGTACCCTGGCACACATGGCTGACTTCATGTTAGGATGCCTTTCTCGTGACCCTCGCGTTACACGCATTCTGGCCACTACGGATTACTGGGTGTACACACTGCTCGACCCACGGTATAAGGAGAACCTTCCCACTCTCATTCCCGAAGAGGAAAGGGGTTCGAGAGTGTTGCTATACCACAGGACCCTGGCGGACAAGCTGATGGTAAAATTCCCATCCGACAGCGCTAGTGGCAGAAGGCGCAGTTCCGAGGGCCAGGTAGCAGGGGAGGTGCGGAGATCGAGCAGCATGTACAGCCCAGGCAGTGCAACAGTCTTTAAGGGCCTGGACAGCTTTATGGCTCCCCACCAAGACTGTGTCACGGCTCCCCAGTCAAGGCTGAGTCGGCGGGAGCACTGTAAAAGGATGGTGAGGGAGTACGTAGCCGATCGCACGACCGTCCTCCATGACGCCTCTGCCACCTACAACTGCTGGGTGTCGAAGCTGGACACGTGGCCTGAACTAGCGCTGTATGCCCTGGAGGTGCTTGCTTGTCCTGCGGCTAGCGTTTGTCGGAGAGGGTGTTTAGTGCGGCTGGGGGAATCATCACAGATAAGCGTACCCGCCTGTCAACCGACAGTGCCGACAGGCTAACACTCATCAAGATGAACAAAGCCTGGATTTCCCCAGACTTCTCTTCTCCACCAGCGGACAGCAGCGATACCTAAGCAATACGTAGGCTGCACCCGCGGATGGAAGCATCGTTCTCTCTCACCATCCAAAACGGGGACATTTCTGCTTCATCAATCTGTGTATAATATTCCTCCTCCTCCTGCTCCTCCTCCTGAAACCTCACGTAATCACGCTGAACGGGCAATTTTTCTTAGGACCACAAGGCTCACTCATATAATTTTTCTAAACATTTTTTATACGTTTTAATGCTCTTAAAAGCGTTGGAACTTTAACTTGAAACAATTTTTCGTTAAACTGGGCTGCCTCCAGGCCTAGTTACCACTTAAGCCACATTAACCAAAGCGATTAATGGGTTTCACCTGCCATCTTGGTTGGGCATGGCCAATTTTTACTGAGGTACATTAGTACTGTTGGTACACCAATTTTTTGGGGCCCTCACCTACAGTGTAATCATAGCAATTTGTATGTTCTTCGCCTGCACTCATGGTACAGAAAGGTGTGTGGGGTTGGCCTACACTTTAGCTACATAAATGTAACTTGGGCCTTGGCTATACTGCAGCTACTGAAATGGAACTAAGACTGCGCTCCCACTATACTGCTGCTTCGGAATTGTTCCTGGGGCCTGTGTAGGCTGCTACTATTACTTAAATGGAACTTAGACTATGCTCCTCCTATACTGCTGCTTCGGAATTGTTACTGGGGCCTGTCTTGAGTGCTACTATTACTGAAATGGAACAAAGACTGCGCTCCCACTATACTGCTGCTTCGGAATTGTTACTGGTGCCTGTCTTGAGTGCTACTATTACTTAAATGGAACGAAGACTGCGCTCCCACTATACTGCTGCTTCGGAATTGTTACTGGGGCCTGTCTTGAGTGCTACTATTACTGAAATGGAACTAATACTGTGCTCCCTCTATAATGCTGCTAGTGATATGTTAGTGGGGCCTGTCCTAATGCTACGGCTGAAATGTTACGAATTATCGGCTCTGCCTATACCGCTGCTAATAGTATGTCTCTGGGGTGTGGAAACAGAGGCTTCCCAAAGACATGATGGCGGCGAGGCCATTTCCCACCAACGCGGTTACTCTTAAGGTGCATATAACCACGGACACGTGGAGAGGACACGTAGTGCCTCAAAAACATCCCCCGCCACGGCCCACTTAATCCTGGCCACATTCCGAAAACCAACTAAATAAAACCGCGCTACTAGGTCCGCAGTCACCACCACATTACCACCAACGCGGTTACTGTTAAGGTGCATATAACCACGGACACGTGGAGAGGACACATAGTGCCTCAAAAACATCCCCCTCCACCTCCAACAATGAAAACATTCTTGGCAAATGCCTTTGCATTGGTTCGTCTGGTGGCAGTCCAAGAATTTCACCTTTACCGACACAACAAGAGAGCCCCCCCCTCCATCCCCCCGCCACGGCCCACTTAATCCTGGCCACATTCCGAAAACCAACAAAATAAAACCGCGCTACTAGGTCCGCAGTCACCACCACATTACCACCAACGCGGTTACTGTTAAGGTGCATATAACCACGGACACGTGGAGAGGACACGTAGTGCCTCAAAAACATCCCCCGCCACGGCCAACTTAATCCTGGCCACATTCCGAAAACCAACAAAATAAAACCGCGCTACTAGGTCCGCAGTCACCACCACATTACCACCAACGCGGTTACTGTTAAGGTGCATATAACCACGGACACGTGGAGAGGACATGTAGTGCCTCAAAAACATGCCCCGCCACGGCCAACTTAATCCTGGCCACATTACGAAAACCAACAAAATAAAACCGCGCTACTAGGTCCGCAGTCACCACCACATTACCACCAACGCGGTTACTGTTAAGGTACATATTACCAGTCTGACTAGGGCATGCAGACACCTTGACAGAATGAATAGTGTGTGGCACATAGGTTCCCCATTGCTATGCCCACGTGTGCAGCTCCAGATGGCGGTGGCACAGGATTATATTTCTCATTGCTTCTGTACAGCATTGTGGGGTATCGCCCCACCACTTTTAAAGAGGGTCGCTGCCTAGCCGTGCCAACCCTCTGCAGTGTGTGCCTGCAGTTCCTCCTCATGGCAGACGCACTTATAAATAGACATGAGGGTGGTGTGGCATGAGGGCAGCTGAAGGCTGCGCAGGGACAGTTTGGTGTGCGCTGTGGACACTGCGTCTTGCAGGGGGGAGGGGAGTTGGGCAGCATGTAACCCAGGAGAAGTGGCAGCAGAGTGTCATGCAGGCAGTGATTGTGCTTTGTTGTAGGTAGTGTGGTGCTTAGCTAAGGTATGCCATGCTAATGAGGGCTTTTCAGAAGTAAAAGTTGTTGGGAGGGGGGGGGCCCACTCTTGCCGCTATTGTGGCTTAATAGTGGGACCTGTGAACTTGAGATGCAGCCCAACATGTAGCCCCTCGCCTGCCCTATCCGTTGCTGTGTCGTTCCCATCACTTTCTTGAATTGCCCAGATTTTCACACATGGAAACCTTAGCGAGCATCGGCGAAATACAAAAATGCTCGGGTCGCCCATTGACTTCAATGGGGTTCGTTATTCGAAACGAACCCTCGAGCATTGCGAAAATTTCGTCCCGAGTAACGAGCACCCGAGCATTTTGGTGCTCGCTCATCTCTACTTGAAATGGTTCACCTGCTGTGAGTTGTTGTTCTAAATTTGGCCAGCTAATGTCTTTTGGGGGTGAACTCCAATATTTTATTTGTTTAATTAAAATTGTGTGGCAATATGCTGAAATCCTAGGTACTCCCTTACCCCCTCTTTTACTTGGAGCATATAATATTGATGCTGCTACCTTTGGTTGCTTATCATCCGGATACATTTTTGTAGCTGTTTCTGAAGTAGATTTATTAACTTTAAGGGAATGGGGAATATCATTATACACAAGATGTAGAGAACCCTTGAAAGTATCATTATTTTGTACAAAATAATTCTGCCTAGCCAGGAGGGTGTTGTCCTCGTGAAACTTCTCAGCTTTTCTTGTAGGGTGTTCGTTAGTGGGTCTAGGTTCACTTCTGGCATCTTTTCCAGCAGATATGAAAGTTTTATCCTTAGATTTCGAATTTCAGATTCCTTCCACACAAAAGGAAATTGCCTTTTAATGATCTCTTTGAGGGTATTAGTTGCTAATATTTGAGATTTATTAGGGTTTACCTTATAATAGGAGACCCTTCCAAATTTTTCTAATAAGGTGGATACTTCTCTTAAAGAATCAAGTGAATCAGTTAGTAGTAGAATGATGTCATCTGCAAATAATCCTATTTTATGTTGCCTGTAAGACATTTGTATTTCTCTTATTTTACTGTTAGGTCTTATAGCTTCTACTAAGGTTTCTAATGTCAGGATAAATAGGATGGGTGACAAAGGGCAGCCTTGTCGTGTCCTATTTGTTATGCTAAAACAGCTTGACAGCACTCCGTTTATTAACACCTTTGCCATTGGTGCTATATACAATGCTTTTATTGCATCTAGGTTCTGCCCCTTAAATCCAAATTTCTCCAATACTGCGAATGCATAATCCCATTGTATCCTATGGAACGCCCTCTCCACATCCAGGGTGAGAAACAATGAAGGCGCTTGCAGGGTCTCTGCTTTGGACATAAAATCAATGACACGTCTTGCCCAATCTGAGGCCTGTTGACCCTTTCTGAATCCCACCTAATCACTATGTATGATAGTAGGAATTATGTTTAACAATCTTTGGGCTAGGATTTTAGCATGTAGTTAAGTGTCACTATTAAGCAACGAAATTCGTCTGACGTTTACCGGGAAGGTTGGGGTTTTACCTAGTTTAGTGATTGCTGGTATTGTTGTCTGCAGCATTTCTTTCGGTAGTTTCCCTGTTTTCCCAGCTTCGTTTTTGATAGTACTCATTCGAGAACCCATTGGGTCCCGGGGCTTTATCTTTTTTGGATATATTTATGGCCTCTAAAATCTTTTGTGGGAGGATATGTGAGTTTAGAAATTTACTCTGTTCCAAGGTTAGTAAGGGTAGTTGTATAGAATCAAGGAATGCTTTTATTGTCTCCTTGAAGGGTTGGACTACCTCAGGATCATTTCCCAGGTTGTATAGCTTTTTGTAAAAATTGCACAACATTCCTGTAGAAGACAAGAAAAAATCCTCCTGCGCTCTTTTTTTGGGGCTTTTTGCGATCCAAAATAGGAACTTCCAGATCACCGAAATATACAATTAAGTATATTTTTATTCATACAATAAAATTATGTCAGTCTTGCAACGCGTTTCGGCGCTATTAAGAGCGCCTTTTTCAAGCATAACATCACACAATACTAGTTGCTTTATATAGAGTCACTTACATTTCCTCCATGTGCGGAGTCCGGGGCTCGCGGCATGGGACGCCGGTCTCGTCGCTGCTGACGTAACCATTCATGCGACGGCAATTTTGATATGACGGCTCTAGTGAATGAAGTTACGCTATTGGCGTAGCTACGTTAAACACTTACGTAGTTTGCGTAACTCCGTCCCTATGCGCTGGGCTCCGGACTCCGACTGGAGAGCATGCATTTATAGTTCCGCTGTCTGCGGTTTTACCTTCAATACAATAAGGATAAGATTACATCATAACAATATTTATTGTGGTAAAATTATGATCGAAAAAATTATGAAAAAAAATTGGGAAATTTTGATGAAAGACCCCATACTTTATAAAGCGATCCAAAATAAACCAAAAATAGTGTACTGTAGAAACAAAACCCTACATGCCGCGTCCCATGCCGCGAGCCCCGGACTCCGCACATGGAGGAAATGTAAGTGACTCTATATAAAGCAACTAGTATTGTGTGATGTTATGCTTGAAAAAGGCGCTCTTAATAGTGCCGAAACGCGTTGCAAGACTGACATAATTTTATTGTATGAATAAAAATATACTTAATTGTATATTTCGGTGATCTGGAAGTTCCTATTTTGGATCGCAAAAAGCCCCAAAAAAAGAGCGCAGGAGGATTTTTTTCTTGTCTTCTACAGATTGTATTTTCCCCATTGCAAGGTGTATCACCTACTGGGGTTTTTTCTACTGCTGCATCTCCTTCAAGGATTATTGGGGATTTTTTGCAAGAAGAAACATCTTTAGTCCTACAGGCTAACGGGGATCATCGGTGCAAGCGGGTTCTTTGCGTCTACGAAGAATCCCGCTGTGCACCAGGTGAGTAAAAATCCCCTTTAGTTCGGTTTTTTGTGTGGTGGCGCGGATCTATATTTGTGACAACATTCCTGTGATATCCTTAGGATTACAACTCTTGTGTTTGGATTTAGGCTCTATTAAGTAGGGGACCTTTGCTGTTATTCTTATTTGTTAAACTTTGCGTGCCATCAGCCTGATAAATTTGTTATGGGACACACAGTATGATATATTAAGTGTCTTTATCTGCCTATCATGGTCTGTCATCATAAGATCCCTAAGCTCATGACGCTTTTTCATTAGATCATTATGTCAAGCCTCAGTAGGTAGTACTCTTATCTGACTCTCTATCTCTTTAATCATTGCTGTGAGGGGGGCTATTTTCTTGTTTTTTTCTCTTTTATAGATAGATTCCTGTTGGATCATGATTCCTCTGATTACAGATTCATGAGCATTCCACGATACAAATGAATCGATATCTGGCAGATCATTTAGTGCAAAATATTCCTGTATAGATTTTTTGACCTTTTTCTGGTGCACAGGAATCCCCATTAAGTAGGTATTATTTCTCCAGATCTTATTTACATGGTTGGCCTTAGACAGTGTTAATATCAATAGGACCAGGGCATGTTCTGACCACGACATTGTACCATATAGAAGCTTTTTTCATCCTCTGCACCAGGAAAAAAACAACCAAAACTTGTCAGTTCTGGAAAAGTTTCTATACCTAGATGAATAGAATTACTATTCTCTAGATTGAGTGTTAAGGCATTGTAACATATCATATAATTCCTCATTGGCTATCCAAAAAGACAATGAGGGTGCAGACATCCTGCCCTGCCCTCTAGAGTCTACCTCTCTGCCTGCCACTAAGTTGAAGTCTCCGCGTATCAGTAGGGGACCTTCTTAATTTTCCTCATGACTTTGTTTAGAAATCTGACCAGTGACAAGTTTGGAGCATAAATATTTGCTATTGTCAGCATTAGGCCATTTATTTTGCTTACCAGGAAAAGATATCTGCCTCCCCATCTGCCTCCAAGTCCATTAATTGAAAATCTTGTGTTTCTTACAGCCACTAGAACCCTGGGCTTCTTCTTTTCTGCATCTGTGATATAAATTGTGGAGTATTGAGGATGAGAGAATTTGGGACAGCAGCTTTTTTCAAATTGCGTTTCCTGAACACATAATATTGCTGCGTTGTTGGAAGTAGCTTCTTACATATAGTTGATCTTTTAAATGGAGAGTTTAAGCCTTTTGCATTTATCGATATGAGGTTTATATTCATGGTGGGTTTCTGATGAGCTGCTGAGGAGTTTGCGCTTTTGGTTCCTTTTGGTTGTTTGCCTGGAGGATTTTCTTGTTTGACTTTTCTTTCTAGACCTCTGATCGAGGGGTTTTCAGAAAAGGGGAAGATTCTGTTTGGGTTAGGGTAGAGTTGTTATCTCTGGGAATAACAGGTATCAGGATTTGGAAGTATCTGGAGGATACTAACAATCAAGTCCTCTTCTCGCTGAAGCATACACTCTGCCTCTTGCCAAAAGGGTCTTTTGAGGGAAAAGGAATTTCAATCAGGTTTGGATGATGATCTCCTCCTTTGTAGCTCCAGAATTTGGACCTTTTCTTCATAATCTCAAACTTTCTTTGGTGCTTTAGCAAGTGGGGATTTGTTGCTGCCTGCTTCCTGGAGCTGGCTTGGATCTGCTTTGCTATACCTGACTGATTCGAGATGGACTCTGTCATCTGTGATCCTGTAAGCCCCAGCTTTGGACTACTTTCAACCCTTTTTCTGAGTTAGTGATGACATGGTTTTTCCCATCTTTAGAGATTATCAATTTAAAGGGGAACCCCACTTACACAATATGTTGTTCTCGCAGAGAATATTCGTAATCTGTGTGTACTTTTTCCTAGCCATCATGGTTGCTTGAGACAAGTCAGCAAAGAGTTTGGTGTTTTCTTAAGGATACAGGAGGGCTTTTAGTTTCCTGGCCACAAACATTAATCTGTCCTTTGTATGGTAAAAGTAGACACGCACTAGGCAGGTTTTTTTTTTTTTTATAAATCAAATTTTATTAGTTTTGTAGGAATACACATAGAAATACGTGCCAGTACAAATCATGGTGAGAAATACAGGTATCAACTGTGAGGGACCTACATCGCCTCTCCAATAACGGTTAGAGCCAAAATACCACATATATCTTAATGCGCAGTCCAGGAGGGTGAGGGCTTCCTCAAGTAGTTAGGAATTAAATGTATTTCTTCTAATTAGGAGGCTCTGGTTAGGATGGGGTGTCAATGTTTCCACTTAGCCACCTCTTAATTTTCGTACAGGGCATGACAGACAATATGGGGGGGAACAGTTAAGTGGGTACATGAGACGGGGATGAACAGGGGGGAGGAAGGGGAGTGTGGTAGGGGAGATGGGGAGGGGGACACTCTGCACTTCTTCAGACCAACCTCACTCTAAAGAGTCATGTCGTCGTAGATTCACTCAGAAGAATACCATTTATCTTATCACGTAAGACTTTGAGCATCTGAGGGCAATCTAAGGCAGTCTACTGTCACAGAGATCTGGGGGGGCAATCGCTTACAGAAGGCTGGAGAGTGCACCCGTGTCTTAGTGCAGATGATCTGGGTCAGCTTTCCTGTACGCATGCCAGGGTTCCCAAATCTCAAGGAATCTGTCATGTGTTCCGTTTGACCAGCTGGATAGCTCCTCTAAATTTGCTAGCATTTCAACTTTGGACTTCCATAAGGCCGCCGTGGGAGGCTCTTTCTGTTTCGACAGCAGTGGAATAAGAGATTTTGCAGAATCGATCAGCATAGCGACCAGTTTGTGTTTGTATGGGTGAAAATCAGGGGTAGGTCTCCACAGGAACACCACATCAGGGGAGAGCACCAAGTCAGGTAGGAATTTTTTTAGCACGACAGCCAGATCTCTCCAGAAAGAGATTATGATCGGGCATTCCCACCAAATATGGAGGTAAGAGCCCGCGGCTTCCTCACATCTCCAACACACGTCCTCCGCCATCAATCTATGATCAAATAACCACTGCGGTGTTCTGTACCATCGCGCCAGGAGTTTGTAGTGTGACTCCTGGGCGGTGACGCAGGGTGAAAGTCCAAATGCTGTCCTCAAGATCGACCTGGTCTCGCTTTCTGAAAGGGTGATGTGAAGATCCATTTCCCAGGAGATGAGGAAGGCAGGTTTTGTATATGAGGGGCGGGATACAAACTTTTTGCGAAGGAGAGATATTCTTCTCAGGGAGGGGTTAAGTGGGGAACTAATTGCTGTTTCAAAGGGGGTGAGTGGCCTGGGGGGACCATGAGTTTTCCGATAGTCGCTTAAGACCCTCTTTACGTGGGTCGTTACTAGGAAGGGGAGGGGGCGATCAGGCAGGAGATCTTCTACTTGTGTGAGGTGGGCCTCCTGATTAAGAGCAGGGACATCTCGGAAACGCTTGTTGGAGAGCATCCTCCACATCCGTGTTGAGCAAGGGTCAAGAGAGAGGCCCATGAATTTATATAAAGCTGAAAGGGGCGTACACGGAGAGGGAGGAGGAGCCAAGGTTCCTCCTAGAGTGGCCCAGGAACCCATTGCTCCCTCCAGGAGGGGATTTTTCTTTCGGTCTCTACCGCTCATCTTTTCAGGAAACCATAGGTCTTCTATCAGGGTAGGGCCGTAGGAGCCTTTTGCGAGGCGTTGTAAGAGTGGGTCTCTTATGGGTTGTGTAAGCTCCATCCAATGATTTAGGAGGTTAGCAAGGTAAAACTCTCTTGGGCAGGGGAGGTCCACCCCTCCTTCCGTGCGTCTTTTGGTCAACAGGCAATATGCCAGTCTGGGCCTTCTTCCTCTCCATAGGTATCTAGAGAACAATGTGCGAAGTGCTTTAAAAAAGCTGTAAGGGAGGGAGATAGGAAGAAGTCTCATTTTGTAAAGGATTATGGGGATAACATAGGACTTTAATATATTCTTGCGTCCCAGCCATGAGATAAAAGGGAGGTCATATGAGCGTAGTAGTTTCTTAATTCTGGGTATGATGGGAAGGAAGTTTGTCGCGTAGAGATCTTCTGCTTTCTTGGAGAGCTTTATACCCAAGAAATCAATTGCCGTGTCGGACCATGCAAAGGGGGATACTTTTTTAATCTCATTAAATCTTTTGGGGGTGATAGAGACGTTTAAGGCTACAGATTTGGTAAGATTAATTTTAAAGTTGGATAGGTCTCCAAATTTCTCCAGCATCGATACGAGGTGGGGGAGCCCCTCCTTCGGGTTAGTGATGAAAAAAATAATATCATCGGCGTAAGCCGTCGTTGAGAGCGTAGCGCTCTCAATTTTAAGTCCCTGTATGCCAGGGTCTAATCTAACTTTTTGGAGAAAGGGCTCCAGGGCCAGTATAAAGAGTGTGGGAGAGAGGGGACACCCCTGCCTAGTGCCATTTCCTATTTCAAAGGGAGGGGAGAGTGAGCCGTTGATCTTAAGTCTCGCATGGGGTGTAGCATAGAGCGAGAAGATCGCTTCCACGAAATTGGGGGGAATGTTAAAATGCAGCAGGACTTGCTTCATGTATAACCAATTAACTCGATCAAACGCCTTTTCGGCGTCAGTGCCTACTAAGGCGAGTGATATGTTTTGCTTTTGGGCAAATCTGGCTGCGTGCAAGAGTCTAAGACAGCTGTCTCTCCCCTCCCTCCCCTGTACAAAGCCCGTCTGCTCCGGATTAATCAAGGTGCTGATAAATTTTCCTAAACGTTTTGTCAAAATTTTGGCCCACAGCTTCATGTCGAAGTTGATCAGGGAGATGGGGCGGTAGCTTCCGCAAGCTTCGGGGTCTTTGTTTTCCTTATGCACAAGGGTAATATGCGCTTCTTGCGCTTGTCTAGGCAGGGGGGTCCCGCTCAGGAGAGCATTGTATAGCTCGACTAGTCTGGGAATGAGGGAGGTACCCAGGGCCTTATAGTAAATAAGGGGGAAGCCATCTGGTCCCGGGCTTTTGCCCGGGGGAGATGAGTTTATGAGGTCCTGTATCTCTTGCGGGGTAATTGGAGATAGGAGGGAAGTGGTCGCCTCATCAGGGATTTTAGGGAGGTTTAGCTCTTTAAGGAAGAGGTCGATTTGATTTTTTAAGGCCGATCTCTCAGCAGAAGTAGGCGGATCTTTGAGATTGTATAGGCGGTGGTAGAAGGACTGAAATTCATTAGCAATGTCAGGGGTGGATATGACTCTTGGGCCTATAGGGGGTTTAATTGCTTTTATGAGGTTCCTTGTTTGGGCTTTTTTAATCAGGGATGACGTGAATTTGCTACCCTTGTTGCCCTGGGCATACGAGATGTGTCTAAGGTAGAGATGTTTTTTGTTGTACCTAACCTCTAGCAGAAGTTTGAGATCGGACCGGAGGGAAGTGAGTTTTTCTGCAGCTGCTACACTCTGTGAGAGCTTGGTCAAGCGCTCTAATTTTGCGATTTGAGCAAGCTTCTCGTCAATATCTTTCTGTTGTTTTTTTTTTGCTTTCGAGCCTGCAGAGATCAAAAGCCCCCTCATGTAGGCCTTGTGGGCCTCCCACACCATCGGGACTGAGATATCTGCTGAGGAGTTGAGATGGAAGTATTCTTCCAATGCTTTGTTAAGCTGGGACCTATCCTCCGCTGAGTCGAGGAGGGTGGGATTAAGTCTCCACCTCCATTCACGGGGAAGGGACCCTGGGAGATTGAGTGACAGGTGAACTGGGGCATGATCCGACAGGGCAATGGCATCTATTGAAACTTTTTTTGTGTGTTGTAGGAGGGAGGAGGATATAAAAATATAGTCCAAGCGCTGGAAGGAGGAGTGGACCTGCGAAAAAAAGGTATAGTCCTTGGAGGACAGGTTAGAATACCTCCATGCGTCAATGATCTCAAGTTGCTCAAAGTACCTACACAGTTTGCTTAATTTTTTTTGTGATATCTGGGACTTTCCTGATGATGAGTCTACAGGGGGGGAGATGGTGAGATTTAAGTCCCCTCCTAAAATGACTTCGCCCGATGCAAAGATTTTAAGTGTTTCCAGTTGTTTTATGAGCCATTCTATTTGGTCCTTGTTAGGGGCATAGAGATTGGCAAGGGTTACTTTAGTTTCGTTTAGGTATCCTCTCAAAAATAGAACTCTGCCCTCCTCATCTGCGTAGCGGGCCTCACAAGTAAACTTCAGAGACCTGTGGATCAGAGTGGACACTCCTTTTGAGGCGGAGGAGGGGTGGGAGCTATGGAACGCCATCGGGAACTGACCCCCCTGTAGAGCTAGGCATCTGTCCCCTTTAAAGTGGGTCTCCTGTAAAAACACCACCCCCGAACCATACCTTTTTAGCAGAAGAGCCACATGGTGCCTTTTGTTGGGAGAGTTCAGTCCATTGGTGTTGAAGGTAGTAAATAGTAGAGGTTTTGTCATCGCAGGCCCGTAGGAGCGGTCAGTGGTATCCTAGAGGAATAGTAGAAAAGGGAGACAAGTTTGTGTGAGTAAGATCTTAGTGATTCAAGCCTATGCCTCTGGCTCCCGGAGGGGCTTGTGAGCGAGGGGGGACGGAGGGGGAGTGCAGAGAGACAAAGGAAAAAACACCGGGTAAACACAAAAGGGAAGAACAAATACTAACAGATATGTCGCAAACCATGACACAGAAATTGAAAATTGAGTCAGCGGGTCCCAGTATTGTAGACCCCGCTGAGGGAGGGGATTGGGGGCGAGTTGGGTGTACCTTACCAGAAGGATCACCAACTACACAAATAACAGCCTGATCAGGTAGGCACCCCCAGGAATCCAGTACTAGTGGCAAATGCCGAGGGCATTTGTGCGCTGTGGGGAGAAAAGAACTCAACAATGCAGTAACTTGAGTGCAGCACAGATAACAGGAATAACATAATCTAGCACTCTAGTCGGAGCGTATGAAGGCATTAATAAACGGTACTTCAGGACGTAATAAAACGTGAAGAGCGTCCGTTGATGAACGGAATAGAAAATAGAGTGTCTCTCTCCCTCTCAGCCGTCAGGATCAGCAGGAGAGTCCTTTGTTTTCTTTTTTTTGCCTCTGGGTGATTTGGAACTGCCCGCTGGCTGCCAAACCTCTGGCGGGGCTAATTTAGGGAGCTTAGGAAACTCCGGTAAGGGCATCCAGCTTGGTAAATCTATCGGGTCCATCTCGAGGTGTTCCCAGGAGTCACTAAGGTCGGCAGGGGTACGGATCAGTAATCTGCGGCCCTTGTAGAAGATATTAATACCAAAGGGAAAGAGCCACGCGTAGCGGATGTCCCTTGCTCTGAGGACTTCCAACAACGGGCGCATGGCTCGCCTTTTTGCAAGGGTTGCGGGTGAAAGATCTTGAAAGATCTGTACCAGAGAGTCACCATAAGAGAGGTCTTTATGTTGTCTGGCAGCTTTAAGGACAGCGGACGTATCCTGAAAGGTAAGGAGTCTGCAGAAGACGTCCCTGGGGGGCTTTGTGGGGGGGGGGGGGAAGGGGTCTAAGAGCCCGGTGGATGCGCTCCACAGAAATCGTCGCTGCTGTATCTTGACCGAGTAATTGAGCGAATATTTCCGCGGCAACTTTAGGCAGAGCTTCTGCCGCCCAGGATTCTGACAGTCCTTTAAAGCGGACATTACATCTCCGATTTCTATTCTCCAGGTCTTCCTGGAGAATGAGGGCTTTGTTTAAATTAGTGTGCTGTTCCTTTAAAACGGCAGCCATAGCCAGAGCATGGGATGTGATTGAGGTAGATGCAGCTTCCAGCTCCTCTACCCTGCCGCCCATCTGTCTTATATCCTCTTTTATTTCAGACAGTTCACTTATCAGAGGGCGCAGGGCAGTGGACAGGAGCTCCTTCATAAACCCCCGAGACACAGCTGCAGAGTCCTCTTCATCAGAGGATGAGTCACCCTCCCCCTCCTTACTGTGTGCAGCAGTAGCCTCCGGAGCCGGTGCCATCTTGCTGGGGGGGGGGGGGGGGGTGCGGAGAGCGGGAGCTCCGTTCTTTGAGGAAGCGCTGCATCCCTGTCTGGCTTTTTGCTGTCCTCGGCGTGCTGGTGAGTTCCCCTCCTTTTTCCTTCATTTGTTTAGGCATTTTGCCGCTGTGGTTGCGTCTGAGGGATCCCTGAAGGTGCTGTTCTGTGGGAGCTCCGGTCCTAAGCGGCCATTTTGCTTCCCAGTCAGGCTCCGCCCCCCCACTAGGCAGGTTTTTAGTAATCATCTTTGGTCATGGAAACCTATGTGCTTTATCCACAATGTGTTCTTCCTGCGAGGTTTCAGAGAGCAAAGTTTTACCTAGACCTTGTACGTAGTCTCTGTTGCTGGTTGCACTATCTCTGCTATTCCTCGTATTTTATACTGTTGCAACAGTTACGATCCTCTACATCCACCATTTTATTTTTTACTGCCTCAAGTTCCTCCACTAGCCTATACTGGTCATTATGTGAGTTGGTTATTTCACTCTTTTTTTCACATGATTCCTCCCATTTCTTCTATTAATTTGTTAGTGGGAGTAGGCACAGCTCTCAGTTTTTTTTGTAGGGATTTTTTAATGCTAGGGACATCTCTTTTATAAAACATTCAGATGCAGCCTAATCTGAGCAGTTGATATTCAGTATTGGGTCTCTTTCTTTTGGAATCACTTTGCTGCTCCATTCTCCTCATTGTGGGGACTGTCTGCATAACATTCACTTCTGTGCCTGTATTAAGAGATAGCTGCTTCCCTTCCTCCTTAATGTGTCCTCTTCTTCTGCTCTCTGGTACGTCAAAATTCTTCTTTTCAACTTGCTTAACTGTTGCTTGTAGATGTCTCTTTAAGCGAGGCTCAGTCCTCTGCTTCTGCTCACACCGCCATCCAGGCCATGCACCCTTTAGAAATGTTCTTGACATGAGGTTTTTGCATGCGTTTTGACAAATTCTTGACTATTTCTTAAAAGAGAAAAGGCTCTTTTAAAAAGCCCCCTAGATAATTCTGCGAGACCAGCACCATACATATATTTATCACTGCAGAACCCATCTAAGCCGTGCCCTGATTGAGCAACGTAGTAACAGGCATAAACAGCAGTTGCCAAATACACTCTCTGGGAGAACATTTCTAACGTGTCATATCTTTGCACTGTCTAAAGTGTAATCGTACTTTAATTTTCTAGTACCTGAATTTAACAGGTACACCCTGGTCTGAAAAAATGGTTATTGTAATGGAGTCAAAATGCAGTTTCACAAAGGTATGTAATCCAGTTGAGCGTAGTGCACTGTGACAATATTGTTTTTCCCGCTGATTTCAACGGTTCTTAAAAGCTGAACAAAGCTATCACCCACAAACTGATGTTGTATTATATCAGAGTACACAAATAATGTGTAAAAACCACCTTTTATATCAGCATATTGTTTCTTCTTTTCTGCTGTTATACTTATAGCTGTTTTGATATACTCAGGTAGGCCTAATGAAACCAATAATCTGTGTCCAGACCCAAACCACATTGTTAGTGATTTGGTAACGGCAAGTGTGTTTTTTTTACCTCATTGTAGCACAGTTTAACCCTTTAGTGACCAAACTTTTTTGCTTTTTTCCATTTTCGTTTTTTCCTCTCGTCTGTTAAAAAATCGTAACTCCTTTATTTATCCTTTGACCTAGCCATATGAGGGCTTGTTTTTTGCAGGATGAGTTGTATTTTTCAATGGTACTATTTAATGTACCATAAAATGTACTGAAAAACTTTTAAAAAATTCAAAGTTGAGAGAAAGGGAAAAAGACTGACATTCCACCATTTTTCAGTGCGTCTTGTTTCTACAGCGCATAAACTGCAACAAAAATGATATGATAACTTTATCCTATGGGTCAGTACAATTACTAGGAAACCAAACTTGTATTATTTGTTTTTTTTTGCTGTACTACTTATAATTCTTTTTTATAAGATATTAAATTTTTTAAAATTATTTTCTCTCCATCTTCTGCGCACAATAACTTTTTTATTTTTCCGCCGATATAGTTGTTTGAGGGCTCATTTTGTGCATTACGTCCTGTAGTTTTCATTGATACCATATTAGAATTCATTTTTATGGCTTTTTATTAGATTTTTCTTGGCGACAGGATGACCAAAAAAGCGCATTTCTGGAGTTTAAATTTTTTTTTTTTGGATGACGTTCACCGCACACATTAAATAATGCATTACTTTGATAGATCGGACTTTTATGGACGCAGCAATACGCATATGGCAAAAAGGGGGGGGGGGTGAACTTTTATTACTTTAAAAAAAAAAAATTAATAAAACTTTATTGTTCTTATTTTTACTTTTCTTTTAGTCCTTCTAGGGGACCACAACATGCAATACTGGGATCACTTATGCAGTATGATGTAAAGCCATAGCATTACATCATACTGCATTCTGACAGGCAGTCTATCAAGCCACCTCACAGGGATGGCTTAATAGGCATTCTGCCTTGACAGCCATGAGATCTTTCAGAAGGACCCCGGCTGCAATGACACCCACACAGCTCTCCCAATATCACTGCGGGGGGACCGTATGGGACTGCCGAACATTGGGGACTTAAATGCCGCTGTCAGATTTGACGGCAGCATTTAAAGGGTTAACAGTCCTGATCGGCCGCATCGCCGAATGGGGCTGTTGGCCACAGGTATCCGCTGTAATAAACAGCTAACACCTGCGATGTATCGAAGGAGATAGCAGTGCTATCTCCCTCCATATACGTCCTGCAACGGCAGGACGTTAAAACACAATAGCATGGTCACTAAGGGGTTAAGGAACTTCATCTGTTATCCTCAAATTTTTGATTCATTCATTCATTCATGGCTCGATAATGCTGAAATAAAATTTGCCCTTTGCATAATATTCCTTAAGCGCATTGCCGTATTTAGCAATGAAAAAGTTGCCTTCATATGGCTCAATCATTTCTCATGTATGGGGTTACTGTATTTTAGTTAGCTCTACTTCTTAACCCCCTGAGAGGTATACTGGCTTTGCAAATTTCGTGGTATTGGTAGAAATTGTGTTTTCAGGGTAAATTTTGGAGGAGGCATTGTTAGAGAGAGTTATATAAAACGACCCAGACTCCATGAATTATAGGACGTCAGCTGTTTTTTCCAGCTGTTAAATTTTGTCGGGTAACTGAGCTACTTTACAAAATACAATATTTTATCGTTGGTTTATTTCTTTTTCAGTATTTCTTTCGACCTTGTAGACGCCGTTTGCATTCGGGGGTACTCTTTGTATCTCCTTTTTATAAAATGATCCCTCTACAGGTTCTGCTCAAATCAGCTAAGTTATAGAGGGGATTTTGGAATCTAGTATTGACAGCGATGATGGCAAGAAATTCTTCAGTGTAAGTTTGTTCATAACTAGAGATAAGCGAGCACCAAAATGCTCAGGTGCTCGTTACTCGAGTCGAACTTTCCGCGAAGTCAATGGGTGACTCGAGCATTTTTGTATATCGCCGATGCTCGCTAAGGTTTTCATTTGTGAAAATCTGGGAAGTTCAAGAAAGTGATGGGAACGATACAGAAACGGATAGGGCAGGCGAGGGGCTACATGTTGGGCTGCATCTAAAGTTCCCAGGTCCCACTATTAAGCCACAATAGCGGCAAGAGTGGGCCCCCCCCTCCCAACAATTTTTACTTCTGAAAAACCCTCATTAGCAAGGCATACCTTAGCTAAGCACCACACTACCTCCAACAAAGCACAATCACTGCCTGCATGACACTCCGCTGCCACTTCTCCCGGGTTACATGCTGCCCAACCCCCCCGCACGGCCCAGTGTCCACAACGCACACCAAAGTGTCCCTGCGCAGCCTTCAGCTGCCCTCATGCCACACGCTGGCCTCATAGCCACACCACCCTCATGTCTATTTATAAGTGCGTCTGCCATGAGGAGGAACCGGAGGCACACACTGCAGAGGGTTGGCAGGGCCAGGCAGCGACCCTCTTTAAAAGGGGCGGGGCGATAGCCCACAATGCTGTACAGAAGCAATGAGAACTCCAATCCTGTGCCACCTCCGTCAGGAGCTGCAAACGTGGGCATAGCAATGGGGAATCCATGTGCCACACAGTATTCATTCTGTCAAGGTGTCTGCATAGCTCAATCCACACTGCAAGGGGAAAGCCGTCAGCGCTCTGCCCCCTACCCAAGTCAGTCAGTGCCTTTGTGCCAGACAGGTCAAACACCGCAATGGGAACTAAGTTTGCACCAACAGCATAGGGGGGTCGTAGGAAACCCAAGACATGAACAAAAAATTGATCTGAGCGGCCAAACATGGCAGACTTGCACTGCGCCCACGGCATAGGCCTCGGCCCACAGATTCAGCAATCCTAGGCTGGAAGCAGACTTTCACTGCACCCAGGACATAGGCCTCTGCACAAACCCTCAGCAATCGCGTGCCTACAGCGGACTCCAATGCTAGCGTAGCTGTGCACGTCTCATTAGCGCTGTATTGATCCTGTAGTTTGTCCCAATGCAGTGCCCCGGATAGTAGAGCTAATGTCAGATTAAATACAGCTGGGCTTTGGCCCACACTGCATGCCCCAGTCAGACTGGGGTTATTTATAAGTAGACACAGGCAGGTACAACTTCGTGTGGACCGACAGCATGGGTAGGTCCCAGGAAGCCACCGGCGTTACATAAATAAATCCCATTGCATTGCCCAGCACAGCTGAGGTAACATCAGATTAAATGCAGGTGGGCTTCGGCCCACACTGCATGCCCCAGTCTGACCGGGGTTTTTAATACATAGACACAGGCAGGCACATATCCCTAATGTGAAGTCCGTTTGGACCCAAAGCATGGGTGGCTCCCTGGAACCCACCGGCGGTACATAAACAAATGCCATTGCAGTGCCCTGGACAGCAGAGCTAACGTCAGATACAATACAAGTGGACTTCGGTGCATGCCCCAGTCAGACTGGTAATATGTACCTTAACAGTAACCTCGTTGGTGGGAATGTGGTGGCGACTGCGGATCTAGTAGCACAGTTTTATTTAGTTGGTTTTCGGAATGTGGCCAGGATTAAGTGGGCAGTGGCGGAGGGTGGTGGGGGTGGCTCTCTTCTTGTATCGTTAAAGGTGAAATTCTTGGACTGCCACCAGACGGACCAATGCAAAGTTATTTGCCAAGAATGTTTTTATTGTTGGAGGAGGAGGGGGATGTTTTTGAGGCACTACGTGTCCTCTCCACGTGTCCATGGTTATATGCACCTTAACAGTAACTGCGTTGGTGGGAAAAGGCCTCGCCGCCATTATGTCTTTGGGAAACCTCCGCTTCCACACCCCAGTGACATAGCATTAGCAGCGGTATAGGCAGAGCCCAGAATTGGTAACATTTCAGCGGTAACAATTCCGAAGCAGTAGTATAGGGGGAGCACAGTCTTAGTTCCATTTCAGTAATAGTAGCACTCAAGACAGGCCCCAGTAACAATTCCGAAACAGCAGTATGGGGGGAGCACAGTCTTAGTTCCATTTCAGTAATAGTAGCACTCAAGACAGGACCCAGTAACAATTCCGAAGCAGCAGTATAGGGGGAGCGCAGTCTTAGTTCCATTTCAGTAATAGTAGCAGTCAAGACAGGCCACAGTGACAATTCCGAAACAGCAGTATAGGGGGAGCGCAGTCTTAGTTCCATTTCAGTAATAGTAGCACTCAAGACAGGCCCCAGTAACAATTCCGAAACAGCAGTATGGGGGGAGCACAGTCTTAGTTCCATTTCAGTAATAGTAGCAGTCAAGACAGGCCACAGTAACAATTCCGAAGCAGCAGTATAGGGGGAGCACAGTCTTAGTTCCATTTCAGTAATAGTAGCACTCAAGACAGGCCCCAGTAACAATTCCTAAGCAGCAGTATAGGGGGAGCACAGTCTTAGTTCCATTTCAGTAGTAGTAGCAGTCAAGACAGGCCACAGTAACATTCCCGTTGCAGCAGTTTAGGGAGATAACAGTCTCTTTCACATTTCAGTAGTTGCAGTATAGACAAGGCCCCAGTTACATTTATGTAGCAAAAGTGTAGGCCAACCCCACACACCTTGCTGCACCATGAGTGCAGGCGAAGCCCTTAAAAATTACTAGGATTACACTATAGGCAAGGGCCCCAAAAAATTGGTGTACCAACAGTACTAATGTACCTCAGAAAAATTGCCCATGCCCAACCAAGAGGGCAGGTGAAACCCATTAATCGCTTTGGTTACCTTGGCTTAATTTTTAGCTAGGCCTGGAGGCAGCCCAATTAAAATAAAAATTGGTTCAGGTGCAAGTTTCAACGCTTTAATGAGAATTGAAACGTATAAACATTGTTTACAAAAGTTATATGACTGAGCCTTGTGGGCCTAAGAAAAATTGCCCGTTCGGCGTAATTACGTGAGGTTTCAGGAGGAGGAGCAGGAGGAGGAGGATGAATATAATACACAGATTGATGAAGCTAAAAGGTCCCCGTTTTTTATGGTGATAGAGAACGATGCTTCCATCCGCGGGTGCAGCCTACGTATTGTTTAGGTACCGCTGCTGTCCTCTGGTGGAGAAGAGAAGTCTGGGGAAATCCAGGCTTTGTTCGTCTTTATGAGTGTAATCCTGTCGGCACTGTCGGTTGACAGGTGGGTACGCTTATCCGTGATGATTCCCCCAGCCGCACTAAACACCCTCTCTGACAAGACGCTAGCCGCAGGGCACGCCAACACCTCCAGGGCATACAGCGCGAGTTCGGACCACGTGTCCAGCTTCGACACCCAATAGTTGAACAGAGCAAAGGCGTCATGGAGGACGGTCGTGCGATCGGCTACGTACTCTCTCACCATCCTTTTACAGTGCTCCCGCCGACTCAGCCTTGACTGTGGAGCGGTGACACAGTCTTGCTGGGGAGCCATAAAGCTGGCAAAGGCCTTGGATAATGGTCCCCTGCCTGCGCTGTACATGCTGCCTGATCTCCGTGCCTCCCCTGCTACCTGGCCCTCGGAACTGTGCCTTCTGCCACTAGCACTGTCGGATGGGAATTTTACCATCAGTATGTCCACCAGGGTCCTGTGCTATAGCATCACTCTCGAACCCCTTTCCTCTTCGGGTATGAGAGTGGAAAGGTTCTCCTTATACCGTGGGTCGAGCAGTGTGTACACCCAGTAATCCGTAGTAGCCAGAATGTGTCTAACGCAAGGTTCACGAGAAAGGCATCCTAACATGAAGTCAGCCATGTGTGCCAGGGTACCTGTACGCAACACATGGCTGTCCTCACTAGGAAGATCACTTTCAGGATCCTCCTCAGGCCATACACGCTGAAAGGATGACAGGCAAGCAGCATGGGTACCCTCAGCATTGGGCCCGGCTGTCTTTTCCCCCTGCTCCTTCTCAGGCTCCTCCCCCTCCCCCTCTTCTTCCTCCTCCTCAACGCGCTGAGATATAGAGATGAGGGTGCTCTGACTATCCCGCGACATACTGTCTTCCCCCGCCTCCGTTTCCGAGCGCAAAGCGTCTGCCTTTATGCTTTGCAGGGAACTTCTCAAGAGGAATAGCAGAGGAATGGTGACGCTAATGATTGCAGCATCGCCGCTCACCATCTGGGTAGACTCCTCAAAGTTTGCAAGGACCTGGCAGATGTCTGCCAACCAGGCCCACTCTTCTGTAAAGAATTGAGGAGGCTGACTCCCACTACGCCGCCCATGTTGGAGTTGGTATTCCACTATAGCGCTACGCTGCTCATAGAGCCTGGCCAACATGTGGAGCATAGAGTTCCACCGTGTGGGCACGTCGCACAGCAGTCGGTGCACTGGCAGATTAAACCGCAGGGTGGCAGCGTCCGTGTTGGACTTGCGGAAATGTGCGCTGACCCAGCGCAGCTTTCTGAGCAGGTCTGGCAAGTGTGGGTAGCTTTTCAGAAACCGCTGAACCACCAAATTAAAGACGTGGGCCAGGCATGGCACGTGCGTGAGGATGCCGAGCTGCAGAGCCGCCACCAGGTTACGGACGTTGTAACTCACGACCATGCCGGTTGGAGGCTCAACGGCGAAAGCCAACAGTCGGTCTGCTCTGTCAGACCCTGCAGCAGTTCGTGGGCCATGTCCCTTTTCTCTCCTAAGCGGAGTAGTTTCAGCACGGCCTGCTGACGCTTGCCCACCGCTGTGCTGCCACGCCGCACGACACCGACTGCTGGCGCTGTGCTGCTGCTGACACATCTTCATTGCGAGACAGAGGTTGCGTAGGAGGAGGAGGAGGGTGGTTTAGTGGAGGAAGCATATACCGCCGCAGATACCAGCACCGAGCTGGGGCCCGCAATTCTGGGGGTGGGTAGGACGTGAGCGGTCCTAGGCTCTGACTCAGTCCCAGCCTCCACTAAATTCACCCAATGTGCCGTCAGGGAGATATAGTGGCCCTGCCCGCCTGTGCTTGTCCACGTGTCCGTTGTTAAGTGGACCTTGGCAGTAACCGTGTTGGTGAGGGCGCGTACAATGTTGCGGGAGACGTGGTCGTGCAGGGCTAGGACGGCACATCGGGAAAAGTAGTGGCGACTGGGAACCGAGTAGCGCGGGGGCGCCGCCGCCATCATGTTTTTGAAAGCCTCCGTTTCCACAAGCCTATACGGCTGCATCTCCAGGCTGATCAATTTGGCTATGCGCACGTTTAACGCTTGAGCGTGCGGGTGAGTGGTGGCGTACTTGCGCTTGCGCTCAAATAGTTGCGCTAGCGATGGCTGGACGCTGCGCTGAGAGACATTACTGGATGGGGCCGAGGACAGCGGAGGTGAGCGTGTGGGTGCAGGCCGGGAGACGGTTGTGCCTGTGTCCTGAGAGGAGGGTTGGATCTCAGTGGCAGGTTGGGGCACAGGGGGAGAGGCAGTGGTGCAAACCGGAGGCAGTGAACGGCCTTCGTCCCACCTTGTGGGGTGCTTGGCCATCATATGCCTGCGCATGCTGGTAGTGGTGAGGCTGTTGGTGGTGGCTCCCCGGCTGATCTTGGCGCGACAAACCTTGCACACCACAGTTCGTCGGTCGTCTGCACTCTCAGTGAAAAACTGCCAGACCTTTGAGCACCTCGGCCACTGCAGGGTGGCATGGCGCAAGGGGGCGCTTTGGGAAACAGTTGGTGGATTATTCGGACTGGCCCTGCCTCTACTCCTGGCCACCCCACTGCCTCTTCCAACCTGTCCTGCTGCTGCAATTGCCTCCCCCTCTGAAGACCGGTCCTCAGTTGGCTTATCACACCAGGTGGGGTCAGTCACCTCATCGTCCAGCGGCTCTTCCTCCGAATCCTCTGTGCGCTCCTCCCTGGGACTTACTGCCCTTACTACTACCTCACTGATAGACAACTGTGTCTCATTGTCATCGTCCTCCTCACCCACTGAAAGCTCTTGAGACAGTCCCCAGCCTCATCACCCGGACCCTGGGAACTTTCCAAAGGTTGGGCATCGGTCACGACAAACTCCTCCGGTGGGAGAGGAACCATTGCTGCCCAATCTGGGCGGGGGCCCGAGAACAGTTCCTGGGAGTCTGCCTGCTCCTCAGAATGTGTCCTTTTCATGGAGTGAGGAGGCTGGGAGGAAGGAGGAGCAGCAGCCAGAGGATTCAGAGGTGCAGCTGTGGACTGCGTAGAGGACTGGGTGGTCGATGGATTGCTGGATGCACTTTCTGCCATCCACGACAGGACCTGCTCACACCACTCAGTTTCTAATAAAGGTCTGCCGCGTAGACCCATTAATTGTGAGATGAATCTGGGGACCCCAGAAACTTGCCTCTCTCCTAATCCCGCAGCAGTCGGCTGCAATACACCTGGACCAGGAGCTCGGCCTGTGCCCACACCCTCACTTGGGCCTCCGCGTCCTCACCCGCGTCCACGTCCATGTCCTCTAGGCCTACCCCTACCCCTCAGCATGGTGTATTACGAGTAGAGCAGAAACAGAACGCTGTAATTAAATGTGCCGCTTATTGGACTGTGGTTGGAGGCTGACTTCGCTTACGGAACGCACAGCAGAGCCAGGAAAGAATTTTGCGCAAGCCTGTAGTGAGCCCTAGGTGCGTATGACTGAGCTGCTGCAATGCACAGCGCAGAACCAGTGAAGTGGACAAAGCCCAGTGGTAGGCCTTAAGTATTTTGCCTCAATTTTTTAAAATGGTGAGGTGAAAAACCAGAGACACCGCATGCAGCGGATATAATGTGTACTGTTTCCCTGTGGTGGGATGACGGCGGTCATGTAACGGGTGCAGCAGAGTCAGGAAACAATTATGTGCAAGCCTGTAGTGAGACCTAGGTGCGTATGACTGAGCTGCTGCAATTCACAGCGCAGAACCAGTGAAGTGGACAAAGCCCAGTGGTAGGCCTTAAGTATTTTGCCTCAATTTTTTTAAATGGTGAGGTAAAAAACCAGACAGACACCGTATGCAGCGGATATAATGTGTACTGTTTCTCTGTGGCGGGATGACGGCGGTCATGTAACGGGCACAGCAGAGCCAGGAAACAATTATGCGCAAGCCTGCTGTATAGCTTAGCTGGGTATTAATTAGCAACTACTACCCCCAGCAGACACACAGTAAACTGAAGACAGTCACAGGCAGCCCAAATATAGTATTTTTCCCCAATTTTTTTGAAAAAGCCCACTGCCTATATAGCCAGTATACCTCTTTCCCTGCTTCACCAGTACTGCCCCTATACTCTGTAAAATGACTGCAGACTGAGGACGCTATGGTCTGCACGCCCGATATACAAAAAAAAAAAGTGCAACACTGCTAAAAGCAGCCTCAACAGTACTGCACACGGTCAGATGTGGCCCTAAGAAGGACCGTTGGGGTTCTTGAAGACGAATATAACACCTAACACTCTCCCTATAGCAGCTACAGCAAGACAGCACTTTCCCTGATCTCTGTCAGCATGCATCTGTGCCGAGCCGCGGGCGGGGCAGATTTAAATACTCGGGTGTCATCTGATCTCCCCAGCCACTCACTGCAGGGTGGTGGGATAGGGCTGGAACAACACAGGAGGAACTTGTAATGCCTTCCCTGTGCTTCTATTGGCCAGAAAAGCGCGCAAATTTCTCGAACACCCTAATACTCGAACGAGTATCAAGCTCGGACGAGTACGCTCACTCATCTCTATTCATAACCTTTAGCAAAGATTCCTTTGTATTCCCAGATTCTTACATGATTTCACAATTTTTAAAGAGGCTTTGTCAGGCTTAAAGGCCAGAATATTGCTGTAGATATTTTGCCATATTCTTAAGGAGTTGTGTTTTGTCACATCAATGGGTTTGCAGCGACTTGTTGTGTGATAGATATGGTTATAACTGTATACCAGGTCGGTTAAAATATTGATATACCTAAAACTGTTATATTTTGTGAGTTTTTTTTTTAAAGTGTGGTTAAATTGTTTTATCAAGGCTGCCCCCACCATGTCTGTAGTAAAGAAATGGTGTATACTGTAGGAAATACAAAGGAGCTTCATAGAGTTATTCATAAATTCTCTTTCATGGTCCATCTGCAATTTTTTTGGAGGATTGCATAAAGCTAGCTCATGTCTTGTCTCGTAAACCAACATACCACTCATATTTTGATAATGCTTTTATGACTGTTAAAATGTCTTTTAAATAGAGATGAGCGAGCATACTCGCTAAGGACAATTACTCGATCGAGCATTGTCCTTCGCGAGTATCTCCCCGCTCGGCAGAGAAGGTTCGGGTGCCGGCGCGGGTGACGGGTGAGTTACGGCAGTGAGCAAGAGGGCGCTGGGGGGGGAGAGAGGGAGAGACAGAGATCTCCCCTCCATTCCTCTCTGCTCTCCCCCGCCGCTCCCCGCCCACCGCCGGCAGCCGAACCTTTTCGCTCGAGCGGGTAGGTACTCGCTAAGGGCAATGCTCGCTCGAGCAATTGCCCTTAGCGAGTATGCTCGCTCATCACTAATTTTAAACCATCATTTTCTTTTGAATACTCGATCATGCTCACAAGATCAGCCGCCACTATGAATCAATATCCAAAACAATTATTTTATTTCTTATAAATGTATTTCTTTATGAAGTGTATATGCATCTGAGCATGTAGCCAATCAATAACGTCTTGTTTTCTTATACCATGAACGTAATTGTATAGTTTATCAATGCCACCATTGTACCCAGGCTTGATAGCATTAAAATATCATCTCTGCAACATTTGTTCAATACGTTTGGAACCCATGATGCTACACAGACTAATAACATTTCAAGAAATCCTGAGTTTACTTCTGTCCAGAGATGAAGACACTGTTTTAACACAGGATGTCGTATTTTTATGTATTAACCAACTGCAGCAAAGTGTCATCTAAAAAGACATTCTGTCCAGAGCTGATAGCGTGTGAATAAAACCTGCAAGATGGAGGAAATTCCCTTCTAAACAGTGGACTAAAGGCCCATTTAGTTAGGATGAATGTTGGGCAAACGATGCCTGCACTTCCTTGCTCTCGTGCTGAAGGGGTTGCTGAAGGAGATGTCACTCTTTGCTCTCCTCCACTTCTCTCCATTGACTTAACATAGCAGCCATTCAGTACAGACCAGCTGCTATTTACACTGAACACTCATCGTCCATCATTTACGCTTCATAAATGATGGACGATGAGCTGAATGTTCAGTGTAACTAGCAGCTGTTCAGTATTGAACGGCTGCTAAGTTAAGTCAATGGAGAGGGGCAGGGGAGAGTAAGGGGTGAAATCTCCTGCAGCCTCCCTGCCCTCTTGCTGGCTGCTCTGTGAGTGAGCCAGCAATACAAGCTCCTTTGCAACAGCATGGGAGTGAGTGTATACAGGGATAAGTGTCGGGCATTGTTTGCCCGACATTCGTTTCGCCTAAATAGGCCTTAAGTGAAAACTCACTGTCTTAAAACAAATTAATTAATTGAGGACATCAGCAGAAATTAACGGACAAAAAATGTCAAGAACTTGTATGCTGTCTTTAGCAGCTGATTTATGCATGCAGTGTCAATTAGCAGACAAAAGAATCATAAACTGGCATGTACATTTTACTTAAAAGGACCCCAGAGCACAGGTCTCTAACAGGGTCACTGAACTCCTGTTAGAATCACGTCAGTCTCTGTACAGCCCGAAGCTTAAAAGTAAGTTTCTCTTTGTAAACCACATGTATTGTTTTATTATATTTAATACAACTATAGAGATCTTGATGCACTAACTTTCTTCATAAATTATCTCTTTGTAAGACAGAACCATAATTTTGCAATGTTTAATACTGTTGTAGAAATTCTACTATTTGTATTAGCTGCAATCCTTTTTTTCTAATGTGTAATTAAATTTAAAATTCTGATATTGCCTATTATATACACAGCGTCTTCTTTTAATTTCAGATGGACGCTCAAGGTAACGATAGCCAGATGATTGTGCCTGGTGCTATATCTGATTCTGAACTAGGTAAATGTAGCTTGTTTACGTTTTTCTTTTTATACCTCTCCCAATATATTTTCCTATCTCTGTTCAATTTATTTTCTCAATGTTTAAGCAAGACTGTGGGATATCGAGAAAATCAGCTTTGACGAGATGCTCTTTGCGGGTTTGAGCTGTAACAATGCGGGGGGCTGTTCTACAGTTGCTGACAACCTTTTAAATCCATAGCTTACCTGTATGTGTTATATAAATTAATGACAGTGTTTATACCTTTGTAGATGTGAAGCTAAATAACCTTTTCTCCATACAGTACCAGAGATGCCGAATGTGATGTCAACTGTTGTAGACAGGTGCGGGTCTAAAATCTGTGAAAAACTAAAATATGTGAATAAAATCGGTTACGCTTGGGAGACAAGCATTTAAGGAGAATATCCCATTAAAAAAGAAAACAACAATTACACCTGATGTCGCATCAGGTCCTAGGGGCGTGACATAATCGCGTAAGTTATCTGTGGCCTTGAAATATCTTTAAATATGTGTAAATATTTTTTAGACAGTTATGCAGTTGTTAATAACCAACACATTGCTTTTGAGTTTCATGGTGAATTTCATGTTTTTCCCATGGCTATTACAATGAGAAGGATGAAAACAATCTCCCTAAGGCCTCATACGCATGGCTGGGTCGGATTCCGACTGCGAGATTATCGCAGCGAGATGTGACCCGTGCCCCTGCATTGATCTCTCACTTACCTGTCCAGTGTCTACTCTCTCTGCTCTGCATTGTGCCGGCTGGTGCACAGCCTCACATGCGCAGAGCAGAGCCCGTTCGTCAATGGTGACGTGATTTTGTTACCGAGCGGATTTTCTGCGATCAAAATCGCGGCTGTCTACATAGGATTGTGTGCATGCATGCAGTCTTATGGCAGCGGGAAATGGTGCAAATCCTGTGTGGAATCTCGCTGTGGGATTTCTATCCGTGGGCATTGGGCCTAAAACTACTTAGAGCCATCTGTATCACACGTTCTATTTTTTGCTCTGTTGGGGTGTGAATGGAGATAATTTTCTGTTAATTCATAAGAGTAAAATGAAAAGACATTGGCCATGTGTAAACAAGTGAATGAATAATGCGCATTTTATTTTTTAAATTCAGTTTAAGCAGATGTGGTTTTCTCCCCTCATACACCTGGAATAATGAAGGACGAATAACGGGACAAAACAAAACCACTGATCTCAATTGGATTACAGTAGTTTTATTTTCACATCCTTTCTCGGCCGTGAATTGTATGGTGAAGAAAAGATGTGACCTTCCGGATCATTCCCGCAATTAGTGTATACACTACAAACATAAACCAGATAAAGCTCATCCAACAGGAAGTTCTAAATGTTTTTCAAAACTGCAGAGAGACTCCTCCTTAAAGGGATTGTCCAGTTGTAAACTATTGATAGTCTATAAGCAAGATGGGTAATCAAAAGGAGATCAGCAGGGGTCGATTGATGTTGTCTGTGCCTGTGTGATTGAGCACTGAGCTGATTTATGCAGGACGCAGACAGCTCTGTTCTCACTGCCCCTGCCAGGCTTGTAATGCAGGACCAGCTCTCATAAACTCCTCAACAAACGCCCATGTGTGTTCACGGTCGTTAAGAGGTTTTATTCTGATGCACTGTGTTTTGATGGTGACTGCATCTCCCATGCCAGGTCAAATGGGTGCTCAGGTGCTTGATAACCATCTGGCACCTGCTCAAGTAATGGGGACCAGAGAAACCTTAGATCCCCATTATTTAACCATTTGCATGGCACGGTCAGTGCAACTGTTGCATGTAAAATTCTGATAGAGAGGGAGCTCCCTCACTCACCCATTGGACTCCCACGATGTGATCACATGGTGACAATGGGTTGCTATTGCACACAGAGGCTTAACAATGGACTCCCAGTCTAGCAGTTATGGTGGCCTTTGACTGAGCTTTACAAGCTTTAAAATGCAATGCTACACTGAAGTATAGAAGTGTATAAGAATGCAATATGCAATATGTTGATATTTAGGTACCCTAGTGCGACAGAAACAAAAAGTTAAAAAATTGTAAAAAAAAACAACAAACTTTAAAACTCCACGTTTCCCCCTTTACTATGTAAAAGCAAAATCGCACAAGTGGTAATGCTGGGTTCATAATGATCGCAGAGAAAGGGGTTAGCATATTTTTCAACCTGCACAGTGCACATCATGGCAAAAATAGCTAATTTTGCCTATTTTGCCTTACAAAAAACAGAATAGAAAGTGATCAAAACATTGCATGTATCAACAAATGCTACCAATAAAAAGTACAACTCAACATGCAAGAATAAAAACTCTTACACATCACCATTGACAAAAAAAAATGTTACGGTCTGCAGAATCAATTTAACATCTTATTTATACCGCATGGTGAATACCATAAAAATAAAATTTTAAAAAATGACAAATACAGATTTTGCTAATCTTGCCTTTAGAAAAAAATGGAATCTAAACAATCAAACCTTATATGTTCCCAAAAATTAATTAAATAAAGAATAGAGTTCATCCCACACAAAACAAGTCCTTATGGAGCTCCGTCCATTGAGAAATAAAAATGTTCTGGCTGTTGGAAAGTAGTGACACAAAAGCAAATTAAAAAAAAAACTGTTTTTTTTGTACAAAGATAGAAAAACATAACACATTTGTCTAAAGTTCGTATCGCTGAAATTGTGCTGCCCCTACAAAATAATTTTATCGTATTACTTATTTTGCACACTGAATGCTGTAAAAATGAAATACAAAATACAAATGACAACATTTCTTTTTTTCCCCAATCCTCCTAAGAATTTTTAAAAAGTTATACAATACATGATATGTACCCAAAAATTATACAGCAAAAAAACAAGCCCTCAGATTGCTATGTCAATAAAAAAAAAATTAAACCATAATGGAATGCGACTATTCGAACAGTTTAAAAATGAGTTGATCATTAAGGCACCAGCAGGCTTCGTCACCAAGGTGCTGAACTGAATAGACACTTGGCCTGCAATGCCAGTACATGTAATGTATTGAACAAACTGTAGAATGTGGGGTTTTTTATGACATTCACGGTGCAGATTAACTGAATAATACTAATAATACTTATATAGAGCTAACATATTCAGCAGCGCTTTGTACATGAATAAGGAAAATGAGACATTTCAGAGAAACAAACTAATTTGCAATTTAAACACTGAGTGTGGTGAAAGGGAAATTTGTTCAGCAGCCTAGAGATGACGGCTGGTCTCCGACTTTAGAGAATAAAATAAGTGCTGGCGGAAATTGTTGCCCTATAAATAATTCCGCTTTGCATAGTAGTCTGGCCGCTGTTTGTTCTGGAGGCATGTGTTTTTATAAAATCGTTATACACTTTTCATCGTGTTCAGCAGTTATCAAAACTTCATATTATCTAAAACTATAATTATTCCTCCTACAATTCACACAATATGTCATACAGAAAAACTACAACTCAAACTATGAAGCATAATAGTCCGTCTGCCCCGGGAACTATTATAATAGGTCAACTATTATATATGAATTGGTTAATAAATAGAGATGAGCGAACACCAAAATGTTCGGGTGCTCGTTATTCGTTTAATAACTGTGCTGTTTTCCTGCTAATGTGTCACAGAACGTGAGGGTAGCAGAGTTATTAACTGTGGCAGAGCAGGTATTTTTTTTCCCAATTAAGGAAAGCAAATGGCGAAGCCAGGAGTAAAACGTAGCTGGGTGCGTATGATTTTTACAGATTGCAGACGCAGCCGACACGTGTCCACCGGCGTTAGGACGGACAGAGGCAGGACAAATAGAATTATTTTCCGTTTTTTTTGCACCAAAAGGCAGCACTGCGTATATTCTATGAACATGAGAAGTTTAATAACTGTGCTGTTTTCCTGCTAATGTGTCACAGAACGTGAGGGTAGCAGAGTTATTAACTGTGGCAGAGCAGGTATTTTTTTTCCCAATTAAGGAAAGCAAATGGCGAAGCCAGGAGTAAAACGTAGCTGGGTGCGTCTGATTTTTACAGGTTGCACACGCAGCCGACACGTGTCCACCGCCCTTAGGACGGACAGAGGCAGGACAAATAGAATTATTTTCCGTTTTTTTGCACCAAAAGGCAGCACTGCGTATATTCTATGAACATGAGAAGTTTAATAACTGTGCTGTTTTCCTGCTAATGTGTCACAGAACGTGAGGGTAGCAGAGTTATTAACTGTGGCAGAGCAGGTATTTTTTTTCCCAATTAAGGAAAGCAAATGGCGAAGCCAGGAGTAAAACGTAGCTGGGTGCGTATGATTTTTACAGGTTGCACACGCAGCCGACACGTGTCCACCGGCGTTAGGACGGACAGAGGCAGGACAAATAGAATTATTTTCCGTTTTTTTGCACCAAAAGGCAGCACTGCGTATATTCTATGAACATGAGAAGTTTAATAACTGTGCTGTTTTCCTGCTAATGTGTCACAGAACGTGAGGGTAGCAGAGTTATTAACTGTGGCAGAGCAGGTATTTTTTTTCCCAATTAAGGAAAGCAAATGGCGAAGCCAGGAGTAAAACGTAGCTGGGTGCGTATGATTTTTACAGGTTGCACACGCAGCCGACACGTGTCCACCGGCGTTAGGACGGACAGAGGCAGGACAAATAGAATTATTTTCACTTGTTTTACAAGCAAAAGGCAGCACTGCGTATATTCTATGAATAATAACTGTGTTGTGGCCCTGCCTATACAATTCTTTCCCTGCAGTATCAATGGAGGGTGGAATGCTCTGCAGAGGCGATTTTGAGAAGCAAAAAAAAATGGAGCACAGCTAACAGCAGCCTGGACAGTACTGCACACGGATAAATATGGCCCTAGAAAGGACCGTTGAGGTTCTTGAAGGCTACACTCACTCCTAACACTCTCCCTGCCTATGCAGCACTTCTGTCCCTAATGCCGGGTGCAACGCTCTGCAGAGCCGATTTTGAGAAGAAAAAAAATGGCACTGCTAACAGCAGCCAACACACAGCTATCAGTGGCCCTAATAAGGACCTTTGGGGGGTCTTGAAGCCTACACTAACTACCAATTCTTTCCCTACAGCAGCTCCGGTACAAACAGCACTGTCCCTCAGCTAACTCACCAGGCATCTGAGCCGAACCGCGGGAGGGGCCGACTTTTATGTTCGGGTGACACCTGATCTTCCCAGCCACTCACAGCAGGGGGGTGGTATAGGGCTTGAACGTCACAGGGGGAAGTTGTAATGCCTTCCCTGTCTTTCAATTGGCCAAAAAAAGCGCGCTAACGTCTCAGGGAAGGAAGTGAAAGTAACCAGAACACCGCATGGTGTTCGTTACGAATAACGAACATCCCGAACACCCTAATATTCGCACGAATATCAAGCTCGGAAGAACACGTTCGCTCATCTCTATTAATAAAGTTACTTAATTTGTATAACTTTGCACTTTGGTTTCCTGTAAAAAACAGGCGAAGTATACAGTACAATGTATCTTATAGAAGTCTGTTCTGCAGTCCGGGGATGCAACAAAGTTTCTTTTAAACAATCTTTTTTGTCATTAAGAAATTGTGTTACAAAACCCACAAATATGCAATGTAAATCTAGACAGGTTGATAAACCATAAATGAAGTTATACATATTTCTGATCAAGACACGCAGGTCTTGCAGCAGAAACAATTAATTATGATACAAAACATCTTTGAATCAACTTAGAAGAATTTTAACTCTGATCGGATTATGTCTTGAAACAGTTTAAAAAATTATTGATAATGTCATTAATAGAGATGAGCGAGCACACTTGTCCGAGCTTAATGCTCGTTCGAGCATTAGGGTACTCGAGATGCTCGTTACTTGAGACGAACACCACGCGGTACTCGAGTCAATTGCATTTCCTTCCCCGTGTGTTTAGCGCCATTTTCTAGCCAATAAACATGCGGGGAAGGCATTACCACTTCCTCCTGTGACATGCCAGCCCTTTGCCGGCCAACAGCAGTGAGTGGCTGGTGAGATCAAGTGACCGCCGAGTATTTAAAGCGGTCCTGCCCGCGGCTCGCCTCAGACACATGCTGGCAGAGGTTAGGGAAAGTGTTGCTGCTTATACAGGGATAGTGTTAGCGTAGGATCCTGTCTTCAAGAACCCCAACAGTCCATCTTAAGGGCCACTCCTCATAGTGTGCATTACTGTTGTGGCTGGCTGGGAGCAGTAGTGCACTAATTTTTTTTAAGCATGTCGGGCTGCGGAGGCCATTTCAGCTATAGCGTTCTTAGTCTGCAGTGCATTACGCAGAGTTTAGGGACAGAGCTGCCTATATAGGGGAAGTTTTACAGTCCTCCTGATCCTCTGTACAAGAACCCCAACAGTCCTTCTTAGGGCTACATCTCACCGTGTGCATTATAGTTGTGGCTGGCTGAGAGCAGTAGTGCACCAACTTTTGAATTACACATCTAGGCGTGTTCCCAGCCTTGCAGTCATAGCATCCTAAGCCTGCAGTGCATTACACCGAGGTAATTTAACACCAAAGTATTTCAGCTCTGCCACTGTGCAGAGCATCTCAGAATATCCATCCTTTCCTTAGGGGGGAGGGGGGGGGGTTAGATAGCCGCAGTTACCAGCACTATCCACTGGCTTTAGAGTCTTCCCCCACTCCATACAGCCTCTCTTATCTACAAGTCTGTGTGAGCGGTAAATTACCCCTAGGTATCAGCGCAAGACAGCGGTTAACTTTTTCAAGTCACACCATAGAGCCTCCGCTATCTACAAGTCTATGTGTGTGGTGAATTAGTCACAGTTGTCAGCGCTGTACAGTGGGGTAATTTATTTGGGCCCTGCTCTATTTTTAATCCGCCATGATGAGGAGTAGGGGTAAGGGTCGAGGACGCAGGCGTCCAAGTGAGGGTGTGGGCACAGGCCGAGTTCCAGGGCATGGTGAATCACAGCCGGCAGCTGAGGTATTAGGAGAGAGGCAAGTTTCTGCCCCCCCAGCTTCATATCACAATTTACGGGTCCGCGTGGTAGACCTTCATTACAAACAGAGCAGTGCGAGCAGGTCCTGTGGTGGATGGCAGAAAACACGTCCAGCAATGTATCGACCACCCAGTCTTTTATGCAGTTCACTACTCCCGGCCTAGGGACTGTAAATCTGAATCCTCTGGCTGCTCGTCCTTCCTCCCAGCCTCCTCACTCCATGAAAATAGAGATTATAGAGAGGTCCCGCAGCACACCTAGTATATGCACATTAGTGCAGAGGTTTCCAATAATAGTATGCCAAGTCACCTGTGGGGTCATGAACCTAACTTCAGGTATATGCAATAATGTCCAAAAGAGGCAGCAGTATCAACGGTGTAGAAATTGTAGGAAAGGATTTTATTGCTCCATAAAAAATGGTGACGTTTCGACTTAACCTAAGTCAAAAAAGACTTAGGTTAAGTCGAAACATCGCCATTTTTTATGGAGCAATAAAATCCTTTTCTACACTTTCTACACCGTTGATGGTGCCACCTCTTTTGGACATCACTCCATGAAAATGACATATTCTGAGCAGGCAGACTCCCAGGAACTGTTCTCGGGTCCCTGCCTTGAGTGGGAAAAAACGGTTCCTCTCTCACCTGAGGAGTTTCTCGTGACCGATGCTCAGCCTTTAGAAAGTTCCAGGAGTCTGGGTGATGAGGCTGGGGACTTCCAGCAACTGTCTCAAGAGCTTTTTGTAGATGAGGAGGATGAGACACAGTTGTCTGTCAGTGAGGTAGTAGTAAGGGCAGTAAGTCCGAGGGAGGAGCGCACAGAGGATTCGGAGGAAGAGCTGCTGGCCAATGAGGATACTGACCCCACCTGGTTTGCTAAGCCTACTGAGGGCAGGGATTTAGAGGGGGAGGCAAGTGCAGCAGCAGGACAAGTTGTAAGAGGCAATGGAGTGGCCAGGAATAGAGGCAGGGCCAGAGCGTAGAATCATACAACTGTTTCCCACAGCACCCACTCGCTGCAAGCCTCCGTGCAGAGGGCTAGGTGTTCAAAGGTGTGGATGTTTTTTAGTTAGAGCGCAGACGACCGTCGAACAGTGGTGTGCAACCTGTGTCGCACCAAGATCAGCCGGGGAGCCACCACTACCAGCCTGGCCACCACCAGCATGCAAAGGCATATGATGGCCAAGCACCCCACAAGGTGGGACAAAGGCCATTCACTGCCTCTGGGTCTCATAACTCCCTCTTCCCCTGTGCCACAACCTGCCACTGAGATCCAAACCCCCTCCCAGGACACAGGCACAAGCGCCTACCGGCCTGCACCCACACCCTTGCCTCCACGGTCCTCCACTCCATCCAGCAATGTCTCTCAGTGCAGCGTTCAGCTGTCGCTAACACAAGCGTTGGATCAAAAGTGGAAATCCCACGACCCACGCACATGCAAGAGCTTTAAACGTGCACATTGCCAAATTAATCAGCCTGGAGATGCTGATTAATTAGCCTGGAGATGCTCAAAAACATGATAGCGGCGGCGGTCCCGTGCTACTTGCCACTATTTTTCCAGGTGTGCCGTCCCCGGCCTACACCAGCACGTCTCCCACAACATAAATTGTGCCCTCACCAACGCGGTTACTGGGAAGGTCCACTTAACCACAGACATGTGGACAAGTACTGGCGAGCAGGGCCATTATATCTCCCTGACGGCACATTTGGTGAACTTGGTGGAGGCTGGGTCCAAGTCAGAGCCTAGGACCGCTCAGTCTTATCCACACCCAGAATAGCGGGTCCTATTTCGGTGCCGGTATCTGCAGCATTTAATGCCACCACCTCCAAACCCTCTCCCACCTCCTCCTCCGCCACCTCTACCTCTCAATTAAGAAGTGTGAGCATGTCGCAAGCAGTCGGTAGCGTGCGGCGTGGCAGCACAGTGGTGGGAAAGCATCAGCAAGCTGTGCTGAAACTAATCAGCTTACGTGACAAGAGGCACATGGCCCCCCGAGCTGCTGCAGGGTCTGACAGAGCAGACCGACCTCTGGCTTTTGCCGCTAAACCTCCAACCGAGCATAGTCGTGTTTGACAACGGCTGTAACCTGGTGGCGGTTCTGCAGCTCGGCAGCCCCACACGTGCCATGCCTGGCCCACATCTTCAATCTAGTAGTTCAGCAGTTTCTAAAAAACTACCCCTACTTGTCTGACCTGCTCGGCAAGGTGCACCCCGTCTGCGTACATTTCCACAAGTCCACCACGGACGCTGCTACCCTGAGGAACCTGCCACATCGGTTTCAGCTGCCAGAGCACCGACTGCTATGCGACGTGCCCACACGCTGGAATTCTATGCTGCACATGTTGGCCAGGCTGTACAAGCAGCGTAGAGCAATAGTGGAATACCAGCTGCAACATGGGCGGCGTAATGGTAGTTTTATTTACAGAGGAGTGGGCATAGATGGCAGATATCTGCCAGGTCCTCGGAAACTTTGAGGAGTCTACCCTTTAGCATTACCATTCCGCTGCTTTGCCTGATGAGAAGTTCCCTGCTAAGCATAAAGGCCGATGCTTTGCAGTTGATAGCCAGAGCACCCTCATGTCTATATCTCAGCCCATTTTAGAGGAGGAGGGGGAGGGGGAGGAGCAGAAAGAGGAGGGGGAAGAGACAGCTGGCCACAATGCAGAGGGTACCCATGCTGCTTGCCTCTCATCTGTTCAGCGTGTATGGGCTGAAGAGGAGGAGGAGGATCCTGAAAGTCATCTTCCTAGTGAGGACAGCGATGTGTTGCTTACTGGTACCCTGGAACACATGGCTGACTTCAAGTTAGGCTGCCTTTCCCGTGACCTTCGCGTTAGACGCATTTTTGCCAACACGGATTACTGGGTGTACACCCTTCTCGACCCACGGTATAAGGAGAACCTTTCGACTCTCATTCCCGAAGAGGAAAGGGGTACGAGAGTAATGCAATACCACAGGGCCCTGGTGGAAAAAGTGATGCTAAAGTTCCCATCTGACAGCGCTAATGGCAGAAGACGCAGTTCAGAGGGCCAAGTAGCAGGGAAGGAGCGGGGATCTGGCAGTGTGTCCAGCGCAGGCAGGGGAACACTCTCCAAGGCCTTTGCAAGCTTTATGGCTCCCCAGCAAGACTGTGTCACCACTCCCCAGTCAAGTCTGAGTCGGAGGGAGCATTGTAAAAAGATGGTGAGGGAGTACATAGCTGATCGTACTACAGTCCTCCGTGATGCCTCTGCTCCATACAACTATTGGGTGTCAAAGCTGGCACGAACTTGCGCTGTACGCCCTGGAGGTGCTGGCCTGCCCTGTCGCTAGCATCTTGTCAGAGAGGGTATTTAGTGCAGCAGGGGGAATCATCATGGATAAGCGTACCCGCCTGTCAACTGCCAGTGCCAACATGCTTACGCTCATACAGATGAACAAAGGCTTGATTACCCAAGACTTCTCTTCTCCACCGGCGGAAAGCAACGGAACATAATGATTCTTTTCGCTGCAACAGGAGAAAAATGCATCCTTTATCACCACAAAAAAAGGGGGAATTAGCTTTGTCAATCACTCTCGGACATTATTACTCAAACAGCATGTCATCATGCTGAACTGCCTATTTTTCTGCAGCCCAAAAGGCTCTGTTTAAAAGTTTTTTACAATCTTTCAAGGTTTCAAAAGTATTGATACTTTAACAGACACCAATTTTTTCAGACGGCTGCCTCCAGGCTGTTACAAATTAAGCAACAGTGAGCTGCATCTTTAAAAAATGTTTATAGGTTTCACCTGCCCTCGCGGTTGAGCAATTTCTCAGGGGTGCACTTGTACTCTTGGTACACCAATTTTTATGGCTCTCTCCTATACTGTTATCTAACTAATTTTTCCGGGCTTCGGCTACACTCTTGGTAACCACATTTTTTCAGGGGTTCGCCTATAGTCTTGGTACACAAATGTTTCAGGGGTTCGCCTACAATTTTGCTACAGAAATGTTACAGGGGTCTTCCTACACTTTTGCTACATAAATGTTACAGGGGTCTGCCTATACCTTTTCCACTGAATGGTTTGAGGGGTTCACCTATACTCTTGCTACAGAATTTTACAGGGGTTCGATTATACTCTTGCTATAGAAATGTTACTGGGGTCCGCCTATGCAGTTTCTACTGAATGGTTTGAGGGGTTCGCCTATACTTTTGCTACAGAAATGGTACTGGGGACCGCCTATACTCGTGCTGCAGAAATGTTAATGGGGTCTGCCTGTACCTTTTCTACTGAATGGTTTGAGGGGTTTGCCTATGCTCTTGCTACGGAAATTTTACAGGGGTTCGCCTATACTTTTGCTACAGAAATGTTACTGGGGTCCGCCTACACTCTTGCTATAGAAATGTTACTGGGGTCCGCCTAAGCTCTAGCTACAGAAATGTTACTGGGGTCTGCCTATACTTTTGCTACAGAAATGTTACTGGGGTCTGCCTATGCAGTTTCTACTGAATGGTTTGAGGGGTTCGCCTATACTTTTGCTACAGAAATGTTACTGGGGTCCGCCTATACTCTTGCTATAAAAAATGTTACTGGGGTCCTCCTATACTCTTGCTACAGAAATGTTACTGGGGTCTGCTTATGCTGTGGGTGCACAAAGACTCCCCATTGCGGTGTTTTACCTATCTGGCACAAATACACTGACTGACTTGAGCACAAAAGTCGGCCAAGACCGAGGTCCTTGGCGGGGTGAAACTCTGCCAGGTTTGGGCACATTGATTTCTTCCTGTGTAATACCATATTTGTGCAACCACATCATAGGCGTGCCCAAGGAACTCAAAGACTTCCCATTGCAGTGTTGAGCTATCTGACATCTACACACATTGAAGTGTGTGGGGTCCCATGGATTTCCCATAGCTATTCAACTCATGGCACCTTGGGTCACACAAGGTGGAGGCTGGGACCGAGCCTGACCCAGGGCCCGCTCCCGTACTTGGGGTACTTGGGTCTGCTCCAGCTTGGGGTCTGGGGATCAGCACTGGGCAACATGTATTTTCTCTCGTGTTACCACAGTTATCTGAGACAGTGGTTTGGGCCAAAGAAAAGGAGCATTACTCCATTAATGAGACATTCACAGCTGCACTAGCATCAGAGTCTGCTTTATGCCCACGGTTAATGAGGGTGTGAGTCGAGGCCGAGGTCCTTTGGCAGCGTGAAACTGCCATGTTTGGGCGCTCTGATTTCTTTATGTGTAATACTTTCCTTGGGTTCCAGGGGACTTGCCTATGCTGTGGGTGCACAAAGACTTCCCATTGCGGTGTTTTACCTGTCTGTCACAAATGCACTAACTGACTAGGGTAGAAATGTGGGCCGAGGTCCTTGGCGGGGTGAAACTCTGCCATGTTTGGGGCGCTCTGATTTCTTTATGTATAATACCATCTTTAAGTTCCTTGGGCTCGCCTATGCTGTGGGTGCACAAAGACTTCCCATAACGGTGTTTTACCTGTCTGGCACAAATACACTGACTGACTTGGGTAGAAATGTGGGCTAAGGTCCTTGGCGGGGTGAAACTCTGCCATGTTTGGGCGCTCTGATTACTTCCTGTATAATACCATCTTTGTGCACCGACAGCATAGGTGAGCCCAAGAAACTCAGACTTCCCATTGCGGTGTTGAGCTATCTGACACCTACACAGAATGAATTATGTGGGGACACATGGATTTCCCATTGCTATGTAACTCGCGACACCTTGGGTCACACAATGTGAAGGCTGGGACCGAGCCTGACCCAGGGCCCGCTCATGTGCTTCCAACACAGAGTATTGCTGCATTATGGAGATGTATAGAAGTGGTGGCACCCGAGTCCCCTTTTTGCCCATGTTTGCAGCTCCTGACAATTTTGTGACGGAGGTGGCACGGAATTGGAATGATGATTGTATGTCAATTTGTCATCAATTCTCAACAGCATTGTGGGCTATCGCCCACACTTTCAAAGAGGGTCACTGCCTAGACCTGCCAACCCTCTGCAGTGGGTGCCTCTGGTTTCTCCTTACCCAGTACGCACTAGTAGTATATGTCCATACAACATGTAAAGCCACCCACTTTTGGAAAGTGACAGGTGCCACGCCCCCTTTCCATGACCTTTGACCCTCCATCCCTTCGGCACAGCAGCTGGCCGTCTGTGACGTGTATCAGGGGGCCCCATCCGCATTCCAAGCCTGTGACGCATCACGAGACACACTTTAGAATACAGTGTGTGTCATGATAATCAAAGGGCTTATTATATGTATAGACTGACTCGATGTTATATACCAATCAAGTCGCCTTATGAGTATAAGGGTTAATATATAGAATGCATTTCAAGCCACTAACAGATTTTTTCAGCATCGCAGCCCGTCATCCTAATAAGGCTGAGCAGGATATAGAGAACACAAAGGCCTTATTATATGTATAGCCTGACTTGATGTTATGTTCCATTCAAGTCAGTCTATGAGTATAAGGAAGTTAATATATAGAAAGAGCACAAAGTAAGGCAAATATGCAAAGTTTTATAAACTTTATTGAGTGCCCAGAATATATAAACGATGCGCTGTAAAAAAAATACAGAATATAGAGTTATTACATAAAGGAATGCATAAGAATGATTACAGAGATATGTATAACACTGTATAATGATAAAAGAAATATAGTTACATTTTTACAATCCTTTACAAAGTTAACCACGACATGGGGAGCACTGGTGTCGGTCGCTTTTTAGGCAGCAGGCTCCCCTGTGTTATTCCATGTGGGGTTGGGGAGAAAGTCAGGATTTTGTTTTTGGGGGTACTAGGTGCAAAGCCGGGGTCCGAGCCTGTTTTCAAATCCTGGAGAATTTCTCTAGTACTGTGGCTGCCAATGACCGTAGAAGGCATATTAACTTCGGCCATCGCTCGCATAAAAATGTCCCAGCCCAGAGGGTGATTTTTCTTGGTAGCGCTATGGGTCTGCGTAGCATGACGGATCAAGTCCAAAATGTTTGACCCATTAACCGGCTCCCCTTTATAAACAAACTCGTCGCGCAAATTCCACGATGTAATATCGCCATTCTGCGACAGTCTGTTTAGCAAAAGCTCAGCATTTTTTTTGAACCGTGGATTGACATGGCTCACAATTTCGTGAACAGTATTTCTATTATCAGGAGAGGTATTTGACACTTGCTGATGATCAGCGTCACCCGTGGTTACGAGGTTTAAAGTTGTTAGCTCTTTTGCGTCCTGTTTAGCATGTACCAAGTATCTTTGTAAAACAGCTGTGTATTTTTTAATTTTCACATCAGGTATGTCACTACGTTGTAAAATCGAGCTAATTTCATCATCAAGGCGATGAATAGTCGTCTGTTGTATGCTCTGTGTCATTGTAGCGGATTGTCTTATCTTGTTAAGTTCGTGTTTAGGCACATTTTCTCTGCATGCTCCATTATCGATTGGCAAGCAGACTCGTAATTATTGGGATTGCAAAACCCAAGAGCGATCGTATAAAACCGCCGGCCTGATTCATTATACGCTTCTTTTTCTTAATGGCCAGTGTTTTATCAACCAGGCGCCTTATAGCACTTCGCCATTTTTTTAGTATCTTTTTCTGACGAGGTTTTAGAGGTATCCGGCCTTTTAAAATATTTAATGCGATCTCAGCTATGGCTGTAATCAGATCGCTGCTCGCGTCGCGTAAAAAAGGTTTTCTTACGGCCGGTTTCTCTTTCACCAGGCTTTTTAAGAGAGCCCAATTACGCCGTATTCTCTCAGACATCCTGTTGGACCAATGCGCACAGAATAAAATAAGTCGTGAAAAAAAGACAAACTCACTTTTTAGAAGCATTTTTCTTGGGGATGTACACAGTTGGTAAAGCAGGAGGAAACAAACCCGTTCTCAAGCGGTGCTCCTCAGACGTATTGGCTCTTAAGTCAACTAGCAGATATCCATAAAGGAGCACTCGTGGCATCCTCAAAAGCTTCTAAGAAGAAGCGTGTCTGACCCGGATACATCTGTCTAGCCAGCGTGACAATTTGAAGTTTATCACGTGGATTTTTAAATAACACCATATAATTAGTATTCAGATTTATAGTGCAGCTTTTTTTACCTTGACAAATATGTTCTGTTCAAGGTACAAAATGCTCAGATTTCTGTGGTGTACATACTTGGTAAACGCTTTCTCTATTTCGTTGTTCTCGCTGGCACTCTCCAGGAGATCATCAACAACAGTCAAATTTACCTTATCAGGCGGGAATAAGTCATCATCTATAAAAGTCTGAGGTAGTCCTTCTATAAATCTAATGTTGGAAAAAGAGGCGGAAAGTTCATCATAAAGCGGTTGCCAACACGAATGAAAAAACACGATGTTGGTGGGGATATGAGATATATGCGTTGCAGAGTTAAGTAACAATTGCTTAACAAAGTAACTTTTCCCAGAGTTAGACGGACCGGCTAAAATACAAGAGAAGGGGTGTTGCAATCGTGTGTCATCATGCAACTGTTAACACCGTGATGTTATAGTGTGAATTCGTCTAATAGTCGCCTCCTCACACGATCTTGCGGATTGCATGGCGTTAATGCTGAGTCGATCCGGTAGTACGTATTCCTTACAGATCCTAGTTAGGAGAAGAAGCAGTTATCCCCGACATATAATTACGCCAACACGCCACAAAATCAAACAATATTACGAGTTTGCGTGTCTGGATGTATTTGCATACTTTATGATCTAATAACCATAAGGGAGAGTGGTAGAATCATCTAGTAGATACCTCTTTGTATAAACACACCTCTGTGTTTTATGTAGCGGCCCTGTTTCGATATCCCAATACTTTTTATTTCTCCCGAAGCCAGGTTGCTCTGCGGTGATGGTCTTTTGTGTTTCAGGGTCGCTGTTACAATGATAATCCAGAACCAGATCTTTCAGACTGTCAAAATTTACGACCTGAGTGGCTGACGTATTTAAAGTTATACCTTTAACTTTTAACACTGTTTTACCAGTGTTCAACTTGTACCTCTCAGGTTTTGGGACCAGCAGATACAAACTCTGTTATGCGTGTATCACTGGGGATCTCGCTGGTCAATTCCCCCAGATAGTCGCCTAACGGCGGGTTCCATTCGCCTTCACGGTGTACAAACATGACAGAGTCTGTGTCATGATAAAGGCATCGTTCCTGCAGTCTATCCAGAGGAGAGTAGAGTTCTAGGCGTGCGTAGGGTGCTGTAAAGCAAGCTATAAAGATGTTTGTGTTTTTGTTGACCGTGTGGTGCTCTTTGGCGTATTTCCACGTGACATTGGCTGTTTCATCATTAATAAAATTTAGACCTGAAATTTCATACTGTGGTAGAAACACATTCTCAAAGAGTTCATCAGGGTCAGTCACAATGGTGGTACAGGGAAGGTTTGATTTCTGCGCAAACTTTCCCCACAAGGAGTTTAAGAAAAGCTTGGAGATTTGGCGTTTGGCAGGGTTTACGCCTATTTCCTCCTTACGCAATTGAACACCTTCTTTTTGAAGAAAGGAGTCAATATACTTATTTTTCTTATCATCGTCAGTGCAGCAACTAGGGTAACCTGAAGCCTCTTGCTTATCCCTAAGATGCAACTTGATGTAAGATGCGAATAGATTATCCGATGTTTCTGGAAAGTGCCATATTTCGTAGGTGTGTGCTATCCTGTAGCCTTTCTCTACAGCCATCTCGAGTTCTATCGTACACCATGTGCCAACGATAGACCTCTCTTCATCGGTATGACTACAAGGGTCGCACTGTGAATTTAAAGTGCAAGTGTAACACAGCGGAAACATCAACTTCTGATTCATTTTCACCGGTAGCACCGGGAAAAATAAATCGCGCGGCGGGTACACTTTAACTTTTGCGATACCAAAGTAATTTTTGATGTAACTAAAATTTTCATAAATAATCGTCGGGTGCCCTATAGGGTATGTCTTTGTTTTGTTGACGAAAGGATATAGACTAGTGAAATCATAATAATTTATCGTCTCGCCATCGGCCAACCTGTGATATAGCTTTATTGCGTTAGTTCGACCCCCGTAAAGAGCATCACGCGGCTCTAGCAGTACTGGGAACTGCACTTTAAGAAGAAAAGCTTGAAGGTCTGAATTGGTCTCAACTAGAGATGAGCGAGCACCAAAATGCTCGGGTGCTCGTTACTCGGGACGAAATTTTCGCAATGCTCGAGGGTTCGTTTCGAGTAACGAACCCCATTGAAGTCAATGGACGACCCGAGCATTTTTGTATATCGCCGATGCTCGCTAAGGTTTTCGTTTGTGAAAATCTGGGCAATTCAACAAAGTGATGGGAACGACACAGCAATGGATAGGGCAGGCAAGGGGCTACATGGTGAGCTGCATCTCAAGTTCCCAGGTCCCACTATTAAGCCACAATAGCGGCAAGAGTGGGCCCCCCCCGCGCACTGTCAGCGTAAAGATCGTTCTCCTCTGCCACAGCTGTAACAGCTGTGGCAGAGAAGAACGATGTTTGCCCATTGAATTCAATGGAGCCAGCAATACAGCAGGTTCCACTGAAAGCAATGGGCTGCCGACGATCGCAGGATGAATTGTCGGGAAGGGCTTAAATATATAAGCCCTTCCCTGCAATTCATCCAGAAATGTGTTACAATAAAAATATATACCGGCGTATAAGGCGACAGGGCGTATAAGCCGACCCCCCAACTGTCACCTTATACGCCGGGAATACAGCGGCGCAAAGAATAAAAATCATTACTCACTTCTTCTGACGTTCTGCGCCGCTCCTGCAGGCTGTCGCTCCCTCCTGGTCCATGGCAGAGTATTGCTTTCTGGACGCAGGGCTTGAAATCCCCGCCTCTAGAAACACAGCCAATCACAGCCATTCAATGACATCATTGTCATTGGCTGTGATTGGCTGAAGGCACGTGTGTTTCTGGTGGGGGGGATTTAAAGCCCTTCGTAGAGAAATCAATGCTCTGCCGGAAACCAGGAGGGAGTGACAGCCTGCAGGAGCACCGCAGAACACCATGAGGGAGCAACAGCCTGCAGGAGCACCGCAGAACGTCAGAAGAAGTGAGTAATGATTTTTATTCTTTGCTCCACTGTATTGCCGGCGTATAAGGTGACAGTTGGGGGGTCGTCTTATACGCCCCGTCGCCTTATACGCCGGTATATATTTTTATTGTAACACATTTCTGGATGAATTGCAGGGAAGGGCTTATATATTTAAGCCCTTCCCGACAATTCATCCCCGTGCTCGCCGGCAGCCCATTGCTTTAAGTGGAACCTGCTGTATTGCTGGTTCCATTGAATTCAATGGGCAAACATCGTTCTTCTCTGCCACAGCTGTTACAGCTGTGGCAGAGAAGAAGGATTTATCTTCTATATATTCTCAATGGGGTCGCCGCTGCTGCCGCCGGCCCCATTGAGCGCATATAGAGAAGATTTATGGCCTTAAGAAGGACCGTTGGGGTTCTTGAAACCTAAAGTCACTCCTAACACTCTCCCTATAGCAGCTCCAACATGATAGCACTTTCCCTGAACTAATGTCAGAATGCATCTGTGGCGAGCTGCGGGAGGGGCAGATTTCAATACTCGGGTGACACCTAATCTCGCCAGCCACTCACTGCAGGGGGGTGGTATAAATCTTGAACATTGCAGGGGGAAGTTGTAATGCCTTCCCTGTCTTTCTATTGGCCAGAAAAGCGCGCAAATTTCTCAGGGAAGAAAGTGAAAGTAACTCGAACATCACGTGGTACTCGTTACGAGTAACGAGCATCTCGAACACCCTAATACTCGAACGAGTATCAAGCTCGGACGAGTATGCTCGCTCATCTCTAGTCTCAACCATTTCACGCCATTCATGCTCCCATAAGACGCGTAAAGTGTACCCCTGCTGCTGTAAATAGCGCTTTTTAGCTAAAGAAGCCTGGTATAGTTGACTGTACGTCGTTTTTGTGACGTTATTTTGCATGTTTTCGTTAAAACAGACGACACACCCATGATAGAAACATCCATGAAATTCTAAAGCGATATGCCGTCTGTCAACATACGCGTAACCATCTAAATAATACTTACCGACCTCTTTTTCGCCACCTCTCAGCGTGTGCTGTATGACTATGTTTTCACTGTGAGACACGTACATCAACCACTGAATAGCTGGAGTTGAGTACCTTTTTTTGGCCTTATGATAATTATCAGAGGGCACAACAGCTATAGTGTCTTTAGGTAAGAAGTTAAACCTGTATATAGCCATACAGACAGACGCGAGAGTGATGTGCTGGAACGGGTCAACGCAATAAGCCACAGTAACGTTTTTCCTTTTTTCCGTACAATACCTTTTAACCTTTATTTTAGCCATGTCCATTACCCGGTCTCTGTAACGCTCACAGGCTTTCCGCAATACTTCAACATCCTGCTTACAATAGGCCTTCAATTCTGCATTAAAATCAAAAGTACAGTCCTTTTGCAATTCATACCACTCCATGAACTCTTTTCTGTCGTCAGGCATCATGTACTCTGGGCCGTAATATTTAGCATCAGGTAGGGGGCCGACATAATTCTGGTTTTCTTTAGTATTGAAAAAGTGAGGGAAATGTCCCTTTCCCCCTGAAAAACCCATAGCCTGAGGTAGCTTGCTAAGCTTCATGGGAATGAAGTTAAGCGAGTCTATGAACCTCAAGTTCATTGAAGGTACTGTCACACACAGAAGGCGGCCGCCTTGAGTGATCATGTCTATTTGAATCTTCTCAATTATCAATTGCTTGACTATGAAATACGAATCATATCGCCCGGCATTGTGGGCAATAAATGTGCAATCTTCAAAATTGCCACTGAGAAAAAACTGAACAAAATCGCGTGTGCAAAACTCGCCCTCAAACTCCCAAGACACTGACCCGTGCAGCGGGGTGGCAAAAATAAAATTTGGAATGTGTTTACCTGTATCCTGTTGGCACTCAAAGTCGTAGATAATATACGACGAGGCATCCTCATCTGGTCCCCCTTGGTAAGGCTGCATGTAACACTCGTGTTTGTCAAATTTGACCACAATATTACGCTATATGCATAATTAAAGACAGCCTGTATTAAAAACATATGTAATCAGCTATACTAATTAAACATAGATCTATTGTAATGCACTAATTTATGCATGCAATTATTAAAGGGGTTGTCTCGCGAAATCAAGTGGGGTTATACACTTCTGTATGGCCATATTAATGCACTTTGTAATATACATCGTGCATTAAATATGAGCCATACAGAAGTTATTCACTTACCTGCTCCGTTGCTAGCGTCCCCGTCGCCATGGTTCCGTCTAATTTCGGTGTCTTCTTGCTTTTTTAGACGCGCTTGCGCAGATGGGTCTTCTCCCTTCGGCTCGGAAGCATCGGCGTTTTGGCTCCGCCCCCTTGTACGCGTCATCGCGTAGCTCCGCCCCATGACGTGTGCGGTTCCAGCCTCCTGATTGGCTGGAACCGGCACACGTCATGTGGCGGAGCTACAAAGTGTATATTACAAAGTGCATTAATATGGCCATACAGAAGTGTATAACCCCACTTGATTTCGCGAGACAACCCCTTTAACCGTACGTATATCAAATACATGAATATTAATAATTATGTTAATACGTCAATATAATACGGTAATAAAACAATGTTTATCCTTATACACTAATACAAAAATAAAAAGATAAAAACAATGTATTACCTTTATTCCAATGATGCTTTGCGAATGCCTGGGGATGATGTGCTTGGCGATGATGGAGTCCAAATTCACTAGATGAGCACAGATGTTTTCTGGCTCTGTAAAGGAGATGGGTCGACTGGCTCGGCATCAGGCTTTACTGCCTTAAGGGCCAGTTATATGCGAGGCTCTCGCCCGCCCTTCGGACAAGTCCAGACAAACTCCTCAACACGTGTTTCTAGTTATTTACAAATATCCCCTTGTCCCCATCGTCTCAATAGGCTCTTTTTTCAAAGTGTAATTAAATTCTAGTTATTTACAAATATCCCCTTGTCCCCATCATCTCAATAGGCTCTTTTTTCAAAGTGTAATTAATCAGTTCTGTGACATAGCATCTTGATTTTATTGATCCTATAAGTATCAGGATGTATGAGACATCCGGTCATAAGGTCTCAGACTTCAGCTACTGTTACACTAGACCATGCACAGGTCAGAAGGTCTCAAACTTACTTAGCTACTGTCACGCTAAATTAGCCATATGTCTAATGACTTCAATCTGTTATAATGAACTCGTAAACAAGCATTCATTGATCCTACAGATGTTAGATCTTTTTTTGTATCCACTTAATCATAACTGTGACATTTACAACTAGATTTTATATTATCTGGAGATGAGCGAACGTACTCGTCCGAGCTTGATACTCGTTCGAGTATTAGCGTGTTCGAGATGCTCGTTACTCGTAACGAGCACCACGTGATGTTCGGGTTACTTTCACTTTCATCTCTGAGACGTTAGCGCGCTTTTCTGGCCAATTGAAAGACAGGGAAGGCATTACAACTTCCCCCTGCGACATTCAAGCCCTATACCACCCCCCTGCAGTGAGTGGCTGGCGAGATCAGGTGTCACCTGAGTATAAAAATCGGCCCCTCCCGCAGCTCGCCTCAGATGCGTTGTGACATAGCTGAGGGAAAGTGCTATCGTGTTGGAGCTGCTGTAGGGAGAGTGTTAGGGCTCAGTCACACGGGCGTTTATTGCCGCGATTTGCGCATGCGTCCGGCGATTTTTTAAAACCATTGCTTTACAATGGTATCGGACACATGAGCGCTTTTTATGCGCTCGTCCGATAAATTAGAGGACAGAAATCGTAGATCGCACCTATCTGCGATCTGCGATTCCTGTTCTCTTCTCTATATGCGCTCAATGGGGCCGGCGGCAGCAGCGCCGACCCCAGTGAGAACATATAGAAGACAAATCATTCTTCTCTGCCACAACTGGAACAGCTGTGGCAGAGAAGAACGATGTTTGCCCATTGAATTCAATGGAGCGGCAATACAGCCGCTCCATTGAAAGCAATGGGCTGCCGGCGTGCGCGGGGTTAATTGTCGGGAAGGGGTTAAATATATAACCCCTTTCCTGCAATAAATCCTGAAAAGTGAAAAAATAAAAAAAAAGGATGTACTCACCTGCTCCCGGCAGCCTGAGATCCCCGCGGCGGTCCTGCAGTGGGTGTGAAGGGGGTGTGACTCAGGCTTGCCCCTGATTTGCTCAGCCTGAGCCAATCAGAGGCTGATCTCAGTCACACCCATTCATGAATTCATGAATGGGTGTGACTGAGACTTGCTTCTGATTGGCTCAGCGCTGAGCCAATCAGGGGCAAGCCTGAGTCACACCCCCTTCACACCCACTGCAGGCCGGCCGCCGGGATCTCCAGCTGCCGGGAGCAGGTAAGTACATACATTTTTTTTATTTTTTCACTTTTCAGGATGCATTGCAGGAAAGGGGTTATATATTTAACCCCTTCCCGACAATTCCCCCCACACTCGCCCGCAGCGCTTGCATTCAATGGAGCCGCTGTATTGCCGTCTCCATTGAATGCAATGCGCTGGACAGCTCCGGCCCGTTTCTAATGAAACGCGGCTAGGAGCAGATTTTCGGGCGATTTTTGGGCCGACTTTTCGGCGCCGGTCACGCGATTTGCGCATGCGCATCCGTCATGCGATGCGCAAATCGCGTGAAAAAACGCCCGTGTGACTAAGGCCTTTGGAGTTAGTGTAGGCTTCAAGAACCCCAACGGTCCTTCTTAGGGCCACATCTAACCGTGTGCAGTACTGTGGAGGCTGCTTTTTGCAGTGTTGCACTTTTTTTTTTTTTTGCTATATCGGCCGTGCAGAGCATTGCGCCCTGCAGTAATACTACAGGGACAGAAGTGGTGGTTAGGCAGGGAGAGTGTTAGGAGTGATTGTAGGCTTCAAGAACCCCAACGGTCCTTCTTAGGGCCTCATCTAACCGTGTGCAGTACTGTGGAGGCTGCTTTTTGCAGTGTTGCACATTTTTTTTTGCTATATCGGCCGTGCAGAGCATTGCGCCCTGCAGTAATACTCCAGGGACAGAATTGTGGAGGCAGGGACAGAAGACATATTATTGATTGAATATAGGCAGTGGGCCTTTTCTAAAAAATATTGGGCAAGAAATCTATTTGGCCTGCCTGTCACTGTGCTCAGTGTTCTGGATCCGTGTGTGCTGGGTGTAGTAGTTCTACAAATAAATACGCAGGCAGCTAAGTGTTACAGCAGGCGTGCACCAAATTATTTCCTGGCTCTGAAATCACCGCTCTGTTGCAGTTAATAACAGTGCAACACTCTGCAGTTCTGTCCCACACTCCAGGGCCAGAAGACATATATTATTGATTGAATATACGCAGTTGGCCTTTTCAAAAAAATATTGGGCAAAAAATCTATTTGACCTGCCTGTCACTGTGCTCAGTGTTCTGGGTCTGTGTGTGCTGGGTGTAGTACTTCAACAAAATCATATGCAGGCAGCTAAGTGTTACAGCAGGCGTGCACCAAATTATTTCCTGGCTCTGAAATCACTGCTCTGTTGCAGTTAATAACAGTGCAACACTCTGCAGTTCTGTCACACACTCCAGGGCCAGAAGACATATATTATTGATTGAATATACGCAGTTGGCCTTTTCAAAAAAATATTGGGCAAAAAATCTATTTGACCTGCCTGTCACTGTGCTCAGTGTTCTGGGTCTGTGTGTGCTGAGTGTAGTACTTCAACAAAATCATACGCAGCCAGCTAAGTGTTACAGCAGGCTTGCGCCAAATTATTTCCTGGCGTTCCGTAAGCGAAGTCAGCCTCCAACCACAGGCCAATAAGCGGCACATTTAATTACAGCGTTCTGTTTCTGCATTACTGGTAATACAGCATGCAGAGGGGTAGGGGTAGGCCTAGAGGACGTGGGCGCGGCCGAGGACGCGGAGGCCCTGGTCCGGGTGTGGGCACAGGCCGAGCTCCTGATCCAGGTGTATCGCAGCCAACTGCTGCGGGATTAGGAGAGAGGCACGTTTCTGGCGTCCCCACATTCATAGCCCATTTAAAGGGTCCACGCGGTAGACCTTTATTAGAAAATGAGCAGTGTGAGCAGGTCCTGTCGTGGATGGCAGAAAGTGCTTCCAGCAACCTATCGTCCACCCACAGTTCTGCGCCGTCCACTGCTGCAACTCAGAATCCTCTGGCTGCTGCTCCTCCCTCCTCCCAGCCTCCTCACTCCAGGAAAATGAGACATTCTGAGGAGCGGGCAGACTCCCAGGAACTGTTCTCGGGCCCCTGCTCAGATTGGGCATCAGTGGTTCCTCTCCCACCAGAGGAGTTTATCGTGACTGATGCCCAACCATTGGAAAGTTCCCGGGGTCCGGGGGATGAGGCTGGGGACTTCCGGCAACTGTCTCAAGACCTTTCAGAGGGTGAGGAGGCCGATGACGATGAGACACAGTTGTCTATCAGTGAGGTAGTAGTAAGGGCATTAAGTCCAAAGGAGGAGCGCACCGAGGATTCTGAGGAAGAGCAGCAGGACAATGAGGTGACTGACCCCACCTGGTTTGCTACGCCTACTGAGGACAGGTCTTCAGAGGGGGAGGCAAGGGCAGTAGCAGGGCAGGTTGCAAGAGGCAGTGCGGTGGCCAGGGGTAGAGGCAGGGCCAGACCGAATAATCCACCAACTGTTTCCCAAAGCGCCCCCTCGCGCCATGCCACCCTGCAGAGGCTGAGGTGCTCAAAGGTCTGGCAGTTTTTCACTGAGAGTGCAGACGACCGACGAACAGTGGTGTGCAACCTTTGTCGCGACAAGATCAGCCGGGGAGCCACCACCACCAGCCTCACCACCACCAGCATGCGCAGACATATGATGGCCAAGCACCCCACAAGGTGGGACGAAGGCCGTTCACCGCCTCCGGTTTGCACCGCTGCCTCTCCCCCTGTGCCCCAACCTGCCACTGAGATCCAACCCTGCTCTCAGGACACAGGCACTACCGTCTCCTGGCCTGCACCCACACCCTCACCTCCGCTGTCCTCGGCCCCATCCACCAATGTCTCTCAGCGCACCGTCCAGCCGTCGCTAGCGCAAGTGTTTGAGCGCAAGCGCAAGTACACCGCCACGCACCCGCACGCTCAAGCGTTAAACGTGCACGTAACCAAATTTATCAGCCTGGAGATGCTGCCGTATAGGGTTGTGGAAACGGAGGCCTTCAAAAGTATGATGGCGGTGGCGGCCCCGCGCTACTCAGTTCCCAGTCGCCACTATTTTTCCCGATGTGCCGTCCCAGCCCTGCACGACCACGTCTTCCGCAACATTGTACGCGCCCTCACCAACGCGGTTACTGCCAAGGTCCACTTAACAACGGACACGTGGACAAGCATAGGCGGGCAGGGCCACTATATCTCCCTGACGGCACATTGGGTGAATTTAGTGGAGGCTGGGACAGAGTCAGAGCCTGGGACCGCTCAAGTCCTACCCACCCCCAGAATTGCGGGCCCCAGCTCGGTGGTGGTGTCTGCGGCGGTGTATGCTTCCTCCACTAAAGCACCCTCCTCCTCCTCCTCCTCCAACGCAACCTCTGTCTCGCAATCAAGATGTGTCAGCAGCAGCAGCACGACGCCAGCAGTCGGTGTCGCGCGTCGTGGCATCACAGCGGTGGGCAAGCGTCAGCAGGCCGTGCTGAAACTACTCAGCTTAGGAGATAAGAGGCACACGGCCCACGAACTGCTGCAGGGTCTGACAGAACAGACCGACCGCTGGCTTGCGCCGCTGAGCCTCCAACCGGGCATGGTCGTGTGTGACAACGGCCGTAACCAGGTGGCGGCTCTGCAGCTCGGCAGCCTCACGCACGTGCCATGCCTGGCCCACGTCTTTAATTTGGTGGTTCAGCGCTTTCTGAAAAGCTACCCACGCTTCTCAGACCTGCTCGGAAAGGTGCGCCAGCTCTGCGCACATTTCCGCAAGTCCCACACGGACGCTGCCACCCTGCGCACCCTGCAACATCGGTTTAATCTGCCAGTGCACCGACTGCTGTGCGACATGCCCACACGGTGGAACTCTACGCTCCACATGTTGGCCAGGCTCTATGAGCAGCGTAGAGCTATAGTGGAATACCGACTCCAACATGGGCGGCGCAGTGGGAGTCAGCCTCCTCAATTATTTTCAGAAGAGTGGGCCTGGTTGGCAGACATCTGCCAGGTCCTTGGAAAGTTTGAGGAGTCTACCCAGGTGGTGAGCGGCGATGCTGCAATCATTAGCGTCACCATTCCTCTGGTATGCCTCTTGAGAAGTTCCCTGCAAAGCATAAAGGCAGACGCTTTGCGCTCGGAAACAGAGCCGGGGGAAGACAGTATGTCCCTGGATAGTCAGAGCACCCTCCTGTCTATATCTCAGCGCGGTGAGGAGGAGGAGGAGGAGGAAGATGAGGAGGAGGGGGAAGAGACAGCTTGGCCCACTGGTGAGGGTACACATGCTGCTGGCCTGTCATCCTTTCAGCGTGTATGGCCTCAGGAGGAGGAGGAGGAGGATCCTGAAAGTGATCTTCCTAGTGAGGACAGTCATGTGTTGCGTACAGGTACCCTGGCACACATGGCTGACTTCATGTTAGGATGCCTTTCTCGTGACCCTCGCGTTACACGCATTCTGGCCACTACGGATTACTGGGTGTACACACTGCTCGACCCACGGTATAAGGAGAACCTTTCCACTCTCATACCCGAAGAGGAAAGGGGTTCGAGAGTGTTGCTATACCACAGGACCCTGGCGGACAAACTGATGGTAAAATTCCCATACGACAGCGCTAGTGGCCGAAGGCGCAGTTCCGAGGGCCAGGTAGCAGGGGAGGCGCGGAGATCAGGCAGCATGTACAGCACAGGCAGGGCGACACTCTTTAAGGCTCTTGACTGCTTTATGGCTCCCCAGCAAGACTGTGTCACCGCTCCCCAGTCACGGCTGAGTCGGCGGGAGCACTGTAAAAGGATGGTGAGGGAGTACGTAGCCGATCGCACGACCGTCCTCCGTGACGCCTCTGCCCCCTACAACTACTGGGTGTCGAAGCTGGACACGTGGCCTGAACTCGCGGTGTATGCCATGGAGGTGCTTGCTTGTCCTGCGGCTAGCGTCTTGTCAGAGAGGGTGTTTAGTGCGGCTGGGGGAATCATCACAGATAAGCGTACCTGCCTGTCAACCCACAGTGCCGACAGGCTAACACTCATCCAGATGAACAAAGCCTGGATTTCCCCAGACTTCTCTTCTCCACCAGCGGACAGCAGCGATACCTAAGCAATACGTAGGCTGCACCCGCGGATGGAAGCATCGTTCTGTATCCCCATCAAAAACGGGGACCTTTTCGCTTCATCAATCTGTGTATAATATTCCTCCTCCTCCTCCTGCTCCTCCTCCTGAAACCTCACATAATCACGCCGAACGGGCAATTTTTCTTAGGCCCACAAGGCTCAGTCATATAATTTTTCTAAACAATTTTTATACGTTTCAATGCTCATTAAAGCGTTGAAACTTTCACCTCAACCAATTTTTATTTTAACTGGGCTGCCTCCTGGCCTAGTTACCAATTAAGCCACATTAACCAAAGCGATTAATGGGTTTCACCTGCCCTGTTGGTTGGGCATGGGCAATTTTTCTGATGTACATTAGTACTGTTGATACACCAATTTTTGGGAGCCCTCGCCTACAGTGTAATCAAACTAATTTTTAGCCCACCTGCATTACAGCTGACGTTACATCAGCTGTGTTGGGCACTGCAATGGGATGTATTTATGTACCGCCGGTGGGTTCCAGGGAGCCACCCATGCTGTGGGTCCACAGGGAGTTGTAAATGCATCTGTGTCCACTTCTAAAGAACCCCAGTCTGACTGGGGCATGCAGTGTGGGCCGAATCCCACCTGCATTTCATCTGACGTTAGCTCTGCTGTCCAGGGCACTGCAATGGGATACATTTATGTACAGCAGGTGGGTTCCAGGGAGCCACCCATGCTGTGGGTGCACACGGAATTCCCATTGCGGAGTTGTACCTGCCTGTGACTATTTATAAAAAAACGCGGTCTGACTGGGGCATGCAGACACCTTGACAGAATGAATAGTGTGTGGCATATAGGTTCCCCATTGCTATGCCCACGTGTGCAGCTCCAGATGGAGGTGGCACAGGATTGGATTTCTCATTGCTTCTGTACAGCATTGTGGGCTATCGCCCCGCCCCTTTTAAAGAGGGTCGCTGCCTAGCCGTGCCAACCCTCTGCAGTGTGTGCCTGCTTTTCCTGTGGCAGACGCACTTATAAATAGACATGAGGGTGGCGTGGCATGAGGGCAGCTGAAGGCTGGGCAGGGACAGTTTGGTGTGCGCTGTGGACACATTGGTCGTGGGGGGGGGGGGATTTGGCAGCATGTAACCCAGGAGAAGTGGCAGCGGAGTGTCATGCAGGCAGTGATTGTGCTTTGTTGGAGGTAGTGTGGTGCTTAGCTAAGGTATGCATTGCTAATGAGGGCTTTTCAGATGTAAAAGTTGTTGGGGGGGGCACTCTTCCTGCTATTGTGGCTTAATAGTGGGACCTGTGAACTTCATATGCAGCCCAACATGTAGCCCCTCGCTTGCCCTATCTGTTTCTGTGTCGTTCCCATCCCTTTCTTGAATTGCCCCGATTTTCACAAATGAAAACCTTAGCGAGCATCGGCGATATACAAAAATGCTCGAGTCGCACATTGACTTCAATGGGGTTCGTTACTCGAAACGAACCCTCGAGCATCGCGAAAATTTCGTCTCGCGTAATGAGCACCCGAGCATTTTGGTGCTCGCTCATCTCTAATATTATCCTAAATGGTTCATCCGGCCACACAATGAACCTTTGTAAGACATTTACAACTAGATTTTATATTATCCTAAATGGTTCATCTGGCGACACAATGAACCTTTGTAAATGCTGCTAAGCTGAATATAGCATTCTATGTTCTGGCACATTTTAAAGCTGGTTAGCGAAATCAAAATGTGATAGATACTTTATAAAAAAAGCAGAAAGTGATTAAAATGTCCTACAGGCTTTCTACGTGCTGTAATCAGGGGATTTAAATCTACGAGTGGTAGAATCAAAGCGGTCTAGATTTATAAAAAGTTAGGAGGTAATTAAACTGCTGCATCCCCATCCTTGCTGCATAATTACCACTATGGCCGCTTCACGGGATGCACGTCGTTTACAGCGCCAATATTTTACACCATCAAGCGCCGGTTCTTATGCCGGAATTCAAAAATTGCAAAAGGCGCTTAAGGGGATAAACCAGCACAAAATTACAGAATGGTTGCAAAAGATTAATTGTTATAGCCTTCACAAGCCGATCAGAAAGAAATTTGCTAGAAATAAAATAATTGCTGCTGATATAGATTCGTTCTGGTAATCTGATCTCGTGTGTTTAATGCAATACTCTAAAGAAAATGATGGCATAAAATACATTTTAACGGTTATAGATGTTTTATCAAAATATGCTTGGTGCGTCGGATTATCATCTAAATCAGGATCAAGCGTCGCAAGAGCCTTCGAGCTGATATTTAAGAATAGCGATCGTGTACCGCGAAAAATACGCACCGATCGCGGGAAAGAATTCATGAATCAACACATGAAGCGGGTTTGTAAAAGATACAACATACACCATTACTTTACGAGCAACAACGTAAAGGCTGCGGTGGTTGAGCGTTTTAATCGCACTTTAAAATCACGAATGTGGCGTTATCTCACCCATCATAACACATTTCGCTATATCGATATTTTACCAGCGCTGGTATACAGTTATAACCGAACTTACCACCGTATTATCCGATGCCGACCTGTGGATGTCACGAAAAAAAACTCATTAACAATTTGGCGAAATATCTACAGCGATATTCTGAACTCAAAGCATGAAAAGACTTCTTTAAAAATAGGCGATCATGTGAGGATTTCTCAACATAAAGGAACATTTACGAAAGGCTATGAGCAAACTTACACTGATGAAATTTTCGTCATAGAGTCTATTAATACGCGATTTCAAAAACCACTATATAAATTAATCGACCTGAGCGGCGAAGCTATAGAGTGGTCGTCTTATAAAGAGGAAATACAACAGGTACCCGCTGACGAGAACCGCGTCTACAGGATCGAGAAAATATTAAAGAAAAGGCGCATCCGCGGAACGGAGCATTATTTTGTGAAGTGGCTCGGGTACCCTACAAAATTTAACAGCTGGGTCGCTGAAAATCAACTGTCATAGAGCATGGAGTCGGGCTCATTTTATATAACTCTTCCTAGTAATGCATCGTCCAGAATCTACCCCGAAAACTCAATTTCTACTTACACTATGAAACTAGCGAAGGCAATTCAGCTCTCGGGCGCTTACGATGTGGCGCTAACCGAGATTCAGTATCCGCACACATGGGACACGATTGTGGCGACCGAGGGAAACTTTTTCATCGCTAAACATGGCAGTATATACCAGTAATATTTTGTCAAGTCTGGATTTTATTCCTCCCTATCAGATTTGACGCGTGCGATAAATGACAGAATTGAGGGTTTAAGACTAACAAACGAGGTCTTTTAGCTACGCTATGATGAAGTAAAAAGAATTGTTACAGTTACCGATTCGCCAACGCTACACTTTGCTCCGGGTCATAAGTTGTCCGTTCTGCTGGGTCTGCCTGAATATAACGCCGCTTTAGCTGGGAATATCCCGGACAAGAGGCGACATTTTGCGGACATAAAAGGTGGCTTCTATACATTGTACGTGTATATGGATATTATCAATCATCAGTTTGTAGATAATAGCTATGTGCAGCTATTAAGAACGGTAGAAATCAGCGGTAAAAACAGCGACATTCTCACAATTCAGTACAATTGCCCTGATTACGTACCGGTGTGTAAACAACATTTTGACATGATTACAATCTCGATTTTATCAGACCAGAACACGCCTGTTAAATTCAGGTACAGGAAAAGTATAGTGAGATTACACTTTTGACCGCGTAACGATTCGCAGCATTAAAACATGTTGTCTCAGCGGGTGTACGGAGATCCTGCGCTCTACGTGAAACATTATTTGGCGCAGAGTGGAAACGGAAAAATAGATGGATTTCATGGAGATGAGTATATGATTGGCGCAGGAATTGGTGGCGTATTCAGGTCACTCTTCCGAAGGGCCTTGCCTCTTTTTCAGAAAAGGTCTAGAATTAGTAAAGCCTCATGTAAAGACGACTGTTAAAAATATCGCTACAGATGAAGTCACTTCTGTTTCGTCGGCTGTTTTGGACAGACTCAATCAGTCGCGTCAAGAACAGTGCGGCTCCGGTCTTGTTTCTGTTGTAAAAAACCCCCGTAAAAGAAAAAGACGAATCGTAGCACGATTTCACCCGCTCCTCATGGATAAGACTCCTTCACGCAAAAGACGACGCCGTCAGAAACCCGCTAGACGCGCAGCAGACGACGTCTTTTAATTCTCTAACATGGCGTTCATACACGACGGTTCTGTAGAGTGCACCAAATCTGAGTTGGATATTTTCACCATACCGCCAACGCAGACAAGTATTGAAAAATCTTTATTTGTTAAAGTCCTGCCTATCGCAGCCCTCACTGACAACACGCCGTTGGAATTCTTCATATCGGGTAGTGGCGAATATTACTACGACTTAAATAACACCCTCCTGCACTTAACCTGTCGTATAGTTAAACAAGATAACACACCCATCCCCGATGGTGCACGTGTGGGTTTTATTAATTACCCTGTAGCCACACTTTTTAATCAAGTGGACATCACATTGGGGGATCGACTAATCTCACAATCCGATAATCTTTATAGCTATAGACTCGTTCTGCTTGATGTCAGCAGACCCTGATGGATTTAAAATTCAAATCCTTCATGCTTCAATTTTCATCAAGAGAGTACAAGTATCCCCCGCCGTCCGCATAGGCCACAGCCAGGCGCTATTAGCGACCACCGCTAAATATACTTTGGATAGGACGAGTCTTAAAGTCTTCAGCATAGCAATCGGGAGCCGTATAGCAACCCATGAAAATTTGTTCCTGGGCCAGATACCTAAAACTGTGATATTAGCCTTTGTGGACAATGAAGCCTTTAGCGGTAGCTTCCAAAAAAATCCTCTCTGTTTTCACCATTATTCCGTAAACCACGCGGCCTTGTATCTGGATGGTCAACAGATTCCGGCCAGGCCTTTTCAGCCTGATTTTGAGGCCGAATTAGCTATTAGTGAATTTATGGCTCTCGTGCATATCTCCGGAAAGCAACGAGCAGACAACTCGATCTCGATTGATAGAAATGAGTTCGTTAGCGGATACACATTTTTTTCATTCGATCTGTCACCGGACATGGAGCCCGGCACGCACTTCTTGCTCGTTAAAACTGGGAACCTGCGTGCGGAAGTACGCTTCTCAATCCCTACCCCTCACACGGTTAACATGCTTGTCTATGCGTCAAGTCCCGCTATTCTGGAAATAAATCACAGAAGAGAAGTTCTGTACAATTACAATTAAATTATGAACACACTTCAACTCACGACTCTCCTTAAATCCGATCGTTATACTTCGCAAATTTTGGTGGCGTATACCCGAGTGACTTCCTACCCCAATTCAATGTGGATAAAAGACCATCGGCTTATATAATTAATACTGATGATTCAACTCAACGAGGACGACACTGGGTGTTAATTGTACTATGTGACTCAGAGAGAGCGCTCTTTTTTGATAGTTACGGCCTAGCACCGGATAGTCCCATTTTTCCTGTGGCTTTTATAGAGTTTTTAAAAAGAAACTGCGCTAGGTACATATATCAGGATAACCAAATTCAGGATACCGACAGTGTATTTTGTGGGCATTACTGTGTGTTTGTATTATATTACATAGCCCGTGGATTATCTTATGAGAGTATTTTACGTTTCTTTACGCCAGATTTAAAAAAAAATGATAATTTTGTAAATCAGTTTATAAAAGATAAGTTTTGTGACCGTCATTACAGATGTCAGATCCCGTGTGTTTTTAATATGATCTGTGCATCTTTATATAATCGTTAGATACATGAAGTATAATAAAATAGAGAGATAGATACCTGTGTTAACTGTTAACAGCGTAATCTTTGATTCTGACTGTGTAATAATAGACACGATCATTCATCACTATGCTGACACCCTTTCCGATCTGGAACTAATTAGCTACTGATTGTAAAAAAAGGCGTAACTAATTCAAGCCGCATCCCATTCATTGTCACACACCCACATCCTGTGGGGCCTGGACATGAGTGATAGTCAGCTGATCACAGTAACGAGAGCTTCTTGAAGTCAACAGACAGAAATCATTAGTGGTTGCCCCAGCTAGTTCAAAGTGGCTCGTTACACTTAAAGCGACCTATTGAACTCTGCAAGAGGAATCATATCAAGACTGAGCTCGTAGCTAAACCGAAGTGATAAAGACTTTAATATGGAGTCAGACTACGCTATTCCATCCGTGCATGCTGCCGAACGATCGCGTTATGAAGCTGAAATAGCTAATGTCATTCGACGTTGGGACCTTCCACAATCATGCAAGAAAAACACGGAGCGATTGCTGTCCGCTCTACTCAATCACCGGAATATTATCACATGGAACGATAAGCACGAACTGGTATATAAAAATGTTGCAATTCACGGAACCAATTTCCCCACGCTGATCAGACATACGACGCAGAGTCACACCTTCGTGAGAAGAAGTATACCTTTGGGGTGGAACATTTTTATGCATACAATAGCGGAGGCTAATGTACCTAGTGTCGCGGCAAAAATATATGGCCGTCTAGGGAAAGCGGAGTGTACCTCGTGAATGACGTCATATGACACATGCTACGGCGGTAGCCTGATGAGGGACAGCAGAGTGTACCCTGTGACTGAAGTCTAGGTGACCCGTGCAGTAGGGCTGCCCACACCTAGAGTTCAGTACGTCATATGACGGAGGAATTAAATGACAGAGCCCACACAGTTATGGATTCATCAAAGAATTCCCAACAAATCGATGTCGGGCATCTTTATTTATAGTCCCCTTACAATGGGGTGTCACAACATCATTGGACAATTAACTATGCAGTTTATTGGTTAGTTTCCAATCCAACATTTGTCATAGGTCAACTTAACCCTTCATTTGCATACCTTCCAGAATCTTCCAAGTCAGCAGTGAATAACCTCTTGATGGAGTGCTGAGGGGCCCAAGTAGCTCGAAGTTCTTATCTTATCAACACACATGTGTTCCTTGTACTTTAGCTAAGCATGTGGTCGGCCATTTTGTGTAGTCCTTTTCATATGACTGTGGCGTAATATTAAATATTACTTATATACCCACATTTACATACATATAGGCACACATACATACACGTGCACCTACATATATAGATATACACATATATATATATACATGTGCATATACATATACACATATCCACATATTTCAAGTTTATGAACATTATTCTCTAGTCTTAGTGTGAGGCGTCAACCCCTCCCTTAGTATCTTGATATTCCTAGGGCCCCTTCAGCTAACATGTGGAAGCTTCTTGATATTCTTATCTCATCTAGACATATGTCCCTAGTTTGTGAAGTAACTTCTCCTGGTATATTTCAATGGTGTCTCTCATTGCGCATTTTTAATTCATATAATTATTATAATACCTTACAATCAAATAATTTCCATTACATCTCCTCCTCTTATATGATTTGAAATTGGGCAATGCAATCTTCCTGCGGTGGCTTAACGTCCTCCTCTTCACAATTAGTAAAATATATACATTCACATAACACATTATATTCTATGTTGCTATTATCTTATGCTTTTGTCAAGGATGACTCCTGTGATAACAGGTGTCTCATTACCAGTTCCTGGTCTCGTAGGTAGTTATAGTGCTTTAATCACTTTTTAACATACCAGAGAGCATTACCTGGACCTTGGTTACTTGCTCCTTAAGAGAACAGCGACGCACATGATTTATTCTTACATCATGTATATACTCACCCAATATGCTACTTGATATGTCAACTCCTAAAGCTTCACACACTATACTCTAACTCCTAGAGTTTAAATTTCTAAGAAACACAACACTTTATTATCTTCCCGATCAGCCCTATTACTGCTACTCTTAATATTTCAATATATGTTAACTCAAAGACACATATACAATTTTATTATCATGACACAAATATGTATTCTTCATTGTTTCCACTGTTTTGAGATCACCTCTGCTGTCCTACTATGTTATACCACGCAAATATCTCATTCTCCTTCCTGACCCCAAACTAAACTATCCTACAGGGGCAGGTTGCCTTACCTAACACTGGGAGAAGGGCATAAACGCCTTGGGCTCTCTTCAGGAGTCCACACCCTTTACCCATACAAGGTAACACCCCGTAGGGCATCCCCTCGCTGGAACCTATGGCAGCTATGCTATCCCTGGGTAGGAGAAGGAGCGTGCGTGTGTCTTCATGAGACAAGCAGAAGCGGAACACAATATTGTAAAGAGGTATTTAGGAAACATATTTCAAAGTACAGTCCATCTTTGTTCAGCTGTCCATAATTCATGCAGAATGCACTCTTTGTAAGCGAACAGTACTTGCTGCTTTGCTCTATGGCTCAATAGCTTCATAGATTAGGTCAACCAGTATGATAGACATCATGGAGATTTCTCCTTAGAGGTGATACTGGAGGGACAACAATTCCACAATGTTAGAAGAATACATATAAATATTAGACACTTTAAAGTTTATATTTTTCTCTTTCTCAGTCTCAATGTGTGATTTGTAAGTGTTTTTCATCAATCAGATAATATTTCTTCACAAATGCTCATTATTGGTCATTAAGTTAGACTGAGTATATACACATCTCTGAACCTACATTCTATACTTTAACACTCTAATTAGGCTGAGCAGCTAAGCTGGCATTTTAAAATTCTTAACACATTTTATCACAATCCAAACATTAAACACTGAGGAGAATAAATGGATGGCATCCACTGGGCCTGTAGATTTACTTGCCTGAGCCTCATTTGCTCTGGCCTGAGATCATATCAATAAAGTTCAGTACTCCCACTGCAATACCTATTGCTCCCAGTAGGGTGTCATACCATTACCCCTTCCCCATTATTATTATGAGGATAAGTATTACATTTATTTTACATAGGATACAATGATATATGATTACTCTCCTGCCATGGTCACTCTCTGGCAGTGACCAGCGTGAACCCAGTTTGTTTTCCCTTCAGGCTTCGCTGAAGTGGCTGTTATCATCAGAGCATGTTTCCAATATCCTGGCTCCAGAACATGTGTTGTATACACGGAGTCAGGATCTGGAAGGGAAGCAAACACTGGTTTATGCATCAAATATAAATGTTTCTACAGGGCCTGGACATATCCAGAGACAGTACCATACTGTATGAAAGCCGTTATTTCTATTGTCTCTGGAATCCCATACCCACAGAATTACCTCGTTCAACAATTCGGTTGCTGCCTCTGTAGTGGCAAAACGATACCTGATTGGACAGGCCTTAACATATACAGATAAGCTGTCAACACAGATATGGCATAATATACAAATTTGCAACCTTTAGAAGTGGGTAGAGCGGCCCAGGTGTGTGCCTCTGTGCTGTTTTCACTGCTCTCCCTATCCTATGTAAAGCACAGGTCATATGCTCCTGGGTATACCTGGCTGCGACCGTGCTGAATCCAGGGACAATCCAATGTTGAGACACAAGGTTTCACATCAGTCTTTGACTGGTGTGTTTCTCCGTGTGCACAATGGGCCATCATTGAGTAGAGGGCATGAGACATAATCAGTGGTCTCTTCCCACAGGCCGGCGTCCGTCTGGCTTGCCCCTGCCTTCGTCCAGCAGCTCAGTTATTAAGCTCACTGGAGGAGCCGGGGTTACAGGTTTGGACGTTGACCTAACCCTCTTCCCTAGGTCTTGCCACAGCTGCCTTGGCAGCAGCGCCCACACGTGCATTTCTTTTTGCTTCTATTCAGTCCTTCTCTATTATCCCTAGCTATATGAGCAACATAAGAGCCTGCATATTAGGCCGTAGTTTGTGTATATGTCTGCCTTACCCTCTGCCGCTCTACATGCTTCTGTCAGGGCCTTCACTTCCGCCTCCTGTGCTGACAGATGAGGTGGAAATGGTTCTGCTCTTGTTACCTCATTCTGTGTGACTACTGCATACCGCTGTACCTGCCATGTTCCTGGTATCCTCAGCCATCTACAAAACAAAACTTGAAATCTGACTTAGCCATCAGTTCACCATTTTACATATTCAAACTTCTCAGTTTCTTGTGACATGAGGGTAATACGGTCAGGTGACAGGAGTGCATCCTATTACTGTAACTAAAAAAAACTAAAATATTCTCAGTCTTTCTCCCCCCTCCTAAATCCAGCGGAAGACCGAAGTGCGGTATAGCGCCCAATCCAGCCACATGGCTTCTGCCGGATTTAGCAGTACACCACACCACAAAACAACATATGGGTGTAGAAGAAACTGTACACATGTTTCAAAATAAATACCACAATACTGCCCTGATACATATACTGGGCATGTCCTTGACATAAAAATGTGTTAATCCTATATATTTATTTATCTCTCCGCCAATTAGGAATGCCAGACCAAACCAAGAGTCTGACTGTAATATACCTGTGAGGACTGTATAGCACTTGAAATAAGCAGAACTAATACATATTTGTCCAATATATATCATACACAGCCTGAGCTGTACATTTTCTATGTATGTTATAATTATTTAGAACTCATGTTCACAATTTTTTATAGTACAGGTGAAATACTAATTTACCAAGGGCGGATACAAGCATCAGCTAAAACTAAGGGTCTATATGGTGATGCTGACATTGTGTTCTTACCAAAACCGTCACTGTCCAGCAGTGGCCACCTACTGGTTGTGAGAGAGGCAGAAAACAAAATATATATAAAAACCATGTACAAATACTATAGAGATATGCAGCTATTAAATGTAAAGGGAAATCCTATCAACAGCTCAGATAACAACAAAACATATAATACTGCATTCTGAACACATTATTTGAAAGGGCAGCGGTTGGTGGTCTCTGTATGCAGATGTCTCACCAGTACAGCAGCGTAACAAGTTAGTGATATTAACCTTTTATGCTGGACCGTAAGCTGTCTATACAGCGTCCCATACCTCCGCACAATCTCTCTCAGCTGTGTTATAGTCTCTCTTTTCCTGGATGTCTAGTGTCTGAGCATAAAGTTGCTTGCGGAGATTGTCATTGTCAATGTTAACTTGTATAAACTCTGTACACTGTCCCAGTCCAGTAACTGTGTGTGCATGCGAAGATGTTCCGTCATCTGTCCCTACTGTGTCTGTATAGTCTAAGTTATCAAGACTCTTATAAGTCAATCTATTGCAATCAGCGCATCTGACAGGGGTGCTTATTGTCTCCTGGACTATCTGCCTAGTGGGCGTTTGAACACATACTTCCCCTTCCCCCTCATTTCCCAGTGAGCCTTCCATGATCCACCTGGTTATTACGAAGCCTCAGGTGTATCCTGCAAAATCATGTACAAATGTCATCACATAGGTGGATGCTCCCCCCCCTTTGTCTATGCACAGCCATCTGGGGCTGATACCACCCCAGTGCCGTCACGACGGGTCACTAGGCGAAAAAATCCACCTCCGTCTTGTACCCTATGGGGCTGATACCACCCCAAAGTGACCAAGATGGGCGATGATATAAAGCTTATTGATAATACTCATGGCTTTATTACAATGGCTCACTGCATCGTCCTACCCAGGTTGCGCATACCCAGGTCTCACGGTGGTGAATAAGCTGAATCTCAACCTACCTCAGTACCAAAAGAAAACTTTTATCACTCAGAGAAACAACAACATTTTAGCCGGCCGGCATCTATACATTGGCATCCATGCCATACATGTATATACTTATAGGAAATGGGGGCAACTCAACTGCTACTGCTGTTCATACATCAGTGACTTAAGGGCAATATAGTACATTGAGTCATTGTCCAATTCACCTCTCTGACAGTGAAATTGGATTACACATATACACTTATAATGCTGGGGAATTATCAGCTGCTGAAGACCTACAGGCACCTCACAGCAATCTATCAAACGTGTTGTTAACAAAAATCATAAAAACTCCACTAGGAATGCAATTAATTTAATTAAATTAATTAATTAAGTAATAATGTAAAATATATATATACAATTCTCCCCAAGTTGCGGTGACAGCAATAAACTCTTATCTATACATATTCAGTCTCTAAGAAGTCAATTGGCAGTCTGCCAAAATTAGTGTAATCTGCTATAGATGGGTTGCGGTAAGTTAACTCATTGCATCTGACAAGAACGCGCTCATCAACAGTTAACTCATTGCATCTGACAAAAATGCACTCGTCAACAGTAAGTTATTGGAATAACAGCGTCTTTAAACTAATTTAACTGCACTGTATCTTAAGTTGTGTCACATATAACGGTCAAGTCAGTCTTGTCATCTGGGTCATTATATAGCGTGCACATGACATGTACATATATATCTGCAGGCTGTTCCCTTCTGTATTGTCAGTCTATGTAATGCTTAAAAGGTCTTATTCCCTCAGTCAAGGGAGTCTCTGTACACACAAAACTTTGTCATCACATCACATATAGAATAGTCATTAACACATTTAGACATACCATAAAAGTGTCAGTCTAAGACCTTGCAGCCAGCGACAGTCAATACAGGAAAAGTTACACAAAGAAATCTGACAGACTCAGGAGGAGCACATAGGAGGGAACAGATAAGCACATTTAAAGCAGCAACATTCACTAGTACACTAAACAGCGCATCACGTCACACACCAAACCACAGACCAGGGAGCAGAGCTCAGGAGACAGGCAGTAACACAATGGGTTACTTACCGCGGTCTCCCTGTGTCCTGGTCTCCACCTCCGGAGCGTCCGTGGCTAGGGGTGCTGTTATGAGGCCCGCTTCATTCTCCACCAAAAATGTCGCGGCAAAAATATATGGCCGTCTAGGGAAAGCGGAGTGTACCTCGTGAATGACGTCATATGACCCATGCTACGGCGGTAGCCTGATGAGGGACAGCAGAGTGTACCCTGTGACTGAAGTCTAGGTGACCCGTGCAGTAGGGCTGCCACACCTAGAGTTCAGTACGTCATATGACGGAGGAATTAAATGACAGAGCCCACACAGTTATGGATTCATCAAAGAATTCCCAACAAATCGATGTCGGGCATCTTTATTTATAGTCCCCTTACAATGGGGTGTCACAACATCATTGGACAATTAACTATGCAGTTTATTGGTTAGTTTCCAATCCAACATTTGTCATAGGTCAACTTAACCCTTCATTTGCATACCTTCCAGAATCTTCCAAGTCAGCAGTGAATAACCTCTTGATGGAGTGCTGAGGGGCCCAAGTAGCTCGAAGTTCTTATCTTATCAACACACATGTGTTCCTTGTACTTTAGCTAAGCATGTGGTCGGCCATTTTGTGTAGTCCTTTTCATATGACTGTGGCGTAATATTAAATATTACTTATATACCCACATTTACATACATATAGGCACACATACATACACGTGCACCTACATATATAGATATACACATATATATATATACATGTGCATATACATATACACATATCCACATATTTCAAGTTTATGAACATTATTCTCTAGTCTTAGTGTGAGGCGTCAACCCCTCCCTTAGTATCTTGATATTCCTAGGGCCCCTTCAGCTAACATGTGGAAGCTTCTTGATATTCTTATCTCATCTAGACATATGTCCCTAGTTTGTGAAGTAACTTCTCCTGGTATATTTCAATGGTGTCTCTCATTGCGCATTTTTAATTCATATAATTATTATAATACCTTACAATCAAATAATTTCCATTACACTAGCGATGTCGTTGCAGACGCCACTACTCGTGAGTTGGTGGAATCTTTGAAGATGGATTTTTTAATAAAGTCCATGATGGATCTAAAACTTTAACTCGGAAAGACGTTTGTACTGTTACCTCCCTCAAACATACGGAACTTGCTACATTATGCTAACCACAGACTGTCGCAGAATGGCGATATTACATCGTGGAATTTGCACGACGAGTTTGTTTATAAAGGGGAGCCGGTTAATGGGTCAAACATTTTGGACTTGATCCATCATGCTACGCAGAGCCATAGCACTACCAAGAAAAATCACCCTCTGGGCTGGGACATTTTTATGCGAGTGATGGCCAAAGTTAATATGCCTTCTACAGTCATTGGCAGCCACAGTACTAGAGAAATTTTCCAGGATTTGAAAACAGGCTCGAACCCCGGCTTTGCACCTAGTACCCCCAAAAACAAAATCCTGACTTTCTCCCCAACCCCACATGGAAAAACACAGGGGAGCCTGCTGCCTAAAAAGCGACCGACACCAGTGCTCCCCATGTCGTGGTTAACTTTGTAAAGGATTGTAAAAATGTAACTATATTTCTTTTACCATTATACAGTGTTATACATATCTATGTAATCATTCTTATGCATTCCTTTATGTAATAACTCTATTTTCTGTATTTTTTTTTTTTTTTTACAGCGCATCGTTTATATATTCTGGGCACTCAATAAAGTTTATAAAACTTTGCATTTTTGCCTTACTTTGTGCTCTTTCTATATATTAACTTCCTTATACTCATAGACTGACTTGAATGAGATATAACATCGAGTCAGCCTATACACATAATAAGACCATTGATTGGCGTATGACTTGAATGGAACATAACATCAAGTCATGCTATACATAACATCAAATCAGCCTATACACATAATAAGCCCATTGATTGGGGATGACTTGAATGGTAGATAACACCAACTCAGGCTATACATATAATGAGGCCTTTTGTGTTCCCTATATCCTGCTCAGCCTTATTAGGATGACAGGCTGCGATGCTGAAAAAAATCTGTTAGTGGCTTGAAATGCATTCTATATATTAACCCTTATACTCATAAGGTGACTTGATTGGTACATAACATCGAGTCAGTCTATACATATAATAAGCCCTTTGATTATCATGACACACACTGTATTCTAAAGTGTGTCTCGTGATGCGTCACAGGCTTGGAATGCGGATGGGGGCCCCTGATACACGTCACAGACGGCCAGCTGCTGCGCCAAAGGGATGGAGGGTCAAAGGTCATGGGAAGGGGGCGTGGCACCTGTCACTTTCCAAAAGTGGGCGGCTTGACATGTTGTATGGACGTATACTACTCGCACTTATAAATAGACATGAGGGTCGTGTGGCTATGAAGCGAGCGTGTGGCATGAGGGCCCGCTGAACGTTGCGCAGGGAAAATTTTGTGTGCGCTATGGACACAGGGTCGTGCCGGGGGTTGGACAGCAATGTCAGCATGTAACCCAGGAGAAGAGGCAGTGGTGTCACCCGCAGGCAGTAATTGTCCTTGGTTGAAGGTAGTGTGGTGCTTAGCTAAGATGTGCCAGCACGTGTGCCTTGCTAATGACGGTTTGTCCGATGTAAATTGTTAGGCGGGTGATGCCAGACTCTTGCTTCCATTTCGCCTTAATAGTGGCACCTGGGAGCCTCAGATGCAGCCATGCATGCTGCCCCTGCCCTTTCCTATCCGTTTCTGTAGTATTTCTATAACTTTCTGATGTTTTCTGGTGTGTGACAAGTCATCAACTATGCGGAGCATCGGTCCCATACAAAAATGCTCGAGTCGCCCATTTACTTCAATGGGATTCGTTACTCGAAACAAGCTCTCGAGCATTATGAAAAGTTCGACTCAAGCAATGAGCACCTGAGCATTTTGGTGCTCACTCATGTCTAGTTTTTAACATTAGAAAGTCCCATTGACAATCGTGCCAAAAAAATAATAAGATATCGCATGAAAAAAAGTGTGCAGGATCCCTAACAGGGAGAAAAATCTCACGTAGTGTTTTAGTACCTTAAAGATTAGGATTTCGATTGTTAATAGAGTAAAATATAGAAAGTCTAGGCCTTCTTAGATTGGAATGAAGCACAGGGCGATACTATTGTCACTGCTATGTGTAGATAAGTATAAGCAGTGAGAACCCCGTTACTTAGGTGTGTGGATACTAACCTTGCTTGTGGACATTCTAATGCTTCTCATGCAGAAACAGAGGAGATGGTATCTCTGTTTCTGTTCCTGCTGGCTGATCAGGGTCTAGCTAGCCTTTTAGCCCTCTAGACCAAGCTAAGCAAAACTCCCTTTTCCCTAATAATAGTATGTCCTTCTCAGGGATAGGTGGTTGCATGCCAGAACTTATGTAAAGTTACCTCAAAGATAGAGTAGCACAAATCAAATGAAATAAAGGTGAAGCAAAATAAATATAAAGCCTGCCACCTTGATAGTAGGTTGCACTTATTTATTTTGCTTCATCTGAAGGGTAGTTCTTTTTGAATTGCCTATTTTAAATCTGGCGAAATATTATCTCCAAGGATCAAAGACTTGTTTACGTTGAGTTTGTAGTAAGAAACACTCCCATAATCTTTTATTATACTAGTAGCACCGCAAAGAGATGTCAGTGAGTTGGTGAGTGTAGGAACAATGTCGCCCGTAAAACGGCCAATTTTGTGTTGGCGAAGGCCTGCTTTCATCCCTTTTATCTCTGTATCACCTCGCAATGCCTCTGCCAATGGTTCTATTGCCATAGTAAAAATTAGTGGTGACAGCGGACAGCCTTGCCTCACACTTTGATAATGAAAAAGGCCTCAACAGGGTTCTGCGGAAGGGTTCGTTATTAAATTTTGACCAGTTTCATTGCTATTTTGCCAAAGCCAAATTTATTGAGAGTTGCGAATGTGAACTCCCAATGAACCCTGTCGAAGGCTTTTTCTGCATAGAATGTTAGCAAGAGAGAGAGGGTACATGGGAGTGCTCCACACAGTCTAGGAGGTCCATTATTTTGTGTTTTCAGTCGGAGGTTGAATGGTTGAATTTAACACCAAGGATGTAATGCAAGGTGCATGGACCAACCCACATGCGGTACCCAATTCAGCTGAAGAGACGTTAGGGAGGAATGTTCTATTTACTAGAAAAAGATCAATCCTTGTGAAAGTTTTATGTCGGGCCGAAAAAAAGGAAAACTCCATAGCAGAAGCATTTTTGCATATAAGCCTTCATCTTGGAGCCATCTATTTAAGGTGGGGCCCACTCTGTTACTAATCCCCGTGGTATCCAGGTCCTTATCAGGAATTCCATTAAAATCACCACATATACCCTTTGATGATCTCCTTTTCAACTTTTCATTAATTTGTTTTAAAAATGTAGTTGTTTGCTTTTTGGGACATACGTATTCACCAATGTGAATCAACAGCCAAAATAGACCAATGTCTATAGAAAATGTTTTTTACCTGGCCACTATAATCACAATATGTTTAGACAAATAGGATTCTCTGCTCTTTCAGTTTCTTGTTTTTTGGAACCAACAATTCACTCCTAGGTTTCATCATAACTTTATTCTTCATCTTACGTGTTAGGGAGTGGGGTAGCCCCGATTTTCAAATCTCTGACATATTTCATTGAGCCTCATCTCAATATGTTCCTCATCAGTAGTACGTCTTACTCAGAAGGTGGCTATATGGCAAGAAATCGATTATCCTCGGGGAATGGTAACTATAACTGCCGCTGCTTTCAGTTTTGCCTGCTATATTTATGTGGAACATTGACACTTGTCTTATTTAATTAAATGGATTGTCCAATAAGGAATGCTTTGCAATGTGCATTGTGTGGCTGCGCTTCTAATATGTTTTGTCCCCATGTATGTGATTTTACACCCAGGTTGCCTTAAGCTATGGGTTTACCATCAATGAAATATTGTGCATTCATCTTCCAATATTCCCATAGGTGTGATTGCCCACTCAGGTGGCCATTGTGTTACATATGTATTAGACATATATCTAATGATTTTTGTTCATGTGAACAAATGAATTGTTTTGAGTCTTTGGGGTTTTGATACACTTTGGCAATTTCCATTTTGGGTTGCTATTAATTATGCCCATATTTTGTATATATACATAAATACATTCACATACTATATGACCTGATAGGCGAGGGACGCGTGCGCAGTATGGAGCACTCACTTGCGGCATCTGTTCCCTTGGCAACCATGCCATGTGGCCATTGAGCTCTTAGGTGCTGGCCCAATGTGGTTTGGTGACTTTAGTATTGGAGGTTGCTCTTTATGGTAATCTTGCGATATTCCCGCGCTTACATGCATGCACCCGCTCCATGAGTGATGACCCTGAGGGGGCTTTTTGGTTGTCTCGTGGTGCTTCAATGCTTGTGCGTTTGCACTGAATGTACGTGCAATGACAAAGACAGAGTATAATCCTGCAATACTTTAGAACTTTTTGCACATGCCAACATTGCACAGTGCCTGATGACGTTTCTTGATTCTACTGATTTCAACACATGATGACATGTTTAACTCATTACCGGCACCCGGCAGCAGCGGAGACTGTGTCCACTGTTTTAATTTGGAAGAGGTTGGTTCAGCTATTATGTGGTTAATCCTACAGGTCATCTTAGACACGTGATGTGTATTTGCCACAACCCACTTGGACCCAGCTGAAACTTGTTTGCACTCTGTCTGTATATATATATATATATATATATAATGTGTTGCTTGTCTATGCTAGCTGAGCTTGATAAAGACCTGTTCAGGTCGAAACGTCACTAGCTGTTTTATCATGGAGGAATAAGGATACGCTTTTTCACAAATTTCATCTGATCCTGCCATGACCTTATTCTTTGTTGGAGATCAGCCTCAGTAGATGCCACAATATAAAGGGAATGTTTGCCCAAGTGAAATGAATCTATCTTTGTCTTACACAAGCATTCTTTGTTTACTTCCTTAAATTGGTAATAGATACAACAGAAGGCTACCACTGTGAACCACAAATTGAGAATCTGCTCCCCTCACCATCTAGTGGGCTCTAATCTGCAAAAATAAAAATCAAGTGACTATGTCCCTGTAAATAGGAGCTGCTTAAGGTGCTGGCTGTCTAATAGTTGAAACTCAACTCTGATACCATATAGATGCCACTTGTCACAAACTGGGCCTTCACAGCATGTAACGTGGGCACGCTCGCACAGGATTGACCTAATTTCACTCTAACAATACTGAACTCATTGCAAGAGGGTGCACAGATCACAGTCCAACACAGTCCTACCTGCCCCATAAATGCATACTGCCAACAATGACCATTTTCCTGTAAAGCAGAAAAATAAATAAGTTATTGCGTGCAGAAGATGCAGCAGAAAATAATTTAAAAAAATTAATGTCTTTGAAAAAAAGTAGAAACAAAATGCACTGAAAGATGGCAGAATGTAATTTATTTTTCATTTTACTCCACTTAGAATTTTGTAAAAGTTTTTCAGTACATTATATGGTAAATTAAATAGCACTATCAAAAAATACAACTTGTCCCGCAAAACACAAGCCCTCATGCAGCGATGTCAATGAAAAAATAAAGGAGTTATGATTTTTTTAAACAGGGGGAGGAAAAAAAGAAATCGTATAGAAAGAAAAAAAAAGGGCCTTGTCATTAAGGGGTTACATAATGTACTAACTTCCTTCTCTGGGTCATTACGACACAGGGATACCACATGTGCAATTTTATTTTCAATTTTTTACAAAGTATAGGGAGACAAGTGTTTTTGTTTTTATTTTTTTTATAATTTGTTTACTTTTTTTTTTTACTTTTTTTTTGTCCCTTTAGAGGACTTTCACAGAGACCCATTAGGACTCCCTGATCACATTCTGGGGGTCCAATGGTGACAGCCTTTTACATGTATAGACTGCAGCATTTAAAGGGTTAATACAGCAGAGATCAGAGGTTTTCTCTGATCTCTGCTGTAAAAGCTGTTGCCTGGCTGTCCTCTAACAGCCAAGCACCAGCTCTCCCTGCCACAGAGACCACCGGCTTGCTTCTGACAAGCTGATGGTCTCTATGGCAACCTGTAAACAAGCAAGTGCAGGAATTTGAATTCAGAAGTGGAAGATTGCTGGCTTCTGTTTTTCAAAGTACTGCACTGGTTCTTTGTGGGACTGCAGTTCCCATAGTGATACATAGCCTGGAAATCTTCTGGGCTATATCGCTATGGGCTGTGGAGCTCATCCCGGAAAAATTCTGGGCGTGCCACTCAAGGAGTTAATCCTTTTGTGGCGACCCCATAGACTTTTTATGTCCAGTTTTAGTGAGCTTTAATCAACAGGGCCATAAAAACACGCTCACCCTGGGTATTAAAGCCACATGGGCTATGGATGTGACAGCTCCATGGGTGGGCCGCAGGAAGCAGTGATTGCATAAAAGTGAATTAAATGTAAATAAAAGTTAAAGATTCAACTCTCCTCATGGATCAGATCCATGAGGACAGCCGAAAGTACTCATCTCTGTCCTCTGGATGGACTGGTCGGCTCGAAGAAATAAAATCTTTTCCAAGTTGCGACGAGAAAAGATCATGTATTCACAAGGTGCAACGCGTTTCGGCTGAAACATCAGCTTTTATCAAGCATACATGATGGTTAAAACATGGTTACATTTATAGTGAACAGTACCTGCGTGGGTGGAAGCAGTGTCTGCTAGTTATCGCCCCTTACGGGTCACATGTGAGGTCACATGGCTTGGGGGGGAGGGGAGGAGGAGGATATAGAATGATAACAAAAGAGAAATAACTGATAGCTAAAAAAATCCCACTACACAGGATACATAATACATCTATGTGAGCATAGGACCTACGGAGCACATGACAAACCATGTGCCCCTGCCGTGTTACTGTCCGGCCCAACACCTGCCCCTTCAGTATGCGAGTGGTCATGTGACACCCCACATGACATCCAACGTTCCTTCTAAAGTTTATCCCATATAGCGTTCCTCTGTTATTTACCCGGGGGATTTTTTTAGTTGCTCTCCGTGTAGCTTTATGAAAGAGGGATTATCCAACGATCCAAATTTGGCGTCACGAAACATCTTCTATAAAGTACAATCATAATAAGTCAGGATGAACATAAAATGATATGAACCTGACTTCCATCCAGGGCTGACAACCATCCAGAAATTCCTGGGCAGTCTGTAAGAATAGGGTACTTTTTTATAGTGTGTGAAAAAAATAGATGTGTCTGTGATTTTTCTGACTGTAGTTCACATTATTGTACAGCTCCCAGTAAATGCTGGTAATGAATTCCTATGAGTTTCTGATCTACAAATGTATCATTTATAATCTTTATCATTCAATATAGTTTTCCAATGCATCCATAAAAGAATGGCAACTATCCATAAGTTTTGGATAAGTTGTGTAGTAAAGAGGAAACAAAATCAGGTTGGCTTCTGTCTCCACTGCTTCTTAATGCTTTTTTACGTATCCCCAACACATCAGTCTTAGTGGCTGCTACCATACCAATATGTAACCAGTGGCAATCTCAGAGGAATCTATTCAAATCTTACGTGGATATGCTTTGAACACTGCCTCGAATTGGTAACACGTCAAGGGAAGGCCATCACTGTGTACCTAAAATTTGAGAACCTGCTCCCCTTACTACTTGGTGGGTTCCAATCAGTTTTAGCCTTTTAACACTACAGTGAGTAGATTTACCTGCATGTATGTATGGAGGAGGAATGGGGGTCGATCTCGCTACATACAATGTGGGTGCCGGCTATTTCCTAAAGCCGACACCCAACTGTAGCAGCTCCAATCAGCAGCGCTGCTGATCAGAGCTGTTAACCCTTTAGATGCTGTCATTCTGACAGGGCTGCCATGGCAGTTTGCTTATTAAGCCATGCCTGTGGTTTGGCTTGATAGACTGCTTCTCAGATCACATTATAATTAGGGATGAGTGAGTATACTCGCTAAAGCACTACTCGCTCGAGTAATGTGCTTTAGCCGAGTATCTCCCTGCTCGTCCCTGAAGATTCGGGAGCCGCTGCGGCTGACAGGTGAGTCGCAGCGGGGAGCAGGGGAGAGCGGGCGGGAGAACGGGAGAGAGAGATCTCCCCTCCGTTCCACCCCGCTCTCCCCGGCAGCTCCCCGCCCCGCACCGGCCCCCGAATCTTCCGGGACGAGCAGGGAGATACTCGGCTAAAGCACATTACTCGAGCGAGTAGTGCTTTAGCGAGTATACTTGCTCATCCCTAATTATAATGTAATCCTATGGTATTAGATCAGACTGCAGTATCGATCAAACAATTGCAAGCTAAAAAATTATAATAGTGTGTTTAAAAGCATTATTAATTATAAAAAGAAATGTAAGAAAAGTTTAAAAACTCACTTTTGCCATACTTATAATAAAAAATGTAAATAAAGAAAACCCCAAAACATATTTTGTATCGTTGCGTCCATAAAAATCTGATCTATCAGAGTAATGCATTATTTACCTCACACAGTGAACGTCAGAGAAAAGAAACAATACCAGAATTGCCCTCCAAGAAAAAATGCAATAAAAAATGATCAAAAACATATGTATTCCAATAAAGTACCAATAATAATCTTTATTTATATAGCGCCAAACATATTCCGCAGCGCTTACAAAAAAAGGGGGATACAGAAAGACAAAAGTACAAAAATACAAAAACCACAGTTACATAGTAATCAGTTGATGGAAACAATAGGGGTGAGGGTCCTGCTCCAATAAGCTTACGTACTACAAGTAATGGGGGGATACAGAAGGTAAATGGGCTGGAGATGTGCACTGTATAGCGGGGTGCAGAGTGTGGGATGCTATACACATAGACAATGGTCAGACATTAAGCCATGTGATGGCTGAATCGGTGTGACTGCAGGGGCAGTTGATGGCGGCAAGGAGGGGTTGCAGTCACTAGGACAGGGAGTATGTTATCAGGCAGAGTACAGAGGGGTTTGGTTTAGGGGATATGGTATGCCTCCCTAAAGAGGTGCATTTTTAGAGCACACCTGAAGTTTTGTGAATAGAAACTACAGGACGCCTTGCAAAAAATGTTCACAGAAGAATAAAGTTATGGCTGTCAAAAGATGGCGGCAGAAAATAATTAAAAAAAATAAAATAGCTTTGGAAAAAATAAAAATAGTACACTGAATAAAACAAATACATTTGGTATCTTAGTAATCGTACTGACCAATAGAATAAAGCTACTATGTCATTTATGCTGCAGTGTGTACACCCTAGAAAAAAGACCCCCCAAAAATGGCAGAATTTCATTTTTTTCCCTTCAACTCCACCTTTAAAAAGTCTTTCAATACATTATATGGTACCTTAAATAGTGCCATTGAAAAATACAACCTCTCCCACAAAAATATGCCATGAGATATTTTTGTTGATGAATAAATAAGAGTTATGATTTTTAAAAACTGGGGAGGAAAAAAGTAAAATGGAAATAAATCAGGGGCTGCGCCCTCTAGGGGTTAAAGTATAAACAACACCCTTCTTGTTCAAAATTAACTAGATGCCCAACTGATCAATTTTTGACTTCTGGACACAAACTTTTATGTGTAACCATAATACTACTGCATTGAGTAGTTAATCTTATAAATAGAGATGAGCGAGTACGCTTGGATAAGTCAGTTACTTGAGCGAGCCTCGCTCTTCCCCAGTAACTGCATTCTTGTCCGAGCGTGCTCGGGGGGACGGCAGGGGTGAGCGGGTGGTAGCAGGGGAGTGTGGGGGGGAATTGAGAGATCTCCTTTGTTTCCGTACTCCCCCATACTAATCTCTTTTTGATTTATAGATGTTCTGTTCTGTCAAGGCCAGTCAGCATCAAGAGGAAGACTGCAGGGTCATTCTTATCAGGACGCCAGTCCTGCTTATAGACAGGGTCTTCCCTCTCCCTGTTACCAGCTCAGGGCAAGGTACTTTCCCTAGCTCCCATCTCAGTATGGGATTTTGTACATCAGTCATCTTACCTTCAATCCTGGGGTCAGCTGTCAGCTGTGCTGGATTGGGTCATCACCTACCCAGTGGGTTAGGACAGTGGTTCCATGTCCACAGTCAATACACCCTTATTAACCAATGTAGCTGATACACCAACAATCTGAAAATGTGATATATAATCCAATGTCTTTTCTAAATGTTTTCAGCCTCTGTTTGAAAACTTCCATTGAAGGATAACTTGCCACTTCTCGTGGCAACCTCTTCCACTCATTGATGACTCTCACTTTCAAAACATTTTTTTTCTAATATCTAATCTGTCTCCTCCCTTTCAGTTTCATCACAATGCTTTTAGTCTTTCCTTGTGCAGATGAGAATAGGGCTGATCCCTCTGCACTGTGACAGCCCTTCATATATCTGTAGACAGCTATCAAGTCTCCTCTCAGCCTTCTTTTTTGCAAGCTAACCGTTCCTCATAGGACATGATCTGCAGACCCCATCAGCATCTTGGTAACTCTTCTCTGAACTTGCTACAGTTTCTCTGTCTTTTTAAATTGGGGTATTCAGAACTGAACACACTATTCCTATACCATATGAGGTCTGACTAAGGAAGAGTAGAGGGGGATAATTACCTCATGTGATCTAGACTTGATGCTTCTCTTAATACATCCTAGAATTGTGTTTGCCTCTTTTGCTGCAGCATCACATTGCTGACTAATGTGGTCTGTGTTCTATAAGATTATGCAAGTGTAATGTCTTACCAGCGCTGGATAAGGACCGTGGGTGTATTAGCTGTGCAAGCTCATAGTCAGGACAGCAAGGAGTAGTTAGCAGGAAATCTCAGTTGCAGTAAAAATGGATAAGGCAGATAACGTAGTCACAAAGGAAGCCAGAAGTCATCAACTTTGCATTTTTATAAAGGATCTATACAAACAGTGACTTCCCTAGCAGAATAGTGAATGCATCTCCAGAGTATAATGATGAGGATTTATTCGTTAAGTTGTTTTCAACTTTAGGTCACTTTGTGGATCAGCATATGCTATGCTTCCCTGTCTTTGGCCGCTTCCTTCAAATTTTCCACAGTCATGTACATGTCAAACTTGATTGTGTCTAGTCAGCATGTTCTTTGGTATACTCTTCTTCTGGATTATAACACTATATGTAATTCAGGATAAATCATGTATGTACACAGTGACCCCACCAGCAGAATAGCATGTGCAGCTCTGGAGTATAATAAATGATGTAACTTGGGATCAGTACAAGATAAGTAATGCAATCTATGTACACAATGACACCTCTAGTAGAATACTCAGTGCAGCTCTGCAGTATAAGGCAAAATGCCCATGGATGGGTCAGATTCCGACTGCAAAATCTCGCAGTCTAATCAGACCCTGTACCCCGGCATTGACCCCTGGCTTACCTGTTTGGCATCTTCTCTCTGCGCTGCAGATGTGCTGGCTGCCCATGGCCAAGTTGGATTTCCACTGCAAAATCTTGCAGCGTAATCAGACCCTGTGCCCTGGCATTGACCCCTGGCTTACCTGTCTGGCATCTTCTCTCTGCGCTGCAGATGTTTTCTGGCTGGTGCACCGCTGCACATGCGCAGTGCAGAGTCACACCGACGATGACATGAATCCACTGCAACTCGCAGCGGGGTGGACTGCTTCCATTGACTGCTACAGAAGCTATTCGAGCAAGCCTCACACTAGAATAGGACATGCTGCGATGTTTCCCCACGAGCAGAAAATCGCCGTTGATTTCCACTCGTGGGCAGGGAAAAGTGTTTTCTTTGCATGTCCTATGGGGAGTATTTGCTGCAGGATCCGGAGGCGAATGCTTGCTCCAGATTCCCCAGTGCAAATACCGCCGTGGGCATCCAAACTAAAACAGAGGGAAATTCTGGACTACGACAAGATAAACAATGATATATTTACAAATTGACTCAATAGATAAACATTGTATTTTGATTTCTACTTTTCTGTTGCTCAGCTGTAAAATGATCTTTCGATGTTGTCATCTGCTTTGCATTGTAGATCTGTTCTAGCTCAGTCTCTGTGATGTCTGTATTTCCATTGTAAATATGGCCACAATCAAATAAATGATAAAAATATTATCATTAAACCTTTGATAAAGTCTCGCTCTGTTATCAGGATCCTTACACAGGGGAGATGGCTGATTCTACAGAGGGTGACACTGATGTCCTGTATCTGGGTCTCCTGGCTCTGGCACTGATTGCTCTCATAGTTGGACTGGTGATACATTCATTTATTATAGGAGTCAATGTCACCAACTGGTGGAAAGGAAGATCAGTGACTCCTGTTGACCACATTGTAACTTCTCTTGGGATTTCAAGAATGTGCACCCAGTGTGCTATTACTCTATTATTTTTTATGGATATGTTCTCTCTGAGCAGCCCGGATTTTAATGTAACTCTGTTTATTATATGGTCGGTTTATAACTTATTTTCTGATGCCAATATTTTGCTAACCACTCTGCTCTCCATTGTTTTCTGTCTGAAGATCTCCAACCACCACAGTAGACTGTTCCTGTATCTGAGGGGGATGATGGCGCACAGGACTGTTCATTTCATTGGAGCCTTGGTACTTCTCTGCGCTGTAAATAGTTTGATAACCTTGTTGTTGGTTATCACTGAGATCTCCAGTGGTGAAACATATAATGCAACCACAGAATGCATAAATATTAATTCTGTATACCATACAGCTATCACAGTCGTCTTCCCATTTCTTTTCTCCTGCATCTCCTCAGTCTTTCTCTTCACCTCGTTGTATCATCATATCACAAAGATGAAGATGAGCAGTAATTTAACTGTCAATCTGGAGACATATTACTCAGCACTGAAATTAGTTTTCTTCACTTTCCTGTATAACACTTTATGCATCATTAGCTATATTGCTGCTCCCATCTTATACTATTTTTACTGTGTGACACTTTTATGGCTTTATATTGTCTTGGACTTTATTCCAGTGCTACATTCCTCCTACCTGATCTATAGAACAGCTAAACTCAGGAGTCAGATGTCCAAGGTTCTTCAGAATGTAGCTGATTTCTTATTCCAAAGGAAAGAAACAGAAACCAGAGAGAACATAGAAGTAGTAGCTCTATGAGGTTAATATACAGGATGGGCCATCAATGTACTATATGTTATGTGAGGGTCCAGAACCAGAACTGATCAGCAAAATGCTTGTGACTCTGATTGGGACTGTTCAAGAAAATGTTATAAATGGGGCTGAACTGTATAGTGGTGTGCCTGGAAACAGTGAATTGCTGAGTCCTTATTCTGCTTACTGGTGATCCAAAAAGTGGAATACCCACCAGGGCCATAGAGAACATGAGGCGCATACGTTCGGGATTCCACCACCTTGCTGCAAAGTCAAATTTGTTTGATTAGCTCACCTGAGCAGGCTCGCCCAGTCCGCAGCGTGCTTAGAGGGGATTCAGAGCACAAATGAGATGCAGGGAAATGGAAAGAAGAAAAACCTCCAGCATCAATGTGGGTTGAGAAATAATGCTGTAAGGGTCGAAGACTGTGCTTTTGCTTTGCCTTCTGGGATTGGATGTTTTTAATGGGATGTTTGTATTAGATTTGGGGCTTTTACTCACTAGCGTGAGCGAATTTCATGCATGAAAAAAAAACGCTGAGATTTTGCATTTTTGCAGCTGCGTTTTCCCTGTGTTTGCATTGCAAATTTCTTGGGCGGGATTCTGCATCGCAGCACAACTAGCAATGTTGTGTTGTGTTTTTTTTTCCTGCAGAATTTTCCTGCAGAGCTGTTGTGTGTAAAAGAAGTATTTGAGTAGACCTGCCCCCTCGTAATTTTTGGCATAATGGTCACACCTGAGTTTAGGTTGTTATGGAGGTTTAGCCATTAGTACCATTATCTGCTGACATTTTTAAAATGGCCTTTCAGCGCAACTCTGTTCTTCTGAATTGGCTGATCTCACGCCAATTTGGTGAATGGAGCTATATGTTGCAGGCAGACCCTGTTACCGCACCGAGAATGTGGGTGAACCCTCTTCTGCATTGGCGGCCAATTAAAGGCCACTTTCATCTGCTTTACACCTACCTTCGGCACCACGCAGAGATATTCGAGGCGTATACGAGAATTTCTGTCAGTGTGATTGACAAGCTACTTTCCATGGTGCAGCTGGACCTGACCTTCCAGGACTCGCCAATGCGGAGGTGCATCTCCTCTGAGGAGCGGTTGTTTGTAACACTGAGGTTAGTAGTATTTGTTAATTTTTCTTGCTGTTGTAATTAGGCTGCACATGATTTTGCTGTCCTAACACCCCTATTTCCCTTTCCTACATGTCCCCCCCACTCCTCTGGAGTGTGTTGTAGCTGAAGGACGCCTATCTTCCCCCCTTTTTTCTTTGTTTTGGGGTAGGGGGCGGGGTTCTCCTAATGCCTGCAATTGTTTGTTCCCCATACTCTGGAATGATGTCATATCTGACACCTGCATTTGTCTGTTTTAACATAAGCGCGTATGTGCATTGTGTGTCAGTAATGCTGCACCACATTTGACAACTCTGTTTTGCAACAGAAAGGAATGTAGCAGGTATGTAGATGATGTGTGTTAAATTCCTGCTTCTATGTTTGCAGATTTTTTTATATGGATTTTTAGGCTACCTAGTGCAGCTTACTGTTGTTGTGAAGGTGGCATTAACCCTTTCCAATCCACTGTCGGATGTCTTGCTACATTCTAATTGAATTTGTACAGCTCCAATGTCAGAAGACGTCCGACAGGGTATTCTTACCGTCTATTTACTGCCGCTCCGCTGTCGGAGCCTCTGTGGCACACACACACTGGCTTTAGCCAGCAGATGGCACCATTGTACAAGAGCAAAAAGAGAAAGCCTTTTAGGAAACCCTGAATCCAAAATTTGATTCAAAAGGGTTAACATTCCTCAATGAGCTACGTTTTGCGTTAGCTGCTTGCAAACACACTCCAAACCTACGCAGTCGTTACACTGTGATTTGAGTGTGTGTCCAAATACATTAATTTGCTGTTGTTATGTATGCTTCAGTACTTTGTGCACAAATGCTAATAGTTCCGTGACATATTCCTTTGCTCTTTTGGCCTGCTGTCTTAAAAAATTGCAAAATGCCTTTGAATTGTATCCTTCTTATGGGAATTTCGTGCTTACTGTGGCCTATACGCTTTAGCTACAACTGTGCCGTTAAACTTAGATGCTTATGTGGTGAGCCTTAATATGGCCTAGGCATCTAATTTGTATTAGGTTCAGAATTAGCAGCGATATGTGAAAGCCCTGTGCATCATCTCACTTCCTTGTTTGGCACATAAACTCCCAGCTTGGCGCACCTGATACCCACACAGCAACTGACGATTATGGAGGTACAAATAATTGCAAAGGAGTAAGCTGCCTATTTTATAGGGGAGACACCGCTAATGATAGCAGTCTGAGTAGACTTGTACCTAGAAGCATAGTGAATGATTGTCAGCAATGTTGCTATGTATCTGTATCTTCTTTGGACACTTTGGTAACGTTTTGGTTTTTACAGAGTAGCCTTTATTCTGGCATTGTGGCATTAGCGCCTCTAAAAATGTATGGCCGTTTCCTTCTACTAATTTTTTTTTTCTTCACCCCACAGGTACCTGACAATGGGGGATTCTTTTGCCACACTTCTCTTGGAATACACGACCATATCCTGAATAGTTCATACAATGTATGAAGCTATTTGGAGAAGGCTGCAGCCTGTATTTCTTCTTCCTTGGCCAACTGTAGGCCACTGGCTAAGTATTTCTAAAGGCTTTCACACCTGGGCGCAGTTTCCCTTGTGCATTGGGGCGTTAGACGGGTAGCATGTGCGCATATGAAAGCCGCTGTAATCCAGGTCTCATTTTTTTAATTATAAACATTATTCCTCTGTTTTGCTACTGGCAATTGAAGGCACCAATTTGAAGCTTGTTTTAGTTGACATTGGGGCCTACAGGAGTACGGCGGATTTGCAAGCGTTCATGTCTTCCCCTCTTGGGCAGAGGCTGCAGGCAGGCACCTTGTTTGTGCCGCCACTCCAAAGCTTGCCTGGTACTAGTGGCCCTGTCTTGCCCTATGTGTTGGTCGCGGATGAGGGATTTGCACTTGGGAAGCACATAATGAGACCATTTCCCCACAGGCACTTAACTACGGGTTGACGGATTTACAATTATCATCTTTCAAGGGCCAGACGTTATGTTGAGTGCTCTTTTGCAGTACTAGTGTCACGCTGGCGTGTCTTGGATAGAACCCTTCACTTCACTCCTGAACGTGCTGTGGGAGTAATAAAGGCCTACCTGGTGCTTCATAATTTGGTGTGCTCCGAAAGAGTTTACAAGCGCCTTCCCAAACAGAGATCCCTTGCTTTTTGCCAGCTCTGCTGACCAGCCTCCCACAGTGGAGATACATATTCAGGACACCTTTGAGAATTATTTCCAAAATCCACATGGGACCATTTCTTGGCAACAGAGAGCACTAGGAAGTCGGGACTGACATTAGCAAGATGCATATTGTCTAATGATCTACAACCAGCATATTTCTTTGCTTTGACGTTTAACCCCTTAGTGACGAAGCCTGTTTGCGCCTTAGTGACGGAGCCAAATTTTGGAAATCTGACATGCGTTGTTCAGCATAGCATAACTCCGTAAAGGTTTTGCATATCCCAGTGATTCTGATATTGTTTTTTCGCCACATGCTGTACTTCATTTAGGTAGTAAAAATAGACCAATATAATTTGTGTATATTTATTAAAAGTACCAATATTGGAAAAATTTTGAAAAAATTGTCATTTTTTCACATTTTCAACTGTAATATCTCAAATATACTGTACAATTTTTTTCTAAGATATATATTTCCATCTCTTTACTTTATTCTGAATGCACATTTGAAAAACGTTTGTGTTTTTTTTAACCATTTAGATGACGTACAAATTTAACATTACTTTTCTGCATTTTGAGGAACACTTTGTTTTCCTGCACCAAGCCAAATTTGCAAAGGCTCATAGGTGTCAGAATGATAGATACCCCCACAAATGACCCCATTTTAAAAACTACACCCCTTAATATATTCACTGAGGGGTGTCATGAGTATTTTGACCCCACAGTTTTTTTCAGGAATTAATTCAATTTAGAGGAGAAAAAGTAAAATTTCATAGTTTTGCAAATCTGTCATTTTAAAGACATATATTTTTTTTCCTATAGTGCTCATGAAAATGAGATTGACACCCCAAAATGTATTCCCCTGTTTCTCCCGTGTTATATACCCTTTGTGGCCCTAATCTTATGTCTGGATGCACAACGGGGCCCAAAAAGAAGGGAGTAGTCAGTGTCTTTCAGAACATAAATTTAGCTTGAAGGCGTTTTAGGCCCCATAGCACTTTTGTAGAGCTCTTGAGTGGCCAAAACCAAAGAGAACCCCCACAAATGACCCCATTTTGAGAACTAGACCTCTTACTGAATTTATCTAGGGGTGTACTACCCATTTTGACGCCACCGTTTTTCAATGAATTCAAGCAAAGCAAAAGGGAAAAAATGTGTCTTAGTTTTTTTGGCAATTTTGTCATTTTAAAAACAGCATTTTTTGTACAGCACACACATGAATGAAGACTTGCACCCCAAAATGGATACCCCTATTTGTCCCATGTTCAGAACCATACCCCTTGTGGCCCTAATCTACTTAAATGACACATGGCTAGGCCTATAATGGAAGAAGCACCCTTTGGATTTCAGGGTACAACGGAATAAATTCCAGGCACCATTGCCCACTTGTAGAGCCATTGAGCATCCAAAACCAAAGAGAACCCCCACAAATGACCCCATTTTGAAAACTAGACCCCTTAACGAATTCATCTAGGGGTGGACTGCATATTATGACCCCACAGTATTTGAATGAATCTAAGCAAAGCAGAACGAAAAAATTACGATTTTCATTTTTTGGCAATTTTGTCAATATAAAAAGAGTTTTTTTGTACAGTGTACATAGGAATGAAGACGTTTAACCCAAAATGGATAGCCCCGTTTGTCCTGTGTTCAAAAATATACCCCTTGTGGCCCTAATCTACTTACAGGACACATGGCAAGGCTTATAATGGAGGGAACACCCATTGGATTGCAGGGCACAACTGAATAAATACCAGGCTCCATTGCCCACTTGTACGAAAAAAAAATTGACACCTTAAAAAAATCCACACCCCCCTCCTCCACGTCCTTTTCGGTGTTCCCCAATTCCAGATTGCATCGGTGAGGGGAGATGAAGCTTCCAATTTTTTTTACTTTTACGTGATCGCCATTATCCATTGAATAATGGCAAACACGTGATCAGGAACCGCTCACCACGGCCCCCCGTGAAATCTCCAGGCTCTCGGCTATGTTTTGTAGCCAGGAGCAGGGAGATTTTAAATTAGCCTCGCAATCCACGGTTTTTGCGACGGGCGCGTGCGCAGAAGCTGGGGTAAGGTCCTCGGATAAATCCGGGGGCCTTAGGTACGTCATTTCATCCTCCCTCACGGATATAATCCGTGGGGGGAGATGAAACGTAAGCTTTTTTTTACTTTTTTAAAACTTTTTTTTTTACTTGAAATGATCACTGTTATCCATTGGATAACAGTGATCACATCCTGGGTGACAATCCCCTTTGCTCCTGGCTACACATGGCAGCCAGGAGCAGAGGGATTTTAAACTTCCCAGGGCTCGAGCCCCACTGTGCATGCACCCAATTATTGACATCGGGCGCTCATGCGCAGAGGGGAACTTCGGGTCGCGGAAGACCAGGACATGCCGGAGGACCCGAGGTGAGTATTTTCACCTACCCTCATGGATCGGATCCATGAGGGGAGGTGAAACTTGTACTTTTTAAAAACTTTTTTGCACTTTTTCGCGATCGCCGCTATCCACTGGATAGCGGCGATCGGGATCCGGGGAGCCAGGAGATTTTGAATTTGCCGGGGCTTCCGGCCTTCTGCGCATGTGCATGATGTCATACATCTGGCGCGCATGCGCAGAAAAGCGGCGCCGGGTCCCGGAGGACCCATTAACAGCGAGATATCTCCGACAAGGCGAGTGAGTACTTTCAGCTGCCCTGATGGATCCGATCCATCAGGGCAGCTGAATATCTGACTTTTTGACAGTTTTATTTACTTTATTGCGATAGTCACTATCCATTAGATAGCGCCGATCGCAATGCCAGGGGGGACTGCCCGGGATGACAGCTCCATGCTGTCGGCTACCTGCGGGCACTGACAGCATGGAGTTGTCACGTCTTCAGCCAAGAGTGCATTAATCCTAAGAGGATGCATAATTCTACGTCCTCTAGGATTAAAGCCCACTTACTGAGTACGTAGAATCCCGATGGGGCCGTCACTAAGGGGTTAAACAATTTTTTTGCGCCAAAGCCTATCTCACATCTACAAGGTTTAAGTTGTGTGTTGCATATAAGCTAAGTTGTTAGCGTCCATGTGTGTGCATGTAAATAAAATTATATTCAGAATGCCCTACCTTGTTTTGGCAAACAACATCAAGCTCTTTCCATGTTTATTGCCTCCCTGTCTGTCCTTCCAGGGGGCAAACAAGTAAGCTTGTATTACAGCATGAATTGCAACCTGCTCGAGCTGCACTTTAATTAAAGTTGCCCTCCGTTACTTATCAGCAATGCAATTATGTTTTAGCCACATGGACTAGCCATTTGCTGTGTCGCACATTCATTATGTAATATAGCGTGGTAAAGTTTTGTGAAAATGTGGCACACAATGGGGTAACTGATGGCTGTGCTGAAGCCATGCCCAAATATGCCAACCCATGGAAAGTGTTAATACATTGATGTGCAATAACCAGTGTTAGCTCACTGGCTGAAGTCAGTTTGGTAGTTAGAACATTGTCTGTTGTATTTCACATTTGACCAATGTGTGTGCTCCTGCTTGTGCCATACCTAGTGACTTTGAATGTGGCCCTAATGGATAGTATGCACCCATTTTGCAGTATCAACCAACGCCTTGTAACATCTTTCTCACGCACATTGTACACATAGATTTGAAGCTGTATATGGTCTTTTTCTGGTTGGTGCACACCTAAATAGTGTTTAAAATCTATATAGTTTCCTGGTCTTAATGATGTGAAGATTAAAAGCCCTGAGACCTTGATTCAAAATGCCCTAGCTTGGCTGTCTACTGCATGTGGCAAAAGATGTGTTACGCCAAATGTAAGACACCTTGCAAATGCGGGGGTTATACGGTTGCCATTGACATACCCTTAAATTGAAACAGCGTTTCTTGGAAAAATTTGGCCAAACCCACAATATAAGTAAATTAAACATTTGAGGAGCATATTGCAATGGCTTGTCCATGCTGGAGCAGGCACTAGTGTTTTATTTAATTGCACTGTGAGAGCTAGTGAAAACACATGGCTTGCAGCGCAAAGAAAAGGCAGCAATATTGCTAACTGCTTTCAATGGCGCCAGCAGCAGCAGCAGCGTCAGCCCAATTGAAAGCATGGGGAGTATATCGCGGACTTCTGCAACTGCTGTGACGGCTCTGCCAGAAGCCTGTGATGCTATCCTATTGATTTCAATGGGGACGGCGCCTCTGTGGCCCCATTGAAAGCAGAGGGTTGTAGGCAACCCCTGCAGCGACAATTTTCTGGAGAGGGCTTGAAAAATAAGCCCTTCCCTGAAAAACACCCCTAGCTGGTGAAAAAAACTCACCTCTTCATTGCTTAGCTGCATATTCCGGCTGGCCAGGCATTGGTGTGAAGCTCTTTCAGTAGGTGGGAAAATACAAAAAACCCGCCTGCTAAAAGGGTTGCGCTGCTTGGGTGAGTGCTCAGCTATTAATTGATAGGGATGATTTTCAGGGAAGGGCTCATATTTCCAGCCCATCCCCCGAAAATCATCGCAACGGGGGTTGCCTACAACCCACTGCTTTCAATGTGGTGGCAGCAGCGCCAACCCCAATGAAAGCAATGTGATAGCATCACGGATCCGATCCCCCCCCAGGGATGAAGGAAATCCCTGCCACAGCTGTAACAAGCTGGGGGCTTATCTAGGTCCATTTTTGGGTAGAAAAATGGCAAACGGAGTACAATATTGATAAATGTAAGATTACACACATGGGCAGGAGAAATGGATGTTACCAATATACACTAAATGGGGTACTGCGAAGGAAAAGTGATATGGAAAAAGACCTGGGGGTACTAGTGGACTGTAGACTTAACTGGAGCAATCAGTGCCAATCAGCTGCTGCAAAAGCAAATAAAGTCTTAGGGTGCATTAAAAGAGATACAGGGGCGAAAACATTATTCTTCCACTATATAAGGCCCTTGTCAGGCCTCCCATGGAATATTGTGTACAGTTTTGGACACTAGTGCTCAGGAGATATATTGCAGTACTTGAGGGGGTTCAAAGAAAGACAACTAAATTAAATGGAATGAGAGAACTGGAATACCCAGAGTGTGTTACAGATTTGAGAGTGTGGATCCACTGGACTAACCAACCAAGCCTAGACCAGACCTGGGGTGGTTGGCAGCTGACTCCTCCGATAAGGGAACTGTTGTCAGGGAAGGAGTGACAGACCCTTTGGTTACAGAGGGAATGGAAGGTCTCTACCTATAAGCAAGGTGATTGCCTGGATAACGACGGCCCTGTGCTGGAACCTTGGGTCTGACTATCCCTGGTGGGGGAGCAAATATAGGGAGTGACAGCAGACAGAAGAGCACACAGATGTAAGAAAGGACAGGGACAAACCATAAACAGAAAAGGGAACTGACATAAAAAAAATATACACAGAAAGAAATTCAAGAAGCCTACACAGGGAGACTGAAGGTTACTTAAAAGGCATAGATCAGACTGAGCACAAAGAAGTAAGAGCCTTGAGAAAGCTGAGTGTCAGAACCTAACACTGACCAATTATGAGGTAAAGGGGAAGTGCCACAGCCCAGTTTAAATTGAGGAGCAATGCCTACTTTTCCCCACAGGTAAGCTGAGAGCCAGAGATCTGGTTTACCCTGTCAGTGCTGGATGAAAACAGACATGTAGCATCATCACATAGAGAGCAGAGCAAAGCTTAGAGCTGCCTGGAACCGCATGAGAGCAGTATACACACGTAGCTGCCCTTACAGAGAGGCTATAAAAATTGTGATTATTCACCCTGGAAAAATACAGATGATGGGTGATCAAATAACTATGTATAAATACATTGGAGGACAATACAAGGATCTCTCCCATGACCTGTTTATACCAGGACTGTGTGGGTAACAAGATGGCATCCACTACGTCTAGAGGAAAGAAGGTTTCATCACCAACACAAAAGCTTATTACTGTAAGAGCTACCAGACTGTAGAACTCTCCGTCTAAGTTTTTCAGTACATTATATGATACATTAACCCCTAAAAGGACATGGCCTATTTTGGCAAGGAGGATGCAACGTTTTTTAGGGGATTTTCATCTCCACTTTTCAAAAGCCATAATGTTTTTATTTTTCCGCCGACATGGCCATGTAAGAACTTGTTTTTGCCTGATGAACTACAGTTTTTATTAATACCATTTTTAGGTGCATATAATGTAGCGTAAAATTTTAATTATTATTTTTTTCATAGAGAAAGGAGAGAAAACAAATGAATTATGCCATTGTTTTTAATCATTTTTTTACAACATCAATCATGCAGCATAAATGACACAATTAGATATGAGCGAGCACCAAAATGCTCGGGTGCTCGTTACTCAAGTCGAGCTTTCCGCGATGCTCGAGAGTTCGTTTTGAGTAACGAATCCGATTGAAGTCAATGGGTGACTCGAGCATTTTTGTATATGACTGGTAACCGCTAAGGTTTTCATTTGTGAAAATCTGCAAAACCTACGAAAGTGATGAAAACGACACATAAACAGATAGGGCAGGCGAGGGGCAACATGCAGGGCTGCATCTCAGGTTCCCAGGTCTCACTATTAAGCCACAATAGCGGCAAGAGTGCCCCCCCCCCCTAACAATTTTTACTTCGGACAACCCTCATTAGCAAGGCAAACCTTAGCTAAGCACCACACTACCTCCAACCAAGCACAATCACTGCCTGCGGGACACACCGTTGCCTCTTCTCCTGGGTTACATGCTGCCCAACCCCCCCCCGCCAAACCCTGCGTCCACAGCGCACACAAAAGTGCCCCTGCGCAGCCTTCAGCTGCCCTCATTCCACACGCTGGCTTCATAGCCACATCACCCTCATGTCTATTTATAAGTGCGTCTGCCATGAGGAGGAACCGGAGGCGCACACTGCAGAGGGTTGGCAGGGCCAGGCAGCGACCCTCTTTGAAAGTTTGGGTGATAGCCCACAATGCTGTTGAGAATTGATAATAGATTGACGTTCGATCTTCGTTTCAATCCTATGCCACCTCCGTCAGGAGCTGCAAACGTGGGCATAAAGGGGACTTTGCTGCCAGCCCAGCGGTTATGTTACGCACGCTGGGCTGCAGAAAGGCCTAGCTGGCTAATAGTGAGCCACTACAACAGTAATGCACACGCTCACAGATAACCCTAAGGAGGAGTGTTTTTTTCAGATTTTTTTTGAAGCAACCAGCGGCCTAGATAGCGTGTATATGTCTTTCCCTCTATCAGCGGCTGTGAGCGTATGCTGTGTGTGAAGTTGACGGGACACACAGAGCGGGGTAAAAATTTAGGCAATTATTGGCCTGCACTTGGAGGGTCACAGCGGTTATGTTACGCACACTGTAGGCCGAAAAAAATTATATGCTGGGCTGCAGAAAGGCCTAGCTGGCTAATAGTCAACCACTACAACAGTAATGCACACGTGCACAGGTAGCCCTAAGGAGGAGTGTTTTTCCTGATTTTTAAAAAAAAACAGCAGCCTAGATAGCATGTATATGTCCTTCCCTCTATCAGCGGCTGTGGGCGTACGCTGTGCGTGAAGTCGACGGGACGCACAGAGCGGTGTGAAATATTAGGCAATTATTGGCTTGCACTTGCAGGGTCACAGCGGTTATGTTAGCCACACTGTGGTGCTTGTTGACAGGATTCTACACTGTCCCTGCCTGACCAGTACTGCCCCTATACTCTGTATAATTGGCTGCAGACTGAGAACGCAATACTCTGCTCAGCCCAAGATGAAAAAAAAAAGAAAGTGCAAAACTGCTCCCAGCAGCCACAACAGTAATGCACACGGTCAGAGGTAGCCCTAAGAAGGACCATTGGGGTACTTGTTGACAGGATTCTACACTACGACTGTCCCTGCCTGACCAGTACTGCCCCTATACTCTGTATAATTGGCTGCAGACTGAGAACGCAATACTCTGCACAGCCCAAGATGAAAAAAAAAAGAAAGTGCAAAACTGCTCCCAGCAGCCACAACAGTAATGCACACGGTCAGATGTGGCCCTAAGAAGGACTGTTGGGGTTCTTGAAGATGCTAACACTCTCCCTATAGCAGCAACAGCACTCTCCCTAATCTCTGCCAGCGTGTGTCTGAGGCGAGCCGCGGGCGGGACTGCTTTATATACTCGGCGGTCACTTGATCTCGCCAGCCACTCACTGTAGGGGGGTGGGATAGGGCTGGAACGTCACAGGAGGAAGTTGTAATGCCTTCCCTGCATGTCTATTGGCCAGAAAATGGCGCTAAACATGCAGGGAAGAAAATGGAATTGATTTGAGTACCGCGTGGTGCTCGTCTCGAGTAACGAGCATCTCGAGTACCCTAATGCTCGAGCGAGCATCAAGCTCGGACAAGTACGTTCGCTCATCTCTACTCAGAATGCAACATACCTACAGTGACGAACGACAACCCGGAGCTCTCCATATTAACTCAGCAAAATGGAGCCACCAGTTGCAAAGGATTATCAACGTCATGGTCAATCGAACCATCTCTAGTCCTGGAATACAACACTGCTCCTGTTGGAAGTGTCAAACCAAGACTACCACCATTAAGGCCGCAAAATGGACAGGTCAGATACAATGCACCGATTTCTGTGCTGGATGGAAACCCGGGCTAGCATCAGAAGCACTGGTAGGCCGCATTTAATAAATTCAAGCAATATATGGAGCTGTCATAGCACACCTGCATGTGATACACAACAAACACTAGTCTGTACACCAGCCAACCTTATAAGTCACAAAAAGTGAGTTGCATTTCACGCAACCAACACAGCAGCAGCAACAAATATAGAGTCCGGATATAACACACCCATGTCTGATATGTCACAAATGTTAACCAGTACAATCACTAACAATATGGGCTAATACCCACGGTAGAAATCCGTTGCGTTGCCCCGCAACTATTAGGTTCAGTTTACCCTAATAGTGCAATGCTGATGGTGCGGAATTTCACTGCGGAATTCCGCACTGTGAAATCACACATACTCACCCGCGGCATGTTCTTATTTGCCGCGGGCGTACGCATAGACGGCTTCTATTGCAGTCAATGGAAGCCGTCCATCATGCTATCTTCCGCTGTAGCACAGCGGAAGATAGCGTGAAAACGCTTTCTCGCCTACCGCCAGCCGCATCACATGACGCGTCATGCGCTCCGGAGCATCATAAGGGACATTGAGCGGTGGATCCGGAGGTAAGTATAGGGTCTTTGGGGGGGCGCCGTGATGGGCTCTATTGCGGAATTCCGCTTGCGGAGCCCGTCACGGCCGTGTGCACTAGGCCTATGAACTATAGAAAGAGGAGCACATCTCACAAAAACAATGCAGCTAAAAGACAAAAAAGCTGTGCAAATGAATCCATCGTCACCAGGAGTTGGTATTGGACCCTTGATATAGTGAGAGTATTCAATAGTATGGGTCCTAAAGCCCATCAGGCTGGTATCAAAGGCACATACTTGAAAGAATTAAACAAAAGGTTTCGCAAACGTATGGGGCAAGGTACAGAAATATTCGCTTTAAAGCATAAATTAGATGAAATCGCGAAATAAAGGGGCCCTTATGACTTTCTATGACTAGATCTAGGTTGAAAAAAGCATCAGAAAAACACACGTCTCGGATTTAGCAGATCAAGGGTTGTTAAAGCTTTAAAAATATTGTACAGAGCTAGGTAGGCCATAGCCAGCAGAAAACAAAGGTCATATTTTCACGTTCAATTTTTCTAGATGCTACAAACACTCCACAAATGGCTCGTGGTGATTCAGTATTTTAGAGTCTTTTTTCACAAACTTTCAGACCTCATTTTTTCAATGCTGTTCAATATATAGAGCATTTCAGGTTTGTGAATTTAGACTGTATACAGTCATTTGGCAATGCTCTGCGTGCCGTACACAGCGCCATTCAGTCTTTGTTCAATGGAATTCGGGCTGATATTCATCCCAGTGACTACCGACTGCTAAAACGGGCTGACAACACACTGGATACGGTTTATTTGGGCGTAACCTTTAAAGTTCTGTACCACAGTCATGGTGATTGGCAATGTTATCACACATGTGCCGTGTCTGCAAATATACCTGTTAGCCATTACTACAAAATAACAAACATGAAAGATTTTATTGGAGAGAGTTACCTTTGTGACCGTTGTAATTCCGTTTACCACCACAAGAATAACCATTTGTGTCGGTACTTTTGTACAGCTTGTCAGAGAGCCAATATGATAAAAGTGTATGAAAGCAGCTGTGTTACCCCAACTGTTGTGTGTTTTGTTGCTCTAGCGATTTTTTTATCACAATAGAGGAAATTGGCCGTGGCTGATGTTATGCTTTGCAGAGTTAAAACATTTTGTGATCGTTGCTATCAGTTTGTGTATAATAACGATAATGTTCATAAATGTAAAGGATTGAGCTGCAGTGTTTGTCATAGCAAGTTGCCACAAACCATGGGCTTTTCTGATTCCAAGGGTCACTTTCCACACTTATTCAACACTGAGAAAAATCAAAATTATGTTGGTTCCCTACCGTCTGCTAAATATTACAGTGTCCATGATGTCTGATAAGAAAAGAGAATTCATGGAATGGTACGAGGTACAAAAAGACGTTTTTTTTATTTTAAAGCAGAGTTAAAATCTTACTACAAACAGGATGTTGTTTTGAGACTGGCTTATGAACAATACAGAGATTGTGTAATGGAGATAACTAATCAGACTGTTTAAAAATACTGCACAGAATGGCGCAAAAAAGTTCCAACAACTATATGTGTTGACCCCTTCCAGCACATCACCCTGGCTTCTGTGTATATGACGATGTTTAGGCTTAAATTTCTTCCAAAAGATGTCCTAGCTATTTCACCTGCTGATAATTATCACCAGACTAAAAAAAAAACACTACTCACCCGCTATTCAATGGCTCATGTACATGCCTCATACAGAAAACATTGACATTCAACACTCTCTGAGAGGGGGGGGGGGCGGACAGGTTGGTCATTATTTTTTAGACAGTTATGCATTTGTTAATAACCAACACATTGCTTTCGAGTTTCATGGTGAATTTCATGTTTTTCCCATGGCTATTACAATGAGAAGGATATAAACAATCTCCCTAAGGCCTCATACGCACGGTTGGGTCGGATTCTGACTGCGAGATTATCGCAGCGAGATGCGACCCCTGCATTGGCCTCTCACTTACCTGCCCAGCGTCCACTCTCTCTGCTCTGCATTGTGCCGGCTGGTGCACAGCCGCACATGCGCAGAGCAGAGCCCGTTCGTCAATGGTGACGTGATTTTGTTTCCGAGCGGATTTTCTGCGATCAAAATCGCGGCTGTCTACATAGGATTGCGTGCATGCATGCAGTCTTATGACAGCGGAAAATGGTAGAAATTCTGGGTGGAATCTCACTGCAGAATTTCTATCCGTGGGCATTGGGCCTAAAACTACTTAGAGCCATCTGTATCGCACGTTCTATTTTTTGCTCTGTTTGGGTGTGAATTGAGCTAATTTTCTGTTAATTCATAAGAATAAAATGAAAAGGCATTGGCCATTTGTAAACAAGTGAATAAATAATGCGCATTTTATTTTTAAAATTCAGTTTAAACCAATGTGCGGATTCGGAAAAGCGTGGTTTTCTCCCCTCATACAGCTGTGATAATGAAGGCCGAATAACGGGACAAAATGAAACCACTGATCTCAATTGGATTATAGTGGTTTTATTTTCACATCCTTTCTCGGCCGTGAATTGTACAGCCAAGAATAGATATGACCTTCCTGATCATTCCCGCACGTAGTGTATACACTACTGTAAGGGAAATAGAAGTTTTTCAACAGAATTTGAGAAAGGCAAATTTTGAATAGCCTTTTTCCTTTCTTCCGTCAAATGCCTGGTTTCTCATAACAGGCAGTGACCAAGAAAGATTACCTTTTACTTACATAACTGAAGCTTGTCTTTTAAAGCTTTACATCTATCATCTGCTAGCAAATAGAGCAGTGAGATTAATGCCTGCTGGCAAATTTAGAGATTGTCAGCACATAGTAACAAATCATCCATATATTGTAGCAAGACCACCCCTTGTGGCCAGGGCCAAGCCTGCAGCAAAGTTTGCAGGACCTGTGTGCACATATTTGGAGAATTCTGCGCTCCTTGTGGCAGAACTGTCCAAGTGTACTGTTTTCCCCTGAAAGTGCATGCAAAGAGAGATATTGTGAATCGGGGTGCAATACAACTGACATAAAGGCTGACATAAATTGTTAAGGTTAATCACTGTAAAATAGGTGGCGCTAGCGGGTACTTGTGCATTGAGGCTTTTCCTTTAAAACCCCTGTTTCTGCATTATTATGACAGCTCCAGGGTTTGTAACCCGTTCAGATATTTCATTTAATTCTATTCCTTTTTCTGCCTGCAACAGATTCTTATATTCAGTCTGCCGCCATTTAGGCTTGCATTCCTGTAATTTCTTGCGAATGGAGGGTTTAAGACCTTCCACAAAAGATAATGCTAACACAGAAGTCCCAATGTTACCATCAGTTATGCCACTATACCCAAGGTCCGCCCACCAATTATATAATTTTGCCGCAAATTCCCGTAGCCTTTCACTAGCCCACTTTTGGAGACCCTCACAGTATTCTTTTTCCCGGACTGTATATTTCACATAGCAGCAGTTTCCCTTAGATCTGATTTTGCTATATATATTTCTAGTAATCACAGGGTAAAGTCCTTTGGGCATGGGGCCAAAGGTGCTTCACCTGCTACTTCCTGATACAGACGCGCTGGAAAAAAAAGTTAGTGCTGTACTTTTAAGACAGTCTGCCCGCAACACAGGCAACACAAACGTCTCTTCTACCATGGACTTTTACAGTTTACAGCCCACCAGTCCAGTAAAGACCCTTTTCCTCTGTGAGTACCCTCTTATTAGAATCATAGGGTGGTGGATTTTGTATTTTAAGAGCGAAATACTTTATACCTTTGTACTCTTCTCATTGATAACTTATATCTTAGCTTGTATTACTTATCCCATACCTGTTTATAGCTGCCATACTTCCCTCCCCCCTGGCAATTCCTGAATTCTTCCCAAAAGGAAGATTTAAGAATCCCAGCTTCTCCTAAACCTGCTGCTCTTAGCAACTGAATACATCTACAATTTCCTACTGCCCTTTGTCCTTTTCCTAATTTCCTAGCGGTTCTCCATTACGGCTATTTGGGTGTATGTTTTCCACTTTATTTTGCCTGCACGTCCTCCCGCTATCTATTCCTCTGGCCTTTAATTACCTACGAAGGGTGTTTCCCCGACCAAGATATATATATATATATATATATATATATATATATATATATATATATATATATATAGTCTATATAAAATAGCCGTTTTGCTATTTTATTTTCCCAAGGCGCAGTTTAAAAGGGGATCTTGTAACAACGCACTTTTTAGAACTTTTCCTGTCTACAGAATTCCGTAAACATACACACCCAAGTTAAGAGGACAAAGTACAGCAGTAGCTTAGCAGCGCTCTAGTATATGCTGAAGGGAATCATTATAAAACATAAAACACGGGACGCAACATTCTCACCCACCAAAATGACATACCAGATCCCTTTTTTAGGTTCTTTGCAAATCAGGCTTTTAAAAGAGATAAAAACACTTACCCACTTGGCTCCGGACGGAAAGAGGAGAGGAGAAAAGCACAGATTTTATAGTAAGATAAAAAAAAATCTTACCTTTTTACAGTTCTGTTTTTAAATTTGTGGTTTACTGGTATCCTCACTCCTCACTACTAGGTCCGGGGTCAAAGGGGAAAGATCTCTGCCTTGATAAGGACGGTTTTGGCACCAATTGTGAGGGAAAAACTCCCGTTAGCATGTCATCCAGCGTCCAAATTGTAAAGAGTACTCATGATTGTTTAAGTTATACCGATCGGTAGGAAGAGACGGACCCGTACATATGCATTGCTCATGTACAATTCATCTACTTCGCTTTATTGATATTACAAGAGGTCTTTTATAGACCTATCATATAATTAAAATGACGTTGATTCTGAGCCAAACATTACATATTTGTTTACATCATTCAATATTCTGCCACATAATGGTTCAAAGTCTATTCATAATACTCAAAACTTTCCATTCTTTAGTAATTCTGTAATTTTCCTTAATACGTGCCTAAACATCATAATGATTTAGCATATTTATTTATCAATACGGGTTTGTCTTTATGACTTTATTTTAAGGTAACTTTATTGGTTATATCAGCTATAACTGGTACTAATTAGCTTCTTATCAATTTTATGTCTGGACTTTCAACCATTTCAACCATCGCCTGAATAGTCACCAGTTATATTTTATTGCTGGTGAAGTCAAGCTAACATTCTAGCAAGGCCTAAATCTTATACAAGAAATGATTTCTCTGAAATAGTAGAATCTAAAATAATATCACAAAAGCTGGGGTCCTGGGTAATTTCCCCCACACTACAAATGTAAACCAGATAAAGCTCATCCAACAGGAGGTTTAACAATGACAAAGAAATGGCCTTCTATACCATATCACAAAAACTTTTGTAACATCTTGTTGTCCCAAGAATTTCAACATAAAAACGAGCTTAGAAACCTTTATAAACTAACTCATCTGATGCAACCTCAATTTGAAAGTGTGCTAAATAATCCAATGTCCATTCTAAATGTTTTTTAAAACTGCAGACTCATCCTTAAAGGGATTGTCCAGCTGTAAACTACTAATAGTCTATCAGCAAGACGGGTAATCAAAAGGAGATCAACAGGGGACGATTGATGTTGTCTGTGCCTGTGTGCTTGAGCACTGAGCTGATTTATGCAGGACGCAGACAGCTCTGTTCTCACTGCAACTGCCAGGCTTGTAATGCAGGACCAGCTCTCATAAACTCCTCAACAAACGCCCATGTGTGTTCACGGTCGTTAAGAGGTTTTATTCTGATGCACCGTGTTTTGATGGTGACTGCATCTCCCATGCCAAGTCAAATGGGTGCTCAGGTGCTTGATAGCCATCTGGCACCTGCTCAAGTAATGGGGACCAGAGAAACCTTAGATCCCCATTATTTAACCATTTGCATGGCATGGTCAGTGCATGTAAAATTCTGATAGAGAGGGAGCTCCCTCTTTCACCCATTGGACTCCCACAATGTGATCACATGGTGACAATGAGTTGCTATGGTGCCCAGAGTCTTAAAAATGGACTCCGAGTCTACCAGTTATGGTGGACTTTGGCTGAGCTTTATAGGCTTTATAATACAATGTTATAATGAAGTATAGAAGTGTATAAGAAGGATCATGCAATATGCTGATATTTAGGTACCCTAGTGCGACAAAAACAAAAAGTTAAAAAATTGAAAAAAAAAAATTATAAAAACTTTAAAAGTCCACTTTTCCCCTTTACTATGTAAAAAAGAAGTCGCACAAGTGGTAATGCTGGGTTCATAATGATCGCAGAGAAAAGAGTTAGCATATTTTTCAACCTGCACAGTGCACATCCTGGCAAAAATAGCTAATTTTGCCTATTTCGCCTTACAAAAAAACAGAATAAAAAGTGATCAAAACATTGTATGTATCAACAAATGCTGCCAATAAAAAGTAAAACTCATTATGCAAGAATAAAAACCCTTACACATCACCATTGACAAAAAAAAAAGAAAAAAAATGTTACGGTCTGCAGAATCAATTTAACATCTTATTTATACCGCACGGTGAATACTATAAAAAAAAAATAAATAAAAAAAGACAAAGACAGATTTTGCTAATCTTTCCTCTTGAAAAAAAAGGAATCTAAACAATCAAACCTTATATGTTCCCAAAAATTAATTAAATAAAGAATAGAGTTCATCCCACATAAAACAAGTCCTTATGGAGCTCCATCCATTGAGAAATAAAAATGTTCTGGCTGTTGGAATATAGTGACACAAAAGCAAATAAAAAAATGTTTTTTTGTACAAAGATAGAAAAACATAAAACATTTGTCTAAACTTCAGATCGCTGGAATAGTGCTGCCCCTACAAAATAATGTTATCACATTATTTATTTTGCACACTGAATGCTGTAAAAATGAAATACAAAATGCAAATGGCAAAAATTCTTTTTTTCTCCAATCCTCCTAAAAAAATTTTCAAAGTTATACAATACATGATATGTACCCTAAAATAATGCCACTAAAAAACATAACTTGTTCTGCAAAAAAACAAGCCCTCAGATTGCTATGTCAATAAAAAATATAAACCATAATGGAATGCAACTATTCAAAAAGCTTAAAAATGAGTTGATCATTAAGGCACCAGCAGGCTTTGTCACCAAGGTGCTGAACTGGATAGACACTTGGCCTGCAATGCCAGTACATGTAATGTATTGAACAAACTGTAGAATGTGGGGATTTTTTATGACATTCACGGTGCAGATTAACTGAATACTAATAATACTTATATAGAGCTAACATATTCAGCAGCGCTTTGTACATGAATAAGGAAAATGAGACTTTTCAGACTAACAAACTAATTTGCAATTTAAACATGGAGTGCGGTGAAAGGGAACTTTGTTCAGCAGCCTAGAGATGACGGCTGGTCTCCGTCTTTAGAGAATAAAATAAGTGCTGGCGGAAATTGTTGCTTCATAAATAATTCCGCTTTGCATAGTAGTCTGGCCGCTGTTTGTTCTGGAGGCATCTGTTTTTATAAAATCGTCATACACTTTTCATCGCGTTCAGCAGTTATCAAAACTTCATATTATCTAAAACTATAATTATTCCTCTTATAATTCACACAATATGTCATACAGATGTTAAGGAATTCAATGTTCCGTCAATATGCTGTGAGGCTCCAAATCAGAGGTGGTTATGGCGGCCGCCGTGAGAAAGCAATGAAACACAGAGATCAGGCCTGTGTCTAGAAGCAATCTGTGTTTATTCTGTACATTGTCATTTCTTATACAAAAAAAATAGAAGGAGTATCAGTAGGCGTATCAGTAGGCGTATCAGTGCAAAGGCTAGTGTTACAAAGTTCAATCTGTTATACTGAGGTCAAAGTACTAAGGTGGTGAATAATTGCGTTTTCTCAATAAACATGGCTTCTTTTGTTGGAATGTAGACTGACTGTCTAGTACCTTGATTCTTTATCACAATCTACATTTTAATCACATGCCCTAGACAGCAGTTAATGATCGAAGCATTCCATTATCCTTTGATCATTGTAACGAGATTAACAAGATCTTGGAGACATGATGGACATTTAAGATTACACCTCTACTTAATGTAATTAAGTACTAACCTAAATGTACAAGCATTTATCAGAGCTTTTCATAGGACACAGAATAGAGTGTACAATTTAGGCCTAAAGCCTCCGGAAACGTGTATCAAAGATACATACATATATAAATTAATATGTTCATAACCCTCACAATCCCCCATTTGAAACAGTCCATCTTGAAAAGAGCCTTTGTTGTGGTACTATCAAGGGTGCTAAGCCACCCCTGCCGGTCTTTCTATCCTCTTCGCCGGATCCCCACTGTTGGTGCTCTTTTACTCTTTTGACTGTTTTAACGATATCGTAGAGGGAGCGATTCCAGATAATTTGCTTGTCTCCGTATCCCACAGAATGTCCATAAGTTGCAAACACTCAAAAGAATGAACAAAAGAAACAGTATTAGTAATGGGTGAAACATAAAATCCATCATCTTTCCTGCTGTAGGTGACCATCCAGTAAAAATATCATACCAGTTATATTCGGTGTCTATCTGGATTTTATTACCTATGCTGACCAACTTATCTCCTACCCATATAGTTTGTTTTTCTAATTCCATAAGGGAGAGGTTAGTAACATCCAAATGCTTTTGAAGGTGTTCAGTGTCTTTCATTAGTCTTACGATTCTACCCAAGGATATAGTCAGATTTGACATAGGGATAGCATCTGGGTGCCAGTAATACTTTATTGCAGCTTCAGCATCTGGCAAAAAGGTGTAAGTTTCTGTAAACCAATGTATCACCGATATGTTCTGTAAACATCCAGAAAATGGAGTGGTGAGATTATACATACTGGTGGTTTTAGTTTGGTTGGTAACAAAGCATATATATTGGGGGCCAACTTCTATCAGCATATGGAAAGACGCAGGTAGCACCGTCCAATCACATATGCTGACTGAAGGCTGCAGGAAACATGGCTCATATGCGGCTGTACTCCGTCCGCATACTAGGCCATCCAGTGTTTCTTCACAGTTCTCTATGCCATGGGTTTTATTTTCACTAACAATCATAGTACCTGTGAACTTGGGCAACCAATATTGGAAAGCATATAGAGGCGGTCCGAACACCACAGGTAGTACTACAAACTTACACATCAGGCTTGTGTCCTTTACATCATAAAAAGTCATTTCTCCAGTGCAATATTCATCAGAGCATTCTACACTATCAGCCCGGGGCCGTATCCAGGATGCTACTGGAATTACATTCTTGAAAATATTTCTCCACAATTTTTCATTCTTTGTCATCAAATCTGACTGTGCTTTATCCTTCTCGTGAATCATATATACATATTGCAGGCTACATTGTGTATAGTTTATGAATTTACTCATATTTACAAACAAATCATTTTGAACCCCAAAACTCAGATTAAAAAGCGTTAATACATCCTTATTATATCCTAATGCAAGATGTTGGGGGAGGAATATGGAGGGCATCCATTGTGCCTGAATATTGACCAGATTAGACACATCTTCCTTCCCCTGCCATCTTATTTTTCATTACTTCTAAATCTATTGAATTTAAAACCCCTGTGCCTGCTCCTATTCCTCCAAGAAGAGTATCGTACCATTCTCTCTTCATTCTAGAGCATGATTTCATTACAGGGAAAGATATATTAAACTGCACTACGGTCCTCTGTTGTTTGGTTGAGACATTTTTACATGTATGGGGGAGCCTAACTAAATTGTCAGTGTGTACCACAAGGGTTGTTTCCAGGACGGTCAAAAGGTTTAACCACATTAGAGAGTTGGCTATAGGAGTACCATTAATGCACAGGAGAGTATATGTATCTTTTAAAGATATTGTCTGGTTTGTGCCTCCTCTTCCAACTTGGTCACCCTTACACATTAACGTTTTTGAAAGATGCTCATATGTGAACTGCTTATCTATATGAGCCACACATCCTTGGGTTAGTTTATAGCATGAGATATTTACTCTACTGATAATGTTTATCCAAGGATGCTCTCCTTCCTGTATGACATATGAACGACCTTTAAATTTATTGGAGGGGACATATAAGCCACTGGTCTCTCCTAGTGTAAAATTGGCTATTATGCACCTATGATTGCCTTCACAAATGAACTCGTCTTGCTGTCTGGCTTTAGTTTTATTTGCCCAACCCCAGTAGCTTCTAACAACACCTCCTTCCTTAGTTTGTGCCAATTTCAACTTTCCCGCTGGCGTCAGGGTCCAGGCCCTGGCGATAAGCAGGAGAATTCCAAGCACCAGGAATAGTCTCATTTCTCTCATATTGTGGTTTCTTAACCTTTTTGCAATGTGAGGCATGTACCCAATTGATTTTACCCTCTAGTTTGACGGCAGTACTGGTTGTGAGCAGCACTTGATACGGGCCGTCAAACCTTGGTTCCAATGTCCTCCTCACGTGTCTCTTTGTCACTACCCAATCTCCGGGCTGCAGATCATGCGTTCCTTCAAGAGAATTTGGATCTGGAATTGAAGAAAACACTTGATTGTGTGTTGCCTTTAGGCGTGCATTTAAGGACATAACATAGTCAGTTAGAGTACCATACTGGGCCTGCAGTACCTGTGGAAAGTACAGACCCAACCTGGGTGCGCACCCAAACAAGATTTCATATGGTGATAATCCTGTTTTTCTGTTAGGCACATATCTGACTGAGAAAAGGGCCAATGGGAGGCACTCAGTCCATGGTTTGCCTGTTTCTTTCATTGCTTTCTGTATTTTTAGTTTTAGGGTACCATTCATCCTTTCTACCTTCCCACTACTTTGTGGATGATAAGGGGTGTGAAATGCTTGGGAAATACCCAGGGCAGACATGATGTGTTGCATTATTTCACCTGTGAAATGTGTACCCCTGTCTGACTCGATTACCTCTGGTACCCCATACCTGCAGACTACCTCATTCATGAGCTTCTTTGCTGTTGCCTGAGCAGTTGCCTTGGTGATGGTGTAGGCCTCAACCCAACCTGAGAAGATATCAACAACAACAAGCGCATATTCATATTTCCCCACACGTGGGAGCTGAATATAGTCAATTTGCAATCTCTGAAATGGGTAGAGTGGCCTAGGCAAGTGTTTTTGTGGGACCTTTACTTTCTGTCCTGGGTTGCTCACGGCACAGATCATACAAGATTGGACAAATGATGCAGCAGTTACAGAGAACCCAGGGGCCACCCATTCTCTCTCAAGCGTCAGTAGCATAGCTGCCTTCGATAGGTGAGTCTTTCCATGGATCAGCTGGGCCATAATGGGGTACAGGGATCATGGTAGGCAAGTCCTACTGACTGTTTGCCATACGCCACCCTGTTCTACTGCTCCCATATTAGTCCATTTATCTTTTTCTTCTTTGCTGGCTTGTGACTGTAATGTCTTTAGTACATCAATGTCCATATTTTTATCAAAGTCCAAATCATAGTCTCTGACTTGTGCGATCAGTATCTTCTTTTCTTCTTTCTTCCATGGTTTGAGGGCCGCTGCCTTTGCTGTGAAGTCTGCGAGGGCGTTGCCTTTTGCTTCTGCAGTGTCGGCTTTAGTATGAGCTTTCACCTTTAGGATTGCTACTTTATCCGGTAGGAGTAGGGCTTTCATGAGGTTCTGTACTGCTGCACCATTCTTAATGGGTTGTCCTACAGAAGTTAAAAATTGTCTGGCCTTCCATATTGGGCCGTAATCATGAGCTATGCCAAATGCATACCTGGAATCAGTGTAAACGTTTGCTGTTTTACCTTCTGCCACTCTACACGCCTCAGTGAGGGCCTTCAATTCCGCTTCTTGTGCTGAGACATGCGGAGGCAGAGCTTCTGCTTTTAGGACATCCTGTTGTGTGACTACTGCATACCCGGTATGGAATCGGCCATCCTCACCTTGGTACCGTGAACCATCTACAAAAAGCTCAAAATGTGCATTGTCAATAGGCGTTTCAGTAACTGATTCAAAACCTGCAGTTTCTTGCTGCATCAATTCTAGACAATCATGCTGGTGTTTTGAATCAAATAAATCAGAATCATGCTGTACAGAATTTAAAAATAACTGATCTGCAGTACCCAAATCCCCCACCCCCCCATTTGAATCGGGATACTCGATTGGAAGAAGAGTAGCCGGGTTCAAGGTAGTGCACCGTTGGAAGGAGATGTTAGGAGGCATGAGCAAGGCACATTGTAACCTTATTTGACGAGCTAGAGACAGGTGTTTAGGTTGTACTTGAGTGAGTATACTCTGGATGTCATGGGGGGTGAGAACCACTAGGGGGTAGTCCAGGACCAACTCAGAAGATTTGTCAACCATTGCTTGTACTGCTGCTACCGCACGGACACAGGGGGGGGCTCCTCGGGCCACCGGATCCAATCTCATGGAGTAATACCCAAGTGGCCGTGAACGTCCTCCATGTTTTTGTGTCAACACTGCCGTCGCATGACCAGAAAGTTCAGTGCAGAGGAGAGTGAAAGGTAGAGTGTAATTAGGAATTCCCAGTGCTGGAGAACTGAGAATAGAGAGTTTTAGTGTATGGAAATTGTCAGTTGCTTCAGGAGTGAGAGAGAAAGGAACACTTGTAAGACAATCATAGAGTGGTTGCATCAGGGATGAGGCAGAACGAATCCAAGGACGGCAGTATGAGACAAGCCCCAAAAAGGTGCGGAGTTTGGCAGCAGAAGAAGGTACAGACATGGCTTGAACTGCAGTTTTTCGTTCTTCTGTGAGATGTTTGGTTCCTTGAGCTAGGCAATGGCCTAGAAACACAACCTTTTGTTTACAAAGCTGTAATTTTTCCTTTGAAGCCTTGCAGCCATTTTCTGCTAAAAATTTTAGAAGATAAATGGATGCAGATTGACATGTTTTCAGATCCTCAGCACAAAGCAGAAGGTCATCAACATATTGCAACAGCACAGTTCCATCAGGCGGAGTCCAGGCCTGCAAAACAGACTGGAGTGCCTGGGTGTACATGTTTGGAGAATTCTGCGCACCTTGTGGCAGGACGGTCCAAGCGTATTGTTTACCCTTGAAGGTAAAAGCAAAAAGGTACTGGCAATCCAGATGGATCGGTACACTGAAAAACGCATTTGCAAGATCTATCACTGTAAAAAATGTTGCAGTGGGCGGGACTTGTGCTAAAAGCGTATGTGGATTTGGCACTACTGGGGTGTCGAGTACAGTTACTTTATTAATTTCCCGAAGATCATGTACCATGCGATAAACATCTGGTTGTCCCTTTTGTGTTTTCTTTTTAACTGGGAAGAGGGGAGTATTGGCTGGTGATGTTATTTCCCGTAGTGCCCCCATTTGAATTAAGTCTGTAATTTGTGGGCCTATAGAATCCTCTTGGGCCCTACCCAATGGATATTGTTTTACTTGGGGGGCTACGCATCCTGGTTTTAGTGTGACTACCATGGGTGTCACATTCATATGACCAATATCTGTTTTGGACTTGGCCCAGAGTTCCTGTGGAACTTCCTGTAATATTATTTCCTCTTCTGTAGTTAAGAGGAAAATTGGCTGTGGATCATCTACAGAAGCCACCATCTGGCAAAATTGTTCTGCGTTTGTTTTTGCAAAATCAATCTGCACTGTTCCTTCTTCAGTAAACTGAATGGAAGCTGACAGGGCAGAGAGTATGTCTGTGCCCATAACTGACAGTGGAATATCATCACTCACCAATAGTTTTGTTAACACTGTCTGGTCTCTGAATTTTATGGGGAGAGGGTCTGTTTCCTGAAGTTTCTTAGGAACTCCTTCAAGACCTACAACAGTTTGAGCTGTATTTTGCCGGTATGCTGGAGGAATTAGGTGGCTTTGGATGACTGAGGTTGCTGCCCCTGTATCAACAAGGAAAGGAATTTCCTTATTGAGTACTTCCCCTTTAAGAAAAATGGCCACACCCTCTTTTACATTGCTCATGGGGAAGAAGGGCAGAGGGTCGCCGACTATTCAATCTTGGGTTTCTATTTCTCCCTTGGCGACTCGTGCTTTTGTGGGTTGTTCACTACCCCTCTGCTGGAGGAATTTTCTACACTCCCGTTTAAAGTGTCCAGGCTTACCACAGAAATGGCACTTAAGGTTATGTTTGGGATGGGTGCCCCATTTTATTTTGTTCTCTCCTGTGCTGTATTGTGCTATCATAACAGAGCTATGTCCTTTTTTGATTTTTAAATTTAGTTCAATGCCCTTGGCTGCTTGCACCAGGCCTGCTGCTTCATATTGTCTCCACTCAGGCTTGTTATCCATGAGTTTAGACCTCAAGGGTTCTCGCAACCCCTCTACAAAGGCCATGCTAAGTACATGGTCACCCAATTCTTGTATGCCCCTATACCCCAGATCTGACCAACGTTGTTGAAGGCGGGCATAAAATTGCTCTACACTTTCATCCTTCTCTTGTGTGACATTAGAAAGAGACAGGGAGGATTCTTTTAATTTTTCTTTTGCCCAACGTTCTAGACCAATTAAAAATATCTTACCACTTTTTAATTCTCTATGTTTAATTTTATCCCAATCTGTGCCACAATAGTCTTTCACATAATTTAAAATTATAGTTCCCACTGCCTCCCCTGTTTTTAACATAATCAAAGGACCCAGATCAGCTGATGTTGCAGAGTATGTGTCTTGTATTTGTGCTATCTGTCTAAAGAAAGGCATAGGTCTGGTCATGTGGTCTGGTAATTGCTGTATAAGTGACATATGCTCTTGAGGTGTCCATGGTCTATATTTAACTTTTTGTGAGGTCATATCATATTGGCTCCTTCTGCCTTCCCCCTGTGTTACATCAGCTCCTATACCACTCTCCGCTCCCTGCATCTCCTCCTTGTCCTCTTCTCCATGCTTCCACTCACTAGCCTTGGATCTAGTGAGCATAGGCATAACCGGTTTGTGCCGAGGAGCTCCGCAAGCAAGGCAGCTCTCTCTCCAATCCGGGTTTTGTTGTCCACAATGCCAGCAGGTCCATCCCTCCTGTCCAGTGTTTGACCTTGGAGTGGATGGCTTGGCATAGGGTGGGGGAGACTGTTGGAATTGAGATGAAGGAGGGGGTGGAGGTGGAAGAGGGAACTGACCTGGCAATGGGGGAGCATAATATATCTGTCCTTTGAATTCTTTTCTCTGATATCCTGCATCTTCTATATCTCTACTTGCCTTTTTCCAACTATTCAACATTTCCTGTAATCCATTATCTTTTGCCCACCCAGCATGACTGTCTGAAAACCTTTTCCACTGCTGGAGATCTAATACTCCTGTCCCTTTATATCCTATGTGCTTAAACAATTTATCACATCCTCTACCAACTGCAGCTCTGCCTTCTCTTTCTTGTACAATTTCTTTAGCTGTCTTCCATACCTTATCCTCTTTACCAGCAGTATTGCCCATGGCTGGCGGTTTATGTACACCAAGAGGCTTATTATTTTATCCTTTCATACACATAAAACAATCCCCTGACCGTTGAAATATACAAACGGAACTGCAGGGGGCCCTGTCCAGAATCGTGGCTTTGTTAGGGACTCCTTTCAGCGTCACTGATCAGGTTCCTGTTAACACGGGACACAGAGATTTATATTTGCACCCCGGAGGTCAGGTTCCGTCGATCAGGTCAACTCATCAATCACTCACTCGTGCATAAACAGGCACACATAAAGACAAAAACATTTGAATGTCAGTTACTACTTTTTTTTTTTTTTAAGTGTCAGTACTTCCTCACTTGTCTGTAAGTGTCGGTACCTCCCAACCCTGCTTATTTTTCCCCCGTCTCAACTACTTCTCTTATACCTATAAGAGGCTCCCATCAGGGATTTTATCCCCTGAAAATTTTAGGCTTCCCTGGTACAATTTATACCATGCCTTCCAGAGATCGGCAAGAGGGTTTCATATTCTGTACACTGACCATGCAAAGTAACAAATAAAGACAATAACAGTTAAAGAACACCTGCACAGCATATTCAGCCCACCATATGAATTCTTAAAAAAAAAACTTGAAGATTTATAAGAGGCATGCACTTCTTACCCCTCGGACAGGAAAGGAGCAGCCAAGAAGCACGGATAGATTGTGGCAAGATAAAGCCTTACCTTACTGCGCAGTTTTTGTAAATCCGTGGTTCCGAGTGGCTCCTTATCCCATCTGGGTCCGGGGGGGTTTGAGGTGCAGGTGGTCCTCTTGTTCCTTCAAGCCCCACATTCTGGGCACCAATTACTGTTATGGAATTCAATGTTCCGTCAATATGCTGTGAGGCTCCAAATCAGAGGTGGTTATGGCGGCCGCCGTGAGAAAGCAATGAAACACAGAGATCAGGCCTGTGTCTAGAAGCAATCTGTGTTTATTCTGTACATTGTCATTTCTTATACAAAAAAAATAGGAGTATCAGTAGGCGTATCAGTAGGCGTATCAGTAGGCGTATCAGTGCAAAGGCTAGTGTTACAAAGTTCAATCTGTTATACTGAGGTCAAAGTACTAAGGTGGTGAATAATTGCGTTTTCTCAATAAACATGGCTTCTTTTGTTGGAATGTAGACTGACTGTCTAGTACCTTGATTCTTTATCACAATCTACATTTTAATCACATGCCCTAGACAGCAGTTAATGATCGAAGCATTCCATTATCCTTTGATCATTGTAACGAGATTAACAAGATCTTGGAGACATGATGGACATTTAAGATTACACCTCTACTTAATGTAATTAAGTACTAACCTAAATGTACAAGCATTTATCAGAGCTTTTCATAGGACACAGAATAGAGTGTACAATTTAGGCCTAAAGCCTCCGGAAACGTGTATCAAAGATACATACATATATAAATTAATATGTTCATAACCCTCACACAGAAAAACTACAACTCAAACTATGAAGCATAATAGTCCATCTGCCCCGGGAACTATTACAATAGGTCAACTATTATAGATGAATTGGTTAATAAAGTTAATTAATTTGTATAACTTTGCACTTTGGTTTCCTGTAAAAACCAGGTGAAGTGTACAGTACAATGTATTTTATAGAAGTCTGTTCTGCAGTCCGGGGATGCAACAAAGTTTCTTTTAAACAATCTTTTTTGCCATTTAGAAATTGTGTTACAAAACCCACAAATATGCAATGTAAATCTAGACAGGTTGATAAACCATAAATGAAGTAATACATATTTCTGATTGAGACAGGCAGGTCTGGCAGCAGAAACAATTAATTATGATACAAAACATCTTTGAATCAACTAAGAAGAATTTTAACTCTGATCGGATTATGTCTTGAAACAGTTTCAAAAATTATTGATAATGTCATTATAGAGATGATCAAGCACAATCGTCTCAGCTTAATGCTCGTTCGAGCATTAGGGTACTCGAGATGCTCGTTACTCGAGACGAACACCACGCGGTACTCGAGTCAATTGCATTTCCTTCCCCACATGTTTAGCGCCATTTTCTAGCCAATAAACATGCAGGGAAGGCATTACCACTTCCTCCTGTGTAATGCCAGCCCTCTGCACGCCAACAGCAGTGAGTGGCTGGGCCGATGAGTTGACCACCGAGTACTTAAACTGGTTCCGCCCGCGGCTCGCCTCAGACACATGCTGGCAGAGTTTAGGGAAAGTGCTGCTGCTTATACAGGGAAAGTATTAGCGTAGGATCTTGTCATCAAGAACCCCAATGGTCCTTCTTAGGGCTACTCTTCCTCGTGTGCATTATAGTTGTGGCTAGTTTGGAGCAGTAGTGCACCATTTTTTTTAAGCATTTTGGGCTGTGCAGGCCATTTCAGCTATAGCGTTCTCAGTCTGCAGTGCATTACGCAGAGTTTGGGGACAGAGCTGCCTATATAGGGAAAGTTTTACAGTCCTCCTGATCCTCTGTACAAGAACCCCAATGGTCTTTCTTAGGGCTACATCTCACCGTGTGCATTATAGTTGTGGCTGGCTGGGAGCAGTAGTGCATCAATTTTTGTATTATGCATCTAGGCCTATTCCCGGCCTTGCAGTAATAGCGTCCTCAGCCTGCAGTGCATTACACCGAGGTAATTTAACACCAAACTATTTCAGCTCTGCCACTGTGCAGAGCATCTCACAATACCCTTTCCTTGGGGGGGTTGAGATAGCCGCAGTTACCAGCATTATCCACTGGCTTTAAAGTCTTCCCCCACTCCACACAGCCTATATTATCTGCAAGTCTCCGTGAGCGGTAAATTACCCCTAGGTATCAGTGCAATACAGCGGGTTAATTTTTTCAAGTCAAAGCATAGAGCCTTCGCTATCTACAGGTCTCTGTGTGCGGTGAATTAAGCCACAGTTGTCAGCACTGTAAAGTGGGGTAATTTATTAGGGCCCTGCTCTATTTTTTATCCGCCATGATGAGGAGTAGGGGTAAGGGTCGGGGACGCGGGCGTCCAAGTGAGGGTGTGGGCACAGGCTGAGTTCCTGGGCATGCTGAATCACAGCCGGCTGCTGAGGGATTAGGAGATTAGGAGAAAAGTTTCTGGCCTCCCCAGCTTCATATCCCAATTTGTGGATCCGCGTGGTAGACCTTTATTATAAACAGAGCAGTGTGAGCAGGCCCTGTCGTGGATGGCAGAAAACGTGTCCAGCAATGTATCGACCACCCAGTCTTCTATGCAGTCCACTACTCCCGGCCTAGGGACTGCAACTCTGAATCCTCTGGCTGCTCCTACTTCCTCCCAGCCTCTTCACTCTATGTAAATGACATATTCTGAGTAGGCAGACTCCCAGAAACTATTTTCGGGTCCCTCTATCACTTGAGGAGTTTGTCGTGACCGATGCCCAACCTTTGGAAAGTTCCCGGAGTCCGGTTGATGAGGCTGGGGACTTCCAGCAACTGTCTCAAGAGCTTTTTGTGGATGAGGATGATGAGACACAGTTGTCTGTCTGTGAGGTAGTAGTAAGGGCAGTAAGTCCGAGGGAGGAGCGCACAGAGGATTCGGAGGAAGAGCTGCTGGACAATGAGGTGACTGATCTCACCTGGTTTGCTAAGCCTACTGAGGGCAGGGCTTCAGAGGGGGAGGCAAGGGCAGCAGCAAGACAGGTTGGAAGAGGCAGTAGAGTGGCCAGGGGTAGAGGCAGGGTTAGAGCGAAGACGCCCCCAACTGTTTCCCAAAGCACCCCATCGCGGCAAGCCTCCATGCAGAGGGCTAGGTGTTTTAAAAGGTGTGGATGTTTTTTTAGTGAGAGCGCGTACGACCAATGAACAATGAACCTGTGTCGCACCAAGATCAGTCGGGGAGCCACCACTACCCGCCTGACCACCACCAGCATGCGCAGGCATATGATGGCCAAGCACCCCACAAGGTAGGACGAAGACCATTCACTGCCTCCGGGTCACACCACTGCCTCTTCCCCTGTGCCACAATCTGCCACACAGATCCAATCCCCCTCCCAGGACACAGGCAGGAGCGCCTCCTGGCCTGCACCCACATCCTCACCTCCACGGTACTCCACTCCGTCCAGCAATGTTTCTCAGTGCAGCGTTTAGCTGTCGCTAACACAAGCGTTGGATCAAAAGTAGAAACGCCGCCACCCACCCGCATGCACAAGCTTTAAACGTGCACATTGCCAAATTAATCAGCCTGGAGATGCTGATTAATTAGCCTGGAGATACTCAAAAACATGATGGCGGCGGCGGTCCCATGCTACTCTGTCCCTGCCCTACACCAGCACGTCATCCGCAGCATAAATCGTGCCCTCCCCAACGTGGTTACTAGGAAGGTCCACTTAACCATGGACACAAGGACAAATACTGGAGGGCAGGGCCACTATATCTCCCTGACGGCACATTGGGTAAACTTGGTTGAGGCTGGGTCCGAGTCAGTGCCTGGGACCGCTAAGTCCTACCCACACCCAGAATAGCGGGTCCTACCTTGGTGCCGGTATCTGCGGCGTTTTCTGCCACCTCTTCCAAACCCTCCCCCTTCTCCTCCTCGTCCTCCGCCACCTATACCTCTCAATTAAGAAGTGTGAGCACGTCACCAGCAGTCAGTAGGTGACAAGAGGCACATGGCCCCCGTTCTGCAGGGTCTGACAGAGCAGACCAACCTTTAGCTTTCAACGCTGAGCCTTCAACCGGGCATGGTCGTGTGACAGCGGTCGTAACCTGGTGGTGGCTGTGCAGCTCGGCAGCCTCACACACGTTCCATGCCTGGCCCACGTCTTCAATCTGGTGGTTCAGCAGTTTCTGACCTGCTCGGCAAGGTGTGCCGTGTCTGCGCACATTTCCGCAAGTCCACCACGGACGCTGCCACCCTGAGGACCCTGCAACTTTGGTTTCAGCTGCCAGTGCACTGACTACTGTGCGATGTGCCCACATGCTGGAATTCTACGCTATACGTGTTAGCCAGGCTGTACGAGCAGCGTAGAGCAATAATGGGATACCAGCTGCAACATGGGCGGTGGAGTGATAGTCAGCCTCTACAATTCTTTACTGAGAAGTGGGCATGGATGGCAGATATCTGCCAGGTCCTCGGAAACTTTGAGGAGTCTACCCAGATGGTGAGCGGCAATGCGGCAATCATCAGCGTTACCATCCCACTGCTTTGCCTGCTGAGAAGTTTGCTGCAAAGCACAAAGGCCGACGCTTTGCGCTTGGAACAGGAGACGGGGATGACAGTATGTCGCTTGATAGCCAGACCACCCTCATGTCTATATCTCAGTGCGTTTTGGAGGAGGAGGAGGGGAAGAGACAGCTGGCCACACTGCAGAGGGTACCCATGCTGATTGTCTCTCATCTGTTCAGCGTGTATGGGCTGTAGAGGAGGATCCTAAAAGTCATCTTCCCAGTGAGGACAGCGTTGTGTTTTGTATTGGTACCCTGGCACACATGGCTGACTTCATGTTAGGCTGTCTTTCTGGTGACAGTTGCGTTAGACGCATTCTGGCCAACACGGATTACTGGGTGTACACCCTTCTCGACCCACAGTATAAGCAGAACCTTTCCACTCTCATTCCCGAAGAGGAAAGGGGTACGAGTGTGATGCAATACCACAAGGCCCTGGTGGAAAAAGTGATGCTAAAGTTCCCATTGACAGCACTAGTGGCAGAAGACACTGTTCAGAAGGCCAAGTAGCAGGGAAGGAGCAGGGATCAGGCAGCATGTCCAGCGCAGGCAGGGAAACACTCTCCAAGGCCCTTGCCAGCTTTGACTCCCCAGCAAGACTGTGTCACGACTCCTCAGTTAAGTCACTGTAAAAAGATGGTGAGGGAGTACACAGCCGATTGTACCACCGTTCTCCATGATGCCTCTGCTCCATACAACTATTAGGTGTCAAAGCTGGTCACATGGCACAAACTTGCGCTGTATGCCCTGGAGGTGCTGGCCTGCTCTGCCACTAGCGTCTTGTCAAAGAGGGTGTTTAGTGCAGCTGGGGGAATCATCACGGATAAGCGCACCCGCCTGTCAACTACCAGTGCCGACATGCTTACACTCATAAAGATGAACAAAGGCTGGATTTCCCCAGACTTCACTTCTCCACTGGAGGAAAGCAGCAGAACCTAATGATTCTTTTCGCTGCAACAGGAGAAAAATGCATCCTCTATCACCACAAAAAAAGGGGGAATTAGCTTTGTCAATCACTCCCGGATATTATTACTCCTCCTCTTAAAACAGCATGCCATCACGCTGAACTACCAATTTTTCTGCAGCCCAAAAGGCTCTGTTTAATGTTTTTTTTTTTTACAATTTTTCAACGTTTCAAAAGTATTGATACTTTAACAGACACCAATTTTTTTCACAGGGCTGCATCCGGGCTCTGTTACAAATTAAGCAACAGTGAGCTGTATCTTTAAAAAATGTTTATGGGTTTCATGTGCCCTCGCAGCTGAGCAATTTTTCAGGGGTGCACTTGTACTCTTGGTACACCAATTTTTCCGTCCTTCGCCTATACTCTTGGTAACCAAAATTTTCAGGGGTTCGCCTATACTCTTGGTACAGAAACGTTACAGGGGTCTGCCTATACTTTTGCTACAGAAATGTTACTGGGGTCTGCCTATACCATTCCTACTGAATGGCTTGAGGGGTCCGCCTATACTTTTGCTACAGAAATGTTACTGGGCTGTGCCTATACTCTTGCTATAGAAATGTTACTGGGGTCCACCTTTGCAGTTTCTACTGAATGGTTTGAGGGGTTCGCCTATACTCTTGCTACAGAAATGTTACTGGGGTTCGCCTATACTCTTGCTATAGAAATGTTACTGGGGTCCGCACATACTCTTGCTACAGAAATGTTACAGGGGTCTGCCTATACTTTTGCTACAGAAATGTTACTGGGCTCTGCCTATACTCTTGCAATATAAATGTTACTGGGGTCCACCTTTGCAGTTTCTACTGAATGGTTTGAGGGGTTCGCCTATACTCTTGCTACGGAAATGTTACTGGGGTCCATCTATACTCTTGCTATGGAAATGTTACTGGGGTCCGTCTATACTCTTGCTATAGAAATGTTACTGGGGTCCGCCTTTGCAGTTTCTAAAGAATAGTTTGAGGGATTCACCTATACTCTTGCTACAGAAATGTTACCGGGGTCTGCCTATACTTTTGCTAAAGAAATGTTACAGGGCTCTGCCTATACTCTTGCTACAGAAATGTTACAAGAATCAGCCTACACTCTTGCTACAGAAATATTACTGGGGTTCGCCTATACTCTTGCTATAGAAATGTTACTGGGGTCCGCATATACTCTTGCTACAGAAATGTTACAGGGGTCTGCCTATACTTTTGCTACAGAAATGTTACAGGGATCTGCCTATACCTTTGCTACAGAAATGTTACAGGGGTCTGCCTATACTTTTGCTACAGAGATGTTACTGGGGTCTGCCTATACTCTTGCTATAAAAAATGTTACTGCGGTCTTCCTATACTCTTGCTACAGAAATGTTACTGGGGTCTGCCTATGCTGTGGGTGCACAAAGACTTCCCATCGCGGTGCACAAATACACTAACTGACTAGGGTAGAAATGTGGGCCGAGGTCCTTGGTGGGGTAAAACTCTGCCATATTTGTGCGCTCTGCTTTCTCCCTGTGTAATCCCATATTTGTGGACCGACAGCATAGGTGGGCCCAAGGAACTCAAAGACTTCCCATTGCAGTGTTGAGCTATCTGACACCTACACAGAATGAATTGTGTGGGGACACATGGATTTCCCATTGCTATGTAACTCGCGGCACCTTGGGTAACACAAGGTGGAGGCTGGGACCGAGCCTGACCCTGGGCCCGCTCACGTGCTTCCCACACAGAGAATTGCTGCATTGTGGAGAGGTGTAGAAGTGCTGGCACCTGAGTCCCCTTTTTGCCCACATTTGTGGCTCCTGACAATTTTGTGACGGAGGTGGCACAGGATTGGAATGATGATCGTACGTCAATTTATCATCAATTCTCAACAGCATTGTGGGCTATCGCCCACACTTTCAAAGAGGGTTACTGCCTGGCCATGACAACCCTCTGCAGTGTGTGCCTCCTGTTCCTCCTCATCCAGTACGCACTTATAAATAGACATGAGGGTGGTGTGGCTTTGAAGCGAGCGTGTGGCATGAGGGCAGCTCAACGCTGCGCAGGGAAAATTTTGTGTGCGCTATGGATGTAGGGTCATGCGGTGGGGTTGGACAGCAATGCCAGCATGTAACTCAGGAGAAGAGGCAGCGGTGTCACCTGCAGGCAGTGATTGTCAATGGTTGCAGGTAGTGTGGTGCTTAGCAGAGATTTGCCAGACCGTGTGCCTTGCTAATGAGGGTTTGTCCAAAGTAAATTGTTAGGGGGGTGACGCCAGACTCTTGCCCCCATTTTGGCCTAATAGTAACATAGTAACGTAGTTCGTAAGGCCGAATAAAGACAATGTCCATCTAGTTCAGCCTGTTTATCCTCCTGTGTTGATCCAGATGAAGGTAAAAAACCCCAAGAGCAGAAGCCAATAGCCCTTTTGGGAAAAAAATTCCTTCCCGACTCCCTAATGGCAATCAGACTGTTCCCTGGATCAACACCTAATAGTTCCTACCTGCCTGTATACCCGGATTAACAATTAGCCTAAGATTTATAACCTATAATATCCTTCCTCTCCAGAAAGATATCAAGTCTCCTTTTAAAGTCCTCTATGAATTTTGCCATCACCACATCCTCAGGCAGAGAGTTCCACAGTCTAACTGCTCTTACAGTAAAGAACCCCTTTCTATGCTGGTGATGAAACCTGTTTTCCTCTAAACGTAGCAGATGCCCTCTTGTTACCATTGTAGTCCTGGGTATAAACAGATCATGGGGGAGATCCTTGTATTGTCCCCTCATGTATTTATACATAGTTATTTAATCACCCCTTAGCCGTCTTTTTTCTAGAGTAAATAATCTTAATTTGGATAGCCTCTCTGGGTATTCCAATCCCTTCATTCCGTTTATTATTTTAGTTGCTCTTCTTTGAACCCCCTTCAGTACTGTAACATCTTTCCTGAGCACCGGTGACCAGAACTGTGCGCAGTATTCTATGTGGGGCCTGACTAGTGCCTTATATAATGGAAGGATAATGTTTTCGTCCTTCGCCCCTATACCTCTTTTAATGCACCCCAAGACTTTATTTGCCTTTGCAGTAGCTGAGTGGCATTGGTTACTCAAGTTTAGTCTACAATCCACTAGTACCCCCAGGTCTTTTTCCATATCACTTTTCCCTAGCGGTACCCCATTAAGTGTATATTGGTGACATCTGTTTTTACTGCCCATGTGCATAACCTTACATTTTTCAACATTGAACTTCATTTGCCATTTTTCTGCCCAAGCCCCTAGCTTATTTAGGTCCGTTTGTAGCCGTACATTGTCCTCCGTTGCATTAATTATATTGTATAATTTTGTGTCATCTGCAAATATTGATATCTTGCTGTGCAGCCCCTCTATCAGGTCGTTGATAAATATATTGAACAGAATGGGGCATAATACTGAACCCTGTGGCACCCCACTAGCAACTGTGGCCCAATCAGAGTATGAACCATTTATTACCACCCTCTGCTTTCTATCATTGAGCCAATTCTTTACCCAATTACACACGTTTTCACCCAATCTGAGCTGTCTCATTTTGTATATTAGCCTATTATGAGGCACAGTGTCAAATGCTTTAGAGAAGTCCAGATATACGAGATCAATAGATTCTCCCTGGTCCAGCCTACAGCGTACTTCATCGTAGAAACTGATCAGATTTGTCTGACATGAGCGCCCTTCATGAACCCATGCTGGTGAGGGGTTGTTCCGTTGTTCTCCTTGAGATACTCGTCGATGGCGTCTCTCAGAATCCCCTCAAAAAATTTTCCCGTTACTGAAGTGAGACTTACCGGCCTGTAGTTACCAGGCTTACTTTTGATCCCCTTTTTGTAAATTAGAACCACGTTGGCAATGCGCCAATCCAATGGTACAACACCGGTCTTGATAGTGTCTAGAAATATTAGATATAGCGGGCTAGCTATCTCATCACTTAGTTCCCTTAGTATCCTTGGGTGTATTCCATCTGGCCTGGCGATTTATCGATTTTAATCTTCTTTAATCGGTTCCGCACTTCCTCTTGCTTTAGGTATGACATATTTTGTGAGGGGTTTCTTTTATTCCCCTGCATCTCGTGCGGCATTTCCTTTTTGTTTGTGAATACGCTTGAAAAGAAACTATTTAATAGATTTGCCTTCCCTCCATCATCTTCAATGATTTCTCCTGCATCATTTGTTAAAGGGCCAGTGCTCTCACTGCAAATCCTTTTGCTGTTAATATAGTTGAAAAATAGTTTCGGGTTGTTTTTGCTCTCTTTGGCGATCAGTCTTTCTGCCTCCTCCTTGGCAATTTTGTTCCTATCTTTGCATATTTGGTTTTTATCCCTGTACGATTTTAGCGCTTCTTCACTGCCTTCTTCCTTTAGTAGTTTAGTAGTGGGACCTGAGAGCCTCAGATACAGCCATGCATGCTGCCCGTGCCCTTCTCTATCCGTTCCTGTGGTGTTTCCATGACTTTATGATGTTTTCTAGTGTTTGACAAGTCATCACCTATGCGGCGCATCGATCCCATACAAAAATGCTCAAGTCGCCCATTGACTTCAATGGGGTTCATTACTCGAAACGAGCTCTGGAGCATTACGAAAAGTTCTACTCAAGCAACCAGCATCCGAGCATTTTGGTGCTCGCTTATCCCTAGTTTTTAACACTATAAAGTCCCATTGACAATTGCGCCAAAAAAAAAGAGATATCGCATGAAAAAACCATGCAAGAAAAACGCAAGTGTGCAGAGCCCTAACAGGGAGAAAAATATCACGTAGTGTTTTAGTTTCTTAAAGATTATGATTTCGATTGTTGATAGAGTAAAATATATAAAGTCCAGGCCTTGTTAGATTGGAATGAAGCATAAGCCGATACTATTGTCACTGCTATAAGCAGTGAGAACCCCGTTACTTAGGTGTGTGGATGCTTCTTATCTACTAACCTTGCCTGTGGACATTCTAATGCTTCTCATGCAGAAACAGAGGAGATGGTATTTCTGTTTCTGCTCCTGTGGGCTGATCAGGGTCTAGATAGCCTTTTGTTTCCCTCTAGACCAAGCTAAGCAAAACTCCCTTTTCCCTAATAATAGTATGTCCCTTCTTAGGGATAGGTGGTTGCATGCCAGAACTTATGTAAAGTTACCTCAAAGATAGAGTAGCGCAAATCAAATGAAATAAAGATGAAGAAAAATAAATATAAAGCCTGCCACCTTGATAGTAGGTTGCACTTATTTATTTTGCTTCATCTGAAGGGTAGTTCTTTTTGAATTGCCTATTTTAAATCTGGCAAAATATTATCTCCTAGGATCAAAGACTTGTTTACATTGAGTTTGTAGTAAGAAACACTCCCATAATCTTTTATTATACTAGTAGCACCGCAAAGAGATGTCAGTGAGTTGGTGAGTGTAGGAACAATGTCGCCTGTAAAACGGCCAATTTTGTGTTGGCGAAGGCCTGCTTTTATCCCTTTTATCTCTCTATCACCTCACAATGCCTCCGCCAATGGTTCTATTGCCATAGTAAAAATTTGTTGTGACAGCGGCAGCCTTGCCTCACGCTTGACACGCTCACCCTAGGGATTAAAGACACATGGGCTATCGATGCTACAGCTCCCTGGGTGGGCCGCAGGAAGCAGCGATTGCATAAAAGTGAATAAAAAGTAAGTAAAAGTTAAAGATTCAACTCCCCTCATGGATCATATCCATGAGGACAGCCGAATGTACTCATCTCTGTCCCGAAAGTACTCATCAATGTCCCACAGTGTTCTGGTCCTTCCTAGAAGGGCTCGCACCCCGGGAAATTTAAAATCCCTCTGCCCCCGGCTACCACATGTAGCCAAAAACATAGAGATATCACTGGGAGTCGCTGTATGCGGTTCCCGGTCACATGATGGCTGTTATCCAATTGGATAAATGATTGACACATGTACAAAAGCCGCGGATTGCCTGGATAATTTAAATTCTCCCTGCTCCTGGCTACTAAACACAGCCGAGAGCCTTGAGATATCATAGGGGCCCGCGGTACTCAGTTCTTGGCCATCCGATCGCTGTTATCCATTGGATAACGGTGGACACGTAACTGTAAAAAAAAGCTAATATTTCACCTCCCATCACAGATCCGAACCATGAGGGAAGGTGAAATTACTTACCTAAGTCATCCGGCAATGTTCCCTGACGGGATCCTAATCTACGGACCTTTCCACATGCACCGTTGCCAAAATGGCGGACGCAAGCTCAGGAAATTTAAAATCTCCTTGTTCCTGGCTACTAATGGTAGCAGAGAGCCTGGAGCAGTGACCGAGGGCCGTGGTGAGCGGTCCCCGGTGACATGATCACTGGTATCCAATGGACAATGGCAATCACGTAAAAGTTAAAAGACAGTTAAAGTGCAATGCTCCTTTCAGTTTGGGCCCTGTTGTGCATAGGGACATAAGATTAGGGCCACAATGGGTGTGTTTCTGAACACAAGACAAACAGTTGGATCCATTTTGTTGTGGAATTCTTCATTCATATGTGTGCTGTACTAGAAAATCTTTGTAAAAATGACACAATTGCCCAAAAATTGTAATTTTTTTTCTTTCTGCTTTGCTTAGATTCATTTAAAAACTGTGTGGTCAAAATCCTCAATACACCCCAGATGAATCTGTTAAGGGGTCTAGTTTTCGAAATGGGGTTATTTGTGGGGGTTCTCCATCGTTTTGGCTGCTGCAGGGCTCTACAAGTGTGCAATGGGGCCTAAAACACCTCCACGCAAAGCGTCTGTTCTGAAAGCCACCGGGTGCTCCTTTCGGTTTGGGCCCCGTTGTGCATACAGACACAAAACTAGGGCCACAACGGATATGTTTCTGAACACAGGTCAGACAGGGGTATCCATTTTGGGGTGCAAATCCCCATTTTCATGTACACTATAGAGAAGAAACCTGTCTTAAAGTGACATATTTGCAAAAATATTAAATTTTATGAAAAGAAACTGTAGGGTCAAAATATTCATGACCCCGACCCCCCCCCCCCCCCCAGTGAATACATTAAGATATGTATTTTTTTTTAATGGGGGCATCCATCTTTCTGATACCTATGAGCCTTTACAATCTTGGCTTGGTGTAGGAAAACAAAATGTTCCTCAAAATGTTAATAATTAATGTTTATACATCTCCTGAATGGTTAGAAAAAATAGTTTTTCCAATGTGCTTCAAGACTAAAGTAAACAGATGTAAATATATATCTTATCTAAGATTTGTACAGTATGTTTGCACATATTTTACATATTGCAGTTGAAAATGTGAATAAATGACATTTTTTTTCTAAATTTTCCCAGTTTTGGCAATTTAATAAATATACACAAATTCTATCAGTGTATTTTTACCACCTAAATGAAGGACAAGATGTGGTGTAAAAATAAATGTCAGAATCACTTGGATATGCAAACCTTAGTGGAGTTATTCTATGCTAAAGTGACACATGTCCAAAATTTGGCCTTGTCATTAAGGCTCAAACAGGCTTGGTCACTAAGGGGTTAAAGTAAAAAAAAGCAAAAATACAAGTCATATGGGAAAATATCTAGCAATACAGCTGTATCATGGACTTGCTCACTACTCATTCCGCAAACAACGTTACCCAGCTGAGCCCCTCCAATAAACATCTGCAGAGAAATGCCCAAATTAGATCCTAGAGGACAATGTGTTGCTCTCCGTGTAGCTTAATGAAAGAGGGATTATCCAACAATCCAAGTTTGGCGTCACGAAACATCTTCTACAAAGTACAATCATAACAATAAGTCAGGAGGAACATAAAATGATATGAACCTGACTTCCATCCAGGGTTGACAACCATCCTGAAATTCCTGGGCAGTCTGTAAGAATAGGGCACTTTTTTCCAGTGTCTGTGAAAAAAAAATAGATGTGTCTGTGATTTTTCTGACTGTAGTTCACATTATTGTACATCTCCCAGTAAATGCTGGTAATGAATTCCTATGAGTTTCTGATCTACAAATGTATCATTTATAATGTTTATTATTCAATATAGTTTTCCAATGCATCCATAAAAGAATGGCACCAAGAGAGAAAAAAATCAGGTTGGCCGCCCAGCTTCTGTCTCCACTGCTTACTAATGCTTTTTTACCCATCCCCAACACATCAGTCTTAGTGGCTGCTACCCATACCACTATGTAACCTGTGGCAATCTCAGGGGAATCTATCCAAATCTTACGTGGATATGCTTTGAATACTGCCTCGAATTGGTAACACGTCAATCACTGTGTACCTAAAATTTGAGAACCTGCTCCCCTTACTACTTGGTGGGTTCCAATCAATTTTAGCCCCTTAACGCTACAGTGAGTAAATTTACGACCTGCATATTTACGGTATGTATGGAGGAGGAATGGGGGTCGATCCCGCACCATACAATGTCGGTGCCAGCTGTTTCTTAAAGCAGACACCCGTCTAAAACAGCTCTGATCAGCAGCTCCCCCTCAGCATGCTCGGACAAGAATGCAGTTACTCGAGAAGAGCGAGGCTCGCTCGAGTAACTGACTTATCCGAGCGTGCTCACTCACCTCTACTTACAGACCATTGACTATTCAGTGACACCTATTCCCCGATATGCAGATCAGAAGGCTAAAAATATGCTGTCCTTAATAAAGTGCTCCCATACTCTGAAAAGTAAACCAGATAACGCTCATCCAACAAGAGCTTCAACAATGAAAAATAAACTTCCATACCATTTCACAAACTATTTTATAATATCTTTTTGTCCCCAGAGTTTCAACATAAAATAATAATAATCTTTATTTGTATAGCGCCAACTTATTCCGCAGCGCTTTCAAGCATTGGATAAATGCAAAACAATACAACTATTATAATGTGAGAATAAAAATGGGCTTTACTAACCCTTTGCTGGGTGCACTGTTCAGACTAAATCCTCTGCTTCTGTATCTGGCAGATGCAAGCATGAGGGTGCATTTAGACCACTGTATATTGGCTGGGTTTTCACGCCCAGCTGATATACGGTGTCCTTCTCTGCAGGGGGAGGAGGCTGGAAGAGCCAGGAGCAGGAACTGAGCTCCCGCCCCCTCTCTGCCTCCTCTCCACCCACCTGCACTATTTTCAATTAGGAGAGGAGGGACGGAGCTAATTCTCGTAACTTAGCCCTGCCCCGCCTCCTTTCATTGCAAATAGTGCAGAGGGGCGGAGAGGGGATGGAGAGCAGGCAGAGAGGGGGCGGGAGCTCAGTTCCTGCTCCTGGCTCTTCCATCCTATCCCCCCCCCCTGCAGACAAGGACATCGTATATCGGCTTGGCGTGAAAACCCAGCCGATATACGGTGGTCTGAATGCACCCTTATCCTGTTCTCCCTGTACCCTGAGCTTATACTTTTTCACTTCCAGCACTCCTATGGTTAATTGCTTCTGAGCCCTTAGCTCAGCTGATGCATCTTTTCCAATCACTGCCCTATATAGCTGACCTGAGCTTTCCATACAGTGCTTCAGTGCTATTGTGAATCCTGCTCCATGACTTCATGTTTAGCCGCTGCTCCTGCAGTTATTTTGGTATCATCCTGTGTTCTGTGCTTTATTCTTCTCTCATCTGTGTGTCCTGCTGTCTATCATTATTGTGAATCTGCTTCTCCTTTGTTTCTGTACTCCCTGGTACTAATTTCTCTTTTGATTTATAGGTGTTCTGTTCTGTCAAGGTCAATCAGCATCAAGAGGAAGACCGCTGGGTCATTCTTATCAGGACGCCAGCCCTGCTTATAGACAGGGTCTCCCCTCTCCCTGTTACCAGCTCAGGGCAAGGTACTTTCCCTAGCTCCCATCTCTGTATGGGGTTTTGTACATCAGTCATCTTACCTTCAATCCTGGGGTCGGCTGTCAGCTGTGCTGGATTGGGTCATCACCTACCCAGTGGGTTAAGACAGTGGTTCCATGTCCACAGTCAATACACCCTTATTAACCAATGTAGCTGATGCAGCAACAATCTGAATATGTGATATATAATCCAATGTCCTTTCTAAATGTTTTTCTGTCTGTGTTTCAAAACTTCAATTGAAGGAGAACTCGCCACTTCCTGTGGCAACCTGTTCCACTCATTGATCACCCTCACTGTCAAAACATTTTTTCTAATATCTAATCTGTCCCTTTCAGTTTCATCACATTGCTTCTAGTCTTTCCTTGTGCAGATGAGCATAGTGCTGATTAGAGATGAGCGAGCGTACTCGTCCGAGCTTGATACTCGTTCGAGTATTAGGGTGTTCGAGATGCTCGTTACTCGAGACGAGCACCACGCGGTGCTCGACTCCATTACATTTCCTTCCCTGAAAAATTTGCGCACTTTTCTGGCCAATAGAAACACAGGGAAGGCATTACAACTTCCTCCTGTGACATTCCAGCCCTATCCCACCCCCCTGCAGTGAGTGGCTGGGGAGATCAGATGACACCCGAGTATTTAAATCTGCCCCGCCCACGGCTCGCCACAGATGCATGCTGACAGAGATCAGGGAAAGTGCTGTCTTGCTGTTGCTGCTATAGAAAGAGTGTTAGGTGTTATATTCGTCTTCAAGAACCCCAACGGTCCTCCTTAGGGCCACATCTGACCGTGTGCAGTCCTGTTGAGGCTGCTTTTAGCAGTGTTGCACAATTTTTTTTTTTTTTTTTTTGTATATCGGGCGTGCAGACCATAGCGTCCTCAGTCTGCAGTCATTTTACAGAGTATAGGGGCAGTACTGATGAGGCAGGCAAAGAGGTATACTGGCTATATAGGCAGTGGGCTTTTTCCAAAAAGTGTAAAAATATACTATATTTGGGCTGCCTGTCACTGTATTCAGTTTACTGCGTCTCTGCTGGGGGTAGTAGTCGCTGATTAATACCCAGCCTTGCGCATAATTGTTTCCTGGCTCTGCTGTGCGTTCCATACGCGAAGTCAGCCTCCAACAAGGAAATCGAAATACAGTGTATATCAGAGGCAGTGGGCTTTTTCCCAAAAAGTGTAAAAATATACTATATTTGGCCTGCCTGTCACTGTCTTCAGTTTACTGCGTCTCTGCTGGGGGGAGTAGTCGGTGATTAATACCCAGCCTTGCGCATAATTGTTTCCTGGCTCTGCTGTGCGTTCCATACGTGAAGTCAGCCTCCAACCACAGGCCAATAAGCGGCACATTTAATTACAGCGTCCTGTTTCTGCTCTACTTGTAATACACCATGCTGAGGGGTAGAGGTAGGCCTAGAGGACGTGGACGAGGGCGAGGACGCGGAGGCCCAAGTCAGGGTGTGGGCACAGGCCGAGCTCCTGATCCAGGTGTATCGCAGCCGACTGCTGCGGGATTAGGAGAGAGGCAAGTTTCTGGGGTCTCCAGAATCATCTCACAATTAATGGGTCCATGCGGTAGACCTTTATTAGAAACTGAGCAGTGTGAGCAGGTCCTGTCATGGATGGCAGAAAGTGCATCCAGCAATCTATCGACCACCCAGTCTTCGACGCCGTCCACAGCTGCAACTCTGGATCCTCTGGCTGCTGCTCCTCCTTCCTCCCAGCCTCCTCACTCCATGAAAATGACACATTTTGAGGAGCAGGCAGACTCCCAGGAACTGTTCTCGGGCCCCTGCCCAGATTGGGCAGCAATCGTTCCTCTCCCACCGGAGGAGTTTGTCGTGACCGATGCCCAACCATTGGAAAGTTCCCGGGGTCCGGGGGATGAGGCTGGGGACTTCCGGCAACTGTCTCAAGAGCTTTCAGTGGGAGTAGGATGATGATGAGGAGACACAGTTGTCTATCAGTGAGGTAGTAGTAAGGGCAGTAAGTCCGAGGGAGGAGTGCACAGAGGATTCGGAGGAAGAGCAGCTGGACGATGAGGTGACTGACCCCACCTGGTTTGCTAAGCCTACTGAGGACAGGTCTTCAGAGGGGGAGGCAAGTGCAGCAGCAGAGCAGGTTGGAAGAGGCAGTGCGGTGGCCAGGGATAGAGAAGGGCCAGACCGAATAATCCACCAACTGTTTCCCAAAGCGCCCCCTCGCGCCATGCCACCCTGCAGAGGCCGAGGTGCTCAAAGGTCTGGCAGTTTTTCACTGAGAGTGCAGACGAACGACGAGCTGTGGTGTGCAAGGTTTGTCGCGCCAAGATCAGCCGGGGAGCCACCACCAACAGCCTCACCACCACCACCATGCGCAGGCATATGATGGCCAAGCACCCCACAATGTGGGACGAAGGCCGTTCACCGCCTCCGGTTTCCACCACTGCCTCTCCCCCTGTGCCCCAACCTGCCACTGAGATCCAACCCCCCTCTCAGGACACAGGCACGACCGTCTCCCGGCCTGCACCCACACGCTCACCTCCGCTGTGCTCAGCCCCATCCAGCAATGTCTCTCAGCGCAGCGTCGAGCCGTCGATAGCGCAACTGTTTGAGCGCAAGCGCAATTACGCCGCCACGCGCACGCACGCTTAAGCGTTAAACGTGCACATAGCCAAATTGATCAGCCTGGAGATGCTGCCGTATAAGCTTGTGGAAACGGAGGCTTTCAAAAACATGATGGCGGCGGCCCTGCACTACTCGGTTCCCAGTCGCCACTACTTTTCCCGATGTGCAGTCCCAGCCCTGCACGAGCACGTCTCCCGCAACATTGTACGCGCCCTTACCAACGCGGTTACTGCCAAGGTCCACTTAACAACGGACACATGGACAAGCACAGGCGGGCAGGGCCCCTATATCTCCCTGACGGCACATTGGGTGAATTTAGTGGAGGCTGGGACCGAGTCAGAGCCTGGGACCGCTCACGTCCTACCCACCCCCAGAATTGCGGGCCCCAGCTCGGTGGTGGTATCTGCGGCGGTGTATGCTTCCTCCACTAAACCTCCCCCTCCTCCTCCTCCTCCTCCTCCTCCTCCTCCTACGCAACCTCTGTCTCCCAATCAAGATGTGTCAGCAGCAACACGTCGCCAGCAGTCGGTGTCGCGCGGCGTGGCAGCACAGCGGTGGGCAAGCGTCAGCAGGCCGTGCTGAAACTACTCAGCATAGGGGAGAAGAGGCACACGGCCCACAAACTGCTGCAGGGTCTGACAGAGCAGACCGACCGCTGGCTTTCGCCGCTGAGCCTCCAACCAGGCATGGTCTTGTGTGACAACGGCCGTAACCTGGTGGCGGCTCTGCAGCTCGGCAGCCTCACGCACGTGCCATGCCTGGCCCACCTCTTTAATTTGGTGGTTCAGTGCTTTCTGAAAAGCTACCCACACTTGTCAGACCTGCTCGGAAAGGTGCGCCGGGTCAGCGCACATTTCCGCAAGTCCAACACGGACGCTGCCACCCTGCGGACCCTGCAACATCGGTTTAATCTGCCAGTGCACCGACTGCTGTGCGACATGCCCACACGGTGGAACTCTACGCTCCACATGTTGGCCAGGCTCTATGAGCAGCGTAGAGCTATAGTGCAATACCAACTCCAACATGGGTGGCGTAGTGGGAGTCAGCCTCCTCAATTCTTTACAGAAGAGTGGGCCTGGTTGGCAGACATCTGCCAGGTCCTTGGAAACTTTGAGGAGTCTACCCATATGGTGAGCGGCGATGCTGCAATCATTAGCGTCACCATTCCTTTACTATGCCTCTTGAGAAGTTCGCTGCAAAGCATAAAGGCAGATGCTTTGCGCTCGGAAACGGAGGTGGGGAAGACAGTATGTCGCTGGATAGTCAGGGCACCCTCATGTCTATATCTCAGCGTGTTGAGGAGCATGAGGAGGAGGGGGAAGAGACAGCTTGGCCCAATGCTGAAGGTACCCATGCTGCTTGCCTGTCCTCCTTTCAGTGTGTATGGCCTGAGGAGGAGGAGTAGGAGGAGGATCCTGAAAGTGATCTTCCTAGTGAGGACAGCCATGTGGCACACATGGCTGACTTCATGTTAGGATGCCTTTCTCGTGACCCTCGCGTTTAACGCATTCTGGCCACTACAGATTACTGGGTGTACACACTGCTCGACCCACGGTATAAGGAGAACCTTTCCACTCTCATACCCGAAGAGGAAAGGGGTTCGAGAGTGATGCTATACCACAGGACCCTGGCGGACAAACTGATGGTAAGATTCGCATCCGACAGCGCTAGTGGCAGAAGGCGCAGTTCCGAGGGCCAGGTAGCAGGGGAGGCGCGGAGATCAGGCAGCATGTACAGCGCAGGCAGGGGAACACTCTCCAAGGCCTTTGACAGCTTTATGGCTCCCCAGCAAGACTGTGTCACCGCTCCCCAGTCAAGGCTGAGTCGGCAGGAACACTGTAAAAGGATGGTGAGGGAGTACGTAGCCGATCGCACGACCGTCCTCCGTGACGCCTCTGCTCCCTACAACTACTGGGTGTCGAAGCTGGACATGTGGCCTGAACTCGCGCTGTATGCCCTGGAGGTGCTTGCTTGTCCTGCGGCTAGTGTCTTGTCAGAGAGGGTGTTTAGTGCGGCTGGGGGAATCATCACGGATAAGCGTACCGGCCTGTCAACCGACAGTGCCAACAGGCTTACACTCATCAAGATGAACAAAGCCTGGATTTCCCCAGACTTCTTTTATCCACCAGCGGACAGCAGCGGTACCTAAACAATATGTAGGCTGCACCCGCGGATGGAAGCATCGTTCTCTATCACCATAAAAAACGGGGACATTTTAGCTTCATCAATCTCTGTATTATATTCATCCTCCTCCTCCTGGAACCTCACGTAATCACGCCGAACGGGCAATTTTTCTTAGGTCCACAAGGCTCAGTCATATTACTTTTGTAAACAATGTTTATACATTTCAATTCTCATTAAAGCGTTGAAACTTGCACCTGAACCAATTTTTATTTTAACTGGGCTGCCTCCAGGCCTAGTTATAAATTAAGCCACAGTAACCAAAGCGATTAATGGGTTTCACCTGCCTTCTTGGTTGGGCATGGGCAATTTTTCTGAGGTACATTTGTACTGTTGGTACACCAATTTTTTTGGGCCCTCGCCTACAGTGTAATCCTAGTAATTTTTATGGGCTTCGCCTGCACTCATGCTACAGCAAGGTGTGTGGGGTTGGCCTACACTTTGCTACATAAATGTAACTGGGGCCTTGTCTATACTGCAACTACTAAAATGTGAAAGAGACTGTTATTTCCCTAAACTGCTGTAACGGGAATGTTACTGTGGCCTGTCTTGACTGCTACTGCTACTGCAATGGAACTAATACTGTGCTCCCCCTATACTGCTGCTTCGGAATTGTTACTGGGGCCTGCCTTGAGTGCTACTATTACTGAAATGGAACTAATACTGCGCTCCCCCTATACTGCCGCTTCGGAATTGTTACTGGGGCCTGTCTGGACTGCTACTACTACTGAAATGGAACTAATACTGTGCTCCCCCTATAATGCTGCTAGTGATATGTTACTTCGGCCTGTTCCTAATGCTACCGCTGAAATGTTACTAATTCTGGGCTCTGCCTAGTACGCTGCTAATGCTATGTCACAAGGGTGTGGAAACGGAGGCTTCCCAAAGACATGATGGCGGCGAGGCCATTTCCCACCAACGCGGTTACTGTTAAGGTGCATATAACCACAGACATGTGGAGAGGACACGTAGTGCCTCAAAAACATCCCCCTCCTCCTCCAACAATGAAAACATTCTTGGCAAATACCTTTGCATCGGTCCGTCTGGTGGCAGTCCAAGAATTTCACCTTTACCGACACAACAAGAGAGCCCCCCCACCATCTCCCCGCCACGGCCCACTTAATCCTGGCCACATTCCGAAAACCAACTAGATAAAACCGCACTACTAGGTCCGCAGTTGCCACCACATTCCCACCAACGCGGTTACTGTTAAGGCACATATTACCAGTCTGACTGGGGCATGCACTGTGGGCCGAAGCCCACCTGTATTGTATCTGACGTTAGCTCTGCTGAGCAGGGCACTGCAATGGGATACATTTATGTACCGCCGATGGGTTCCAGAGAGCCACTCATGCTGTGGGTCCACAGGGACTTCACATTACTGATTTGTACCTGCCAGTGTCTATGTATTAAAAACCTCGGTCAGACTGGGGCATGCAGTGTGGGCCAAAGCCCACCTGTATTTAATCTGACGTTAGCTCTGCTGTCCAGGGCACTGCAATGGGATTTGTTTATGTACCACCGGTGGGTTGCAGGGAGCCACCCATGCTTTGGGTCCACATGGACTTCACATTAGGGAGTTGTACCTGCCTGTGTCTACTTATAAAAAAAACCCCAGTGTGACTGGGGCATGCAGTGTGGGCCGAAGCCCACCTGTATTTAATCTGACGTTAGCTCTACTATCTGAGGCACTGCATTGGGACAAACTACAGGAGCAATACAGCGCTAATGAGACCGGCACAGCTACGCTAGCATTGGAGTCCGCTGTAGGCACGCGATTGCTGAGGGTTTGTGCAGAGGCCTATGTCCTGGATGCAGTGAAAGTCCGCTTCCTGCCTAGGATTGCTGAAGCTGTGGGCTGAGGCCTATGTCGTGGGCGCGGTGCAAGTCTGCCATGTCTGGCCACTCAGATCAATTTTTTGTTCATGTCTTGGGCTTCCTAGGACCCACCTATGCTGTTAGTGCAAACTTAGTTCCCATCGCGGTGTTTGACCTGTCTGACACAAAGACACTGACTGACTTGGGTAGAGGGCAGAGTGCTGACGGCTTTCCTCTTGCAGTGTGGATTGAGCTATGCGACACCTTGACAGAATGAATACTGTGTGGCACATGGATTCCCCATTGCTATGCCCACGTTTGCAGCTCCTGACGGAGGTGGCACAGAATTGGAGTTCTCATTGCTTCTGTACAGCATTGTGGGCTATCGCCCCGCCCCTTTTAAAGAGGGTCGCTGCCTGGCCCTGCCAACCCTCTGCAGTGTGTGCCTCTGGTTCCTCCTCATGGCAGATGCACTTATAAATAGACATGAGGGTGGTGTGCTTATGAGGCCAGCGTGTGGCATGAGAGCAGCTGAAGGCTGCACAGGGACAGTTTGGTGTGCACTGTGGACACTGGTTTGTGCGGGGGGGTTGGGCAGCATGTAACCCAGGAGAAGTGGCAGCGGAGTGTCATGCAGGCAGTGATTGTGCTTTGTTGGAGGTAGTGTGGTGCTTAGCTAAGGTATGCCTTGCTAATGAGGGTTTTTCAGAAGTAAAAATTGTTGGGGGGGGGCACTCTTGACGCTATTGTGGCTTAATAGTGGGACCTGGGAACCTGAGATGCAGCCCAACATGTAGCCCCTCGCCTGCCCTATCCGTTTCTGTGTCGTTCCCATCACTTTCTTGAATTTCCCAGATTTTCACAAATGAAAACCTTAGCGAGCATCGGCGATATACAAAAATGCTCGAGTCGCCCATTGACTTCAATGGGGTTCGTTACTCGAAACAAACCCTCGAGCATCGTGGAAAGTTCGACTCGAGCAACGAGCACCCGAGCGTTTTGGTGCTCGCTCATCTCTAGTGCTGATCCCTCTGCACTGTGACAGCCCTTCAGATATCTGTAGACAGCTATCAAGTTTCCTCTCAGCCTTCTTTTTGGCAAGCTAACCGTTCCTCATAGGACATGATCTGCAGACCACTCAGCATCTTGGTAACTCTTCTCTGAACTTGCTACAGTTCCTCAGTCTTTTTAAATTGGGGTATTCAGAACTGAACACACTATTCCTATTCCAGATGAGGTCTGACTGAGGAAGATGCTTCTCTTAATACATCCTAGAATTGTGTTTGCCTATTTTGCTGCAGCATCACATTGCTGACTAATGTGTAGTCTGTGTTCTTTAAGTATATGCAAGTGTAATGTCTTACCAGCACTGGGTAAGGACCATGGGTGTATTAGCTGTGCAAGTCCGTTGTCAGGATAGCCAGGAGTAGTTAGCAGGAAATCTCAGTTGCAGTACAAATGGATAAGGCAGATAACGTAGTCAAAAAGGAAGCCAGAAGTCATCAACTTTGCATTTTTATACAGGATCTATACAAACCGTGACTTCCCTAGCAAAATAGGGAATGCAGCTTCAGAGTATAATGATGAGGATTAGAATACTCAGTGCAGCTCTGCAGTATAAGGCCAAATGTCCATGGACAGGTCGGATTATGACTGCAAAATCTCGCAGTCTAATCAGACCCTGTACCTGGCACTGACCCCTGGCTTACCTGTTCGGCATCTTCTCTCTGTGCTGCAGATGTGCTGGCTGCACATGGCCAAGTTGGATTCCGACTGCGAAATATCACAGTATAATCAAACCCTGTGCCCTGGCATTGACCCCTGGCTTACCTGTCTGGCATCTTTTCTCTGCGCTGCAGATGTTTTCTGGCTGGTGCACCGCTGCACATGCGCATTGCAGAGAGTCATGCCGGCGATGACATGGATCCACTGCAACTCGCAGCGGGGTGGACTGCTTCCATTGACTGCTACAGAAGCTATTCAAGCAAGCCTCACACTAGAATAGGACATGCTGCGATGTTCCCCCACGAGCAGAAAATTGCAGATGATTTCCACTCGTGGGCAGGGAAAAGAGTTTTCTTTGCATGTCCTATAGAGAGTTTTTGCTGCAGGATCCAGAGGTGAATGCTCGCTCCAGATCCCACTGTGCAAATACGGCCGTGGACATCCAAACTAAAACAGAGGGAAATTCTGGACTACGACAAGATAAACAATGATATATTTACAAGTTGACTCAATAGATAAACGTGGTATTTTGATTTCTACTTTTCTGTTGCTCAGCTTTAAAATGATCTTTCGATGTTGTCATCTGCTTTGCATTGCAGATCTGTTCCAGCTCAGTGTCTGTGATGTTGTCTGTATTTCCATTGTAAATATGGCCGCAATCAAATAAATGATAAAAATGTTATCATTAAACCTTTGATAAAGCCTTACTGTGTTATCAGGCTCCTCACACACAGGAGAGATGGCTGATTCTACAGAGGGTTACACTGCTGTCCTGTATCTGGGTCTCCTGGTCCTGCTGGCACTGATTGCTCTCATAGTTGGACTGGTGATACATTCATTTATTATAGGAGTCAATGTCATCAACTGGTGGAAAGGAAGATCAGTGACTCCTGTTGACCACATTGTAACTTCTCTTGGGATTTCAAGAATGTGCACCCAGTGTGCTAATACTCTATTACTTTTTATGGATATGTTCCCTCTGAGCAGCCCGGATTTTAATGTAGCTCTGGTTATTATAGGGTCGGTTTATCATTTATTTTCTAATGCCAATATTTTGCTAACCACTCTGCTCTCCATTGTTTTCTGCCTGAAGATCTCCAACCACCACACAAGACTGTTCCTGTATCTGAAGGGGATGATAGTACACAGGACTGTTCATTTAATTGGAACCTCAGTACTTCTTTCCGCTGTAAATAGTTTGATAATCTTATTGTTGGTTATCACTGAGATCTCCAATGGTGAAACATATAATGCAACCACAGACTGCATAAATATTAATTCTATATACCATGCTACTATCGCAGTCTTCTTCCCATTTCTTTTCTCTTGCATCTCCTCAGTCCTCCTCTTCACCTCGTTGTATCATTATATCACAAAGATGAAGAGGAGCAGTAATTTATCTATCAATCTGGAGACATATTACTCAATGATGAAATTAGTTTTCTTCACTTTCCTGTATAACACTTTATACGTCATTATTAGAGATGAGCGAACGTGTTCGTCCGAGCTTGATATTCGTGCGAATATTAGGGTGTTCGGGATGCTCGTTATTCGTAACGAACACCATGCGGTGTTCGGGTTACTTTCACATCCTTCCCTGAGACGTTAGCGCGCTATTCTGGCCAATTGAAAGACAGGGAAGGCATTACAACTTCCCCCTGTGTTGTTCCAGCCCTATACCACCCCCCTGCTGTGAGTGGCTGGGGTGATCAGGTGTCCGCCGAATATAAAAGTCGGCCCCTCCCGCGGTTCGCCTCAGATGCCGTGTGAGTTAGTGAGGGACAGTGCTGTTTGTACCGGAGCTGCTGTAGGGAAAGAATTGGTAGTTAGTGTAGGCTTCAAGACCCCCAAAGGTCCTTATTAGGGCCACTGATAGCTGTGTGTTGGCTGCTGTTAGCAGTGGCAATTATTTTTTTTCTCAAAATCGCCTCTGCAGAGCGTTGCACCCGGCATTAGGGACAGAAGTGCTGCATAGGCAGGGAGAGTTAGGAGTGAGTGTAGCCTTCAAGAACCTCAACGGTCCTTTCTAGGGCCATATTTAACCGTGTGCAGTACTGTGCTGGCTGCTGTTAGCTGTGCTGCATTTTTTTTTCTTCTTAAAATCGCCTCTGCAGAGCATTGCACCCTCCATTGATACTGCAGGGAAAGAATTCTGTAGGCAGGGCCACAACACAGTTATTATTCATTGAATATACGCAGTGCTGCCTTTTGGTGGAAAAAAACTGAAAATAATTGTATTTGTCCTGCCTCTGTCCGTCCTAAGGGCGGTGGACACGTGTCAGCTGCGTGTGCAACGTTTAAAAATCAGACGCACCCAGCTACGTTTTACTCCTGGCTTCGCCATTTGCTTTCCTTAATTGGGAAAAAAAATACCTGCTCTGCCAGAGTTAATAACTCTGCTACCCTCACGTTCTGTGCCATATTAGCAGGGCCACAGCACAGTTATTAAACTTCTCATGTTCATTGAATATACGCAGTGCTGCCTTTTGGTGGAAAAAAACTGAAAATAATTGTATTTGTCCTGCCTCTGTCCGTCCTAAGGGCGGTGGACACGTGTCGGCTGCGTGTGCAACGTTTAAAAATCAGACGCACCCAGCTACGTTTTACTCCTGGCTTCGCCATTTGCTTTCCTTAATTGGGAAAAAAAATACCTGCTCTGCCAGAGTTAATAACTCTGCTACCCTCACGTTCTGTGCCATATTAGCAGGGCCACAGCACAGTTATTAAACTTCTCATGTTCATTGAATATACGCAGTGCTGCCTTTTGGTGGAAAAAAACTGAAAATAATTGTATTTGTCCTGCCTCAGTCCGTCCTAAGGGCGGTGGACACGTGTCGGCTGCGTGTGCAACGTTTAAAAATCAGACGCACCCAGCTACGTTTTACTCCTGGCTTCGCCATTTGCTTTCCTTAATTGGGAAAAAAAATACCTGCTCTGCCAGAGTTAATAACTCTGCTACCCTCACGTTCTGTGACACATTAGCAGGGACACAGCACAGTTATTAAACTTAGATTATTCATTCACTAGAGGCAGTGGGGCCTTTCGTTTTCAAAAAAGGGAAAAAATTATATTTGGCTGCAGTCTTGCGCCAATTTATTTCCTGCCTGTGAAATCAAATGACTGGTAATACAGCATGCTGAGGGGTAGGGGTAGGCTTAGAGGACGTGGACGCGGCCGAGGACGCGGAGGGCCAAGTCAGGGTGTGGGCACAGGCCGAGCTCCTGATCCAGGTGTGTCGCAGCCGACTGCTGCGCGATTAGGAGAGAGGCACGTTTCTGGCGTCCCCACATTCATCGCCCAAATAATGGGTCCACGCGGGAGACGGTTATTAGAAAATGAGCAGTGTGAGCAGGCCCTGTCCTGGATGGCAGAAAGTGCTTCGAGCAACCTATCGTCAACACGCAGTTCTGCGCCGTCCACTGCTGCAAATCCGAATCCTCTGTCTGCTGCTCCTCCTTCCTCCCAGCCTCCTCACTCCACTACAATGACACCTGCTCAGGAGCGGGAACACTCCCAGGAACTGTTCTCGGGCCCCTGCTTAGATTGGGCAGCAGCGGTTCCTCTCCCACCAGAGGAGTTTATCGTCACTGATGCCCAACCATTCGAAAGTTCCCGGGGTCCGGGGGAAGAGGCTGGGGACTTCCGCCAACTGTCTCAACAACTTTCTGTGGGTGAGGAGGACGATGACGATCAGACACAATTGTCTTGCAGTGAGGTAGTAGTAAGGGCAGTAAGTCCGAGGGAGCAGCGCACAGAGGATTCGGAGGAAGAGCAGCAGGACGATGAGGTGACTGACCCCACCTGGTGTGCAACGCTTACTCAGGAGGACAGGTTTTCAGAGGGGGAGTCAAGGGCATCAGCAGGGCAGGTTGCAAGAGGCAGTGCGGGGGCCAGGGGTAGAGGCAGGGCCAGACCGAATAATCCACCAACTGTTTCCCAAAGCGCCCCCTCGCGCCATGCCACCCTGCAGAGGCCGAGGTGCTCTAAGGTCTGGCAGTTTTTCACAGAGACGCCTGACGACCGACGAACAGTGGTGTGCAACCTTTGTCGCGCAAAGCTCAGCCGGGGAGCCACCACCAACAGCCTCACCACCACCACCATGCGCAGACATATGATGGCCAAGCACCCCACAAGGTGGGACGAAGGCCGTTCAGCGCCTCCGGTTTGCACCCCTGCCTCTCCCCCTGTGCCCCAACCTGCCACTGAGATGCAACCCCCCTCTCAGGACACAGGCACTACCGCCTCATGGCCTGCACCCACACCCTCATCTCCGCTGTCCTCGGCCCCATCCAGCAGTGTAGTTCAGCGCACCGTCCAGCCGTCGCTTGCGCAACTGTTGGAGCGTAAAAGCGCAAGTACGCCGCCACGCACCTGCACGCTCAAACGTTACCCGTCCGCATAGCAAAATTCATCAGCCTTGAGATGCTGCCGTATAGTGTTGTGGAAACGGAGTCCTTCAAAAGTATCATGGAGGCGGCGGCCCCGCGCTACTCAGTTCCCAGTCGCCACTACTTTTCCCGATGTGCCGTCCCAGCCCTGCACGACCACGTCTCCCTCAACATTGTACGCGCCCTCACCAACGCGGTTACTGCCACGGTCCACTTAACAACGGACACGTGGACAAGCACAGGCGGGCAGGGCCACTACATCTCCCTGACGGCACATTGGGTGAATTTAGTGGAGGCTGGGACAGAGTCAGAGCCTGGGACCGCTCACGTCCTACCCACCCCCAGAATTGCGGGCCCCAGCTCGGTAGTGGTATCTGCGGAGGTGTATGCTTCCTCCACTAAAGCACCCTCCTCCTCCTCCTCCTCCTCCTCCTCTGTCTCGCAATCAAGATGTGTTAGCAGCAGCATGTCGCCAGCAGTCGGTGTCGCGCGGTGTGGCAGCACAGCGGTGGGCAAGCGTCAGCAGGCCGTGCTGAAACTACTCAGCTTAGGCGATAAGAGGCACACGGCCCACGAACTGCTGCAGGGTCTGACACAGCAGACCGACCGCTGGCTTGCGCCGCTGAGCCTCCAACCGGGCATGGTCGTGTGTGACAACGGCCGTAACCTGGTGGCGGCTCTGCAGCTCGGCAGCCTCACGCACGTGCCGTGCCTGGCCCACGTCTTTAATTTGGTGGTTCAGCGCTTTCTGAAAAGCTACCCACGCTTGTCAGACCTGCTCGTAAAGGCGCGCCGGCTCTGCGCACATTTCCGCAAGTCCCACACGGACGCTGCCACCCTGCGCACCCTGCAACATCACTTTTAAGCTGCCAGTGCACCGACTGCTGTGCGACGTGCCCACACGGTGGAACTATACGCTCCACATGTTGGCCAGGCTCTATGAACAGCGTAGAGCTATAGTCGAATACCAACTGCAACATGGGCGGCGCAGTGGGAGTCAGCCTCCTCAATTCCTTTCAGAAGAGTGGGCCTGGTTGGCAGACATCTGCCATGTCCTTGGTAATTTTGAGCAGTCTACCCAGGTTGTGCGCGGCGATGCTACAATCATTAGCGTCACCATTCCTCTGCTATGCATCTTGAGAAATTCCCTGCAAACCATAAAGGCAGCTGCTTTGCGCTCGGAAACGGGGGCGGGGGAAGACAGTATGCCGCTGGATAGTCAGGGCACCCTCCTGTCTATTTCTCAGCGCGTACAGGAGGAGGAGGAGGAGCATGAGGAGGATGAGGAGGAGGGGGAAGAGACAGCTTGGCCCGCTGCTGACGGTACACCGGCTGATTGCCTGTCATCCTTTCAGCGTGTATGGCCTGAGGAGGAGGAGGAGGAGGAGGAGGAGTAGGATCCTGGCAGTGATCTTCGTAGTGAAGACAGCCATGTGTTGCATACAGGTACCCTGGCACACATGGCTGACTTCATGTTAGGATGCCTTTCTCGTGACCCTCGTGTTGCACGCATTCTGGCCACGCCGGATTACTGGGTGTACACACTGCTCGACCCACGCTATAAGGAGAACCTGCCCACTCTCATTCCCGAAGAGGAAAGGGGTTCGAGAGTGTTGCTATACCACAGGACCCTTGCGGACAAGCTGATGGTAAAATTCCCAGCCGACAGCGCTAGTGGCAGAAGGCGCAGTACCGAGGGCAAGGTAGCAGGGGAGGTGCGGAGATCGAGCAGCATGTACATCCCAGGCAGTGCAACAGTCTTTAAGGGCCTGGCCAGCTTTATGGCTCCCCACCAAGACTGTGTCACCGCTCCCCAGTCAAGGCTGAGTCGGCGGGAGCACTGTAAAAGGATGGTGAGGGAGTACGTAGCCGATCGCACGACCATCCTCGGTGACGCCTCTGCCCCCTACAACTACTAGGTGTCGAAGCTGGACACGTGGCCTGAACTAGCGCTGTATGCCCTGGAGGTGCTTGCTTGTCCTGCGGCTAGCGTCTTGTCGGAGAGGGTGTTTAGTGCGGCTGGGGGAATCATCACAGATAAGCGTAGCCGCTTGTCAACCGACAGTGCCGACAGGCTAACACTCATCAAGATGAACAAAGGCTGGATTTCCCCAGACTTCTGTTCTCCACCAGCGGACAGCAGTGATACGTAAGCAATACGTAGGCTGCACCCCCGGATGGAAGCTACGTTCTCTCTCACCATCCAAAACGGGGACATTTCTGCTTCATCAATCTGTGTCTAATATTCCTCCTCCTCCTCCTGCTCCTCCTCCTGAAACCTCACGTAATCACGCTGAACGGGCAATTTTTCTTAGGGCCACAAGGCTCACTCAAATAATTTTTCTGAACAATTTTTATAAGTTTCAATGCGCTTAAAAGCGTTGGAACTTTAACTTGAAACAATTTTTCGTTACACTGGGCTGCCTCCAGGCCTAGTTACCACTTAAGCCACATTAACCAAAGCGATTCACCTGCCATCTTGGTTGGGCATGGCCAATTTTTACTGAGGTACATTAGTACTGTTGGTACACCAATTTTTTGGGGCCCTTACCTACAGTGTAATCATAGCAATTTGTATGTTCTTCGCCTGCACTCATGGTACAGAAAGGTGTGTGGGGTTGGCCTACACTTTAGCTACATAAATGTAACTTGGGCCTTGGCTATACTAAGGCTACTGAAATGGAACGAAGACTGCGCTCCCGCTATACTGCTGCTTCGGAATTGTTACTGGGGCCTGTCTTGAGTGCTACTATTGCTGACATGGAACGAAGACTGCGCTCCCGCTATACTGCTGCTTCGGAATTGCTACTGGGGCCTGTCTTGAGTGCTACTATTGCTGACATGGAACGAAGACTGCGCTCCTCCTATAATGCTGCTACTGATATGTTAGTGGGGCCTGTCCTAATGCTACGGCTGAAATGTTACGAATTCTGGGCTCTGCCTATACCGCTGCTAATGGTATGTCTCTGGGGTGTGGAAACAGAGGCTTCCCAAAGACATGATGGCGGCGAGGCCATTTCCCACCAACGCGGTTACTGTAAAGGTGCATATAACCACGGACACGTGGAGAGGACACGTAGTGCCTCAAACATCCCCCTCCTCCTCCAACAGGGAAAACATTCTTGGCAAATGCCTTTGCATTAGTTCGTCTGGTGGCAGTCCAAGAATTTCACCTTTACCGACACTACAAGAGAGCCCCCCCACCATCCCCCCCGCCACGGCCCACTTAATCCTGGCCACATTCCGAAAACCAACAAAATAAAACCGCGCTACTAGGTCCGCAGTCACCACCACATTACCACCAACGCGGTTACTGTTAAGGTACATCTTACCAGTCTGACTGGGGCATGCAGACACCTTGACAGAATGAATAGTGTGTGGCACATAGGTTCCCCATTGCTATGCCCACGTGTGCAGCTCCTGATAGCGGTGGCACAGGATTGGATTTCTCATTGCTTCTGTACAGCATTGTGGGCTATCGCCCAGCCCCTTTTAAAGAGGGTCGCTGCCTAGCCGTGCCAACCCTCTGCAGTGTGTGCCTGCGGTTCCTCCTCATGGCAGACGCACTTCTAAATAGACATGAGGGTGGTGTGGCATGAGGGCAGCTGAAGGCTGCGCAGGGACACTTTGGTGTGCGCTGTGGGGGGGAGGGGGGGGGGGCGGTTGGTCAGCATGTAACCCAGGAGAAGTGGCAGCGGAGTGTCATCCAGGCAGTGATTGTGCTTTGTTGTAGCTAGTGTGGTGCTTAGCAAAGGTATGCCATGCTAATGAGGGCTTTTTAGAAGTAAAAGTTGTTGGGAGGGGGGGGGGGGGGGCACTCTTGCCGGTATTGTGGCTTAATAGTTGGACCTGTGAACTTGAGATGCAGCCCAACATGTAGCCCCTCGCCTGCCCTATCCGTTTCTGTGTCATTCCCATCACTTTCTTGAATTGCCCAGATTTTCACACATGAAAACCTTAGCGAGCATCGGCGAAATACAAAAATGCTCTGGTCGCCCATTAACTTCAATGGGGTTCGTTATTCGAAACGAACCCTCGAACATCGCGGGAAGTTCGTTTCGAATAACGAACACCCGAACATTTTGGTGTTCGCTCATCTCTAGTCATTATCTATATTGCTGCTGCCATTTTATACTATTTTTACTGTGTGACACTTTTATGGTTTTATATTGTCTTTGACTTTCTCCCAGTTCTGCATTCCTTCTACCTGATCTACAGAACAGCTAAACTCAGGAGTCAGATGTCCAAGATTCTTCAGAATGTAACTGATTTCTTATTCCAAAGGAAAGAAACAGAAACCAGAGAGAACATAGAAGTAGTAGCTCTATGAGGTTAATATACAGGATGGGCCATCAATGTACTATATGTTATGTGAGGGTCCAGAACCAGCACTGATCAGCAAAATGTTTGTGATTCTGATTGGGACTGTTCAAGAAAATGTTATAAATGGGGCTGAACTGTATAGTGCTGTGCCTGGAAACAGTGAATTGCTGTGCCCTTGTTCTGCTTACTGGTGATCCAAAAAGTAGAATACCCACTAGGGCCATAGAGAATATAAGGCTCATACATTCGGGATTCCACCACCTTGCTGCACAGTCAAATTTGTTTGCTCAGCTCACCTGAGCAGGCTCGCCCAGTCCGCAGCGTGCTTAGAGGGGATTCAGAGCACAAATGGGATGCAGGGAAATGGAAAGAAGAAAAACCTCCAGCATTAATGTGGGTTGAGAAATAATGCTGTAAGGGTCGAAGATTGTGCTTTTGCTTTGCCTTCTGTGATCGGATGTTTTTAATGTGATGTTTGTATTTGATTTAGGGCTTTTACTCACTAGCGTGAGCGAATTTGGTGCGTGAAAAAACGCAGCGATTTTGCATTTTTGCAGCTGCGTTTTTCCTCCGTTTGCGTTGCAAAATTCTTGGGTGGGATTCTGGATCGCAGCGCAAGTAGCAATGTTGTGTTGTGTTTTTTTTCCTGCAGAGCTGTTGTGTGGAAAAGAAGGATTTGAGTAGACCTGCCCCCTCGTAATTTTTGGCATAATGGTCACACCTGAGTTTAGGTTGTTATGGAGGTTTAGCCATTAGTACCATTACTGCTGACATTTTTAAAATGGCCTTTCAGCGCAACTCTGTTCTTCTGAATTGGCTGATCTCACGCTAATTTGGTGAATGGAGCTATATGTTGCAAGCAGACCCTGTTACTGCACAGAGAATGTGGGCGCACCCACTTCTGCAGTGGCGGCCAATTAAAGACCACTTGTCTGCTTTAGAACTACCGTCAGCGCCACGCAGAGATATTCGAGGTGTATAGAGACTTTCTGTCAGTGTGTTTGACAAGCTACTTTCCATGGTGCAGCTGGACCTGACATTCGAGGACTCGCCAATGCGGAGGTGCATCTCTTCTGAGGAGCGGTTGTTTGTAATACTGAGGTTAGTAGTATTTGTTAATTTTTCTTGCCGTTGTAATTAGGCTGCACATGATTTTGCTGTCCTAAAACCCCTATTTCCCTTTCCTACATGTCCCCCGCCCCCTTTTTAAAAAATTTTCCGCTGGAGTGTGTTGTAGCTGAAGGACGCCTATCTTCCCCCTTTTTTTCTTTGTTTTGGGGTAGGGGGCGGGGTTCCCCTAATGCCTGCAATTGTTTGTTCCCCATACTTTGGAATGATGTCATATCTGAAACCTGCATTTCTGTCTGTTTTAGCAGAAGCGCCCATGTGCATTGTGTGTCAGTAATGCTGCTCACATTGCTTTACTGGTTGGGGACTCCTGGCCACGAGTTTTTGGAATATTTACAACACCACCAGCATCTAGGCACATCCAATTTGATAACTCTGTTTTGAAACACAAAGGAATGTAGCAGGTCTGTAGATGATGTGTGTTAAAATAACGCTTCTATGTTTGCAGTTTTTTTTATATGGATTTGTAGGCTACCTAGTGCACCTTATTGTTGTTGTGAAGGTGACATTAACCCTTTCCAATCCACTGTCTGACGTCTTCCTACATTCTGATTGAAGCTTGTACAGCTCCAATGTCAGAAGATGTCCGACAGGGTATTTTTACCGTCTATTGCCAGCCACTCCACTGTCGGAGCCTCTGTGGTACACACACACTGGCTTTAGCCAGCAGATGACACCATTGTATAACAGCAAAAGAGAAAGCCTTTTAGGAAACCCTGAATCCAAAATTGGATTGGAAAGGGCTAACATTCCTCAATGAGCTATGTTTTCCGTTAGCTGCTTGCAAACACACTCCAAACCTACGCAGTCGTTACACTGTGATTTGAGTGTGTGTCCAAATACATTAATTTGCCGTTGTTATGTATGCTTTAGTACTTTGTGCACAAATGCAAATAGTCCCCTGGCATATTCCTTTGCTCTCTTGGCCTGCTGTCTAAAAAAAAAATTGCAAAATGCCTTTGCATTGAATCCCTCTTATGGGAATTTCGTGCTTACTGTGGCCTATACGCTTTAGCTACAACTGTGCCGTTAGACTTAGATGCTTATGTGGTGAGCCTTAATATGGGCTAGGCATCTAATTTTTATTTGGTTCAGAATTAGCAGCGATATGTGAAAGCCCTGTGCATCATCTCACTTCCTTGTTTCGCACATAAACTCCCAGCTTGGCGCACCTGACACCCACACAGCAACTGCCGATTATGGAGGTACAAATAACTGCAAAGGAGTAAGCTGCCTATTTTATAGCGGAGACACCGCTAATGCTAGCAGTCTGAGTAGACTTGCAACCAGAAGCATAGTGAACGATTGTCAGCAATGTTGCTATTTATCTGTATCTTCTTTGGACACTTTGGTAACGCCTTGGTTTTTACATAGTAGCCTTTATTCTGCACTGTGTGGCATTGTAGCATTGGCGCCTCTAAAAATGTATGGCCATTTCCTTCTGCTAATTTTTTTATTCTTCACCCCACAGGTACCTGACAATGGGGGATTCTTTGGCCACACTTCTCTTAGAATACATGACCATATCCCGAATAGTTCATACAACGTGTGAAGCTATTTGGGGAAGGCTGCAGCCTGTATTTCTTCCACGGCCAACTGTAGGCCACTGGCTAAATATTTCTAAAGGCTTTCACATCCGGGCGCAGTTTTCCTTGTGCATTGGGGCGTTAGACGGGAAGCATGTGCACATACGAAAGAAGCTGTAATCCAGGTCTCATTTTTTTAATTATAAACATTATTTCTCTGTTTTGCTACTGGTAATTGCAGACACAGATTTGAAGTTTGTTTTAGTTGACATTAGGGCTTACAGGGGTAGGGCGGATTTGCGAGCGTTCATGTCTTCCCGTCTTGGGCAGAGACTGCAGGCAGGCACCTTGTTTGTGCCGCCACACCAAAGCTTGCCTAGTACTACTGGCCTGTCTTGCCCTATGTGTTGGTTGCAGATGAGGGATTTGCACTTGGGAAGCACATAATGAAACCATTTCCCCACAGGCACTTAACTACGGATTGACGGATTCACAACGGTCATCTTTCAAGGGCCAGATGTTATGTTGAATGCTCTTTTGGGATACTAGTGTCATGCTGGCATGTCTTGGATAGAACCCTTCACTTCACTCTTGAACGTGCTGTGGGAGTAATAAATGCCTGCCTGGCGCTTCATAATTTGGTGCGCACCGAAGAGGTCACGCTGCCTAAAGAGTTTACAAGCGCCTTCCCAAACAGAGATCCCTTGCTTTTTGCCGAATCTGCTGACCAGCCACCCACAGTGGGGATGTATATTCGGGACACCCTTGAGAATCATTTCCAAACTCTGCATGGGGCCGTTCCTTGGCAACAGAAAGCACTACAAAGGCAGGACAGACATTAGCAAGTTGCATATTGTCTAATGATCTACAACCTGCATATTTATTTGCTTTGATGTTTAAACAATTTTTAGCCCCAGAGCCTATCTCACATCATGGAGCTGTCACGTCCTCAGCCAAGTGGGCATTAATCCTAAGAGGATGCATAATTCTACGTACTCTAGGATTAAAGCCCACTTACTGAGGACATAGAATCCCGATGGGGCCGTCACTAAGGGGTTAAACAATTTTATAGCCCCAGAGCCTATCTCACATCTACAAGGCCTAAGTTGTGTGTTGCGTATAAGCTAAGTTGTTAGTGTCCATGTGTGTGCATGTAAATAAAATTATATTCAGAAGGCCCTACCTTGTTTTGGCAAACCACATCAGGCTCTTTCCATGTTTATTGCCTCACTGTCTGTCCTTCCAGGGGGCAAACAAGTAAGCCTGTATTGCAGCATGAGTTGCGCCTGCTCGAGCTGCACTTTAATTAAAGTTGCCCTGCGTTACTTATCAGCAATGCAATTATGTTTTAGCCACATGGACTAGCCATTTGCTGTGTCGCGCATTCATTATGTAATATAGCGTGGTAAAGTTTTGTGAAAATGTGGTGCACAATGGGGTAACTGATAGCTGTGCTGAAGCCATGCCCAAATATGCCCACCCATGGAAAGTGTTAATACATTGTGTGCAATAACCAGTGTTAGCTCACTGGGTGAAGTTTGGTAGTTAGGACATTGTCTCTTGTATTTCACATTTGACCAATGTGTGTGCTCCTGCTTGTGCCATACCTAGTGAATTTGAATGTGGCCCTAATGGATAGTATGCACCTATTTTGCAGTATCAACCAAGCACACGCAGCCTTGTAACATCTTTCTCACGCACATGGTACACATACATTTGAAGCTATATAGGGTCTTTTTCTGGTTGGTGCACACCTAAATAGTTTTTAAAAGCTATATAGTTTCCTGGTCTAATCATGTGAAGATTAAAAACCCTAAGACCTTGATTTAAAATGCCCTAGCTTGGCTGGCTACTGCATGTGGAAAAAGATGTGTTACGCCAAATGTAAGACACCTTGCAAATGCGGGGGTTATGCGGTTGCCCATTGACATACCCTTAAATTGTAACAGCGTTTCTTGGAAAAAATTGGCCAAACCCAGAAAACAAGTGAATTAAACATTTGAGGAGCATATTGCAACTGCTTGTCCATGCCGGAACAGGCACTAGTGTTTTATTTAATTGCACTGCGAGAGCTAGTGAAAACACATGGCTTGCAGCGCCAAGAAAAGGCAGCAATATTGCTAAATGCTTTCAATGGCGCCAGCAGCAGCGCCAGCCCAATTGAAAGCATGGGGAGTGTATCGCAGACTTCTGCACCAGCTGTGATGGCTGTGCCAGAAGCCTGTGATGCTATCCCATTGATTTCAATAGGGACAGCGCCTCTGTAGCCCCATTGAAAACAGAGGGTTGTAGGCAACCCCTGCAGCGTGAATTTTCTGGAGAGTGCTTGAAACATAAGTCCTTCCCTGAAAAACATCCCTAGCTGGTGAAAAAAAAAATACAAAAAGCATATACTCACCTCTTCGTCACTTAGGTGCATCCTCCGGCTGGCTCTCTCAGGGAAGGGCTCATATTTCCAGCCCATTCCCGAAAATCATAGCTGCGGGGGTTGCCTACAACCCACTGCTTTCAATGTGGTGGCAGCAGCACCAACCCCATTGAAAGCAATGGGATAGCATCACAGACCCGATCCCAGCAGGGATGAAGGAAACCCCTGCCACAGCTGTAACAGCTGTGGCAGAAGTCCATGATATACTCTCTATGTTTTCAATGGGGCTAGTGCTACTACCGCTGGCCCCATTGATAAAACAGAGCGATATCGCAGATTTGTGCTATGCGATGCAGGGCTGGAGTGAAAAAAAAGCAAAGGAGTATGAAATCATTGGATTCATAATCATCGCTCTCACATCGCAGGTAAAAATATCACTAGTAGGTAAAAGCCCTTATTGGTTAACTAACTTTGCCATATTTTACCTTGTGTTTGTATTAAACAAAGTTACAGTTCCTACATGGCATAATCATTCAGTCATACTGATTCCGCTACTATTCGTCTTGACCATTGTCTATGTGTATAGCATCCCTCACTCTCCACCCCGCCATACCGTGCTCATCTACACCCTGCGATACAATGCACATCTCCAGCCCTTTTACCTTCTGTCTCACCCCATTATCTGTAGTATGTAAGCTCGTTGGAGCAGGACCCTTACCCCTACTGTTTCTACCAACTGATTATTACATGTAACCATGGTCTACTTTTATTTCCCCTGTATTGTAAGCGCTGCAGAATATGTTGGCGCTATAAAAGTAATAAATTTATTTTTTTTTAAATGCTATTATTAGGGTGAATACCCACTTGCGTTTTTCATGCATGTTTTTTTCATGCAATATTGCTGCGTTTTTTTAACCCGATTGTCAATGGGACTTTCTAATGTTAAAAACCCATTGCAAGTTTGTGCTTTACAATTTTTGTGCAATGCGTTTTTAACATTGCAAAGTCCCATTGACAATCGAAGTTAAAAAAAAAACAGCAATATCGCTTGAAAAAAAACCACACAAAAAAACCCTTAAGGTGAGGGTCACAACAGCATTAAAAGTGTACAAACAGGGCTTCCCAAAGGCATACAATTGTGTGCCCTCATTTTGTTTATTTGCTACTGTTGGCAATATCTGGCCATTCTACCTGTCGAGGTACCTTCACAGTGGTCATTCCCCAAAGGCTGCATGGTGGCATGTGACTGCCCTTCAACAACATTGCGTCGCGTGTGCCGTGGCTGCTATGCGGCGTCCACCCGTTCCGAGGCACTGCCCCATTGTGCCGGCCCAATCAACCTCACTTTCCGGACGCAGATAGTCCATCACTTCCTCATCCACTATCCGACCGAGAAAATGCCTTTATGGCCGCTGGTGGGTCTGCGTGGAACTCTGGGTGCTGCATGCTTCGTGCTGGTGGTGGGGGAGGGCTTTTCGGGACCATCTCAGCAGCAGGGAGGTCCTGCACCTCCCTCACTGAGGATAAAAAGGTTAGGGGAGCTTGCCCCTGTGTCCGAACCTTCCTTGGGTGATTGATGATGAAGATTATCGCCAATCCTGCAGGGCAAAATACAAAGATGATTACACACAGGAGCCTGAGCAGGTAGCACCTGTATCAAGACCTGAGGAGGAAACTCAAACATCTCGTCTCGACTGGAGGTAGCCGCGAGGAGATCTCCAGAGGGAAATTTTTGCTCAAGGGGTGCTAGTATAATAGGCAAATGTCTTTAGTTTTTGAGAGGGATTTCCGCAAGTACCACTTGCCCGACCCCTACAGGAACTGCAAGATGTCAGTGAATCGTAAGGTTGTCATGGGACTGAATGACAGTGCAGGATCCTTGAATAGGTCCAGATTAGGGATTCTGGAGATCATCAGATACTTTTACTCGCATCTTTTGGCAGGAGGGATCTTGATCAGGATGTGATGTCGGCTTTCCTGGCTGAAACTGTCCCTGAGCCAGGGGTAGGCATCTCTCTTGGTGTTTCGACAGAAGAGATCAGATTGGCGATTGATGGGCTTCGGCTCAAAAAGTCGTCAGTTCCGGATGGATTAACATTCGAGTATTATAAGACCTTCAAGGATCCCTTGAGTCCTCTCTTGATTGAGGTATTCAATGAGTGTCTTTCCTCGGGCAATCTGCCAAAGTCAATGAAGAGGTCAGCTTTGATCATTCTGTCAAAGGGTAAAGATTCGAGCCGTATTGAGAACTGGCATCGCATAGCACTTCTTAATACGGGCAGGAAGGGTCTGGCAAAAGTGCTATTTAATCAGCTGGTCAAGTTTGCACCCCAGCTCCTCTCAGGGGCCCTGTATTGCTCTGTTGCAGGCCGCAGCACCTTTAGTACAGTTCTCAGTGTCCGAGAGGCAGTGGAGCAGGGTAGGGATGGTTACTGGGATGGGTACCTGCCATCCCTGGATCAGGCCAAAGCATTTGATTGGGTTAACCACGAGTACCTCTGGTCTGTCCTTCTGAGATATGGCCTGCCAGTGGGGTTTGTTGATTGGCTTCGCACATTGTACGTAGGGGCTGAGACTTTCCCACTGGTGAACGTTGACTTGGGTGCCCTTTTGAGGTTGGGTCTGGTGTCCGTCAGGGTTGTCCTCTGAGCCCTTTGCTATATGTGTTTGCCATTCATCTTTTCCTTAGGAGGCTTGATGGTGGACCTGGGGCAGGGGGCGGGATGGATCGGGCGGTACTGGAAGCCACTCTGAGGGTGGTGGCATACGCTGATGATGTAACTGTCTTTGTGTCCTCAGGAGGGGAGGCAGAGTACGTTATGGATGAGGTGGACCGGTATTCGGAAGCATACAGATCTGACATCAACCGGGATAAGTGCAAAAGTCTCTGGCTACGAAGGTGAGATGCTACTTTCAGTCTCCGGACACCCTTCCAATGCCCCAGGATTCAGCTAAAGTTCTTGGAATTGAATTTGGCCAGGGAGATTACCCCAAGCAAAATTGGGTGACTAGGCTTGATGGTGCCACTCAGAAGGTGGCCCAGTGGAAGGGTTGGTCTTTGACCCTTCGGGAAAGGGTTAGTCTGATCAAAACATACCTGCTCCCGTTATTCATCTACTTGGGCAGTGTATGCATTTTGCCAGAGCCTCTCTGGATTCAGGTCTACAACCTGTTCTTCCTGATGTTGTGGGGGAATAGGTTGAACCTAATCAGGAGAGATGTTACGCACCCCACAAGGAGACTAGGGGGTTGTCTATGGTCAACCCTGTGGTGTTTCTGGTAAACACCTTTGTTAAGATCAACATAGGCAACCTCTTGCAGGAGAGGGCTCCTCCATGGGTATTCTTCTGTCGGAGATGGCTTTGGCCTTTCTTCCAGGACAGGGAGACAGGAGGGCAAGTAAAGGACCTTCACACGCCGCACGGGCATCTTCTGGCTTACGCTACTTTGGCTCTGAAGGTGATACACACGGGATGTGGAAGATCAGGACTCTGTCAAGGAAACTCCTTGACAAGGAGGCGTGGCCAGGCTTGCTGAGGAGAAAGATGCACCATGCCTGAGCTCCTGAACACCGGAGGATTTGCCGCATCCCAGGGCTCTCGTAAGCCGACTGACACCCTCCACATCACCGTAGGTTACGTTCCCGAGGTGCGGGGAACATTTTGAGGGGCTTCTCGGCAGAATCGCTCAGGTCCGGGATTTGGGGCCTAGTCACCAGCCTTAAGCCGCGGCCTAAATTTTCAGGCAGGGACACGGCACCCGGAGAAATACCAAAGGAGCCCCAGACATCGGAGAAGACAGCGGACCATCCACCAGAACGTTCCAGACCACCAGCAGCTGTAGAGAACGGGGAGCGGAGGTCCGGCGGGCACTTAGTGACGAAGCTGCGACCCAACTAGGACGGTCCCGTGGACACAGGCAGAGGTGCCCGGTGTGAGGTAGAGGTGTAGTGGGAGAGCCGCTCATCAGTGAGTATCGGGGAACCCCGCGGAACTCGACCAGGCTGTGTGTGGGGGAATAGACGGGATCGCTGAGGCATTCATAACGCCCCCCCCCCCCCCCCCGCAAGTGCTACCTCTCCACTGGGCTCCTTCATTTCCTGCCCAAACTCGCCGCCATCTTCTTTCCTCACCTCCAGCGGCCCCCCCAGTTGCATGAGAACAGAAGAAGAGGGGCCAGTATAAAGGGACTCACCCACAAAAACATCTCTCCTGGCCAAAACTGCTGTGAGGTGGATGACATCGAAAGAGCATAGCTCTAATTTTTTCTTGAACTGACAAACTCAGCTCTACTATTCAGCAACCCTCTTACACAAGCTTTATCCAACCAAATAGTATATGGAAGAGCACCGTACCAATTTTTATGGAACTTACTAAGTAAGTTCTGCAACCAAACAATTTTTTGTTTCCACTATAAAGACTCTTGCATAAAAAGCCCATTTTCGGGGGCAGAGCCTGACCGCGGAGAGTAATGGCTCTCTGAACTCAGAGCCCCATTGCACCGGCACAATCCGGGGCCCACATCAGCAGCGATCCTAACTAAAAAGAAAAAATGGTCAAGATCAATAAAGAAAAAGGGGGAGACCACCAAGGTACCCCCTGTCCAGCTAGAGGACAATCAGACTTACAAAGGTTCTTAAAAGACCGTTCTACACGCTCTCCCCACGCCTCAGGCAAGCTGACACAGGCCCAACAAAATGCAGCAACAATAACAGCCGACAGAGAGACAGAAGATTCCTCAGACGGAGAAGATGGAGAAAGAGTCTCAAGGGGATTCATGAAAGAATTGCTGTCTTTAGCCCTACACCCCGTAATGGCTGATCTTAACGAAATAAAAGAAGAGGTCAAAAGTATGGGGAGGAGGTTAGACGATCTGGAATCTTCCACAGCCCCTATCACAACTCATTCACTCAAACTGTCCCAAGCAATAAAAGAACAACACAACCACTTAAACAAAATCCTCATTTTACAAGAGGATTTAGAGAATCGCAACAGATGCAATAATGTACGCATAAAAGGACTTCCTGAATCATGGGCCACAGAAGCCCTAGACAAAAATCGCACTAGAAATCTTTACTTCACTGCTTGGCGACACCTGAAATATGGACGTCGTTCCTCTTGCTACACCAATTTTGACCAACCAAATATCTTCCCCAGCAGTATACTGAAACAGCGTGACGTTGCTCACGGCAGATGTCAAAAGGCCGCACCTAACACCTTGATCTATAGCTTAAAAAATACGGTTGGACTACGCATCTGTCGTGGCCAATGGTCACTCGATCATAGTCAATCTCACTACTCTGGAGTGAGATCAGTTTAACTGGGCCCCCACAGTGCCTGCACCGATCGGGCCAAAGTCTTCTGTGAGAGCAGATGCACAGTACTTGGTGCTGTATCCTTTCTCACTCCCCCCCCCCCCCTTATTACTTTACTTGTTCACTCACATATACGTGCTCCCCAGGACCCCCGAGAGACAACTGGATTCACTCTCCCCCTCTGTAGGAGAGAACAGGGGAAAGCATTGTTGCATATTGTATTGTTAGTTACCCCCCCTGATATATCCTTTCCTCTTGTCTATACCCCGTTCGTGCCGCCCCAATTTCCCCTTCTCCGCCCTCCCGTCTTTGCTTCCAATCCATCCCCCCACAAAGTATCCGCCAGGGCCACTGAGCGGGTACCCTGAGTTTAGCGATATTTAATTTTGCTTTCTACTCCCAACATCCTAGACAGGAATCCGAGACCCAATCTACACAAACCCCACAGGGACTGAAATGGAAGCCACCCGCATCACCACGTTCAACGCCCGGGGCCTAAACTCACCTCTCAAGAGGCACAACCTCATGCACCTGCTAAAAAGGTATAGTATCAAAATCCTTTTCCTACAGGAGACTCACTTTAAGGGGAACAAATATATGTCACTCCCAGGGAGACTCTTTTCACAGGAGTTTCACAATGCACACCCTACATCAGCTTCAAAAGGGGTTTCCATTCTCTTCCACAGATCCATCCTATTCAAATGCGAAGCCCAATATGCAGACGGAGAGGGGAGGGTCCTCTATGTAAAAGGCACAATCAACAATATGAAACTAACCTTCACAAACTTATATGTCCCTAAGTCCGATCAGGTCCCATGGCTATTTAAACAATTAGACATTCTAAAACAATTCTCAGAAGGCCAGATCCTGGTGGGGGGGGGGGACTAGAACCTGACCCTGAATCCACTGTTAAACGCGTTGATGGGCCGATCCCAGGTCTCGCATGGAAAACCCAGGGCCTTGCTCCGATCACTCCAAAACCTGGGGGTCACAGACACATGGAGATGTTTACATCCATCCACAAAGGATTTCACATACTTTTCCTCTGTACACTCCTCCTTCCAAAGACTTGATTACTTATTTGTTTCCTATACTCTCCTTCAACGGGTGGGAAAAGCACACATTGATACCCTAACCATCTCCAACCACGCGCCTCTCCACATTGATATTGACCCTCACGAGATAGAGCCAAAGGAATGGAGATGGCGGCTCAATGAGTCACTCCTAGACACGGCAGAAGAAAGGACTCGACTGTCCGAATTGCTGGAAGAGTTCTTTCAACTAAACTCTGGGGCCGATATAGAAACGCCAATTATTTGGGAAACCCATAAGGCCTTCATAAGGGGTCTATTAATAGCGCTGGGAACAAAAATGAAAAAACAACAACAAAAGGAAATCGATAACAAACTCAATCAAATTGCGAAATTAGAGCAAAAAGCAAAACTCTCCCAAGCTAAAAACACCCTTGAGGAATTGACTTCACTGAGACGGGAACTAAAAAACAGCCTAGAATCGAGGTTTAACAAAAGACACTTACACTTCAAACACACAGTCTATGCCCATGGCAACAAAGGGAGCAGGTTCATGACAGCCCTAATTAAAAAGGCACGAGCAAGAAATCATATATCGACAATAAAGACACAAACAGGTGGGGTGACCTCTTCCACCGCGGAAATAGCAAACGAATTTCAGAAATATTATTCTGATCTATATGACTTGTGTGGCCGAGGAGGAAACCCTATTCCACAAAAATCAAAAATTGAGATAGAGAACTATTTAAACGCTCTAAACTTGCCTAAGCTGGATGATTCAGAAGCAAACAGTTTGATGACCCCAGTCACTAGCGCTGAAATAGAAGGCGTCCTGGAATCCTGCCCCACTGGAAAAAGCCCAGGCCCAGATGGCCTATCCTTAGCCTACTACAAATCTTTTAAAAAGATACTAGTCCCCCGATTAAGGGATTTATGCAACTCTCTACTACAGGGAAAATCTTTGCCCAGGCAATCTCTTGAAGCTCACATCACGCTGCTGCATAAGAAAGGAAAGAACTCTGAATTATGCGGCAGCTATAGACCTATATCGCTTATAAATGTAGATGTGAAGATTTGGGAAAAGTTGCTAGCCAAACGACTAGAAGATCTGATTCCCACATTAGTAGATAGGAAACAAGCGGGATTCGTGAAGGGAAGAGAGGGAAGGGACAATTGCCACCGACTGCTACATATAGCGAGATACGCCCAATCCCGAAAGATCCCTTTAGCCTTCCTGGGGACCAATGCCGAAAAGGCGTTTGACAGGGTGAGCTGGATGTATCTAGAAGCAGTTCTTCGACGATTTAATTTCCCCATCCCTTTCATCGCCTCCATTTTCTCACTATACTCCAAACCACATGCAAGACTGAAAGTCAATGATATCCTGTCCCCCCCATTCGATATACGCAATGGAACCCGCCAGGGTTGCCCACTTTCCCCAACATTATTCATTCTCGCATTGGAGCATTTTCTCCAGAGAGTGAGACAGGACCCGGATTAAGAGGCCTCGAAATAGGCCCCCATTCTATATCCTCCGCTGCGTTCGCGGACAATATCATGTTTATCGTCACGGAACCAGAGAAAGGGATCCCGGGACTGGTCTCACTCCTGGAGGAATTTGGGGCCCTATTAAATTTCAAAGTGAACTATTCTAAATCCACAATCCTAAATATCTCGATTCCAGAAGCTCATTGCAGCCCGATACAATCCAGCTCACCCTTCAAATGGTCCAACTCTTACATTGACTACCAGGGCATTAAGCTCACCAGGAAGGCCGAGGACCTATACATGCACAACTTCTACCCCCTAATATCTAAAATCAATGATATGCTTCGCGTATATGACCTGCCCTTTGTCTCTTGGTTTGGCAGAAAGAACATCCTCAAATCCTACGTTCTCCCAGCAATCCTCTACAAAATACGCATGCTCCCAATCTTCCTTCCAAAATCCTTCTTTAAAGCCATCAAGAAAACTTTCTCAGACTATGTCTGGAAGCACGAAAGGCAGCAGCTAGCCCATAGCCTAATGACAAAAAGGCGATACGAAGGCAGAATGGACTTACCTTGCGTGGAGGACTATTACAACGCAGCACAATTAGGCTACTGGATGGAACTTAGCCAACCTATAAGAGATCCAATCTTATCGGTACTGGCGGAAGGAGTGTATGGAGAGGTTTTGATAGAAGACCTCTGGTTCCCTCCCAGATTTAAGTCCAGGTGACGCGGCCGTGAACCTCTTCTCCGGGGGCCCTGCGAGAACTCTCTGGCACCTAACCCATCCCCAGCAATGCCCCTATGCACATTATGTAAATCAATAAATATCCCCTTGGACCCGATGTCATCCAATATATGGAAAAAACTTAAAGGGACTATAGTGGGGGACCTACAAGCCCATGCCCATAAAAAACCCTCCGAGATACTGGGCGCTCTCCTGCCCCTCTCTATTGTACAGAAAGCTCATATCACAAAGACTATAGAGAAATTTCAGAGAACATTCAAATCAACTAAACCCAAGACCAGCTTTGAGGAGGTCCTGGGGGAGAAGGAACCGAGTCAGAGGAAATTAGCCAAAATAAAGAAACGTTTTATTTCCCCAACTATCCTCACTAAAACAGCCTTTCTCCTATCATGGGAAAGAGAACTGAATATCACCCTCACTCCAGAGGAAACGAGAGTCATTATGAAAACAGCATTCGGCCTCTCGCCCTGTGTGATAACTCGGGAAAGCCATTAAAAATTACTAGTAAGATGGTACAGGACCCCACAATGGTTATACGCATACAAATTGGCACCCCACAATAAATGCTGGAGATGCGACGCTAATATAGGTTCCTACATACACATCTGGTGGGAATGCCCAGTCATTACCCCTTTCTGGAAAGAAGTAGAGAGACCCCTTCAAAACATTTCACCTAACCTTGTCCTCACGGCCGACATTATCTTCCTCTGGAGACCGTCAACCAACTTTCACCCATTCAAGAATAAACTAACAGCACTACTGATAGACGCAGCAAAAGCCTTGATTCATCTCCTCTGGCTCCAGAAAATCCCCCCCACTTTAAATCAGTGGAAAGAAAAAGTAGACCTAATCTGCAATCTAGAAGAACTAGCGAGCTGGGCAAACAATAGCATGATGGGTTTGTGGAAATGTGGACCCCCTGGAAGGCCTTAGTCTGAGTCTCCTGTGGGGATAGGGGGCAGAGGCTAATGTATTCACGTACAGGTATCAACGCGGTGAGACCCCGGGTGGCGAACCAGTGGAAAAGGTGGGAAAACCAAAGCAAGTACCATAACAAGAAATATGGCCTCAAATCAAACTCACCTCTTCCAGCCCCAATCCTCCCTCCCCGCCACTCACGTGTTTGTCTACCCGTGATCCCCCCCCCCAACTTCCCCCCCTCCCTGCCCCCTTGTCTCTGTACCATGTGTTATACGTGTTAATTGATGTCTGTACCCAACAAGCAGTACCTTAAGTTAAGTGGGAATGCGAATACTAATGGAGGTACAGAATCTCATAGTACTAAGTAGTTTGTTAATTGTAAGACTATTTGTAGGGATGTTCAGACAACTATAGCCTTAATCAGAAACACATCCCCGGAAATTGTAACCATGTATTCTGATTTATTTTAGAAGTTATGTTAGTAAAGACAATATTGTCTTTTTCGCCTATCTTTATGCAATTTTTCAATGTATGTAACTAATAATAAAACTTAATAAAAAGTGATTTAAAAAAAAAAAAGAAACTCCTTGACAAGAGGGTCCTGTTGACCCATTTCCAGAAGCCCCCGGCACCTAAAGACTGCCCAAGTCGGGACCTGGTGGTGTGGCTACATTTGTTGAACGCTGACAGAAACCCCTTGAAGTTTTGGGACTTGACTTGACGCTGTTTTCACGGGAGACTGTGTGTAAGGGGTAACTTGAAGTGCAGGCCTCTGAGTGATAGGGGTTGTCCCCGAGCAGAGTGCAGCGATGTGCTGGAAAGCATGGAGCATTTCCTGCTTCAGTGCCCCTTCAATACAGAGGTGTACAACTGGGTGGGAGCCTCCATTGGTTTGTAGTGGAAACCCAATATTTATATATTTTGGACTGTGGGCCTTTGGTAGTGGACATTTGTGAATTAACATTCTGTATAACATGTTTGCCTTCTGTTCTGATACAAATATAGAAATGTTCTTACATCTATGCAATATCTCTACTTCCTGTAATGAAACATCTTTTTCTCAAACTCTGCTGACAAGATGAAATTTAACACAGACACGCTATATTTTTCCATCTGTTTTGCAACTTTAGAAGTAAGGATCAGACATAGATAACTGCACTTAAGACAAGTACCGCTTTTAGATACCGCAATAATTACCCAAGCAATTTTACTGGAAACGTATGCAAATAACATGGGAGATTTAGGCAATTACTAATTCATGATGTAACATCCAATCATATCAAAGGAACCACACGTGGGTCCAAGACAACCCACTCATCTCATCCACCACCTGATGGCCAATCACAGATGACCGGAGGATGGAAGAATTGCAAGATGCTTATCCAATAATTAAACAATACGTTGTATCTATGTAATCTTTGACCTGCCCAGATGGGCAGATATGTTAAACTCTTTTAAAAGAGGCTACGCGCCCAACAATAAAGTAGAATTGAGGAAGCTTATACATGCTGAACCTGTGTCAGTGTGGAACCTTCTTATGCGCATATAATCAATTCAGAATTAATCTGGAAGGGTGTAGACATTCCTAATTGATTAAGTCGGTGGACGCAAAAGGAAATCCACGATAGGTTGGCCTAGGCTGGCCGGCCTTTCTTATGCGGAATGGCCTTCTGGAGCATTCAGAGACCTTGGTGGCAGGGACCGTTGCACTTTATTCTTAGTCAGCCTAGTGGTCAGGTTTCACGTGTGGAATGCACGTTGCTTAGTGTCGACGGAGAAGAGAATCCTCCCTTTGGATGAGGTACGTAGGAACATCTTGGGTGACCTGGTAAAGGTGCGCTCTTTGGATTATGAGAGGTTGGGCACAAATAAAGCCTCTCTCCTATGGAGAGGGTTTAATTTTGGTTAGGGATAGTTTTCTTTTATTGTTAGGGTCACTTTAGGGAAAGCGTAGGGGAAGTTAGGGAGAGGGGTTTTTTTTCTGACGATCAGTATTAGGGAAAAGAGTAGGGAAATTTTAGAGACAGATAACTCTAGGGATAGGCTACTTCAAGTATCGGTGCCAGACTTATCATATCCAGTCCTGGTGGGGGGCTGTGTGTGGCACTAGTAGCTTTTTGTTTTAGGTCAAAGATGAAGAAGTATGGCTGCAAGTAACTGAACTTAGGCTTTCGGGCTTGTGAGAATTGCGTATTTAAAAAATGTGTTTTATAGGTGTATATATGGTATCTGATATGTATATAGTTTCGGGGTTATAGATAGGTTGGACGGGGGCTTCTTGGGGAGGGGGGATTTATGCCGTAGCGTCCTGGACATTGAACACGGGGCACGCACTGTTGGTGCGGGCGTGGCCCTCAGGCTGCGGTGGGTAGCGTGGGTTTGATATGGTGCAGTCTGGCCCATTCTGGACAGAGACATTGGGCATGGACATGGGATGCAGGCGTGGCGCCCAGGCTGTACTGTATGGGTGGAGTGCTGGGTGTATGGTGGCTGGGAATTAGCTCAGGAATAATTGGGATAGTTGATTTCATTTTATTTATGTGTGCATTTATATATAAAATTAAAAAAATAAATAAAGAAAAAAGAAAAAAACAGGAAGAATGATGATATAAGTTCAGTTATATTGATAAGATTTCTTATGTTTTTTTCCCCTCATTTAATTGCTGTTTATTTAGGTTTGGTTTTAGTTCATTGTAATTTGGACTGAAGCAGGTCCGAATTAGGTCAGACGGGATCCCTTGAGTCATGTTTTTAAATATAGCTTTATTTATTTGTCTCCTCCCCCAAAACCCTTAGCTTAGTATCCCGTTTTTTTTTGGTTTTTTTTTCAAATCCAATTTTTATTGTGGTTTTCACAGAATATACAGGGGAATCAGACATCAACATCAACAATGACAGACACTCAGAAGGACTAAAAGTCCAATGCGTAACGACGATCCAAAGAGAATAGTACTGCTACCTACATATTATTCACAGCTTAATAAGTCAATGCGAAACCTAACTATTCGGAAGGCACAGATGGGAAACTTTATCATCTCGCATCGGGATGAACTAAGCAGTCACCCTTCCGTGTCTGCACTAAATAATAAAGGAGAGGAAAAGACATACACAAAAACTCACATTGAGGGGGGGGGGAGTAGTATGGAGAGCCTACCGTATCGGGGGTTTAGAAGGACCACGTTTCACTCCTCCCACGACGCCGCGGATCTCACCTCTCGCCAAGGAGCCCACGTCACAATGAATTTATCATAAGTGTTATTTGACCAGCTGTGCAGTTCCTCCAAGGAATATAAATTGTCAACTCTCTCTCTCCATAGACCCAGCGATGGAGCCGAACTCTGAAGCCATAGACGGGAAATCAGGGATTTGGCTGTGTCTACTAGCAGGGCTGTTAGTTTGTTCTTTTTCGGATGGAAATGTTTACTCGGTCTCCACAGAAGAACTAGGTCTGGGGTGAGACGGATATTAGGCGCAATTTTTTCAATGATTTTTCCTACACCCGTCCAGAAGAGGGCTATCACCGGGCAGTCCCACCAAATGTGCAAGTATGAGCCTGCCTCATTCTTGCATCTCCAACAGGATTCATGGGGAGAGAGCTTGTGTTCAAAAAGCCACTGTGGCGTCCGATACCATCTAACTAGTAATTTATAGTGAGCCTCTTGGGCTAATACACAGGGGGTGAGGCCGAAGGATGTATCGAGGATCGTCCTGGTCTCCTCCTCCGTGAGCCGGGTATCCAACTCCCTCTCCCATGACGTAAGAAAAGCAGGTTTGTAGGGCTGGTAGGGGGAAATGAAAGATTTGCGTATAAAGGAAATCTTTTTATGGGAGGTCTTGTGATCTGTGTATCTCACAAAAGGTTCGTGGCAGCATCCAGGGCGTAATGCAAAAATAAATAATTTATTCCTCCAAGAACATGCTACGTTTCGACCCTCATGGGGTCTTTCTCAAGCATAGGGATATCATTCACGCTTGAGAAAGACCCCATGAGGGTCGAAACGTAGCATGTTCTTGGAGGAATAAATTATTTATTTTTGCATTACGCCCTGGATGCTGCCACGAACCTTTTTGTGAGATACTGTGATATACTTTGGGGGGTCTTCTGAGGCTCTGACCCCCACATTGCTGGCGTGCACCCGTTGGACTTATTAGTCCCCTTTTCGGTTTGGTTTGAAGAACCCTGAGGTGTGCTGCGAGTTAAACCCGTGAGGTCTTGTGATCTGACCAGGTCCTCTCAAACGTAGTAAGAGGTCTGGTCGACTTGTGCTCGCTGAAAAATTCTTTAAAGAGACCCGATAATTGGGCCACCTCTAAGAAGGAGAAGGACTCCGTGGGGAGTAGTTTTTGGGGGATCGTCGAGGGGACCAGGTGAGAGAGAGCTTGTAAGTTGGCTATGGAGCACGTCCCGAATTTGCTCCAGACTGGAGCCGCGGGCCGGTTCCCATGCGGGTTCATTATTCTAGGTATAGCGTTTAGAGGAGAAATAGGAGAGGGAGTCGGCGCAAGCTCAGTTCTGAGCCTATCCCAAACCTCGCAAGGACCTCTGAGGAGGGGTTGAAAGTTTTGGCCCGATAGTGCGCACTTGTGGGCAGCCATATGACCTCCGACAGGGAAAGATTGCCATAACCTACCACCAGCTTTGTGAGTAATTCGTCGTCCCCTAACCTGGATAGGTCCCACCAGTAGCGAAGATGGGATGCGCAGTAGTAATCGTAGAGGTTTGGGAGATCTACTCTCCCCTCCCTTCTCCTCCTAGTCATCAGACCATGCACCAATCTCGGTCTCCTCTGTCTCCACACGAAAGCCGAAAAGACCGCTCGTATTAGTTTGAAGAATTTTGTGGGGAGGTGAATAGGGAGCATTCTAATCTTATAGAGTATGAGAGGGAGAATATATGTCTTTATGACGTTCTTTCTCCCTAACCAGGAGATGTAGGGAATGTCATATGATTTGAGAAGTTGTTTGACCCGGGCAATGAGAGGGATGAAATTAGTGACTTACAGGTCTTCAGCTTTTTTTGTCAATTTAATCCCTAGGTATTCTAGATGGGATGATGACCAAGAGAAGGGGGAGTTGCTTCTTAGCTCCTCATATTGCTTTTGTGGAATGGAGATATTCAGCGCCGTTGATTTTGCAAAATTGATCTTAAAATTCGAAAAAGTCCCAAATTCTTCGAGCAACACAGAGAGCCTGGGGAGACTCTTCTGGGGGTCCGTGACTAAGAAAGCTATATCGTCGGCGAATGCCGCCGATGAGATCTGCTGTTCTCCCATCCGCAGACCCTTGACCCCAGGGTCCTGCCTGACTTTCAGGAGGAGGGGCTCAAGTGATAGAATAAAAAGCGAGGGTGAGAGGGGGCATCCCTGCCGAGTGCCATTTCTTATGAGGAAGGGAGGGGAGAGGATCTCATTAATTTTTAGCCTTGCGTGCGGGCACACATAAAGCGAGAAGATCGCTCGTGTAAACTGCACTGGAAGACCAAAGTAATACAGCACTCTCTCCATGTAGAGCCAGTCCACTCTATCGAAAGACTTTTCGGCATCTGTACCTACTAGGGCGAGGGGTATCCTATGGTGTTGGGCATGCCTGGCTGCATGGAGGAGTCTGATGCAATTGTCTCTCCCCTCCCTCCCTCTAACGAAGCCTGCCTGTTCCGAGTTAATCAGTCCGGGCATAAACGGCTCCAATGTTTTTGCTAATTATTTGGCCCACAGCTTCATATCTAGATTGATCAACGATATGGGGCGGTAACTGCCGCACATTTCTGGGTCCTTATTATCCTTGAGAATTAGCGTGATGTGGGCTTCCTGGGATTGCCGCGGCAGGGATGCCCCCTCCAGCAGGTCATTAAACAAAATTGTCAGTCTAGGTTTTAATGTAGGGAGGAAGGCTTTATAATATTGTAACGGAAGACCATCCGGTCCTGGGCTTTTATTGGGGGGGCTCGAGGCTATCAACGCCTCCACTTCCTCTTGCGTGACTTGTGTGACCAGCGATGCAGCCTCTGATGAGTTCAATTTCGGCATATTGAGATGTTTAAGAAATTCATCTACATGGGCCGCGGGATTCACTACCGGAGGGGAATCATGGGTGTCTCGAAGGTTGTACAGATTCGAATAAAACCTTTGAAACTCCGCTGCAATGTCCCTGGAGGTAGTCAAAGTCGACCCCGTGGGGGATTTGATCGCCCTGATTTGGTTTTTTGCCCTAGCCTTTTTAATCAACGTCAACATGAGCTTGCTGCCTCTATTACCCTGAGCATATATCTTGTGTCTGAAATGCAGCTGTTTTTTATTGAGTTTAGTATTGAGTAAAAGTTTCAGGTCTGCTCTTGCAGCCGCAAGTTCAGCCATGTTTTGTTTCGCCTGAGAGAGTTTCACAGACAACTCTAATCTGGCGATCTGCAAAAGCCTCTCATCAATAGCTTTTTGATTCCTTTTCTTGATACGTGAGCCCAGGGCAATAAGTAGGCCTCGCATATAAGCTTTATGGGCTTCCCAAACCAGAGGTGACTCTGACCCCTCCGTTGAGTTGAGACAGAAATATTCTTCTAAGAGTTTTGTTAAGTACTCTCTGTCCCCTATTTGATCCAGGAGGGAAGTGTTCAGAGACCATCTCCATTCCCTGGCAAGTGGCTGAGGGAGGCGCAGCGATGTATGCACCTGTGCGTGATCGGAGATCGTCATTGTGTCAATGTTCGAACCGATCAGGGACGAAAGTAGGGAGGAGAAGACCAGGACGAAATCCAGCCTCTGGAATGTGGAGTGCACATATGAGAAAAATGAAAAATCTTTTGTGGTAGGGTGAAGGGTGCGCCAGATGTCTACCAAACCTAGTTCCTAAAGCTGTTTGACCAATTTTTTCAATTTACCTTGGGATATATGTGAACGGCCCGAGGAGGAGTCTAAGGTGGGGTTGAGAGTGACGTTTAGGTCTCCCGCTAAAATAATCTGACCCTTGCTAAAGTGTTTAAGGGTCTCAAGCTGCTTGAGCAACCATGGAATCTGTTCTGTGTTTGGGGAATACAGGTTGGCTAGGGTTATTTTTGAGTTGTTCAGGGTGCCCTTAATGAACAGGACTCTGCCCTCGTCGTCCCTAAACTGAGCCTCCTCGACAAAATTAATTGTCCTATGAAGAAAAATGGAGACCCCTTTCGAGGCCGACGAGGGATGAGTGCAATGAAATGCCCTAGGGAATGACTTCCCTGGTAGGGAAAAGGATTTATCTCCTTTATAGTGCGTCTCCTGGAGGAAGAGAATTTTAGTGTCGTACCTCCTCAGTAGCAGCTCGAGGCTGTGGCGTTTGGAGGGCGAGTTGAGACCTCTGGCGTTGAAGGAGGTGAGACGCAGTCCATTAATGGCGGAGTCACTGTACAAAATATGAGAAAAGGCACAAGTGAGCAGACAATACAGAAATAGCAAGTGCTGAGAGAAGAGAGCCTCCGTTGGCACTCTCTCACTCGATACCCAGACTTGGTGGCAGGGGGTAAGGCGCGGGAAGGGGGGGAGGGTAAGACAGGAGGGGAAGAGAGATACAGGAAGGAGGGGATTGACACAAATCTAATAATCAAAAGAACACAAACTTCACTGCAGCAGAGCTTCTGCTGGCAGAGAAAGCCTTACTTGAGTGTGTCCCAGGGGGGGTCCGTTGACTCCCTACCTAGGGCCCACTCCAGGGGCAGCCTACTGAGATCCCACAGAGCAAACGGCCCTGTTGGGAGGTCAGAGAATTAGTTACAGCCTGGACGATACAGGCACCCACTAGCCCTCTATAAGGAGAGCAAGAACGTAGAACCGGAAAAACCTAGGGGGAAAAGGCCCTAAATACTTGCATCAATAACGGTTAACATTCGACCGACAATACACAACTAATAGAGCTCATCTTAATCACCAGCCTGGGCAGCTTGTTATAATAGATCCAGTCCCGGAGATGGAGAGTCAGGCAGACGGGGAAGCGTCCGATCTTCCAGTTTCCCCGAGCCCTCCACGGCGGCCCGAAACTCCGCAAATCTCCGGCCCTATAATGAAACACGCAGTAGGAGCAAGAGGTTAAAGAAAGAAAACTGTTACGGACAGTCTGCCGTAGGGCTATCCTCAGAGCCACTCACGGTTTGGCAACTAGAGGGGAGAACCCGCCGGCTTGTTACACGACCTGGAGGCAGAACAGGAGAGATCGCTCTCCGGGCTTAGAACTTCACGAGTCCTGCTTGGGCTTCTTCTTTTTCCCTTTAGGGGATTTTGCACTGCCCGCCACCAACCAGTCTCCTGGATTCTCTAGGGGCTGAAACTGAGGGAGATTGGGAAGTGGTTGCCAATTAGGAAGTTCTATTGGATCCTTTTCCAGGAGGATCCACAGCTTCTGCATCTCTTCTTGGGTGCGTATGTTAACCCTCTTGCCCTTGATGGTCGCACTGATGCCAAATGGGAATAACCATGCATATCTGATCTCCCGGGCCTTCAGGACTTCCAGCAATGGACGCAGGGCTCGGCGCTTTGCTAGTGTAGAGAGCGCCAGGTCCTGGAAGATCGAGATAGGCGCCCCTTCAAACTTCATATCCTTGAAGGTTCTGGCCGCTCTTAGAACCGCAACTGCATCAGGGAAAGCCAGTAATTTACATATAACATCCCTGGGTGGTTCAGGGGGGCCCGACGATGGTCTGAGGGCCCGGTGGATTCTTTCAATACAGATGGTAGACGATCTCTCCTCACCCAATAAGGCGGCAAAAATAACTTTGGCAACTTTATCAAGGCATTCGTTTGCATAAGATTCGGGAATACCTTTAAAACTAAGGTTGTTGCGCCTGTTCCTATTTTCCAAATCTACTTGGAGCAAGAGAGTTCTATTCAAATACAGGTGCTGTTCCTTTAAGGCTTGTTCAATTTGCAGGGAGTGAGAAGTTATGGCCGCAGAGGAGGATTCAAGATCTTCCACCCTGTGCCCTAGTTGTTTAAATTCTTCCTTTATCTCTGCTAGGTCAGAGCTAATAGGGTGCAGGGCTTGTGAAATTAAGTTCTTCATAAAGCTCCTGGAGACAGACTCACCATCCTCCTCCTCTGAGAGCTGCTCCTCTTCATCCTCATGGCTGAGAGCGGGAGCGAGCGCTCGTGCCGGCGCCATCTTAGCGGGGGGCCGCGGGGAACGAGCGGAGCGGTCCCTGAAGAAACCCCGCATGTCTGCCTGCGTTTTGGTCGGGCGAGGGGTGCCCTGCAGGTCAGTGCTCTTCTCCTTACTTGTCTTGCCCATCTCTCTGTCGGCTGGTCGTTGCTGTGAGGTGCCGTGGGTGCCCGTTGGTAGGAGCGCAGCTTTCAAGCAGCCATTGCGCTCGGCGTCCAGGCTCCGCCCCCTAGAATCCCGTTTTTGATGTTTTTCTTCAGTTGCAGGATGTATAGGATGTGATGGTTTGGATGGTGTGTAGTGTGTGTGTTGTATGTTAGCCTGACCAGAAGGACCGTTTAGTTATAATTTTAGCCTCAATTAGGACAAGTTTTGTTGATCAAGAGCTGGACGTTTCAGACCAATTTTTATGTATTTAGTATTAGTAATTTGTATTTGGTTATTGTCGCTATGTGAGTTATGGTTCTGTTCTGTTTTGTTGCTGTTATATTTTTTTATTTTATAGTAAAAAAAGGGCTACAGAATGTAACTCAGGAGCAGTACGGGATAAGAAATGTATGTACATAGTGACTTCACCAGCAGAATAGTGAGTGAAGCCCTGGAGTAGGTGTGGTGTGGTTGAGCTTCTCAGAGAACCAGGGTGTGGTTGCAGTCCCAGTGGGAAGCCTGTTTTTGATCCCAGGATCAGTGCATGTATCTGGGCTTCTTCTTCTATGGATTCCCACAACTCCCACCCCCCCGGGCTCCGGTCGGAGGGGGGAAGTGCTCAGAAGATAGCGACAACTCCATCAGCAGCGCTGGTGGTTCACATGGTGTCAGCAGCAACAACTAAGAAAGCAGGAGCAGCTGGTATAGCTGTGAATAGAGGGGGTCCGGGTTGCAGGCGCAGTGACATGGCCCAGCTAGTCGGTGCAGCCGCATCTGACAGCGCCGGAAGCGAGATGATGACCAACAGTCAAATTTGCAGCCTAATGCTCGGCAAAGGAAGTAAGCCACAAAGGAGCCACCGGTGGAAAGGGGAGTCTGTGGTAGAGCTAACCTCCCATCTGGCCGCGAACATGGCGTAGTATGAGCGTGCGGGGAGAGAAATGGTCCTGCAGAAGGAGAAGCTGCGGTTGGCCAGGTCAGTGTAGGACCAGAGCGCCTCTAAAGGTAAAAAAGATGCAGTCAGCAAACGATTCAGGACTGTAAGGACTGCATACAAATGTGCAAGGAAGAGAGGGATAGGATTCTGGAGCAAAGTGGTCCCTTTAGAGAAAAATTAATAAAAAGTGTCAGGTTCTCCAAAATGGTGTCAGTATGCAGTGGTCATAAGGAGGCTGATCACTTCAGTGATGGAGACAGCAGTAGCGACAGTACTGATGAGGACGTCTATGAGCATAGTCTGAGGGAGCAGACCCAGAGGGAGCAGACCCAGAGTGGCACTACAACCATCAGCAGCCTCCGGCCGGAGCAGGTGGCACAGCCTCCAACCTCCATGGATTCAGATCCAGAGGAAGATAAAAGCGGTGGAGGCGTTTTCATAATGCAGCAGATACGGCTGTTGGAATCCCCTCCTAATATGAGCGGCCTTCAGTTTGGGCGTGATTTACCGGAGGAGGATGTAAAGGTCTGGGCGAAAAAAAAGAACCTGGTACGGGAAAAATATGTGTATATGACGGGGGACGGGGTGCGCTAATTTGGCTGCAAAGTCGGATCAGAGCACCCCACCCTGAAAACCCTGGTTTCTGACTCTGCAGTGGGTTTTGAACATAGGAACAAGGATAAAGGATAGAGATGAGCGAATGTGCTCGGCCACGCCCCTTTTTCGCCCGAATACCGCGATTTCCGAGTACTTACGTACTCGGGCGAAAAAATTCGGGGGGCGCCGTGGTGGCACGGGGGGTAGCAGTGGGGAGTGGGGGGGAGAGGTAGAGAGAGAGGGCTCCCCCCTGTTCCCCGCTGCTACCCCCCGCACCGCCACGCCTCTCCCCGCCCCCCGGCGCCCCCCAAATCTTTTCACCCGAGTACTGAAGTACTCGAAAATGGCGGTGCTCGGGTGCGTAAGTACTCGAAACGAGTACGTTCGCTCATCTCTAATAAAGGAGTTAAACTGGCCGGGTCCTCTGTCCCTGTTTCAGTTGGTGTAGTCACAGAAACAGCCAGCAGGGCGGCCAGCACAGGACAAGGCAAGGTGGCAAAAGATTATGGCAGTGGCGGAACTACCAGCGCCAGTAAGGCCAGTGATGCAGAGGGTGCTGCAGAGTCGGGATCGCGGTCCCCCGTGTGACAGGTATGTCTGCAGGGGTCCCTCAGTCTAGGTCCCAGGCACCCAGTGATGTGGAGGCTGCTGGCAAAAGTAAAGGAAAAGGCAAAAATAAAATATGTTAAAAGTGCCATAGTAGAGAGTGCTGATCATGGGGGCGTCGTTACAGTGGTTGCAGCTGCACAAAATGGGGCATTGGTGCAACCCCCCGGTCTACCAAGGCCAAAACAAAACCTGCTTGTAACCCCAAGTGTGGTCCAGATGGTGTCGGTGTGAAAGGTGTGGATGTTTCTGGTGCGGCCTGTAGGTCTGATGTTGCGACGCATTTGGAGACACGGGCTGCAGTTAGTGTTCCCAGCACAGGGGCACCTACTGTACAAATAGGCACAGGTTCTGTGGATAGTCAGGGTGTATCACAGGTTCCAGTCGCCCCTCCGGCGGCGGCAACAGCTGGTAGGACTTATGCCAGTGTTTCCGCTGGAGGGGTCCTACTTTGTCTCCAGACTCTAGAGAGGGTGTTTTGAAACAGCGCCCCCTGGGAACTCTACGGAAAGGGGAGAATTCAATCACAGTTGGAGGAAGATAGGTGAACCTATCTTGTTGGACAGAGAGACACTGCTTAGGGGCCTTCCGAGAGCAAAGGGGGGAGACCGTATGGTCCCTACCAACACCCGGGCAGGATGCAGGTCGTAGGAATGTGGTCCGTGTTTGCTGGAAAGGCAATGACACATGCTCCCCAAGGGCGAGGGTAGTGGAGCTTCTACTGAAGATGGGCTTCAGGGCAGTTGACATCTTTGCCCTGATCCATCCCTATGTCAAGTCCGAGTTTGACATCAGTTTGGTTCACCCAGAGGGTCTAGAACTCTTCTGGGGGAATTACGAGCTGATGAAAAGCGAGCTCGGCTGGCGAGACTTTGCCGTCCAGGTGGTGTCTCGCCAGAACGAAGTCAAGAAGGGATTGTATCTTGGCCTTTTTACCATGGGCAGCCGAAGCTCTGCCACAGGTGAGGCGACCACTCACACTTGAGCGACACTTGTAAGACCTTGAAGTGCGCTCTGTGTGGGCGACTGGGTCATCTAGCCACCTCCTGTCCGAAGATTAGGTGTAGCCTGTGTGATGATCTAGGTCACCCATTCAGTCACTGTCCACGCTCCTTCGCCAATGCGGTCTCTGCCCCTACGGATGGGGGCCATGGTGTGACCTCTGGGGGTGAGGGGACTAGCAGAGATGGGGGAGCTCAGGAGCTTGGGAAGAACCAGCAAAAGACGCCTGCTGTGCAGAGGCATCAGGATAAACGCAGACGGAGCAGGGAGCTGACAGGAGCCCACGTGGCAGGTGGATCAATGGTGGCCCCTGTTCCTGAAGCAAATTTTGCGGTTGAGGCCTTGAGGGACAGCAAAGTGGATGAAGAGGACTGGAGGATTCAGAGTGAGGAGGAAAAGACCAACTCTTCAGATTCCTACCACTATGAGAGTGTGGGTGAGGAAGGAAAGAGGTGGTTAGAGAAACGGCGTGAGCTAGGTGCCACTAGGAGTAAGCAAAGAGGGGATTCAAGATCTTCTCCCACCCTGGGGCAAGTACTGGAAGGAGAAGCCTGCTCGCCTCCAGTTGGACTCTCCAATAGGTACCGTGTCCTTCAAGACATCTCTTGCTCCTCTGAGGGGGAAGTGAAGGGAAAGGTGCCTGGGGCAAAGAAGGTCAATGGGGGGGCGCTGAGTCTCCTCCTCATAGTTCCTTCCGGGGAGGGGGCTACTCTGGAGTCTGGAAACAAGGACGATGGGGTCAGGGGATCCCCTGCTATGGACACATCTGTGTAAAAAAAAAGAAACAAGTGGCATTCTTCTGACCCCGAGGAAGCAGGTGTGAGGAAGAAAGCCATCTAATTTAATCACTCATGATGGCGGCACCCACTCCGCTGACACTGGCATCGATTAATGTTGCCAGCATTAAGTCAGATACAGCTAGATTTGCGGCCTTTGATTTTCTCTGCCACGATAAAGCCGACATTTTATTTTTGCAGGAAACCAGGCTGTCCAATGTGGCAGCCTTACATAAAGCAAAAAGGGAGTGGAGGTCAGGCCCTTCCTACTGGTCTCTTGCGGCCGAGCCGTATAGCCGAGCGGCGGTACTTTTTTACCACAGCGGTTGAATGCCGACGAGTAATTAAATTAGAAATGGGAAGGTGCCTGATCTTCGATGTCCTCATGAAGGGACAAGAATTAAGACTTGTAAACATCTATGGTCCCCAATCAAAAAAGGAAAGGAAGAGTCTCTTTATGAGGATCAGGCCCTACCTTTTTTACCAGCTGCAAAGTTGTCTTTGGAGGTGACTTTCACACAGTCAAAAGAGCCCGCAATAGGGGAGGCTCTGGAGACAGATGGTTGGCTTTTGATGGTGTTGCACTTAATAGCGTAGCTAGCGAGGCTCGCCTGGTGGATGTCCACATCCGCCACACCCCAGGTCATGAGGGTTTCACTTTTTATAGGGGTCAGAGCAGGCCTAGAATAGACAGGTTTTTTTTGAAGGAGGAAGCCATTTCTTCAGCAGTGTCTGTTGTTGAGGTGAAATTCTCCGATCACTGTCTGATTTTGTTTTCTCTGAATGCTGCAGAGACCCCCACGGATGGGAAGAGGTTTGTGGAGACTAAATTCATCACTCCTGGAGGAAGCAGAGATAAAACAGTCCTTTGAGGATTTTCTGCAGAGCCAGGTACCATTACTGGATCTCTGTAGTAGTAAGTAGAGATGAGCGAACGTACTCGTCCGAGCACCACGCGATGTTCGGGTTACTTTCACTTTCCTCTCTGAGACGTTAGCGCGCTTTTCTGGCCAATTGAAAGACAGGGAAGGCATTACAACTTCCCCCTGTGATGTTCCAGCCCTATACCACCCCCCCTGCTGTGAGTGGCTGGGGAGATCAGATGTCACCCGAGTATAAAAGTCGGCCCCTCCCGCGGCTCGCCTCAGATGCGTTGTGAGATAGCTGAGGGACAGTGCTATAGTGTTGGAGCTGCTGTAGGGAGTCCTTCAAAAGTATGATGGCGGCGGCGGCCCCGCGCTACTCAGTTCCCAGTCGCCACTACTTTTCCCGATGTGCCATCCCAGCCCTGCACGACCACGTCTCCCGCAACATTGTATGCGCCCTCACCAACGCGGTTACTGCCAAGGTCCACTTAACAACGGACACGTGGACAAGCACAGGTGGACAGGGCCACTACATCTCCCTGACGGCACATTGGGTGAATTTAGTGGAGGCTGGGACAGAGTCAGAGCCTGGGACCGCTCACGTCCTACCCACCCCCAGAATTGCGGGCCCCAGCTCGGTGGTGGTATGTTCAACGGTGTATGCTTCCTCCACTAAACCACACTCCTTCTCCTCCTCCTCCGCAACCTCTGTCTTGCAATCTAGATGTGTAAGCAGCAGCAGGACGTCGCCAGCAGTCGGTGTCGCGCGGCGTGGCAGCACAGCGGTGGGCAAGCGTCAGCAGGCCGTGCTGAAACTACTCAGCTTAGGAGATAAGAGGCACACGGCCCACGAACTGCTGCGTGGTCTAACAGAGCAGACCGACCGTTGGCTTGCGCCGCTGAGCCTCCAACCGGGCATGGTCGTGTGTGACAACGGGCGTAACCTGGTGGCGGCTCTGCAGCTCGGCAGCCTCACGCACGTGCCATGCCTGGCCCACGTCTTTAATTTGGTGGTTCAGCGCTTTCTGAAAAGCTACCCACGCTTGTCAAACCTGCTCGTAAAGGTGCGCCGGCTCTGCGCACATTTCCGCAAGTCCCACACGGACGCTGCCACCCTACGCACCCTGCAACATCGGTTTAATCTGCCAGTGCACCGACTGCTGTGCGACGTGCCCACACGGTGGAACTCTACACTCCACATGTTGGCCAGGCTCTATGAGCAGCGTAGAGCTATAGTGGAATACCAACTCCAACATGGGCGGCGCAGTGGGAGTCAGCCTCCTCAATTATTGTCAGAAGAGTGGGCCTGGTTGGCAGACATCTGCCAGGTTCTTGGAAAGTTTGAGGAGTCTACCCAGGTGGTGAGTGGGGATGCTGCAATCATTAGCGTCGCCATTCCTCTGCTATGCCTCTTGAGAAGTTCCCTGCAAAGCATAAAGGCAGATGCTTTGCGCTCGGAAACGGAGGCGGGGGAAGACAGTATGTCGCTGGATAGTCAGAGCACCCTCCTGTTTATATCTCAGCGCGTTGAGAAGGAGGAGGAGGAGGGGGAGGAGGATGAGGAGGAGGGGGAAGAGACAGCTTGGCCCACTGCTGACGGTACCCATGCTGCTTGCCTGTCATCCTTTCAGCGTGTATGGCCTGAGGAGGAGGAGGAGGAGGAGGAGGAGGATCCTGAAAGTGATCTTCCTAGTGAAGACAGCCATGTGTTGCGTACAGGTACCCTGGCACACATGGCTGACTTCATGTAAGGATGCCTTTCTCGTGACCCTCGCGTTGCACGTATTCTGGCCACTACGGATTACTGGGTGTACACACTGCTCAACCCACGGTATAAGGAGAACCTTTCCACTCTCATTCCCGAAGAGGAAAGGGGTTCGAGAGTGTTGCTATACCACAGGACCCTGGCGGACAAGCTGATGGTAAAATTCCCATCCGACAGCGCTAGTGGCAGAAGGCGCAGTTCCGAGGGCCAGGTAGCAGTGGAGGTGCGGAGATCGAGCAGCATGTACAGCACAGGCAGTGCAACACTCTTTAAGGCCCTGGACAGCTCTATGGCTCCCCAGCAAGACTGTGTCACCGCTCCCCAGTGAAGGCTGAGTCGGCGGGAGCACTGTAAAAGGATGGTGAGGGAGTACGCAGCCGATCGCACGACCGTCCTCCGTGACGCCTCTGCCCCCTACAACTACTGGGTGTCGAAGCTGGACACGTGGCCTGAACTCGCGCTGTATGCCCTGGAGGTGCTTGCTTGTCCTGCGGCTAGCGTCTTGTCAGAGAGGGTGTTTAGTGCGGCTGGGGGAATCATCACAGATAAGCGTACCCGCCTGTCAACCGACAGTGCCGACAGGCTTACACTCATCAAGATGAGCAAAGCCTGGATTTCTCCAGACTTCTCTTCTCCACCAGCGGACAGCAGCGATACCTAAGCAATACGTAGGCTGCACCCGCGGATGGAAGCATCATTCTCAATCACCATCCAAAAGGGGACATTTCTGCTTCATCAATCTGTGTATAATATTCCTCCTCCTACTGCTCACCTCCTGAAACCTCATGTAATCACGCCGAACGGGCAATTTTTCTTAGGGCCACAAGGCTCACTCATATAATTTTTCTAAACCATTTTTATACGTTTCAATGCTCTTAAAAGCGTTGAAACTTTTACTTGAACCAATTTTTCGTTAAACTGGGCTGCCTCCAGGCCTAGTTTTACCACTTAAGCCACATTAACCAAAGCGATTAATGGGTTTCACCTGCCATCTTGGTTGGGCATGGCCAATTTTTTCTGAGGTACATTAGTACTGTTGGTACACCAATTTTTGTGGGCCCTCACCTACAGTGTAATCATAGTAATTTCTATGTTCTTCGCCTGCACTCATGGTACAGAAAGGTGTGTGGGGTTGGCCTACACTTTAGCTACATAAATGTAACTGGGGCCTTGTCTATACTGCAGCTACTGAAATGTGAAAGAGACTGTTATCTCCCTAAACTGCTGCAATGGGAATGTTACTGGGGCCTGTCTTGAGTGCTACTATTACTGAAATGGAACTAAGACTGCGCTCCTCCTATACTGCTGCTTCGGAATTGTTACTGGGGCTTGTCTTGAGTGCTAATATTACTGAAATGGAACTAAGACTGCGCTCCTCCTATACTGCTGCAATGGGAATTGTTACTGGGGCTTGTCTTGAGTGCTACTATTACTGAAATGGAACTAAGACTGCGCTCCTCCTATACTGCTGCTTCGCAATTGTTACTGGGGCTTGTCTTGAGTGCTACTATTACTGAAAAGACTGCGCTCCCCCTATACTGCTGCTAGTGATATGTTAGTGGGGCCTGTCCCTAATGCTACCGCCACGGCCCACTTAATCCTGGCCACATTCCGAAAACCAACTACATAAAACCGCGCTACTAGGTCCGCAGTCACCACCACATTACCACCAACGAGGTTACTGTTAAGGTACATATTACCAGTCTGACTGGGGCATGCAGTGTGGGCCGAAGCCCAACTGTATTGTATCTGACGTTAGCTCTGCTGAGTAGGGCACTGCAATGGGATATATTTATGTACCGCCGGTGGGTTCCAGGGAGCCGCCCATGCTGTAGGTGCACACGGAGTTTAACCTACATCTGTCCACTTGTAAAGAACCCCAGTCTGACTGGGGCATGCAGTGTGGGCCGAAGCCCACCTGCATTAAGCACGACATTACCTCAGCTGTGATGGGCAATGCAATGGGATTTTTTTATGTACCGCCGGTGGCTTCCTGGCACCCACCCATGCTGTGGGTCCACAGGGAGTTGTTACTACATCTGTCCACTTGTAAAGAACCCCAGTCTGACTGGGGCATGCAGTGTGGGCCGAAGCCCACCTGCATTAACCACGACATTACCTCAGCTGTGATGGGCAATGCAATGGGATTTTTTTAGGTACCACCGGTGGGTTCCAGGGAGCCACCCATGCTGTAGGTGCACACGGAGTTTAACCTACATCTGTCCACTTGTAAAGAACCCCAGTCTGACTGGGGCATGCAGCGTGGGCCGAAGCCCACCTGTATTAAGCATGACATTACCTCAGCTGTGATGGGCAATGCAATGGGATATTTTTATGTACCGCCGGTGGCTTCCTGGCACCCACCCATGCTGTGGGTGCACACGGAATTCCCATTGCGGAGTTGTACCTGGCTGTGACTATTTATAAAAAAACGCGGTCTGACTGGGCCATGCAGACACCCTGACAGAATGAATAGTGTGTGGAACATAGGTTCCCCATTGCTATGCCCACGTGTGCAGCTCCAGATGGAGGTGGCACAGGATTGGATTTCTCATTGCTTCTGTACAGCATTGTGGACTATCGGCCCGTCCCTTTTATGGGGGGGGGGGTCGCTGCCTAGCCATGCCAACCCTCTGCAGTGTGTGCCTGCTTTTCCTGTGGCAGACGCACTTATAAATAGACATGAGGGTGGCGTGGCATGAGTGCAGCTGAAGGCTGGGCAGGGACAATTTGGTGTACGCTGTGGACACTGTCGTGCGGGGGGGTTGGGCAGCATGTAACCCAGGAGAAGTGACAGCGGAGTGTCATGCAGGCAGTGATTGTGCTTTGTTGGAGGTAGTGTGGTGCTTAGCTAAGGTATGCCATGCTAATGAGGGCTTTTCAGAAGTAAACGTTGTTGGGAGGGGGGGGGCACTCTTGCCGGTATTGTGGCTTAATAGTGGGACCTGTGAACTTGAGATGCAGCCCAACATGTAGCCCCTCGCCTGCCCTATCCGTTGCTGTGTCGTTCCCATCACTTTCTTGAATTGCCCAGATTTTCACACATGAAAACCTTAGCGAGCATCGGCGAAATACAAAAAAGCTCAGGTCGCCCATTGACTTCAATGGGGTTCGTTACTCGAAACGAACCCTCGAGCATCGCGAAAAATTCGTCTCGAGTAACGAGCACCCGAGCATTTTGGTGCTCGCTCATCTCTAGTAGTAAGTCAGAGTGGTGGGAGATGGTAAAGAAGAGGGCGGCGAGGTTCTTCCAAGAGCTCTCCCACCTCAGATGCCTGGACAGGTACCACCTGTATCAAGGACTGAGGAGGAAACTCGAACATCTCGTTTCGACTGGAGGTAGCCGCAAGGAGATCTCCAGAGTGAAATCTTTGCTCAAGACGTGCCAGTACGATAGACACGCATCCTTCGTTTTTGAGAGGGATTTCGGGAAGTATCGCTCGCCTGACTCTACAGAAACTGTAGGATGTCAGTGAATAGTAAAGTGGTTACTGGACTGATTGACAGTACAGGGTCCCTGAATTGATCCAGATCAGGTATTCTGGAAGTCATCAGATCTTACTACTCGCAACTCTTGGGGAAGGTGGATCTAGATTTGGATGTGATGTTGGCTTTCCTGGCTTAAACTGTCCCTGAGCTGGGGGTAGACACCACTCTTGGTGTTCTGACAGAAGAGATCAGAGTAGAGAAAGTTAGACTGCCGATTGATGAGCTCCGGCTCAAAAAGTCGCCAGGTCCGGATGGATTAGCATCCGAGTATTATAAGACCTTCAAGGACACCTGGAGTTCTCTCTTGACTGAGGTATTCAATGAGTGTCTTCCCTCGGTCACTCTGCCAAAGTCAATGAGGAGGTCAGCTTTGATCATTCTGTCAAATGGTAAAGACTCGAGCCATATTGAGAACTGGCATCCCATAGCACTTCTCAATACAGACAGGAAGGTTCTGGCAAAAGTTCTGTTTAATCGGCTGCTCAAGTTTGCACCCTGGCTCCTCTCAGGGGCCTAGCATTGCTCTATTCCAGGCCATAGCACCTTTAGTGCTGTTCTCGGTGTCTGGGAGACAGTGGAGCAGGGTAGGGCTGGTCACTGGGAGGGGTACTTGCTGTCCTTGGATCAGGCCAAAGCATTTGATCGGGTTAATAATGAGTACCTCTGGTCAGTGCTTGTGAGATACAGCTTCCCAGTGGGGTTTGTTGATTGGCTGCGAACATTGTATGCTGGGGCTGAGACTTTCCCTCTGGTGAGCGGTTGGCACGGCCGCCTTTTTGAGGTGGGGTCTGGCGTCCATCAGGGTTGTCCTCTAAGTCCCCTGTTGTATGTGTTTGCGATAGATCCCTTCCTTAGGAGGGTTGATCATGGACTTATAACTGGGGTTGGGATGGACCAGGCGGTGCTGGAGGCTACTCTGAGGGCAGTGGTGTATGCCGATGATGTCACGCTCTTCGTGTCCTCGAGAGATGAGGCGGAGTTTGTTGTGGCGGAGGTGGACCGTTATTTGGAAGCTTCCGGGTCTATGGTCAACTGGGATAAGTGTGAAAGGGGGGATTCGGCGTTTGATCTTCCGGACACCCTTCCGGGGCCCCAAACTTCAGCAAAAGTACTTGGCATCAAATTTGGCCAGGGGGATTACCCCATGCAAATTGGGTGGACAGGCTAGATGGTGTAACTCGCAAGGTTAATCAGTGGAAGGGTTGGTCTTTGACCCTTTGGGAAAAAGTCAGCCTGGTCAAAACATATCTGCTCCTGTTATTCATCTACCTGGACAGCGTATGCATTTTGCCAAAGCCTTTCTGGTCCCGGGTCTACAACCTGTTCTTCCTAATGTTATGGGGGAATAGGTTGAACCTGATCAGGAGAGATGTTGCGTACCCCACGAGGAGACTAGGGGGGTTGTCTATGGTCAACCTCGTGGTGTTTCTTGTAAACACCTTTTTTAAGGTCAACATAGGCAATCTCTGGCAAGAGAGGGCATCTCTGTGGGTCTACTCCTGCCTGGGAAGGTTTTGGCCCTTCTTCCAAGAATGGGAGACAGGAGGGCGGGTGAAGGACCTTCGCACGCACCACGGATATATCCCAGCTTACGCTACCTTGGTTCTGAAGGTGATACGCCAGTGGGGTCTGGGGATGTGGGAGATCAGAACTCTGTTGAGGAGGCTCCTCGACGAAAGGGTCCTGTTGACCCATTTCCAGAAGACCCTTGCACTTAAGGACTGCCCAAGTCGGGACCTAGAGGGAGGGTTACGTTTACTGAATTCAACCCGGGTCCCCTTGAAGTTTTATGACTTGGCTTGGCACTGCTTTCATGTGAGACTGTATGTAAGGGGTAGCTTGAAGAGCAGGCCTTTAATTGACAGGGGTTGCCCCCGTCAGGAGTGCAGCAATGTGCTGGAAAGCATGGAGCATTTCCTGCTTCAGTGCCCCTTTAATACAGAGGTGGGGGTCTCCATAGGCTGGCCTCAGCTGGCAGACCTCTCCTATGCGTAATGGGCTTATGGGGCCTTCAGAGGTCTTGGTGGCAGGGACCGCAGCACTTTATTTTTAGTCAGCCTAGTGGTCAGGTTCCACATCTGGTGTGCACAATGTTTAATCTCGATGGAGCTAAAAGTCCTCCCCGTGGATGTGGTATGTAGGAACATATTGGGTGACCTGGTGAAGGTACGTTCTGTGGAGTATGAGAGGCTGGGCACATCTAAGGCTTCTCTCCTATGGAGGGGGGTTGTATTTTGTTAGGGACAGTCTTTTTTTCTTAATTTTATATGGCCATAGGAGGGAGAGAGTAGGGACAGGATAGGGAGAACGAAAGGATAGGGGCAGTTTCTATGAAGGAGCAGACTAAGGACAGTCTAGGGCAAATTAGGGAATGCATAGGGAGACCTTTCTTGAAAAAGGAAAGGGATAGAACATTGTCATGGGCATTAAGGGAACCATAAAAATTTTTGTTTTGGTTTGGGCAAGATGGAGTGAAGTAGGGCTGCAGGAGAGCTGACCTTAGGCTTTCATGTTATGTTAATATATATTGTGTATGTCATGTATATTGGTTAATGTATGTTTATATGTGCATATTCATGTTCTGGGTGGTAGTTAGGTTGAGCGGGCCGTTAGAGAGAGGTTTCAGACCTTGAGCCATAGCCTCGCACGTCCCAAACATTGAACTGTGGGTACAGACTGGTGGAGCGGGCAAGGCCCCCAGGTTGCGGCAGGCAGAGTGTTGTATAGTTTATAGAAAAATAAAAAAAATTTAAAAGAAAACCCCGGTGGGGCTTTGCACGTCCTGAACTTTAGAACTCTGTGCACGGACTGGGGGAGCAGGCATGGCCCCCGAGCTGCACTGGGGACCCAAGAAATAAAAAAAATAAAAAAAGTTATTTTATTTTGTATGCCGGATGGCTTGGTCTTTATTTTCATATTTGGTTAAGAATTTCTCTTGGTATCTATGTTATGTTATGTTAATGCTTAATTTTGTTTATGATGCGGTTTCAGTGCAGTACGGCTGGACCGTAGTTTTAGTTTCTATAGTTGGATGTTCTTGTTTTCAGTATATTGTGTTGTGTGTTGAGTGTGTGCGGGAGTGTACGGCGGGGAAGGAAGTCCAGACATGGATATTTCTTTTGTGTGTGGACCATGGACTCTGGAGGAAGGGCCTTATTTCTCTGTATACGGCTGTATTATTATTATTTACTATTGTTACAGTTTGGTTTTATTGTTACGTTTTATACTTTTATAATAAAAGATCTATATGATGTAACTCAGGATCAGTACAGGATAAGTAATGTACAAAGTGACTCCACCAGCAGAATAGTGAGTGCAGCTCTGGAGTATAATACAGGATGTAACTCAGGAGCAGTACAGGATAAGTAATGTACAAAGTGACTCCACCAGCAGAATAGTGAGTGCAGCTCTGGAGTATAATACAGGATATAACTCCTGATCAGTACAGGATAAGCAATGTATGTACACATTGACTCCACCAGCAGAATAGTGAGTGAAGCTCTGCAGTATAATACAGGATGTAACACAGGATTAGTACAGAATACATAATGCAATCTACGTACACAGTGACATTTGTGGTAAAATAGTAGGTGCAGCTCTACAGTATAATACAGAGGGACATTCAGGACCAAGACAAGATAAATTTTGAATTATTTACAAATTGACTCAGTAGATGAACGTGGTATTTTGATTTCTATTTTTCTGTTGCTTTAGCTGTAAAATGATCTTTCTATGTTGTCATCTGCTTTGCATTGTAGATCTGTTCCAGCTCAGAGTGTCTGTGATGTCGTCTGTATTTCCATTGTAAATATTGCCAGATTTGAATAAATGATAGACAATGTTTCATTAAATCTTTGGTAAGGATTTGCTGAGTTATCAGATCCTCACACACAGGAGAGATGGCTGATTCTACAGAGGGTCACACTGATGTCCAGTATCTTCATCTCCTTGTCCTGGCACCGATTGCTCTCATAGCCGGACTGGTGATACAATCATTTATTATAGGGGTCAATGTCACCGACTGGTGGAAAGGAAGATCAGTGACTCCTGTTGACCTGATTGTAACTTCCATTGGGATTTCAAGGATGTGTGCTCAGTGTGCTAATACTTTATATTTTTTTATGGATATATTCTCCCTGAGCAGACTGAATTCACATGTAACTCTGATTATAATAAGCTTGGTTTATGATTTATTTTCCCATGCCAATTTTTGGCTAACATCTCTGTTCTCTATTGTCTTCTGTCTGAAGATCTCCAACTTCCACACCAGAGTGTTCCTGTATCTGAGGGGGATGATAGCACACAGGACTGTGTATTTCATTGGGGCCTCAGTGTTTTTCTCCACTGTAAATAGTTTGTTAACATTTTTAATATCTATTTCAAAGGTCTCAAATGGTGCAACGCACAATACCACCATAAATAATCTATCCCCAGATTACATGTATAGTAATTATATATACCATGCAGCTACTGGAGCCATCTTCCCATTTATTTTCTCTTGCATCTCCTCAGTCCTCCTCTTCACCTCATTGTATAATCATATCATAAAGATGAAAATGAGCAGGAATTCATCCATCAGTTTGGAGACATATTACTCAGCATTGAAATTAGTAGTCTTCACTTCCCTGTATAACACTATATACTTCATTAGCTATATTGCTGGTCCATTCTTATACTATTTTTACTGTGTGAAACTTTTATGGCTTTATATTGTCTTGGACTTGATTCCAGTTCTTCATTCATCCTACCTGATCTACAGAACAGCTAAACTCAGGAGTCAGATGTCCAAGGTTCTTCAGAGTGTAACTGATTTCTTATTCCAAAGGAAAGAAGCAGAAACCAGAGAGAACATAGAAGTAGTAGCTCTATGAGGCAAATATATAGGATGGACCATGAATGTACTGTATGATATGTGAGGGTTCATGAGCAGCATTGATCAGCAAACTGGTTGTGACTGATTGGAGTATTCAAGAAACTGTTTTAATGGGACTGAACTGTATAGTGCTGTGCCTGGAAAGACAGTGAAGGCTGCTGTGACCTTCATTCTGCTTACTGGTGATCCAAAAAGTGGAATACCCACCAGGGCCATTGAAACATAAGGCTCATATATTCAAGATTCCACCACCTTAGATCACAGTCAAATCTGTTCAATTAGCTCACCCTGTCTACAGCGTGTTTGGAGATGATTCAGAGCACAAATGGGATACAAGGAAATGGAAGAAGAAAAAACTCCAGCATCAATGTGGATTGAGAAATAATGCTGTAAGGGTTGAAGATTGTGCTTTTGCTTTGCCATCTGTGATTGGATGTTTTTAGTAGGTTTTTAGGAATGTGGGTTTAATGGAGGATATGCCATGATGAAGGAAAGTAATTTCCGAAACATGTAGCATCTCACCATGTTGTTAAGTCCACTATGCTCTGGGTTTTAAAGATGTATGAATAAAGAAGGAAGTTTTAATGAAGTCCAGCCTGATGCTGGAGTTTTATCATCTTCCATTTCCACCGCCTTGGTGGTATTCTAAGAACTAACTGATATCTATAACCATTTCCAACTCTACTAGATATCATAAGAGTTATTCAGAATTCAATCTTTAACCTCTTAATGCAATCTGACGTACATATACATTGGATATGTTTGGGGTTTGTATGGGATACCTAATATGTTGTTCCCGGAAAAGCTGACATCATCTGCAGGCAAAACTCATAGGACTGATTTGGTTTTTTTGGACTACTTTACTTTAGAGGTGTTAGGAGTTACTGTTTGGACCACTTGTGGACCTGGTTTGTGAATATCTCTGAACACAATTTTTATCTGTAGTCTCCCACCTTATCCCGTTGGAGACATTGCGCTTCTAGCTCCTATTTGACCCTCTTTCCTGCTTTTATGCTTGTGGTGTAATAGGGCAGTTAGTGCCAGGTTGTTGCCAAGAGTCGCACTTCTTGGGGAGCATGAACCGCTGTGGCTGGGGATAGACCTGCGGCGTAGTAATGCCTGAGCAGGTTGCACCATTCTCTACTCCCTCCGCCCTATTTTTTTTTCTTTACTTGTATATATTGTATGTGGAATAAATAAAGGTTATGGTTTAATTTCTTTTGCAAAACAGTAGGTGTTCTTTCTGTGAGCTACAAATTCTCACAGGGGCATTTAAATGGCCCTAAATAGGGAGGAGCTCCCTCTTTCTCCCAATTGGCTCATCTAGGATGAGATTGCAGGTGAGATTTTTTAATTATCAAAAATAAAGATTATTTAATTAAAAGAAAAAAAACAAAAAAAAATCTTTCCCATTTTTAGCAAAAAATAAACAAACAGTATTTGGTAATTCTGGTCTTTTAATCCCCTAAGGACATGACCCATTTTGAGCTTAAAGGGGTTGTCTTGCGAAATCAAGTGGGGTTAAGTACTTCTGTATGGCCATATTAATGCGCTTTGTAATATACATCGTGCATTAAATATGAGCCATACAGAAGTTATTCACTTACCTGCTCTGTTGCTGGCGTCCCCGTCTCCATGGCTCCGTCTAATTTCGGTGTCTTCTTGCTTTTTTAGACGCGCTTGCGCAGATGGGTCTTCTCCCTTCGGCTTGGCTCGGCAGCACCGGCAATTTGGCTCCGCCCCCTTGTACGCGTCATCGCGTAGCTCCGCCCCGTCACATGTGCCGATTCCAGCCAATCAGGAGCTCTGAGCGCCATGAAAAGACATTGCGGGACGTCTGGCCTGCAATGCCTAATCGCTTGGTACAGCGATCACAGGCACTGGCAATACAGTACTCCAGTATCTAGCATCCTGTTGCCATGGTAACCCATACATTTTTTTTCTCTCCCATGCAAAAGTGTGGTGTAGCCTCACATAGCACTGCTCCTGTGCCTGTATGCACTCAATATTCTCTGATAAAGATAACAAACAATATTTATAATCAATTTTCTTTGCAATGACCAATGGCTTGCATGAACTCTGACACACAAGTCCTATTCAATTACGCTTGTATTCCCTGCTGAGCTTAAATGTTATGGCATACATAATGAGTGAAGGAATCAGCTAGGAGATTGTTCTGATTAGACGTTAGGTTGGTGAAACACATTCTCCTAGATGTTCAACATAAATGCCCATTTAGACACACCGATTATCACTCAAAAGATGTTTTTTGAGTGACTTTTGAGCGATAGTCGTTGTGTCATTTACAGCACAAGGAGATCGCTCAAATGTTGAGCAATCACCTTGCGCTCCGAGTAGGGATGCAGAAGACAAGCGGTGCTGCCCGCTTGTCTTCTGCATCCAGCTGTTTCCCGCTCGGAGTGCCCGACTGTTATAGAGCCAAGCGGTCTGAGCAGGGAATGCAGAACACAAGTGTGGATGCTTGTCTTCTGCATCCAGCTGTCCTCTGCTCAGAACGCTCGGCTGTATAACAGCTATGTTCTTCATACCACGACTGTCCTAAGGGAGCTAAATACAGCAGAAACAATGTGACTTTCTGATAAGGATCATCGTTGTCTTTCAGCATGCTGAAAGACAACGATGAGTGACTGCTTAACGAAAACTGCACGATGTCCATGCAGTTGGACACAACGATTATCACTCAAAGGATGGCTTTTGAGCGAATTTTGAGCGACAATCATTGTGTCTAAATGGGCCTTAATGTTCTTGCAATTTGTGTGTGCTAAAATTATAATTTCTTTGTTAAGTCTCTGCAGTAGGCATGGAACTTATGCCGGGCCAGATGTCAGAAAATGTTATTAAATAGCCACCATGGCAGAAAATTAAACTGTTGCTCTCTGCATTCTGCGAGGTCTCCATGTCGGCTGTATGTCCAATCCCTTTATCTAACTGCTTTTACTTTGTAACCTTATTCTAAATAAATTACTCACTTTCTTTAATCTTACCAGATGAGACCGTATTATTGAGTGCCCGTTTATTTGTCTAGTTTCAGGTATTTTATTTCAGTTTGGGTATATTGAAGATGGCCACTTCCCTCTGCAGGTGTCCCCTCGCTTGAATACTTCCCTCTACAGGTGACTTGGATTAAAGTAACTGGTATCATGCCCCTTTTACAGCTTAATGGCATTCCCTGCACCCCTTTGATAGTGTGACAGCCAGCCCCCATCAGGAGGCGGGATTTCCACCCACATTAGCCTACCTTATTATGCCACCCTTTCAGTCCCTCCCAAATCAGCATATTATGACAGAAATCCCAGCCCCTATGATGTATCATGAGGCACTCTGTGTTTTTATCCACCCCTCTCCGCCAAAATGTATAATGATTATGAGGCTTTATTTATAGCCAAGGGCTGGAGTTTATACACCTACGAGGCTCAGCAATTGTTTCCCTTGCCCTTGTAAGATTTATGCAGCCCTCCACACAAATTGTATTATGATTATAAGGCTTTATTTATAGCCTGACATGAAGTTATGTATCTTCAAGGCCTAGTAAATACAGACCCTACCTTTTTATTTTAGAAGAACTTCAAGACATATTATAGTAGTAGAGAGATCATACAACAGTCTAAGGGCCCATGTACATGGCCATAGGCATTCTACGTGCATCCACCGGCACCGTAAAAATGCCTGTATGGTAAAGGGCCCGACGCATATATGCCAAGGCAGCAATGCTGTGGGGCCTGGGGAGAAATTCCCCCTTCCCTCCCCCTTGCCGGCTCACCTCCTCTCTCCTCTCCTCCGTTTGTTTGCAATGGAAGGAGGCTGGACTGGGTGGAGCTAAGCTGCTGCTCCCTCCCCGCCTCTTGCTAACAGCCAGCAATGAGAGTGGCGGAGCTTTACTTTGCCCCTGCCCCGCCCCCTCCCACCCATTGCAAAGTGGCAAGGGGCAGAGAGGAGAAGAGAAGGGGGAGGGAGTTTAGCAGTCGCTCGGGTAAACTCCCTCCCACCTCCCTTCACTGGCAGCTAGCATAGGCTGCCATAGGAATCTATGCAGCTGCCACCACCGACGGCCGATATACGCTCATGTGAATAAGCACTGATGCAAAGTTATAAATGCTATATTGAGCGCATGTATGAATACATAAACGATGTAAGATAAGATATGGTTTATAGATTTAATAGATAAATATTGGTCATATAATTCTCTTATGCAAAACTCTTGTATAAAAGTTCAATTTAGCACGTAAGAGTCTATTGGCTCACAATTTACAGTCATCAAGGTTTTTAAAAGCCACGGTTCAACATTTCACAGCCATGAAGCCTTTTTTAACAGATAGTCTTTTTGACTTACAATTTCAATGCTATCAAGGCTTTCACCAAATAGTCCATTTTTAATTAATTGAGGAGCTCCTTCATGTGAAGGATCAGCAATGATAGTAGAAGGTATATTAATCTCTCCCCAGAGGCAGAAACATTTTGGCATTGCAGTGGATTTGTGTCGCATGACGGATCAAGTCCAGTATGCTGAATCCGGCAGTGGCGCTTCTCTTGTAGACAGATTTATCTTTATTGCTCCCCATTATAATTCTACTGTTCTCCATTAGTCTGTGTAGAAGAGTTGTGCCGTGTCTGACTCCAGGTGCCAAGTTGCTTCACTGTAAAACAGCAGCCACATCAGCCTCATGGCGGTCTTTATCCATCTTCCGTGGGGCTGGTGCCACTGGAGCTGGGGCAACATACTGCAACATAAAGGGAAATAAAGGAGAAAGGAGCTCACCGGTCTTCTTACGGGTTTCCACAAGTACGGGTGAAGACCTATTGATGGGCTGCACCCGCCGACTGCATGCCTACAAGCTAGTGATTGGCTGTCTGCAACAAGGTCCTAGCAAGGTTGGGATTTCCTTATGGCTGGGGTGGAGTGCTAGGGTTAGTTTCAGTGTTAGACTTACATTATTAGATGTAAATGCTTCCATGTGAGAGTGGGGCCACAGTAACAATGAATAGCTAGGTGCTGCCTGAGCGCTCAGCCAATCAGCACAGCCCTTTCAGGAGGCAGGGATTTTTAAATCCCTGTCTGCTGAAAGTGCTGGACAACAGTGCAGGGGAGCCAGCCGGAGGACATGTCTGAGCTGCGGAGAGGCGAGTAAATTTTTTTTTAACCATCTAGGGATGATTTTCAGGTAAGGGCTTATATTTCAAGCCCTTCCCCGAAAATCATGCACCAGAGGTTGCCACAAAACCACTGCTTGCAATGGGCCTGGCAGCAGCGTCCACCCCATTGAAAGCAATTGCATAGCATCCTGGACTTTTGCCACAGCTGTGACAGCTGTGGCAGAAGTCCACGGTATTCTCCCTATGTTTTCAATGGGGCTAGCACTGCTGCCACTGGCCCCATTGAAAACACTGATCAGATTCTTTCTCTGCGATGGCAAGCTCTGCTGAAAAATCGCAAATGACTATGAAACCTTTAAAAATCATTGGCTTCATAATACTCGCTGTCACATCGCAGGGAAAAAAAATCTCAAGTGGGTGCGAGCCCGTACACTAAAGCTAACCTTAACCTTGTATCCACCCGTCTCCCCTCCAGCCTCGCCCTTCCCCAGCCATGGAGAGAGTGTCAGCTGTGTGTTCCTAATCAGTTGTTCTCATACTGGACTTCTCTTCTGTGGATTATTTCTAGAATAGCAGGGTTGACGGCATATACTATCATATTTACAATTTTAGGGCATTTACGCACTAGCGGGTTTTTTTTTACGCTGCAATATCATTGCGTTTTTTTCAATGGGACTTTCTAAAGTTAAAATCTCATTGCACAAAAATCGCAAAAGCACAAACTTGCGATTTTTGTGCGATGCGATTTTAACATTAGGAAGTCCCATTGAAAAATAATGCAGCGATATTGCAGCATTAAAAAGAACGCTAGTGGGTAGAAACCCTTAGGCGTCGGCAAGGCAACTCTTATTTCTGCGCGCAGGTTCCCTTTTTAATGAGGGAAAAATGTCCACTTGGATCTTGACCGGGTGAAAGATCAAAAACAAAAAATGTGTATGTGTTCATGAACTCTGCACGATCGATTGATAATCCGCCATCTGATTTCTGTTTTCCAGATATATGCATGAGAACCATATGCTCAGTAATGGCTAACTCAGACTCAAAATTAGGCTGAAAAGGCCTGGCGAAGATCTGCTGACCATCCAGATACAAAGTGGCGTGATTCACGTTGTAGTGGTGGAAACATAGTAGATTATTCTGGTAGCCGCCGCTAAAAGCTTCATTATCAACAAAGTCTAATATCACATTTTGAGGATTCTGTGCCAGGAACAGATTTTCATGGTTGGTAATTCCAGTGGTTTAGGGAGGTGGGTGCGGCAGGTGTGGCCAATCCCCGTGCTATCAGTGATGGGGGTGACAGCTCAGCCAGTCAGCTGTGGACGTGGTGCGCAACAGCATGGCACCGGTGGCAAGCGCCGGTTAGTCTCCCCCAGCAGTCCTGACATGAGGGGACACACGGACCTGCAGAGCCGGACAGCTTCCAGAACCTGTGGTGATTTCATGTGATATGCTGTGTAGGAGGAGTAAGGGATATCATGACCACAGACGAGATCAATGGATGGAGGACCCTGCTGTGTTCTGTGTGTGTGTTGGAGCTGTGTGTGGGTCAGGATGGATGGAGTGGAGCTGTGTGGGTCAGGATGGATTAAGGGGAGCTGTGTGGATCAAGATGGATTAATTGGAGCTCTGTGGGTCAGGATGGAGGGAGTGGAGCTGTGTGTGATGTCTGGGAATCAGGATGGATTTAGCAGAGCTGTGTGTGATGTTTGGGGATCAGGATGGATGTAGCGGAGCTGTGTGTGTGATGTCTGGGGATCAGGATGGATGTAGCGGAGCTGTGTGTGTGATGTCTGGGGATCAGAATGGATGTAGCGGAGCTGTGTGTGTGATGTCTGGGGATCAGGATGGATGTAGCAGAGCTGTGTGTGTGATGTGTGGGTGTCAGTATGGATGTCCAGACGGCCGGCCAGCCCTGCAGTGACATTGTCAGGACCTGAAGATTAGAGCAAAGGAGCAGTAAATGTGATACGAGGAATGTATCATTTACTGCATGTAATCTTGTATGTTTAAGTGGTATATGTTATACCAGCTGTACATATAATTATGTATAGTACATATTCAGGATACATCAGCATCAATATATACAGGGGATGTGGCTTTTTTTTTTCAAGGTTAGAGATGAGCGAGCACACTCGTCTGAGCTTGATGCTCGTTCGAGCATTAGGGTACTCAAGATACTCGTTACTCGAGACGAGCACCACGCGGTACTCGAGTCAATTCCATTTCCTTCCCCGCATGTTTAGCGACACTTTCTAGCCAATAGACATGCGTGGAAGGCATTACCACTTCCTCCTGTGACGTGCCAGCTCTATCTCACCCCCTGCAGTAAGTGGCTGGTAAGATCAAGTGACCGCCGAGTACTTAAAGCGATCCCGCCCGCGGCTCGCCTCAGACACACGCTGGCAGAGGTTAGGAAAAGTGCTGCTGTTGATATAGGGAAAGTGTTAGCGTCTTCAAGAACCCCAACAGTCCTTCTTAGGGCTACATCTGACCATGTGCATTACTGTTGTGGCTGGCTGGGAGCAGTAGTGCACAATTTTTATTTTTTTTTGTGCAGGCCATTACAGCTATAGCGTTCTCAGTCTGCAGTGTATTATACAGGGTCTAGGGAAAGAGCTGCTGCGATAGGGAAAGTGGTAGTGTAGGATCCTGTCTTCAAGAATCCCAACGGTCCTTCTTAGGGCTACATCTGACTGTGTGCATTTTACTTGGGGCCTGGTGGGAGTAGTAGTACTAGTAGTGCTTCCATTTTGGTATAATGCAGCTAGTCCTGTTTGCAGCCATTCAGTAATACTTTTTTCTGGCTGCAGTGCCATACTATACCGCTCTCATCGTGAAAGTGCACTCCAATTATTCCTAGCCTGCTGCAAACTAGCTCATTTATACCGTTCTCTGTCTGCAGAGAATTAGATGCAGAGTGTTGGGGCAACAGCCAGTTCTATAGGGAAAGTTATATACGCTGTACAGACCGTATCCTCCGTGCAAAAACCCCAAAGCTCCTTCTTAGTGCTACATCTGACTGTGTGCATTTTACTTGGGGCCTGGTGGGAGTAGTAGTACTAGTAGTGCTTCCATTTTTGTATTACGCAGCTAGGCCTGTTTGCAGCCTTTCAGTTAGACTTTTTTTCTGGCTGCAGTGCCATACAATACCGCTCTCATCATTAAAATGCACTCCAATTATTCCTAGCCTGTTGCGAACTAGCTCATTTATACCGTTCTCTGTCTGCAGTGAATTAGACGCAGACTGTTCGGCGCAACAGCCACTTCTATAGGGAAAGAAATATACACTATACAGTCCGTATCCTCCGTGCAAAAACCCCAAAGCTCCTTCTTAAGGCTACATCTGACCATGTGCATTTTACTTGGGGCCTGCTGGGAGTTTTAGTGCTTCAATATTTTAGTATAGCGCAGCTAGGCCTGTTTGCAGCCTTTCAGTGATACTTTTTTCTGGCTGCAGTGCCGTACTATACCACTCTCATTGTAAAAGTGCACTCCAATTATTCTTAGCCTGCTGCGAACTGCCTCATTTATGCCGTTCTCTGTCTGCAGTGAATTAGACACAGGGTTTGGGGCAACAGCCACTTCTATAGGAAAAGTTATATACACTATACAGTCCGTATCTGCCGTTCAAAAACTCAAAGCTCCTTCTTAGGGCTACATCTGACCGTGTGCATTTTACTTGGGGCCTGCTGGGAGTTTTAGTGCTTCAATATTTTAGTATAGCGCAGCTAGGCCTGTTTGCAGCCTTTCAGTGATACTTTTTTCTGGCTGCAGTGCCGTACAATACCGCTCTCATTGTAAAAGTGCACTCCAATTATTACTAGCCTGCTGCGAACTAACTCATTAATACCGTTCTCTGTCTGCAGTGAATTAGGCGCAGTGTTTGGGGCAATAGCCACTTCTATAGGGAAAGTTATATACACTATACTATACAGTCCATATTCTCCGTGCAAAAACCCCAAAGCTCCTTCTTAGGGCTACATCTGACCATGTGCATTTTACTTGGGGCCTGGTGGGAGTAGTAGTACTGGTATTGCTTCCATTTTTGTATAACGCAGCTAGGCCTGTTTGCAGCCTTTCAGTAATACTTTTTACTGGCAGCAGTGCTGTACTATACCGCTCTCATTGTGAGAGTGCACTCCAATTATTCCTAGCCTGCTGCCAACTACCTCATTTATACCGTTCTCTGTCTGCAGTGAATTAGACAGCGGTATCATTGCTAAACAGTACTGTAATATTACCGGGGCCACTGCAAAGTATTTCAGCTCAGCCGCTGTGCAGAGCGTCTCACAATACCATTTCCTTGGGGGGGTTGAGATTGCCGAAGTTACTAGCACTATCCACTGCCTTTAGAGTCTTCTCCCACTCCAGACAGCCTCTATAATCTACAAGTCTCTGCAAGCAGTAAATTACCCCTAGGTATCAGCGCAAGACAGCGGGTTACTTTTTTCAAGTCACGGCATAGAGCCTCCGCTATCTACAAGTCTCTGTGTGCGGTGAATTAGCCACATTTGTCAGTGCTGTACAGTGGGGTAATTTATTTGGGCCCTGCTCTATTCATAATCCGCCATGATGAGAAGTAGGGGTAAGGGTCGAGGACGTGGACGCGGATGTGGACGTCCAAGGGAGGGTGTGGGCACAGGCCGAGTTCCTGGTCATGGTGAATCACAGCCGGCTGCTGCGGAATTAGGAGAGAGGCAAGTTTCTGGGGTCCCCAGCTTCATATCACAATTTATGGGTCCGCGTGGTAGACCTTTAATACAAACAGAGCAGTGTGAGCAGGTCCTGTCGTGGATGGCCAGCAATGTATTGACCACCCAGTCTTCTACGCAGTCCACTTCTCCCGGCTTAGGGACTGCAACTCTGAATCCTCTGGCTGCTGCTCCTCCTTCCTCCAAGACTCCTCACTCCATGAAAATGACATATTCTGATGAGCAGGCAGACTCCCTGGAACTGTTTTCGTGCCCCTGCCATCAGTGGGAAAAACTGGTTCCTCTCTCACCTGAGGAGTTTGTCGTGATCGATGCCCAACCTTTGGAAAGTTCCCGGAGTCCGGGTGATGAGGCTGGGGACTTCCAGCAACTGTCTCAAGAGCTTTCAGTGGGTGAGGAGGATGATGATGATGAGACACAGTTGTATGTCAGTGAGGCAGTAGTAAGGGCCGTAAGTCCGAGGGAGTTTGCTAAGCCTAATAAGGACAGGGCTTCAGAGGGGGAGGCAAGTGCAGCAGCAGGACAGGTTGGAAGAGGCAGTGGAGTAGCCAGGGGTAGAGGCAGGGCCAGAGTGAAGAATCCCCCAACTGTTTCCCTATGCACCCCCTCGCGGCAAGCCTCCGTGCAGAGGGCTAGGTGTTCAAAGGTGTGGATGTTTTTCAGTGAGAGCGCGGACGACCGACGAACAGTGGTGTGCAACCTGTGTCGCACCAAGATCAGGCGGGGAGCCACCACTACCAGCCTCACCAACACCAGCATGCGCAGGCATATGATGGCCAAGCACCCCACAAGGTGGGACGAAGGACGTTCACCGCCTCCGGGTCACTCCACTGACTCTTCCCCTGTGCCACAACCTGCCACACAGATCCAATCCCCCTCTCAGGACACAGGCATGAGCGCCTCTCGGCCTGCACCCACAACCTCACCTCCACTGTCCTCCACCAAATCCAGCCAAGTCTCTCAGCGCAGCGTTTAGCTGTCGCTAACACAAACGTTGGAGCAAAAGCGCAAATATGCCACCCCGCACCCGCACGCACAAGCTTTAAAAGTGCACATTGCCAAATTAATCAGGCTGGAGATGCTGCCGTACAGGCTTGTGGAAACGGAGGCTTTCAAAAATATGATGGCGGCAGCGGTCCTGCGCTACTCGGTCCCCAGTCGCTACAATTTTTCCCAGGGTGCCGTCCCAGCCCTACACCAACACGTCTCCCGCAACATTATACGTGCCCTCACCATGCAGTTACTGGGAAGGTCCTCTTAAAAAAGGACACGTGGACAAGTACTGGCAGGAAGGGCCACTTTATCTCCCTGATGGCACATTGGGTGAATTTGGTGGAGGCTGGGACCGAGTCAGAGCCTGGGACCGCTCACATCCTACCCACACCAAGAATAGCAGGTCCAACCTCGGTTCTGGTATCTGCGGCGGTTTATGCCACCTCCTCCAAACCCTCCCCCTCCTCCTCCTACGCAACCTCTAACTCTCAATTAAGAAGTGTGAGCAGCATGTCGGCAGCAGTCGGTATCGCGCGACGCGGCAGCACAGCAGTGGGCAAGCGTTAGCAGAACGTGCGGAAACTAATCAGCTTAGGTGACAAGAGGCACATGGCCCCCAAACTGTTGCAGGGTCTGACAGAGCAGACCGACCTCTGGCTTTCGCCGCTGAGCCTCCAACCGGGCATGGTCGTGTGTGGCGCCTCGACAGCTTCAAACACATGCCATGCCTGGCCCACGTCTTCAATTTGGTGGTTCAGCAGTTTCTGAAAAACTACCCACACTTGTCTGACATGCTCGGCAAGGAGCGCCGCGTCTGCGCACATTTCCGCAAGTCCACCACAGTTGCTGCACCCTGAGGACTGTACAACATCGGTTTAATCTGCCAGAGCACCGACTGCTGTGCGACGTGCCCACACGCTGGAATTCTACGCTGCACATGTTGGCCAGGCTGTACGAGTAGCGTAGAGCAATAGTGGAATACCAACTCCAACATGGGCGGCGTAGTGGTAGTCAGCCTCCCCAATTCTTTACCGAGGAGTGGGCCTGGATGGCAGATATCTGCCAGGTCCTCGGAAACTTTGAGGAGTCTACCCAGATGGTGAGCGGCGATGCTGCAATCATTAGCGCTACCATCCCGCTGCTATGCCTGCTGAGAAGTTTGCTGCAAAGCATAAAGGCCGACGCTTTGCAGTTGGAACAGAAGACGGGGGATGACCGAATGTCGCTTGATAGCCAGACCACCCTCATGTCTATATCTCAGCGCGTTTTGGAGGAGGAGGAGGGGGAAGAGACAGCTGGACACACTGAAGAGGGTACCCATGCTGCTTGCCTCCAATCTGTTCAGCGTGTATGGGCTGTGGAGGAGGAGGAGGAGAATCCTGAATGTTATCTTCCCAGTGAGGATAGCCATGTCTTGCGCACTGGTACCCTGGCACACATGGCTGACTTCATGTTAGGCTGCCTTTCTCGTGACCCTCACGTTAGACGCATTCTGGTCAACACGGATTACTGGATGTACACCCTTCTCGACCCACGGTATAAGGAGAACCTTTCCACTCTCATTCCTGATGAGGAAAGGGGTACGAGAGTGATGCAATACCACAGGGCCCTGGTGGAAAAAGTGATGCTTAACTTCCCATCTGACAGTGCTAGAGGCAGAAGGCACAGTTCCGAGGGCCAAGTAGCAGGGCAGGCGCGGAGATCAGGCAGCATGTCCAGCGCAGGCAGGGGAACACTCTCAAAGGCCTTTGCCAGCTTTATGGCTCCCAAGCAAGACTGTGTCACCACTCCCCAGTCAAGGCTGAGATCGGAGGGAGCACTGTAAAAAGATGGTGAGGGAGTATGTAGCCAATCGTACCACCGTCCTCCGTGATGCCTCTGCTCTATACAACTATTGGGTGTGAAAGCTGGACAAGTGGTACAAACTTGCGCTGTACGGCCAGGAGGTGCTGGCTTGCCCTGCCACTAGTGTCTTGTCGGGGAGGGTGTTTAGTGCAGCTGGGGCAATCATCACGGATAAGCATACCCGCCTGTACACTGCCAGTGCCGACATGCTTACACTCATAAAGATGAACAAAGCCTAGATTTCCCTTTCTCTTCTCCACCGGCGGAGAGCAGCGCAACCTAAAGATTCTTATCGCTGCAACCGCAGAAAAAAGCATTCTCTATCACCGTAAAAAAAGGGGGAATTAGCTTTTCAATCACTCTCGGCTATATAAGTCCTCCACCTCCTACTCCTCCTCATGTCATCACACTGAGCTGCCAATTTTTCTGTGGCCCAAAAGGCTCAGCATACAATTTTTTTAACAATTTTTCAAAGTTTCAAAAGTATTGATACTTTAACATAAACCAATTGTTTTCACAGGGCTGCTTCAGGCTCTGTTACAAATAAAGCAACAGCGTTAAAAAATATTTATGGGTTTCACCTGTCCTCTCGGTTGAGCAATTTTTCAGGGGTACACTTGTACTCTTGGTACACTAATTTTTCTGGCCCTCACCTATACTCTTATCTAACTAATTTTTCCGGCCTTCGCCTACACTCATGGTACACCAATGTTTCAGGGGTTCGCCTATAGTCTTGCTACAGAAATGTTACTGGGGTCTACCTATACCTTTGCTACAGGAATGTTACTGGGGTCTGCCTATACTGTTACTACAGAAATGTTACTGGGGTCTGCCTGTACCTTTGCTACAGAAATGTTACAGGGGTCTGCCTATACCTTTGCTACAGGAATGTTAATGGGGTCTGCCTTTACTTCTGCTACAGAAATGTTACAGGGGTCTGCCTATACCTTTACTATGAAATGTTACTGTGGTCCGCCTCTACTTTTAATGCAGAAATGTTACTGGGGTCTGCCTCTACTTTTACTACAGAAATGTTATTGGGGTCTGCCTATACTTTGGCTACAGAAATGTTACAGGGGTCTGTCTGTACTTTTACTACAGAAATGTTACTCGGGTCTGCCTATACTTCTGCTATAGAAATGTTACAGGGTTCTGTCTATACTTTTAGTACAGAAATGTTACTGGGGTCTGTCTATACTTCTGCTACAGAAAAGTTACTGGGGTCTGCCTATACCTTTGCTACAGGACTGTTACTGGGGTCTGCCTTTACTTCTGCTACAGAAATGTTACAGGGGTCTGTCTATACTTTTACTACAGAAATGTTACTGGGGTAAGCCTATACTTTTACTACAGAAATGTTACTGGGTTCCGCCTCTACTTTTACTACAGAAATGTTACTGCGGTCTGCCTATACTTATGCTACAGAAATGTTACAGGGGTCTGCCTATACTTCTGCTACAGAAATGTTACAGGGGTCTGCATATACTTCTGCTACAGAAATGTTACAGGGGTCTGTCTACATTTTCACTACAGAAATGTTACTGGGGTCTGCCTATACTTCTGCTGCAGAAATGTTACAGGGGTCTGCATATACTTCTGCTACAGAAATGTTACAGGGGTCTGTCTATATTTTCACTACAGAAATGTTACTGGGGTCTGCCTATACTTCTGCTGCAGAAATGTTACAGTGGTCTGTCTATACTTTTACTACAGAAATGTTACTGGGGTCTGCCTCTACTTTTACTACAGAAATGTTACTGGGGTCCGCCTCTACTTTTACTACAGAAATGTTACTGGGGTCCGCCTCTACTTTTACTACAGAAATGTTACTGGGGTCCACCTCTACTTTTACTGCAGAAATGTTACTGGGGTCTGCCCATACTTCTGCTACAGAAATGTTACAGGGGTCAGTCTATACTTTTACTACAGAAATGTTACTAGCATCCGCCTCTACTTTTACTACAGAAATGTTACTGGGGTCTGCCTATACTTCTGCTACAGAAATGTTACTGGGGTCTGCCTATACTTCTGCTACAGGAATGTCACAGAGGTTTACCGTTTACTGTGGGTGCACAAAGACTTCCCATCGCAGTGTTTTACCTGTCTGGCACAAATACACTGACTGACTTGGGTAGGGTGCAGAGTGCAGGTGGATTTGCCCTTGTGGTGTCGATTGAGGTATCCGACACCTATACAGAATGAATTGTGTGAGGACACATGGATTTCCCATTGTTATGTAACTCGCGGCACCTTGGGTCACACAAGGTGTTTCCTGCGACCGAGCCTGACCCAGGGCCCGCTCACATACTTCCCACACAGACTATAGCGGGTCCTGGTAATGATTTTTTGGCCTTGTAATGCCACCTCCTCCTCCTGCTTGGGGTCATGGGATCAGCACTGGGCAACATGTATTTTCTCTCGTGTTAACACAGTTATCCACGGCACTGGTTTGGTCCAAACAAAAGGAGCGTTACTGCATTCATGAGACGTTCACAGCTGTACAAGCATCGGAGTCCGCTCTATGCCCGTGATTGCTGAGAGTGTGTGCAAAGGCCGAGGTTCTGGGGGAAATGCAACTGCGCCAGGTTGGGCCCGTGGAACTTGTTCCTGGTTAATTAAGTCTTTGGAGTGGTGAAAGCAACCGCAACTAATTAAATGAGACGTTCACTGCTGTACTAGCATCGAAGTCTGCTTTATGCTCACCATTGCTGAGGGTGTGTGCAGAGGCCGAAGTCCTGGGGGAAATGCAACTGTGCCTGGTTGGGCCCGTGGAACTTGTTCCTGGTTAATCCAGTCTTTGGAGTGGTGAAAGCAACTGTAACTAATTAAATGAGACGTTCACTGCTATACTAGCATCGGAGTCCGCTTTATGCTCACCATTGCTAAGGGTGTGTGCAAAGGTCGAGGTCCTCGGCGGAGTGAAAGTCTGCCATGTTGGGGCACTGTAATTGCTTCATGTTTAATACTTCCCTTGGGTTCATCTAGCTTGCCTATGCTGTGAGTGCACAAAGACTTCCCATTGCGGTGTTTTACCTGTCTGACACTAATACACTGACTGACCAGGGCAATAAAGTAGGCCGAGACCCTTTGCAGGGTGAAACTCTGCCATGTTTGGGCACTCTGATTTCCTCATGTGTAATACCATGCTTGAGTTTCTTGCGCTAGCCTATGCTGTGAGAGCACAATGACTTCCCATTGCGTTGCTTTACCTGTCTGGCACAAATACACTGACTGACTAGGGTAGAAATGTTAGCCGAGGTCCTTGGCGGAGTGAAACTCTGCCATGTTTGGGCGCTCTGATTTCTTCTCGTGTAATACCATCTTTGTGCACCGACAGCATAGCCAAGCCCAAGGAACTCAAAGACTATCCATTGCGGTGTTGAGCTATCTAACACCTACACAGAATGAATTGTGTGGGGACACATGGATTTCCCATTGCTATGTGACTCGCGGCACCTTGGGTCACACAAGATGGAGGCTGGGACCGAGCCTGACCCTGGGCCCGCTCACGTGCTTCCCACAGAGTATTGCTGCATTGTGGAGAGGTGTAGAAGTGCTGGACTGGCACCTGAGTCCCCTTTATGCCCACGTTTGCGGCTCCTGACAATTTTGCGACGAAGTTGCCACGGGATTGAGATGATGATCGTAGGTCAATTTATCATCGATTCTCAACAGCATTTTGGGCTATCGCACCCCCCCCCCTTTCAAAGAGGGTCGCTGCCTGGCCCTGCCAACCCTCTGCAGTGTGTGCCTCCCGTTCCTCCTCATCGCAGATGCACCTAGAAATAGACATGAGGGTGGTGAAGCTATGAAGCGAGCGCGTGGCATGAGGGCAGATGAAGGCTGCGCAGGGAAACTTTTTTGTGCACTGTGTACGCAGGGTCGTGCGGGGGGTTGGACAGCATGTAACCCAGGAGAAGAGGCAGCTGTGTCACCCTCAGGCAGTGATTGTCCTTGGTTGCAGGTAGTGTGGTGCTCAGCTAAGTTGTCCCTTGTTAATGAGGGTTTGTCCGAAGTAAAAATTGTTAGGGGGGGTGACGCCAGACTCTTGCCCCCATTGTGGCTTAATAGTGGGACCTGGGAGCCTCAGGTGCAGTCATGGATGCTCTCCCTGCCCTTCCCTATCTGTTTCTGTGGTGTTTCTATTACTTTCTGATGTTTTCTGGTGTTTGACAAGTCATGACCTATGCGGAGCATCGGTCCCATACAAAAATGCTCGAGTCACCCATTGACTTAAATGGGGTTCGTTACTCGAAACTAGCTCTCGAGCATCGCTAAAAGTTCGACTCGAGCAACGAGCACCTGAGCATTTTGGTGCTCGCTCATCTCTATTCAAGATGTTTTTGTTTAAACTTCTCCATGAGCAATGGCAGAAAAAATGCATGCTAAACATAAGTAAACAGTCACCACCCAAAAAACACCTGTAAAGAACTCTTGTGTCGGTTAAAAAAATGTTGACATTTTTTAAATCCTTTTTTTGGGAGCGGAAAAAAAATCACCCAAAAAATGATGGTTCAGAGAAGCCTAAAAGGAACCGTATCATATGTATTCTTTTTACTAAGGAAAACCAGATAGTGAGACATTCCATTTTTCTCTTCTTTTTTTTAATTTTTATTTTCTGATTATAGATTTTCTTTTTATTCTATAGTCTGTACACAACTATGGGGAAACCATCTTGTCTTTACTGCAGTTTACAGCATTTAGAGAGATGCTTTACTGCAGAACTCATGGGCCTTTCACACAGTGGACAGAAGTTGACTTATTAATTTCTATGGGAGACTATTCCAGCATGCACTGTGACCTGTGTAGGGAGGGGGAGGAGGTGAACCATAACTATCCCTTTAGCCTTAAGATTCTTGTTAACATTATGTGTTTAAGTAGCATTGTGTGAGAGGAGTTTTTCAAAACTAAAATTAATCAAGAGTTATCATAGGTCCACTATGAGTCAGGCTCGGCTCTCTGACATCTTCTCAATTAAAAACAAAGTAGCGAAAAGGAATTGATTGTGATGACGCAATTTCAAAATTTTCAGAGAACAAAGTTAGGAGACAAAGGATTTAAGTGTTTATGATTACAATGTTAAGTATGTGAACCAGAAAATTACAGTTGCAACTGTAAGTATCTTGTCTTTCCTTCTTTTAATAATTTCAACATTGGGGCGGGAGGGGGTGACAAAAAAGTTTTCTGCATCGGGTACCACCTGACCTTGCTACGCCACTGGGTAATTCTTGTTCCCATAGGTATGCTGTATACTTTCAAGCACGCTCTCTCAAGAGTGTATTTAGCCGAAGATGATAGAAGGGCTTGACTGTGGCCTATGCTGACTGCCAGGGACATTGGTACTCTTTTTACATAGGGGATTGAGTGCATTATCTGTACTTTAAACTTCTTCTGCTCGGCGGACATTAGACAAAAGATATCTTTATTTTTGATCAGTTTGATCTTAAGATCTAACCCATTCAGTATGAGTTTCAGTTGCTTAAATACCGGTATGTCCCCATAAATGAGGCCCAAAAACTCCATGGATTTAGAATGGAGCATGGCCTGAGCTCTTTTGCTGAAGCCTGAATTCCCCCATTAAGGGTCCTTTCATGATGATACACAGCTGTGTCTTTGTAGAAAAATCCGTCTGTAAATTGCAAGGCCAAGGTTTAAGAACTGTATCTTAAAATAGTTTCAATGTACAGTCCTTAGAAATAAAGGTTATTCAGTTGTGAAATAAGCTGATCTCCCATCGTGATGTCCACTTGATTGAAAAGTATAGCTATAAGATAATTAACAAACCCCACATAAGAGCCGTCAGGGATAGCAGAGTTATCTTGTCTGAATATGCAACAGTTTATATACAAGAGGGTGTTATTCAAGTCTTAATAATATTCACCGCTCCTGGATATGAAGAATTCCAACGGTACATTATCAGCCAGAGCCGCTATAGGCTGTACTTCAACAAATAGTGATTTTTTAACAACCGTTTGTGTGGGTGGCATGTCAAAAATATCCAATTCAGATATGGTGCACTGTGCAGATCCGTCATATATGAAAAAGACATTATTGAATTAGAAGATGTCATCTGCTGAGCGTCTAACGGGTTTCTGGCGTTGTTGTCTTGTGCGCAAAGCGCTTTTGTCAATGGGCATCGAGTGATATGTGCAATGCGCTTTTTTTTACAAGCATTTTTTGTGACGTGAACAAGCCCTGAGCCTAGCTGTTCTTGCAGAGGTTGGTTGATCCAAAGCTTAACAGCTATAAAGACAGTTGTGGCGGTGTCTTTACCAGTGTTTGTAATTCCATTGTTTTTTATTGAAGGACTAGCTTACCCGTCGCGCGTTGCTGCGAAGACAGACATACATTCATTTTTATATATCTAGATAACAACAAATCACAGCGCAGTTTTTTTAGGTTACCTCAGTGGTATAATATATAACCAATCACAAGCAGCTTTGATGTTACCTCAGCTTTATAATATATAACACCCAATCACAGCGCAGCTTATATGTTACCTCAGCAGTATTAAATATAACAACCAATCACAGTGCAGCTTTCATGTTACCTCAGCGGTATAATATATAACAACCAATCACAGCACAGCTTTCATGTTACGTCAGCAGTAAGAGAAATAACAACCAATCACACCGCAACTTTTATTCTGCCTCAGCAATATAAAAAATAGCAACGAATCACAGTGCAGCATTGATTTTACCTCAGCGGTATAATATATAGCAACCAATCACAGCGCAGCTCTTATTTTACCTCAGCATTCTCAATATCCAGCAATTGTCTTGCGAAACGTTCGGCTGATGCATCATTTTGTAGTTGAACACGCATCCCGTTACTCGTAATGCCTTTTGCTTTTGTGCTTGAGATGGAAATCAAACGATCTTTGTCTGGGGGGGCATAACTGTCGACGACGCTCGCACGCACCCCACCTATCGTAGGATAGTTGTACTAGGCCAGTAATCTTCCGAGGAGTGTACTCAACAACTTCCAATTAACTTTTCCTATTTATAACATAATCAATGCTCGTGCCAAATTTCACGTTTCTTTGACACCGGAAAGTGAGAATTACATTCCGTACGTAAAATTTGGACACCAATTCTTTTGCGCACAGAATTGAATAATCGAGTTGGGACCCATTAACTTTTCCTATTTATGACATAATCAATGCTCCTGCCAAATTTCAAGTTTCTATGACATTGGGAAGCGAGAAAATTAGATTCCGTACGTAAAATTTGGACGCTAATTCTTTGGCGCTTAGAATTGAATAATCGAGTTGGGACCCATTAGCTTTTCCTATTTATGACATAATCAATGCTCGTGCCAAATTTCATGTTTCTACAACATCGGGAAGTGAGAGAATTAGTGGCAATGATGGAAATCAAACGATCTACGTGGGGGGGTCGTAACTGTCGACGACGCTCGCGCACACGCCATTTATCATAGAATATTTGTACTATGCCTATAATCTTCCCAGGAGGGTACTCAACAACTTCCCAAAGTTTCATGGCGATCGGATGAATGGTGTAGTAGCGCATAAAGGACAAACAGACAGACACACACACACACGCATACATTCAATTTTATATATATAGATTGTTAGAACATACATTTTAAAGCATTGTCAGTTCAGCATTGTAGGAAAGCCTACTTCTTTTTAAAACTCCTTATAAACATTTGAAATAATAACAATGGACATTTCTTTTCACATGTTGGTCAATATTTCAACAAGTCCTGCTAATAAACCTTCAATTTGTACCTTTGAAAGAGAAAAGTTCTTTCTTTTGATTAACTAACTATACCTATTTTTAAGTAAATACTAGAGATGAGCGAACGTGTTCGTCCGAGCTTGATATTCGTGCGAATATTAGGGTGTTCGGGATGTTCGTTATTCGTAACGAACACCATGCGGTGTTCTGGTTACTTTCACTTCCTTCCCTGAGACGTTAGCGCGCTTTTTTTGGCCAATTGAAAGACAGGGAAGGCATTACAACTTCCCCCTGTGACGTTCAAGCCCTATACCACCCCCCTGCTGTGAGTGGCTGGGAAGATCAGGTGTCACCCGAACATAAAAGTCGGCCCCTCCCGCGGTTCGGCTCAGATGCCTGGTGAGTTAGCTGAGGGACAGTGCTGTTTGTACCGGAGCTGCTGTAGGGAAAGAATTGGTAGTTAGTGTAGGCTTCAAGACCCCCCAAAGGTCCTTATTAGGGCCACTGATAGCTGTGTGTTGGCTGCTGTTAGCAGTGCCATTTTTTTTTTCTCAAAATCGGCTCTGCAGAGCGTTGCACCTGGCATTAGGGACAGAAGTGCTGCATAGGCAGGGAGAGTGTTAGGAGTGAGTGTAGCCTTCAAGAACCTCAACGGTCCTTTCTAGGGCCATATTTATCCGTGTGCAGTACTGTCCAGGCTGCTGTTAGCTGTGCTGCATTTTTTTTTGCTTCTCAAAATCGCCTCTGCTGAGCATTCCACCCTCCATTGATACTGCAGGGAAAGAATTGTATAGGCAGGGCCACAACACAGTTATTATTCATAGAATATACGCAGTGCTGCCTTTTGCTTGTAAAACAAGTGAAAATAATTCTATTTGTCCTGCCTCTGTCCGTCCTAACGCCGGTGGACACGTGTCTGCTGCATGTGCAACCTGTAAAAATCATACGCACCCAGCTACGTTTTACTCCTGGCTTCGCCATTTGCTTTCCTTAATTGGGAAAAAAAATACCTGCTCTGCCACAGTTAATAACTCTGCTACCCTCACGTTCTGTGACACATTAGCAGGAAAACAGCACAGTTATTAAACTTCTCATGTTCATAGAATATACGCAGTGCTGCCTTTTGGTGCAAAAAAACGGAAAATAATTCTATTTGTCCTGCCTCCGTCCGTCCTAACGCCGGTGGACACGTGTCGGCTGCGTCTGCAACCTGTAAAAATCATACGCACCCAGCTACGTTTTACTCCTGGCTTCGCCATTTGCTTTCCTTAATTGGGAAAAAAAATACCTGCTCTGCCACAGTTAATAACTCTGCTACCCTCACGTTCTGTGACACATTAGCAGGAAAACAGCACAGTTATTAAACTTCTCATGTTCATAGAATATACGCAGTGCTGCCTTTTGGTGCAAAAAAAAGGAAAATAATTCTATTTGTCCTGCCTCTGTCCGTCCTAACGCCGGTGGACACGTGTCGGCTGCGTCTGCAACCTGTAAAAATCATACGCACCCAGCTACGTTTTACTCCTGGCTTCGCCATTTGCTTTCCTTAATTGGGAAAAAAAATACCTGCTCTGCCACAGTTAATAACTCTGCTACCCTCACGTTCTGTGACACATTAGCAGGAAAACAGCACAGTTATTAAACTTCTCATGTTCATAGAATATACGCAGTGCTGCCTTTTGGTGCAAAAAAATGGAAAATAATTCTATTTGTCCTGCCTCTGTCCGTCCTAACGCCGGTGGACACGTGTCGGCTGCGTCTGCAACCTGTAAAAATCATACGCACCCAGCTACGTTTTACTCCTGGCTTCGCCATTTGCTTTCCTTAATTGGGAAAAAAAATACCTGCTCTGCCACAGTTAATAACTCTGCTACCCTCACGTTCTGTGACACATTAGCAGGAAAACAGCACAGTTATTAAACTTCTCATGTTCATAGAATATACGCAGTGCTGCCTTTTGGTGCAAAAAAATGGAAAATAATTCTATTTGTCCTGCCTCTGTCCGTCCTAACGCCGGTGGACACGTGTCGGCTGCGTCTGCAACCTGTAAAAATCATACGCACCCAGCTACGTTTTACTCCTGGCTTCGCCATTTGCTTTCCTTAATTGGGAAAAAAAATACCTGCTCTGCCACAGTTAATAACTCTGCTACCCTCACGTTCTGTGACACATTAGCAGGAAAACAGCACAGTTATTAAACTTCTCATGTTCATAGAATATACGCAGTGCTGCCTTTTGGTGCAAAAAAAAAGGAAAATAATTCTATTTGTCCTGCCTCTGTCCGTCCTAACGCCGGTGGACACGTGTCGGCTGCGTCTGCAACCTGTAAAAATCATACGCACCCAGCTACGTTTTACTCCTGGCTTCGCCATTTGCTTTCCTTAATTGGGAAAAAAAATACCTGCTCTGCCACAGTTAATAACTCTGCTACCCTCACGTTCTGTGACACATTAGCAGGAAAACAGCACAGTTATTAAACTTCTCATGTTCATAGAATATACGCAGTGCTGCCTTTTGGTGCAAAAAAATGGAAAATAATTCTATTTGTCCTGCCTCTGTCCGTCCTAACGCCGGTGGACACGTGTCGGCTGCGTCTGCAACCTGTAAAAATCATATGCACCCAGCTACGTTTTACTCCTGGCTTCGCCATTTGCTTTCCTTAATTGGGAAAAAAAATACCTGCTCTGCCACAGTTAATAACTCTGCTACCCTCACGTTCTGTGACACATTAGCAGGAAAACAGCACAGTTATTAAACTTAGATTATTCATTCACTAGAGGCAGTGGGGCCTTTCTTTTTCAAAAAAGGGAAAAAATTATATTTGGCCTGCAGTCTTGCGCCAATTTATTTCCTGCCTGTGAAATCAAATCACTGGTAATACAGCATGCTGAGGGGTAGGGGTAGGCCTAGAGGACGTGGACGCGGCCGAGGATGCGGAGGGCCAAGTCAGGGTGTGGGCACAGGCCAAGCTCCTGATCCAGGTGTGTCGCAGCCGACTGCTGCGCGATTAGGAGAGAGGCACGTTTCAGGTGTCCCCACATTCATCGCCCAATTAATGGGTCCATTAGAAAATGAGCAGTGTGAGCAGGTCCTGTCCTGGATGGCAGAAAGTGCTTCGAGCAACCTATCGTCTACCCGCAGTTCTGCGCCGTCCACTGCTGCCAATCCGAATCCTCTGTCTGCTGCTCCTCCTTCCTCCCAGCCTCCTCACTCCACTACAATAACACCTGCTCAGGAGCGGGAACACTCCCAGGAACTGTTCTCGGGCCCCTGCTTAGATTGGGCAGCAGCGGTTCCTCTCCCACCAGAGGAGTTTTATCGTCACTGATGCCCAAACATTCGAAAGTTCCCGGGGTCTGGGGGATGAGGCTGGGGACTTCCGCCAACTGTCTCAACAACTTTCTGTGGGTGAGGAGGACGATGACGATCAGACACAGTTGTCTTGCAGTGAGGTAGTAGTAAGGGCAGTAAGTCCGAGGGAGCAGCGCACAGAGGATTCGGAGGAAGAGCAGCAGGACGATGAGGTGACTGACCCCACCTGGTGTGCAACGCTTACACAGGAGGACAGGTCTTCAGAGGGGGAGTCAAGGGCATCAGCAGGGCAGGTTGCAAGAGGCAGTGCGGTGGCCAGGGGTAGAGGCAGGGCCAGACCGAATAATCCACCAAGTGTTTCCCAAAGCGCCCCCTCGCGCCATGCCACCCTGCAGAGGCCGAGGTGCTCTAAGGTCTGGCAGTTTTTCACAGAGACGCCTGACGACCGACGAACAGTGGTGTGCAACCTTTGTCGCGCAAAGCTCAGCCGGGGAGCCAACACCAACAGCCTCACCACCACCACCATGCGCAGACATATGATGGCCAAGCACCCCGCAAGGTGGGACGAAGGCCGTTCAGCGCCTCCGGTTTGCACCCCTGCCTCTCCCCCTGTGCCCCAACCTGCCACTGAGATGCAACCCCCCTCTCAGGACACAGGCACTACCGTCTCCTGGCCTGCACCCACACCCTCACCTCCGCTGTCCTCGGCCCCATCCAGCAGTGTAGTTCAGCGCACCGTCCAGCCGTCGCTTGCGCAACTGTTGGAGTGCAAGCGCAAGTACGCCGCCACCCACCCGCACGCTCAAACGTTAACCGTCCGCATAGCAAAATTCATCAGCCTTGAGATGCTGCCGTATAGGGTTGTGGAAACGGAGTCCTTCAAAAGTATCATGGAGGCGGCGGCCCCGCGCTACTCAGTTCCCAGTCGCCACTACTTTTCCCGATGTGCCGTCCCAGCCCTGCACGACCACGTCTCCCGCAACATTGTACGCGCCCTCACCAACGCGGTTACTGCCACGGTCCACTTAACTACGGACACGTGGACAAGCACAGGCGGGCAGGGCCACTACATCTCCCTGACGGCACATTGGGTGAATTTAGTGGAGGCTGGGACAGAGTCAGAGCCTGGGACCGCTCACGTCCTACCCACCCCCAGAATTGCGGGCCCCAGCTCGGTGGTGGTATCTGCGGAGGTGTATGCTTTCTCCACTAAAGCACCCTCCTCCTCCTCCTCTGTCTCGCAATCAAGATGTGTTAGCAGCAGCATGTCGCCAGCAGTCGGTGTCGCGCGGTGTGGCAGCACAGCGGTGGGCAAGCGTCAGCAGGCCGTGCTGAAACTACTCAGCTTAGGCGATAAGAGGCACACGGCCCACGAACTGCTGCAGGGTCTGACACAGCAGACCGACCGCTGGCTTGCGCCGCTGAGCCTCCAACCGGGCATGGTCGTGTGTGACAACGGCCGTAACCTGGTGGCGGCTCTGCAGCTCGGCAGCCTCACGCACGTGCCATGCCTGGCCCACGTCTTTAATTTGGTGGTTCAGCGCTTTCTGAAAAGCTACCCACGCTTGTCAGACCTGCTCGTAAAGGCGCGCCGGCTCTGCGCACATTTTCGCAAGTCCCACACGGACGCTGCCACCCTGCGCACCCTGCAACATCACTTTAAGCTGCCAGTGCACCGACTGCTGTGCGACGTGCCCACACGGTGGAACTCTACGCTCCACATGTTGGCCAGGCTCTATGAACAACGTAGAGCTATAGTCGAATACCAACTCCAACATGGGCGGCGCAGTGGGAGTCAGCCTCCTCAATTCCTTTCAGAAGAGTGGGCCTGGTTGGCAGACATCTGCCATGTCCTTGGTAATTTTGAGGAGTCTACCCAGGTGGTGAGCGGCGATGCTACAATCATTAGCGTCACCATTCCTCTGCTATGCATCTTGAGAAATTCCCTGCAAACCATAAAGGCAGCTGCTTTGCGCTCGGAAACGGGGGGGGGGGGGGGGAAGACAGTATGCCGCTGGATAGTCAGGGCACCCTCCTGTCTATTTCTCAGCGCGTACAGGAGGAGGAGGAGGAGCATGAGGAGGATGAGGAGGAGGGGGAAGAGACAGCTTGGCCCGCTGCTGACGGTACACCGGCTGATTGCCTGTCATCCTTTCAGCGTGTATGGCCTGAGGAGGAGGAGGAGGAGGAGGAGGAGGAGGAGGATCCTGAAAGTGATCTTCCTAGTGAAGACAGCCATGTGTTGCGTACAGGTACCCTGGCACACATGGCTGACTTCATGTTAGGATGCCTTTCTCGTGACCCTCGCGTTGCACGCATTCTGGCCACGACGGATTACTGGGTGTACACACTGCTCGATCCACGGTATAAGGAGAACCTGCCCACTCTGATTCCCGAAGAGGAAAGGGGTTCGAGAGTGTTGCTATACCACAGGACCCTTGCGGACAAGCTGATGGTAAAATTCCCAGCCGACAGCGCTAGTGGCAGAAGGCGCAGTACCGAGGGCAAGGTAGCAGGGGATGTGCGTAGATCGAGCAGCATGTACATCCCAGGCAGTGCAACAGTCTTTAAGGGCCTGGCCAGCTTTATGGCTCCCCACCAAGACTGTGTCACCGCTCCCCAGTCACGGCTGAGTCGGTGGGAGCACTGTAAAAGGATGGTGAGGGAGTACGTAGCGGATCGCACAACCATCCTTGGTGACGCCTCTGCCACCTACAACTACTGGGTGTCGAAGCTGGACACGTGGCCTGAACTAGCGCTGTATGCCCTGGAGGTGCTTGCTTGTCCTGCGGCTAGCGTCTTGTCGGAGAGGGTGTTTAGTGCGGCTGGGGGAATCATCACAGATAAGCGTAGCCGCTTGTCAACCGACAGTGCCGACAGGCTAACACTCATCAAGATGAACAAAGGCTGGATTTCCCCAGACTTCTGTTCTCCACCAGCGGACACCAGCGATACATAAGCAATACGTAGGCTGCACCCGCGGATGGAAGCTACGTTCTCTCTCACCATCCAAAACGGGGACATTTCTGCTTCATCAATCTGTGTCTAATATTCCTCCTCCTCCTCCTGCTCCTCCTCCTGAAACCTCACGTAATCACGCTGAACGGGCAATTTTTCTTAGGGCCACAAGGCTCACTCAAATAATTTTTCTGAACAATTTTTATAAGTTTCAATGCGCTTAAAAGCATTGGAACTTTAACTTGAACCAATTTTTCGTTACACTGGGCTGCCTCCAGGCCTAGTTACCACTTAAGCCACATTAACCAAAGCGATTAATGGGTTTCACCTGCCCTCTTGGCTGGCCATGGCCAATTTTTGGGATGTACATTAGTACTGTTGATACAGCAATTTTTGTGGGCCCTCGCCTACAGTGTAATCAAATTAATTTTTAGCCCACCTGCATTACAGCTGACGTTACCTCAGCTGTGTTGGGCAATGCAATGGGATATTTTTATGTACCGCCGGTGGGTTCCAGGGAGCCACCCATGCTGTAGGTGCACACGGAGTTTTTAATACATCTGTACACTTCTAAAGAACCCCAGTCTGACTGGGGCATGCAGTGTGGGCCGAAGCCCACCTGTATTACGCACGACATTACTACCTCAGCTGTGTTGGGCAATGCAATGGGATATTTCTAAGTACCGCCGGTGGCTTCCTGGCACCCACCCAGGCAGTGGGTCCACAGGGAGTTTAACCTACATGTGTCCACTTCTAAAGAACCCCGGTCAGACTGGGGCATGCAGTGTGGGCCGAAGCCCACCTGTATTACGCACGACATTACTACCTCAGCTGTGTTGGGCAATGCAATGGGATATTTCTATGTACCGCCGGTGGCTTCCTGGCACCCACCCAGGCAGTGGGTCCACAGGGAGTTTAACCTACATGTGTCCACTTCTAAAGAACCCCAGTCTGACTGGGGCATGCAGTGTGGGCCGAAGCCCACCTGCATTAAGCACGACATTACTACCTCAGCTGTGTTGGGCAATGCAATGGGATATTTTTATGTACCGCCGGTGGGTTCCAGGGAGCCACCCATGCTGTAGGTGCACACGGAGTTTTTAATACATCTGTACACTTCTAATGAACCCCAGTCTGACTGGGGCATGCAGTGTGGGCCGAAGCCCACCTGTATTACGCACGACATTACTACCTCAGCTGTGTTGGGCAATGCAATGGGATATTTCTATGTACCGCCGGTGGCTTCCTGGCACCCACCCAGGCAGTGGGTCCACAGGGAGTTTAACCTACATGTGTCCACTTCTAAAGAACCCCAGTCTGACTGGGGCATGCAGTGTGGGCCGAAGCCCACCTGCATTAAGCACGACATTACTACCTCAGCTGTGTTGGGCAATGCAATGGGATATTTTTATGTACCGCCGGTGGGTTCCAGGGAGCCACCCATGCTGTAGGTGCACACGGAGTTTTTAATACATCTGTACACTTCTAAAGAACCCCAGTCTGACTGGGGCATGCAGTGTGGGCCGAAGCCCACCTGTATTACGCACGACATTACTACCTCAGCTGTGTTGGGCAATGCAATGGGATATTTCTATGTACCGCCGGTGGCTTCCTGGCACCCACCCAGGCAGTGGGTCCACAGGGAGTTTAACCTACATGTGTCCACTTGTAAAGAACCCCGGTCAGACTGGGGCATGCAGTGTGGGCCGAAGCCCACCTGTATTACGCACGACATTACTACCTCAGCTGTGTTGGGCAATGCATTGGGATATTTCTATGTACCGCCGGTGGCTTCCTGGCACCCACCCATGCTGTGGGTCCACAGGGAATTATAAATGCATCTGTTTCCACTTATAAAGAAACCCAGTCTGACTGGGGCATGCAGTGTGGGCCGAAACCCACCTGCATTAACCCTTTCCAGTCCACTGTGTGACCTGTGAAGACATTAGGGTTTAAGGCTGTACAGCTCCGTTGTTGGTAGACGTCCGTCGGGGTTCTCTTACTGTATATTGCCAGCCTCTCTGCTGTCGGAGCCTATCCTACGTGTCAGCTCATGCAGTACTGGCTTTAGCCAGCATATAGCGCCGTTGTATAACGGCAGAAAAAGAGTAAGCCCCCTAGGAAAACCATATACAAATTGGATTGGAAAGGGTTAAGCACAACATTACTACCTCAGCTGTGTTGGGCAATGCAATGGGATATTTCTATGTACCGCCGGTGGCTTCCTGGCACCCACCCATGCTGTAGGTGCACACAGAGTTTTTACTACATCTGTACACTTATAAAGAACCCCAGTCAGACTGGGGCATGCAGTGTGGGCCGAAGCCCACCTGCATTAAGCACGACATTACTACCTCAGCTGTGTTGGGCAATGCAATGGGATATTTCTGTGTACCGCCGGTGGGTTCCAGGGAGCCACCCATGCTGTGGGTCGACAGGGACTTCACAATAGGGAGTTGTACCTGCCTGTGTCTATGAATTAAAAAGCCCGGTCTGACTGGGGCATGCAGACACCTTGACAGAATGAATAGTGTGTGGCACATAGGTTCCCCATTGCTATGCCCACGTGTGCAGCTCCTGATGGCGGTGGCACAGGATTCTATTTCTCATTGCTTCTGTACAGCATTGTGGGCTATCGCTCCGCCACTTTTAAAGAGGGTCGCTGCCTAGCCGTGCCAACCTCTGCAGTGTGTGCCTGCGGTCCCTCGTCATGGCAGACGCAATTCTAAATAGATATGAGCGTGGTGTGGCATGAGGGCAGCTGAAGGCTGCGCAGGGACACTTTGGTGTGCGCTGTGGGGGGGAGGGGGGGCGGTTGGGCAGCATGTAACCCAGGAGAAGTGTCAGTGGAGTGTCATGCAGGCAGTGATTGTGCTTTGTTGGAGGTAGTGTGGTGCTTAGCAAAGGTATGCCATGCTAATGAGGGCTTTTCAGAAGTAAAAGTTGTTGGGAGGGGGGGGGGGGGCCCACTCTTGCCGGTATTGTGGCTTAATAGTGGGACCTGTGAACTTGAGATGCAGCCCAACATGTAGCCCCTCGCCTGCCCTATCCGTTGCTGTGTCGTTCCCATCACTTTGTTGAATTGCCCAGATTTTCACACATGAAAACCTTAGCGAGCATCGGCGAAATACAAAAATGCTCTGGTCGCCCATTGACTTCAATGGGGTTCGTTGTTCGAAACGAACCCTCGAGCATCGCGGGAAGTTCGTTCCGAATAACGAGCACCCGAACATTTTGGTGTTCGCTCATCTCTAGTAAATACGAATGGAATGGGTGGTTGAGAATTGGGGAGATGATGTGGGAAAGGGGAGGGGGGGAGGGAACTCAAACCACTTTTTAGATCTGGTATCTTATCCTTTCGGGAAGAAAGCATAGTCTTTTCTTTTTATGGCCCTAGCTGGTATCCCTGTATCTTTTCCACTCAGTTACCAATGGTTTTTAATCCAACTATTTCATGTTTCCTTAAAAGCTGTCTATCTATTATTTCTTACCGCCAAAGCTTTTTAATATGAACAGTGGTCATTTATTAGTTCTGTGACCTGTCTCAAGGTATCAATAATTTTACAGTGAGGAGGATGTGGGCCGTGAGAATTCTAACTTTTCTTGGAATCTGTTAATAAAAGTTAGTGCTTGTTTTGGAAATATCTAAGAGACCTATCATTTATATAGTACAATAGGCATTCCTCTGGAGCGCTGGATCTTTTTTGTTGTTTTGTTTTTTTGTGCTTATCCCATTTTCTTGGAATTTGGTCTATTCCTAGGAGTAGCACTGCTAATTGGGGATTTAGTGGAACCTTTATCCCCATTCATCTATGTATTAGTTTGGCTGTTTCTTCCCATAGAGGTGCTATCTTCTTGCATTCCCAGAAAATGTGTAATAGGAAGCCAGGTACATCCCAACCTCTCCAACAAGTTCCACTAGTTCCGGGGAAAGGTCTGGCCAGTCTATTGGGGGAGTAATACCAACTTGTGACCACTTTAAAGTGAACTTCCAACAGATTGGCACAAGATGAGTATCTTTTGGCTTCTAGAAAGGCTTTTGACTAGAGATGAGCGAGTATACTCGGTAAAGGCAATTGCTCGAGCGAGAGATGAAATGTTCGGGTGCCGGCGGCGGGCAGGGAGCTGCGGGGGAGAGCGGAACGGAGGGGAGATCTCTCCCTCCCTCTCTCCCCCCCCCCCGCTCTCTCCTGCTGTCAGCCGCTACTCACCGCTCCCCCGCGCCGGCACCCGAACGTATCATCTCGAGCAGGCAGATACTTGAGAAAAGCAATGCTCGCTGGAGCAATTGCCTTTACCGAGTATACTCGCTCATCTCTACTTTTGACCATTGGCTCAGGTTGCATTTCTGCTTAAGGTCCCTTTCCCAATTTAATATATGGGCTTTTTTGCATTTCTTTTCCTCCTCCTCTTAGGTACACCCATACCCCCTCTTTCACTTGGGGCATATAATATTGATGCTGCTACCTTTGGTTGCTTACATTTTTGTAGCTGTTTCTGACGTAGATTTATTAACTTTAAGGGAATGGGGACTATCATTATACACAAGATGTAGAGAACCCTTGGAAGTATCATTATTTTGTACAAAATAATTCTGCCTAGCCAGGAGGGTGTTGTCCTCGTGAAACTTCTCAGTTCTTCTTGTAGGGCGTTCGTTAGTGGGTCTAGGTTCACTTCTGGCATCTTTTCCAGCAGATATGAAAGTTTTATCCTTAGATTTCGAATTTCAGATTCCTTCCACACAAAAGGAAATTGCCTTTTAATGATCTCTTTGAGGGTATTAATTGCTAATATTTGAGATTTATTAGGGTTTACCCTATAATTGGAAACCCTTTTAAATTTTTCTAGTAAGATTCTCTTAAAGAATCAAGTGAATTAGTTAGTAGTAGAATGATGTCATCTGCCAATAATCCTCTGTTGCCTGTAAGACATTGGTACCCCTCTTATTTTACTGTTAGTTCTTATAGCTTCTACTAAGGGTTCTAATGTCAGGATAAATAGAATGGGTGACAAAGGGCAGCCCTGTTGTGTCCCATTTGTTATGCTAAAACAGCTTGACAGCACTCCGTTTATTAACACCTTTGCCATTGGTGCTATGTACAATGCTTTTATTGCGTCCAGGATCTGTCCCTTAATTCCAAATTTCTCCAATATTGAGAATGCATAATCCCATTGTATCCTATTGAACGTCTTCTCTGCATCCAGGGTGAGAAACAATGAAGGCGCTTGCAGGATCTCTGCTTTGGACATTAAATCAATGACACGTCTTGCCCAATCTGAGGCCTGTCGAACCTTTATGAATCCCACTTGATCACTATGTATGATAGTAGGAATTATTTTTAACAATCTTTGGGCTAGGATTTTACCATGTAGTTTAGTGTTACTATTAAGCAACGAAATTCGACTGACGTTTACCGGGGAGGTTGGGGTTTTGCCTGGTTTAGTAATTACTGTTATTGTTGCCTGCAGCATTTCCTTCGGTAGTTTCCCCGTTTTCCCAGCTTCGTTTTTGATAGTACTCATTCGAGAACCCATTGGGTCCAGGGGCTTTATGTTTTTTGGATATATTTATAGCCTCTAAAATCTTTTGTGGGAGGATATTTGAGTTTATACATTTTCTCTGTTCCAAGGTTAGTAAGGGTAGTTGCATAGAATCAAGGAATGCTTTTATTGTCTTCTTGAAGGGTTGGACTACCTCAGGATCATCTCTCAGGTTGTATAGCTTTTTGTAAAAATTTCACAACATTCCTGTGATACCCTTAGGATTACAAATCTTGTGTTTGGATTTAGGCTCTATTAAGTAGGGGACCTTTGCTGTTCTTCTTTTTTGTTTAACTTTGCATGCCATCAGCCTGATAAATTTGTTATGGGACACACAGTATGATATATTAAGTGTCTTTATCTGCCTATCATAGTCTGTCATCAATAGATCCCTAAGCTCATGACGCTTTTTCATTAGATCATTAATTATGTCAAGCCTCAGTAGGTAGTACTCTTATCTGACTCTCTATTTCTTTAATCATTGCTGTGAGGGGGGGGGGTATCTTCTTGTCTTTTTCTCTTTTATAGATAGATTCCTGTTGGATCATGATTCCTCTGATTACAGATTCATGAGCGTTCCACAATACAAATGGATTGATTTCTGGCAGATCATTTAGTTCAAAATATTCCTTTATAGATTTTTTTACCTTTTTCTGGTGCACAGGAATACCCATTAAGTAGGTATTATTTCTTCAGATCTTATTTACATGGTTGGCCTTAGACAGTGTTAATGTCAATAAGACCAGGGCATGTTCTGACCACGACATTGTACCATATAGAAGCTTTTTTCATCCTCTGCACCAGGAAAAAAAACAACCAAAACATGTCAGTTCTGGAAACGTTTCTATACCTAGATGAATAGAATTATTATTCTCTAGACTGAGTGTTAAGGCATTGTAACATATCATATAATTCCTCATTGGCTATCCAAAAAGACAATGAGGGTGCAAACATCCTACCCTGGCCGCTAGAGTCTACTTCTCTGTCTGCCACTAAGTTGAAGTCTCCGCATATCAGTAGGGGACCTTTTTGGACCTTCTTAAGTTTCCTCATGACTTTGTTTAGAAATCTGACCAGTGACAAGTTTGGAGCATTAATATTTGCTATTCTCAGCATTAGGCCATTTATTTTGCTTACCAGGAAAAGATATCTGCCTCCCCATCCGCCTCCAAGTCCATCAATTGAAAATCTTCTGTGTTTCTTACAGCCACTAGAACCCTGGCCTTCTTCTTTTTTGCATTTGCGATATAAATTGTGGAGTATTGAGGGTGAGAGAATTTGGGACAGCAGCTTTTTTCAAACTGCGCTTCCTGAACACATAATATTTCTGCGTTGTTGGAAGTAGCTTCTTTCCATATAGTTGATCTTTTAAATGGAGAGTTTTAGCCTTTTGCATTTATCGATAGGAAGTTTATATTCATGGTGGATTTCTAACGACCTGCTGAGGAGTTTGCACTTTTGGTTCCTTTTGGTTGTCTTCCTGGAGGATTTTCTTGTTTGACTTTTCTGTGTAGACCTCTGATCGAGAGGTTTTCAGAAAAGGGGGAGATTCTGTTTGGGTTAGGGTATAGTTGTTACCTCTGGGAAAAACAGGTATCAGGATTTGGAAGTATCTGGAGGATACTAACCATCAAGCCCTCTTCTCGCTGAAGCATACACTCTGCCTCTTGCGAAAAAGGTCTTTTGGGGGGAAAGGAATTTCAATCAATTTGGATGATGACCTCCTCCTTCGTAGCTCCAGAATTTGGACATTTTCTTCAAAGTCTCAAACTTTCTGTGGTGCTTTAGCGAGGGGAGATTTGATGCTGCCTGCTTCCTGGAGCTGGCTTGGATATGCTTTGCTATTCCTGACTGATTCGAGATGGACTCTGTCATCTGTGATCCTGTAAGCCCCAGCTTTGGAATATTTTCAACCCTTTTTCTGAGTTAGTGATGACATGGTTTTTCCCATCTTTGAGATTATCAATTTAAAGGGGAACCCCACTTAAACGATATGTTGTTCTCGCAGAGAATATTCGTAATCTGTGTGTACTTTTTCCTAGCCATCATGGTTGCTTGAGACAAGTCAGCAAAGAGTTTGTTGTTTTCTTAAGGATACGGGAGGGCTTTTAGTTTCCTGGCCACATACATTAATCTGTCCTTTGTATGGTAAAAGTAGACACGTACTAGGCAGATTTTTAGCAATCATCTTTGGTCATGGAAACCTATGTGCTTTATCCACAATGTGTTCTTCCTGTGAGGTTTCAGAGAGCAAAGTTTTAATTAGACCTTGTACGTGGCCTCTGTTGCTGGTTGCACCATCTCTGCTATTCCTCGTATTTTAATATTGTTGCAACAGTTACAATCCTCTAAATCCACCATTTTATTTTTTACTGCCTCAAGTTCCTCCACTAGCCTATACTAGTCATAGTGTGAGTTGGTTATTTCACTCAATTTTTTTTCACATGATTTATTCTTCCTCCCATTTCCTCTATTAATTTGTTAGCGGAAGTATGCATAGCTCTCAGTTTTTTTGTAGGGATTTTTTAATGCTATGGACATCTCTTTTATAAAACATTCAGATGCAGCCTAATCTGAGCAGTTGATATTCAGTATTGGGTCTCTTTCTTTTGGAATCCCTTTTGCTACTCCATTCTCCTCATTGTGGGGGCTGTCTGCATAACATTCACTTCTGCGCCTGTTTCTAGAGATAGCTGCTTCCCTTCCTCCTTAATGTGTGCTCTCTGGTACATTCAAATTCTTCTTTTCAACTTGCTTAACTGTTGATTGTAGAGGTCTCTTTCATTGGGGCACAGTCCTCTGCTTCTGCTCACACTGCATTCCAGGCCATGCACCCTTTAGAAATGTTTTTGACATTAGGTTTTTACATGAGTTTTGACTAATTCTTGACCCTTTCTGAAAAGAGAAACGGCTCTTTTAAAAAGCCCCCTAGATAATTTTGCGAGACCAGCACCATACATGTATTTATCACTGCAGAACCCCTCTAAGCCATGCCCTGATTGAGCAACGCAGTAACAGGCATAAACAGCGGTTGCCCCATACACTCTCTGTGAGAACATTTCTAACGTGTCAATAGTCTAAAGTGTAATCGTACTTTGATTTTCTAGTACCTGAATTTAACAGGGACACCCTGGTCTGATAAAATGGTGATTGTAATGGAGTCAAAATGCAATTTCGCAAAGGTATGTAATCCAGTTGAGCGTAGTGCATTGTGACAATATTGTTTTTCCTGCTGATTTCAACGGCTCTTAAAAGCTGAACATAGCTATTGCCCACAGACTGATGTTGTATTATATCAGAGTACACAAATAATGTGTAAAAACCGCCTTTTATATCAGCATATTGTTTCTTCCTTTCTGCTGTTATACTTATAGCTGTTTTGATATACTCTGGTAGGTCTAATGAAACCAATAATCTGTGTCCAGACCCTAACCACATTGTTAGTGAATTGGTAACGGCAAGTGTTTTTTTTTTTACCTCATTTTAGCACAGTTTAACCTTTTAGTGACCACACTTTTTTGCTTTTTTCCATTTTCGATTTTTCCTCCCGTCTTTTAAAAATCATAACTCCTTTACTTATCCTTTGACCAAGCCGTATGAGGGCTTGTTTTTTGCAGAATGAGTTGTATTTTTTAATGGTACTATTTAATGTACCTTAAAATGTACTGAAAAACTTTTAAAAAATTCAAAGTGGAGAGAAATGGAAAAAGACCGACATTCTGCCATTTTTCAGTGCGTCTTGTTTCTATGGCGCACAAACTGCAACAAATATGACATGATAACTTTATCCTATGGGTCAGTACAATTACTAGGAAACCAAACTTGTATCATTTTTTTTTTGCTATACTACTTATATTTCTTTTTTTATAAGATATTACATTTTTTTAAAAATTATTTTCTCTCCATCTTCTGCGCACAATAACTTTTCTATTTTTACGCCAATATAGTTGTGTTAGGGGTTAATTTTGTGCGGTACGTCCTGTCGTTTCCATTGGTACCATATTGGAATACATTTTTATTAGAGATGAGCGAACACCAAAATGTTCGGGTGTTCGTTATTCGGAACGAACTTCCCGTGATGCTCGAGGGTTCGTTTCGAACAACGAACCCCATTGAAGTCAATGGGCGACCAGAACATTTTTGTATTTCGCCGATGCTCGCTAAGGTTTTCATGTGTGAAAATCTGGGCAATTCAGGAAAGTGATGGGAATGACACAGTGACGGATAGGGCAGGCGAGGGGCTACATGGTGGGCTGCATCTCAAGTTCACAGGTCCCACTATTAAGCCACAATAGCGGCAAGAGTGCCCCCCCCCCCCACTGTCAGCATAAAGATCGTCCTCCTCTGGCATAGCTGTAACAGCTGTAGCAGAGAAGAACGATGTTTGCCCATTGAATTCAATGGAGCGGCAATACAGCATGTTCCACTGAATGCAATGGGCTGCCGGCGATCGCAGGATGAATGGTCGGAAAGGGGTTAAATATATAACCCCTTTCCTGCAATTCATCCAGAAATGTGTTACACTAAAAATATATACCGGCGTATAAGGCGACCGGGCGTATAAGACGACCCCCCAACTGTCACCTTATACGCCGGTAATACAGTGGAGCAAAGAATAAAAAGCATTACTTACGTTTTTAGATGATCTGCGGCGCTCCTGCAGGCTGTCACTCCCTCCTAATCCACGGCAGACAAGCTTTCTCTATGAAAGACTTTAAATCCCTGCCTCCAGGAAGACACGTGCCTTCAGCCAATCACAGCCAATGACAATGATGTCATTGAATGGCTGTGATAGGCTGTGTTTCTGGAGGCGGGGATTTCAAGCCTTGAAATCCCCGCCTCCAGAAACACAGCCAATCACAGCCATTCAATGACATCATTGTCATTGGCTGTGATTGGCTGAAGGCACGTGTGCTTCTGGAGGCAGGGATTTAAAGTCTTTCGTGGAGAAAGCAATACTCTGCCGTGGACCAGGAGGGAGTGACAGCCTGCAGGAGCGCCGCAGATCATCTAAAAACGTAAATAATGATTTTTATTCTTTGCTCCACTGTATTACCGGCGTATAAGGTGACAGTTGGGGGGTCGTCTTATACGCCCCGTCGCCTTATACGCCGGTATATATTTTTAGTGTAACACATTTCTGGATGAATTGCAGGAAAGGGGTTATATATTTAACCCCTTTCCGACCATTCATCCTGCGATCGCCGGCAGCCCATTGCATTCAGTGGAACATGCTGTATTGCCGCTCCATTGAATTCAATGGGCAAACATCGTTCTTCTCTGCTACAGCTGTTACAGCTGTGCCAGAGAAGAAGGATTTGTCTTCTATATGTTCTCAATGGGGTCAGCGCTGCTGCCGCTGGCCCCATTGAGCGCATATAGAATGCATCCATAGCGAGCAGCGGGAGGGGCAGATTTCAATACTCGGGTGACACCTTATCTCCCCAGCCACTCACAGCAGGGGGGTGGTATAGGGCTTAAACGTTGCAGGGGGAAGTTGTAATGCCTTCCCTGTCTTTATATTGGCCAAAAAAAAGCGCTAACGTCTCAGGGAAGAAAGTTAAATTAACCAGAACACCGCATGGTGTTCGTTACGAATAACGAACATCCCGAACACCCTAATATTCGCACGAATATCAAGCTCGGACGAACGCGTTCGCTCATCTCTAATTTTTATCACTTTTTATTAGATTTTTCTTGGCGACAGGAGGACCAAAAAAAGCGCATTTCTGGGGGCGTGGCCTGACCGAGCACCAAGATGGCTGCATAATTAAGGTGCTCCGAGCGCAGAGGCTTTTATAAGCTACTTTAAAGCAGAAAAGGACGTTTTCTCACCTGGCAGAAAGTCACCCTGCACTGCCAACAGCAGCGGTGAACGGAGGAACCGTTGTCGGCGTTTCCACCTACGGCACGGACACCCGGAGAGCCCGCTCTCTGCACGTGGCAGCTTCCTTGTAGCGGCCCCTGCACCTACATAGCAAGTAATCTCCCCGGTGGAGAAGGACAGCCGGCAAATAGTTAAAGAGCCGGCGGTCTCCGTTGGCTTTCACTGATAACGGAGAGGGAAGAGGTAGCTCCCCCCGGCAGAGAGAAGCCCTGAACTGCTGACTTTAGCGGTGAGTGGAGGAGCCGCTGTCAGCAGTATCATCCTCTGCACGGACATCCGGAGAGATCGTTCTCTACACGTGGCAGCTTCCCCATCACAGGTAATCTCCCCGGTGGTGGGAGACAGCCGGTGACAGCTCTCTCTCATAAGGGAGGGAAACGAGGTGATGTGCGGCAACCCAGCTCTGAAAGCAGCGGAGAACAGATGAGCCGCCATAAATCCTGTCAGCACCTGCACAGACGGCTAGAAGACTTCTTCACCCTGCGTGGCAGCCCATACACAGCAGATCCTGACCCTGGGACACAGCCTGCAATCCAAACAGAGGATTCCAGCTTGCAGCCTCCTAGAGCTGACGAGAGCCTCCAGACAAGGACCGCAGCAGAACGGAGGGGAGACATAGCGGTGAGTGACACTTCAGCCCCGCTTAACAACCCCCTGCCCCACGCCACTAACTTCATGTCGGCCATTAAGGGGAAAGCTCCCCAAAAAAGCAAGTCACATTCCAACAAAATGGCTGCAAACAGAGCCCAAAACAAGAAAACACACATATCCCCGACCGCTAGCCCATTAAAACAGCGAGCTAAAATAGCGGAAGAGCAGATAGAAGATCCACAAAGCCCTCAGATGGAAGACCCTATCACTTCTATGCCCTCTTCAGATAAACCAGCCACAGAGGCATTTATGAAAGAAATGTTACTGGCCCTAAAAGATTCCTTACAAGTGAACTTTGACTCATTAAGCTCCACCCTAAAATCCTCTATGGAGGAAATGGAGGAAAGAGTATCCCGTACTGAAAACAAAATGAGCGAAATTACTCAGTCTCACAATAATCTAATTGATGATCACTACTCTCTGTCAGAAGAGGTTGACGCTCTCAAAATAAAGCTTGCAGATATAGAAGATAGAAACCGACGTAATAACGTTAAATTTAGAGGCATCCCAGAGGCGATCCAGACAGCTGAAATCACCAACTATATCCAGAAAATGATTAAAACAGTCCTCCCAGATGTTACAGCCATGGATCTAACCATAGACAGAGCGCACAGATTACCAAAACCAAAATTTGTTCCCGACTCTATGCCTAGAGATATCATTGCTAGATTTCACTTCTTCCATATTAAAGAGGCCATGATGCAAGCTACGCGCAAACTAAATCAGCTACCGGCCCCATATAATGCAATTCGCCTCTACACGGATCTCTCGCAGATGACTTTACAAGCAAGAAGAAAATTTTCAGTAGTTACCAACGCCCTTCGCCAAGCTAAAATTCCCTATAAATGGGGCTTCCCTCCGAAACTCCTAATCCACAAAGATGGAGCCACCCACCTTTTCTCAAATCCAGAAGAAGCCACAGAAAAAATTAAATCCTGGGGCATCTCCATCCTACCTCCGGAGGAAAACCCTAGGGGCCCAACAAGAAGACCAAGACCGGAAAAAACCTTCATGTCCTCCGAACACGGCCGTTGAAAACCCACATACATCTCGACCTACGAAAACCTCCTCATCACAGCCTGCCTCTGGCTCCTGCTTACTCAGGTGAACTTTACCCCCCACTTTACAAGTCCACAATTTAACTGGACTTGAAGTTCCACCCATTTCGTCAACTGTTTTGATGATATTATACCTTTTGACACTATACGCTGCAATGTTACCCTTTGTTATGTTTAGACATCGATACTTTCCATGCTGCTTCATGACATACTCTACTTCTAAAAATGTCGGTTAAACTTCTCTCCATAAACGCGAATGGGTTGAACTCACCATTTAAACGCTCATCACTATGGAGAGAAGCGTTGACCCAAAAAGCTGACATTCTTTGTGTGCAGGAGACACATTTCGATGCTTCCGCATGTCCAAAAATTCACCATACTAAATTCTCTAAGATTCTCCTGGCCTGCGCCCCAAACAAAAAGGCAGCAGTATTGATTGCTTTTAGAGATACGATTAATGTACAAACCAACTCAATTATACAGGACCCTAGGGGGAGATTCCTCTTGGTAACAGGAACTTTAAACTCTCTCCCTTTCTCCTTACTGAACATTTACGCACCAAATAAAGCCCAGATAAGTTTTTTGAATAAGACTATCAAGAAATTGCGGAGGCATGGAAATGGAAAAGTGATGATTTGTGGTGACTTTAATCTCGTCCCAGACGATTCCATAGACACAACTTCTCAAACCCGCAGAATCCGCCCAAACTTAAACTCATGGATCCAAAAAGAAGCTCTCTATGACAGCTTCCGTTGCCTAAACGCATCAGCGAGAGAGTATACCTTTTACTCCCCACCGCATAGAACATTTTCGAGAATAGACCTGATATTGGTGGATAGATGGTCCCTACCTTTAATCTCAAGCGCCTCGATTGAAAAGTCCACATGGTCAGATCATGCGCCTATCTCAGCCACTTTCACATGGGGAGAGGGAGGGAATGTGACACGCACATGGAAATATAACACCTTCCTAATGGGGATCCCTAAACATACAAAAACAGTAAAAGATGCCCTCACGGAATATTTCCAATTCAATGTCACTCCGGAGGTTTCTCCAACAACAATCTGGAACGCCCACAAAGCGTTCACTAGGGGAATCCTCATTAAAATCAGTGCAAAACACAAAAGAGACAAAGAAAAACAACTCAATGACATCCTATCCCAAATAACAACTACCGAAACTCATCTGCAAACGGTTCAATCAGAGGAACTACATAAACAATTATTTGAACTAAGACATAAGTTACGCTCTCTTCTTATAGATGATTTTGACAAGTCTATCAAAAATTCAAAAATAGCCTACTACTCCTCAATGAACAAACCTTCCAAACTAATGGCAAACCTAGTCAAAAAAACTAGAACAAAAACAAAAATTCCGTACATATCGGACCCAGAAAACAAAAAGCTAAAAATATCACATCCTAAACAGATTGCGGAATGCTTTCCCAAATTCTACGAAAAACTGTATAATCTGAAAGAAGATCCCTCCACCCCCCAGCCGAACAAAAAAGAAATTGCGTCTTTTCTTCAAACATTAAATCTCCCAAAAATTTCAGAGTCGCAACTAAAAAACCTAAGCAAACCCATAACAACCCAAGAAACTATTGACAATATAAGAACTCTAAAACCTCAAAAATCCCCGGGCCCAGATGGCTATCCAAACGAATACTATAAATCCTTTAAGGACATCCTAGCTCCACACCTGACCCAAATGTTTAATTCGGCAATTCAACAAAGTAAATTTCCAAGAGAAATGCTTGAAGCTACAATCGTCACAATAGCCAAACCTGGTAAAGACCCCTCGTCCGTAACTAACTTCTGCCCTATATCGTTGCTCAATTGCGACACTAAACTATACTCAAAAATTATTGCCCAGAGACTACAGACAGTCCTCCTGTCCATAGTACACTCGGATCAAGTGGGCTTTATTAAGGGACGGCAAGCGTCCGATGCCACAAGAAGAGTCATCGATCTTCTCTCTATACTAGAAACCTCCCACACCCCGGCCATACTCCTTGCCTTAGATGCAGAAAAGGCTTTCGATCGCCTACATTGGGAATACACTTTTGCTGTTCTAGAAAAATTTGGACTCACGGGAAATATCATTAACGCAATAAAAGCACTTTACTCCAGCCCCTCAGCTAAAATCTTGGTAGACGGTACACTGTCTGACTCCTTTTCTATCACTAACGGGACCCGTCAGGGATGCCCACTTTCCCCCCTAATATTTATTTTAGCTATGGAACCCTTAGCTGAATCCATAAGAATGAACACTAACATACAGGGAATACCTGCAAAAACTAGACAACACAAAATCAGCTTATTTGCAGATGATACGCTAATTATGATAACTAACCCTATATCCTCCCTTAGACATGTATATTCTAGTTTATCCTTATTCTCAAAAATTTCATACTATAAATTAAATGTGTCCAAGACACAAATATTGGGAGTCCTCATTCCAAATGACTTAAAAAGAGATATAAAATCTGAATTCCCATTTCAGTGGCAATCCCAAAATATTCCCTATCTTGGAATCCAAATATGCTTTCCCCTGTCCACCACCACTTCAATTAACTATTTCCCACTACTTAAAGCAATACAGGAAGATTTAAACGACTTTAAAAAACATCACTCTACATGGCTGGGAAAGATTACACTATATAAAATGATAATTCTTCCAAAAATCCTTTATTATTTCAGAACACTTCCTATTCCGATCCCCCAAAAAATATTACAAAAATTCCAGAGTCAGATGTCAGACTATGTGTGGAATGGTAAACCACCAAGAGTGGCACGCTCTATCTTGTCTTTACATAAAACCCAAGGAGGAGTGGATCTTCCCAACTTAGAGACTTATTATACAGCGATTCTAATTAATCAGTCAAGAGACTGGCTAACCCACTCGAAAATGACAGGATGGGTAAACTTGGAACGAGAAATTATTAACTCCAAAGCCCTAAAGTCGCTAATTTATGCGACTATTATGGCAACTCAACATTCACAATTGAGGTCAAAAATTGTGATCCCAAACACCTCACCAACAATCACAGCGACAACAGCAGCATGGATCAAACTTACTCAAAGCATAGAATATACAAAAACCCATAACCAAAACTCAATACCATTAGACACCCTAGAACATTTCATTCCGGGAATGAAACTAAGCAATTGGTTAGAGGTGGGGATAAAACAAATAGCTGACCTTTATGAACAAAACTCACTGAAACCCTTTTCACTATTGGTCCATCAATTCAACTTACCAACAACAGAAATGTATAGATACTTCCAATTAAGATCCTTACTGAAATCCATCCACCCTCAAAGTACAGGGATCTCACACATAATGATTTCAAACATAACAAAACTACAAAAGGGAAACAAGAGTTCAACCAGACTCCTCTACGACCAGATGACTGGCAACCTACGGTCGGGTAAGAGATGCCACCTTTTAAACTGGGAAAAAGACCTAAAAACAAAGTTCTCTCTTGAAAGCTGGTTAGAGTCTTTTAAAAGAACCAAACAAGCAACAAAAAGTGCCAATTTAATAGAAACCCACTTAAAAACTCTCACAAGGTGGTACCTCACTCCGGACCAACTAAAGAAAAGGCGGATAGTCGCCGGGGCTGAATGTTGGAGGGGCTGCGGTCAGGAGGGATCCCTAATCCACATTCTTTGGGCATGCCCTCTAATCACCGTATACTGGTCTAACGTATATGCACTAATTAACAAAATCTCGACTACTAATGTCCCGAAACTCCCCGCTACAGCACTTTTGCTTCTCGACCTTGGAGAAATCAAACCTGAAAAAAGACAGTTAATAAGCCACATATTGATGGGAGCAAAAATCTTAATCACTAGGAAATGGCGAACTACGGAAATCCCTCATATAAACGAGTTAACCCAACTTATAACGGAACACGGAACCTTTGAGAAAGCTCTTGCGCTTAGAAATAACTCATACCTAAAATACGCGGCAGTATGGAAACAATGGTTTGACAAATTTCAGCTAGATGTCTAAAAAACTGTTATTTTCTATGTTTTCCTATCCCCGCTATCCTATAATCCCTTTGTTCTTCTCTCCCTCCCCCCCCCCTCACCTATCAGTCCCCCCCTGTATCCTGACTTACCTAACAAACTCAACATTGTGTATCTTAAATGACTAAACATGATTTCACACTGAAAAATTTGATCGTTTCTGATTTTCTATTGTAACTTCCTGGAAAAAATTGTTTTATTACTAATGAATATTTGTATACCTGATTGTGAAATTCAATAAAAATCTAATGAAAAAAAAAAAAAAAAAGCGCATTTCTGGAGTTTTTAATTTTGTTTTGGATGACGTTCACCGCATGCATTAAACAATTTATTACTTTGATAGATCTGACTTTTATGGATGCAGCGATACGCATATGGCGAAAAGGGGGGGAGGGGTTGAACTTTTATTACTTAAAAAAAACAAAAAACTGTATTGTTCTTATTTTTACTTTTTCTTTTAGTCCTTCTAGGGGACCACAACATGCGATGCTGGAATCACTTATGCAGTATGATGTAATGCCATAGAATTACATCATACTGCATTCTGACAGGCAGTCTATTAAGCCACCCCACATTCTACCTTGACAGCCAAGAGGTCTTTCAGAAGGACCCCTGCTTTCATGACACCCACACGGCTCTCCCAATATCACTGCGGGGGGGAGGGGGGGCGTATAGGATTGCCGAACATTGGGGGACTTAAATGTCACTGTCAGATTTAACTATGGCATTTAAAGGGTTAACAGTCCTGATGGGCCGCGTGGCCGAATGGGGCTGTTGCCCACATGTGTCAGCTGTAATAAACAGCTGACACCTGCGATGTATGGAAGGAGATAGCAGTGCTATTCCCGTCCATATATGTCCTGCAACGGCAGGACGTAAAAACACAATAGCGTGATCACTAAGGGGTTAAAGACTTCATCTGTTATCCTCAAATTTTTGATTCATTCATTCATGACTCGATGATGCTGGAATAAAATTTGCCCTTTGCATATTATTCCTTAAACGCATTGCCGTATTTAGCAATGAAAAAGTTACTTTCATATGGCTCAATCATTTCTCATGTATGGGGATACTGTATTTTGGATAGCGCTACTTCTTAAGCCCCTGAGAGGTGTACTGGCTTTGCCAATTTCGTGATATAGGTAGAAATTGTTTTTTCAGGGTAAATTTTGGAAGAGGCATTGCTAGAGAGAGTTATAAAAAACGACCCAGACTTCATGAATTATAGGCCGTCAGCTGTTTTTTACAGCTGTTAAATTTTGTAGGGTAACTGAGCCACTTTAGAAAATACAATATTTTACTGTTAGTTTATTTCTTTTTCAGCATTTTTTTCGACCTTGTAGACGCCGTTTGTATCTCCTTTTTATAAAATGATCCCTCTACAGGTTCTGCTCAAATCAGCTAATTTATAGAGGGGATTTTGGAATCTAGTATTGACAGCGATGATGGCAAGAAATTCTTCAGTGTAAGTTTGTTCATAACCTTTAGCAAAGATTCCTTTGTACTGCGAGATTCTTACATGATTTCACAATTTTTAAAGAGATTTTGTCAGGCTTAAAGGCCAGAATGTTGCTGTAGATATTTTGCCATATTCTTAAGGAGTTTTGTCACATAAATGGGTTTGCAGCGAATTGTGTGATAGATATTGTTATAACTGTATACCAGGTCGGTTAAAATATCGATATACCTAAAACTGTTATAAGGCTGCCTCCACCATGTCTGTAGTAAAGAAATGGTGTATACTGTAGGAAATACAAAGGAGCTTCATAGAGTTATTCATAAATTCTCTTTCATGGTCCATCTGTAATTTTTTTGGTACACGATGATCATTTTCAGATATCAGCTCAGACGATTGTGTAAAGCTAGCTCCTGTCTTGTCTGGTAAACCAACACACCGCGCATATTTTGATAATGCTTTTATGACTGTTAAAATTTATTTTAAACCATCATTTTCTTTTGAATACTCGATCATGCTTACAAGATCAGCCAGCCACTAAGAATCAATATCCGAAACAATTCTTTTATTTCTTATAAATGTATTATTTATGAAGTGCATATGCACCTTGAGCATGTAGCCAATCAATAATGTTTCGTCTTTTTATACCATTAATGTAATTGTATAGTTTATCAATGCCACCATTGTACCCAGGCTTGATAGCATTAAAATGTCATCTCTGCAACATTTGTTCAATACGTTTGGAACCCATGATGCTACACGGACTAATAACATTTCCAAAAATCCTGAGTTTACTTCTGTCCAGAGATGAAGACACTCGTTTAAACACACAGAATGTCGTATTTTTATGTTTTAACCAACTGCAACAAAGTGTCATATAAAAAGACATTCTGTCCAGAGCTGATAGCGTGTCATGAAAACCTGAGATATAGAGAAAGTTACCTTCTAAAAAAACAATGGACTAGAGGCCCATTTAGTTAGGATGAATGTTGGGCAAACGATGCCCGCACGTACTTTCTCTCGTGCTGCTGCACGGCCGCTAGTATCGCTAGCTCACAGCGGGGTGGCTGAAGGAGAATTCACTCTTTGCTCTCCTCCACTCCTCTCCATTGACTTGACATAGCAGCCATTCAGTACAGAACAGCTGCTATTTACACTGAACGCTCATTGTTCATCATTTATGCTTCATAAACGATGGACGATGAGCTGAATGTTCAGTGTAGCTAGCAGCTGTTTAGTGTTGAACAGCCGCTATGTTAAGTCAATAGAGAGGGGCAGGGGAGAGCAAGGAGTGAAATCTCTTGCAGCCTCCCTGCCCGCCTGCTTGCTGCTCTCTGAGTGAGCCACCAATACAAGCTCCTTTGCAACAGCATGGGAGTGCGTGTATGCAGGGACGGGTGGCGGGCATTGTTTGCCCGACATTCGTTCTGTCTAAATAGGCCTTAAGTAAAAACTCACTGTCTTAAAACAAATTAATTAATTGAGGAAATCAGCAGAAATTAACGGACAAAAAATGTCAAGAAGATGTATGTCGTCTTTAGCAGCTGTTTTATGCATGCAGTGTCCATTAGCAGACAAAAGAATCATGTCCATGCATATACAAATTACTTAAAAGGACCCCAGAGCACAGGTCTCTAACAGGGTCACTGAACTCCAGTTAGAATCACATCAGTCTCTGTACAGCCTGAAGCTTAAAAGTAAGTTTCTCTTTGTAAAGCACATGTATTCTTTTATTATATTTAATACAACTATGGAGATCTTGATGCACTAACTTTCTTCATAAATTATCTCTTTGTAAAACAGAACCATAATTTTGCTATGTTTAATACCGCTGTAGAAATTCTACTATTTGTATTAGCTGCAATCTTTTTTTTCTAAAGTGTAATTAAATTTATTGCCTGGTTATATACACAGCGTCTTCTTATAATTTCAGATGGAAGCTCAAGGTAACGATAGCCAGATGATTGTGCCTGGTGCTATTTCTGATTCTGAACCAGGTAAATGTAGCTGTTTACATTTTTCTTTTTATACCTCTCCCAATATATTTGCCTATAACTGTTCAATTTATTTTCTCAATGTTTAAGCGAGACTGGGATATCGAGAAAATCAACTTTGACAAGATGCTCTTTGCGCGTTTGAGCTGTAACAATGTGGGGGGCTGTTCTACAGTTGCTGACAACCTTTTAAATCCATAGCTTACCTGTATGTGTTATATAAATTAATAACAGTGTTTATACCTATGTAGATGTGAAACTAAATAACCTTTTCTCCATACAGTACCAGAGATGCCGAATGTGACGTCAGCTGTTGTAGACAGGTGCTGGTCTAAAATCTGTGAAAAACTTAAATATGTGAAAAAAATCGGTTACGCTTGGGAGACAAGCATATAAAGAGAATATCCCATTAAAAAAGAAAACAACAATTACAGCTGATGTCGCATCAGGTCCTAGGGGCGTGACATAATCGCATAAGTTATGTTTGGCCTTTAAATATCTTTAAATACGTGTAAATATTTTTTAGACAGTTATGCAGTTGTTAATGAATTTCATGTTTTTCCCATGGCTATTACAATGAGAAGGATGTAAACAATCTCCCTAAGGCCTCATACACATGGCTGGGTCGGATTCCGACTGCGAGATGTGACCCCGGCATTGACCTCTCGCTAATCTGTCCAGTGTCTACTCTCTCTGCTCTGCATTGTGCCGGCTGGTACATAGCCACACATGCGCAGAGCAGAGCCCTTTCTTCAATGGTGACGTGATCTTCTGCGGATTTTCTGCGATCAGAATCGCGGCTGTCTACATAGGATTGCGTGCACACATGCAGTCTTTTGACAGCGGGAAATGGTGGAAATTCTGTGTGAAATCTCGCTGCAGAATTTCTATCCGTGGGCATTGAGCCTAGAACTACTTACAGCCATCTGTATCACACGTTCTAATTGTTGCTCTGTTTGAGTGTGATAAGGGTAAAATGAAAAGACATTGGCCATTTGAAAACAAGTGAATGAATAATGTGCATTTTATTTTTTAAATTCAGTTTAAACTGATGTGTGGATTCGGAAAAGCGTGGTTTTCTCCCCTCATACAGCTGTGATAATGAAGGCCAAATTACGGGACAAAACGAAACCACTGATCTCAATTGGATCATAGTGGTTTTATTTTCACATCCTTTTCTGGCCTTGAATTGTACGGCCAAGAAAAGATATGACCTTCCTGATCATTCCCACGATTAGTGTATACACTACAAACATAAACCAGATAAAGCTCATCCAACGGGAGGTTTAACAATGACAAAGAAATGGCCTTCTATACCATATCACAAAAACTTTTGTAACATCTTGTTGTCCCAAGGATTTCAACATAAAAACGAGCTTAGAAACGTTTATTAACTAACTCATCCGATGCAACCTCAATTTGAAAGTGTGCTAAATAATCCAATGTCCATTTTAATTTTTTTTCAAAACTGCAGACTCATCCTTAAAGGGATTGTCCAGTTGTAAACTACTGATAGTCTATCAGCAAGACGGGTAATCAAAAGGAGATCAACAGGGGACGATTGATGTTGTCTGTGCCTGTGTGCTTGAGCACCGAGCTGATTTATGCAGGAAGCAGACAGCTCTGTTCTCACTGCAACTGCCAGGCTTGTAATGCAGGACCAGCTTTCATAAACTCCTCAACAAACGCCCATGTGTGTACACGGCCGTAAGAGGTTTTATTCTGATACACCGTGTTTTGATGGTGACTGCATCTCCCATGCCAAGTCAAATGGGTACTCAGGTGCTTGATAGCCATCTGGCACCTGCTCAAGTAATGGGGACCAGAGAAACCTTAGATCCCCATTATTTAACCCTTTGCATGGCATGGTCAGTGCATGTAAAATTCTGTAGAGAGGGAGCTCCCTCTCTCACCCATTGGACTCCCACGATGTGATCACATGGTGACAATGAGTTGCTACGGTGCCCAGAGGCTTAAAAATGGACTCTGAGTCTACCAGTTATGGTGGAGTTTGGCTGAGCTTTATAGGCTTTATAATACAATGCTATAATGAAGTATAGAAGTGTATAAGAAGGATCATGCAATACGTTGATATTTAGGTACCCTAGTGCGACAAAAACAAAAAGTTAAAAAATTGTAAAAAAAAAGTAATAAAAACTTTAAAACTCCACTTTCCCCCTTTACTATGTAAAAAAGAAGTCGCACAAGTGGTAATGCTGGGTTCATAATGATGGCAGAGAAAAGGGTTAGCATATTTTTCAACCTGCGCAGTGCACATCATGGCAAAAATAGCTAATTTTGCCTATTTTGCCTTACAAAAAAACAGAATAAAAAGTGATCAAAACATTGCATGTATCAACAAATGCTGCCAATAAAAAGTACAACTCATCTTGCAAGAATAAAAACTAGAGATGAGCGAACGTGTTCTAAACGAACACTTACGCACCCAGACACCGGCTTTACCGAGGACTTCAGTGTCCGCGCGTAAAGATTCGGCCGGCGCCGGGGGGCGGGGAGAGGCGCGGCGGCGCGGGCGGCAGCAGCGGGGAACAGGGGGGAGCCCTCTCTCTCTCCCTCTCCCCCCCACTCCCCGCCGCACCCCCCCGCGCTGCCACGGCGACCCCCGAACTTTTTTCGCCCGAGCACGGAATTGCTCGCAAAGTTCGGTGCTCGGGCGAAAAGGGGCGGAGCCGAGCACGTTCGCTCATCTCTAATAAAAACCCTTACACATCACCATTGACAAAAAAAAGAAAAAATGTTACGGTCTGCAGAATCAATTTAACATATTTATATCGCATGGTGAATACCATTAAAAAAAAAATGACAAAATCCAGATTTTGCTAATCTTTCCTCTTGAAAAAAAAGGAATCTAAGCAATCAAAACCTTATATGTTCCCAAAAATTAATTAAATAAAGAATAGAGTTCATCCCACACAAAACAAGTCCTTATGGAGCTCCGTCCATTGAGAAATAAAAATGTTCTGGCTGTTGGAATGTAGTGACACAAAAGTAAATTAAAAAAAAAAAAGTTTTTTTGTACAAAGATAGAAAAACAAAACATTTGTCTAAACTTCGTATTGCTGGAATAGTGCTGCCCCTACAAAATTATCATATTACTTATTTTGCACACTGAATGCTGTAAAAATGAAATGCAAAATACAAATGGCAACATTTCTTTTTTCCCCCAATCCTCGTAAAAAAAATTTTTAAAGTTATACAATACATGATATGTTCCCAAAAATAATGCCACTAAAAAACATAACTTGTTCCGCAAAAAAACAAGCCCTCAGATTGCTATGTCAGTGAAAAAATTAAACCATAATGGAATGCAACTATTCAAAAAGCTTAAAAATGAGTTGATCATTAAGGCACCAGCAGGCTTTGTCACCAAGGTGCTGAACTGAATAGACACTTGGCCTCCAATGCCAATACATGTAATGTATTGAAAAAACTGTAGAATGTTGGGGTTTTTATGACATTCAAGGTGCAGATTAACTGAATAATACTAATAATACTTATATAGAGCTAACATATTCAGCAACACTTTGTACATGAATAAGGAAAATGAGACTTTTCAGAGAAACAAACTAATTTGCAATTTAAACACGGAGTGCGGTGAAAGGGAAATTTGTTCAGCAGCCTAGAGATGACGGCTGGTCTCCGACTTTAGAGAATAAAATAAGTGCTGGCGGAAATTGTTGCCCTATAAATAATACCGCTTTGCATAGTAGTCTGGCCACTGTTTGTTCTGGATGCATCTGTTTTTATAAAACCGTCATACACTTGTTTTTTATCGTGTTCAGCAGTTATCAAAACTTCACATTATCTAAAACTATAATTATTCCTCTTATAATTCATACAATATGTCTTACAGAAAAACTACAACTCAAACTATGAAGCATAATAGTCCGTCTGCCCCGGGAACTATTATAATAGGTCAACTGTTATATATGAACTGGTTAATAAAGTTAATTAATTTGTATAACTTTGCACTTTGGTTTCCTGTTAAAGCCAGGCGAAGTAAACAGTACAATGTATATTATAGAAATCTGTTGAAAATGCAGTCTGTTCTGCAGTCCGGGGATGCAACAAAGTTTCTTTTAAACAATCTTTTTTGCCGTTAAGAAATTGTGTTATAAAACATACAAATATGCAATGTAAATCAAGACAGATTGATAAACCATAAATGAAGTTATACATATTTCTGATCGAGACAGGCAGGTCTGGCAGCAGAAACAATTAATTACGATACAAAACATCTTTGAATCAACTTTAATTTAACTCTGATCGGATAATGTCTTGAAACTGTTTCAAAAATTATTGATACTGTCATTAATAGAGATGATCGAGCACACTCGTCCCAGCTTGATGCCTGTTCGAGTATTAGGGTATTCGAGATGCTCGTTGCTCGAGTCGAACACCACGCGGTACTCAATTGCACTTCCTTCCCCGCATGTTTAGCGCCATTTTCTAGCCAATAAACATGCAGGGAAGACATTACCACTTCCTCCTGTGACATGCCAGCCCTCTGCACGCCAACAGCAGTGAGTGGCTGGGCCGATGAGGTGACCACCGAGTACTTAAACTGGTCCCGCCCGCGGCTCGCCTCAGACACATGCTGGCAGAGGTTAGGGAAAGTGCTGCTGCTTATACAGGGAAAGTATTAGCGTAGGATCTTGTCATCAAGAACCCCAATGGTCCTTCTTAGGGCTACTCTTCCTCGTGTGCATTATAGTTGTGGCTGGTTTGGAGCAGTAGTGCACCATTTTTTTTTAAGCATTTTGGGCTGTGCAGGCCATTTCAGCTATAGCGTTCTCAGTCTGCAGTGCATTACGCAGAGTTTAGGGAGAGAGCTGCCTATATAGGGAAAGTTTTACAGTCCTCCTGATCCTGTGTGCAAGAACCCCAACGGTCCTTCTTAGGGCTGCATCTCACCGTGTGCATTATAGTTGTGGCTGGCTGGGAGCAGTAGTGCACCAATTTTGTATTACGCATCTAGGTCTGTTGCCAGCCTTGCAGTAATAGCGTCCTCAGCCTGTAGTGCATTACACCAAGGTAATTTAACACCAAACTATTTCAGCTCTGCCACTGTGCAGAGCGTCTCACAATACCCTTTCCTTGGGGCTGTTGAGATAGCCACAGTTACCAGCACTATCCACTGGCTTTAGAGTCTTCCCCCACTCCATACAGCCTCTCTTATCTACAAGTCTCTGTGAGCAGTAAATTACCACTAGGTATCAGCGCAAGACAGGGGTTAATTTTTTCAAGTCGAAGCATAGAGCCTCCACTATCTATTAGTCTCTGTGTGCGGTAAATTAGCCACAGTTGTCAGCACTCTACAGTGGGGTAATTTATTTGGGCCCTGCTCTATTTTTAATCCGCCATGATGAGGAGTAGAGGTAAGGGTCGAAGACGCGGACGCAGGTGTCCAAGTGAGGGTGTGGGCAAAGGCCGAGTTCCTGGGCATGCTGAATCACAGCCAGCTGCTGAGGGATTAGGAGAGAGGCCTCCCCAGCTTCATATCACAATTTGTGGGTCCGCATGGTAGACCTTTATTACAAACAGAGCAGTGCAAGCAGGTCCTGTCGTGGATGGCAGAATACACGTCCAGCAATGTATCAACCACCCAGTCTTCTATGCTTTCCACTACTCCCAGCCTAGAGACTGCAACTCTGAATCCTCTGGCTGCTCCTCCTTTCTCCCAGCCTCCTCACTCTATGTAAATGACATATTCTCAGCAGGCAGACTCCCAGAAACTGTTTTCGGGTCCCTGCCCTGAGTGGGAAAAAACGGTTCCTCTCTCACCTGAGGAGTTTGGTGTGACCGATGCCCAACCTTTAGAAAGTTCCCGGAGTCTGGTTGATGAGGTTGGGGACTTCCAGCAACTGTCTCAAGAATTTTTTGTGGATGAGAATGATGAGACACAGTTGTCAGTCAGTGAGATAGTAGTAAGGGCAGTAAGTCCGAGGGAGAAGCACACAGAGGATTCGGAGGAAGAGCTGCTGGACAATGAGGTGACTGATCCCACCTGGTTTGCTATGCCTACTGAGGGCAGGGCTTCAGAGGGGGAGGCAAGTGCAGCAGCAGGACAAGTTGGAAGAGGCAGTGGAATGGCTAGGGATAGAGACAGGGCCAGAGCGAAGAATCCCCCAACTGTTTCCCAAAGCACCCCCTCGCGGCCCTGCCTCCATGCAGAGGGCTAGGTATTCAAAGCTGTGGATGTTTTTTAGTGAGAGTGCGGACGACCAAAAAACAGTGGTGTGCAACCTGTGTGGCACCAAGGTCAGCCGGGGAGCCACCACTACCAGTCTGACCACCACCAGCATGCGCAGGCATTTAATGGCCAAGCACCCCACAAGGTGGGACGAAGGCTGTTCACTGTCTCCGGGTCACACCACTGCCTCTTCCTCTGAGCCACAACCTGCCACACAGATCCAATCCCTTTCCCAGGACACAGGCACGAGCCCCTCCCGGCCTGCACCCACACCCTTACCTCCACGGTCCTCCACTCCATCCAGCAATGTTTCTCAGTGCAGTGTTCAGCTGTCGCTAACACAAGTGTTGGATCGAAAGTGGAAACACAGCCACCCACCGGAATGCACAAGCTTTAAACTTGCAAATTGCCGAATTAATCAGCCTGGAGATGCTGATTAATTAGCCTTGAGATGCTCAAAAACATGATGGCGGCGGCGGTCCCGTGCTACTCGGTCTCCAGTTGCCACTATTTTTCCCGGTGTGCCGCCCTATACCAGTACGTCTCCCGCAACATAAATCGTGCCCTCACCAACGCAGTTACTGGAAAGGTCGACTTAACCACGGACACGTGGACAAGTACTGGAGGGCAGGGCCACTATATCTCCATGACGGCACATTGGGTGAATTTGGTGGAGGCTGGGTCCGAGTCTGAGCCTGGGACCGCTGAGTCCTACTCACACTCAGAATAGCGGGTCCTACCTCGGTGCCGGTATCTGCAGTGTTTTATGCCACCTCTTCCAAACCCTCCCCCTCCTCCTCCTCCACCACCACCTCTACCTCTCAATTAAGAAGTGTGAGCCCGTCGCCAGCAGTCGGTAGCGCTTGGCAGCACAGCGGTGGGCAAGCATCAGGAAGCCGTGCTGAAACTAATCAGCTTAGGTGACAAGAGACACATGGCCCCCGTGCTGCAGGGTCTAACAGAGCAGAACAACCTCTAACTTTCAACGCTGAGCCTCCAACCGGGCATGGTCGTGTGTCACAACGTCCATAATCTGGTGGCGACTGTGCAGCTTGGCAGCCACACACACATGCCATGCCTTGCCCACATCTTCAATTTGGTGGTTCAGTGGTTTCTGAAAAACTACCCCCACTTGTCTGACCTGCTCGGCAAGGTGCGCCGCGTCTGCGCACATTTCTGCAAGTCCACCATGGACGCTGCCACCCTGAGGACCCTGCAACTTTGGTTTCAGCTGCCAGAGCACCGACTGCTGTGCGATGTGCCCACATGCTGGAATTCTATGCTGTACATGTTGGCCAGGCTGTACGAGCAGCGTAGAGCAATAGTGGAATACCAGCTGCAACATGGGCGGCGGAGTGGTAGTCAGCCTCCACAATTTTTTACTGAGGAGTGGGCATGGATGGCAGACATCTGCCAGGTTGTCGGAAACTTTGAGGAGTCTACCCAGATGGTGAGCGGCGATGCTGCAATCATTAGCGTTACCATCCCGCTGCTTTGCCTGCTGAGAAGTTCGCTGCTAAGCATAAAGGCCGACGCTTTGCGTTTGGAACAGGAGACGGAGGATGACAGTATGACGCTTGATAGCCAGACCACCCTCATGTCTATATCTCAGCACGTTTTGGAGGAGGAGGATGGGGAGAGGGAGGAGGATGAGGAGGAGGAGGGGGAAGAGACAGCTGGCCACACTGCAGAAGGTACCCATGCTGCTTGTCTCTCATCTGTTCAGCGTGTATGGGCTGTGGAGGAGGAGGAGGATCCTGAAAGTGATCTTCCTAGTGAGGACAGCGATGTGTTGTGTACTGGTACCCTGGCACACATGGCTGACTTCATGTTAGGCTGCCTTTCCCGTGTCCCTCGTGTTAGACACATTCTGGCCAACAGAATTACTGGGTGTACACCCTTCTCGACCCACAGTATAAGGAGAACCTTTCCACTCTCATCCCCGAAGAGGAAAGGAGTACGAGAGTGATGCAATATCACAGGGCCCTGGTGGAAAAAGTGATGCTAAAGTTTCCATCTAACAGCGCTAGTGGCAGAAGTCGCAGTTCCAAGGGTCAAGTAGCAGGCAAGGAGCAGGGATCAGGCAGCATATCCAGCGCAGTCAGGGGAACACTCTCCAAGGCCTTTGCCAGCTTTCTGGCTCCCCAGCAAGACTGTGTCACCGCTCCCCAGTCAAGGCTGAGTCGGCGGGAGCACTGTAAAAGGATGGTGAGGGAGTACGTAGCCGATCGCACGACCGTCCTCCGTGACGCCTCTGCCCCCTACAACTACTGGGTGTCGAAGCTGGACACGTGGCCTGAACTCGCGCTGTACGCTCTGGAGGTGCTGGCCTGCCCTGTCGCTAGCATCTTGTCAGAGAGGGTGTTTAGTGCAGCTGGGGGAATCATCACGGATAAGCGTACCCGCCTTTCAACTGCCAGTGCCGACATGCTTACACTCATAAAGATGAAAAAAAGCTAGATTTTGCCAGGCTTCTCTTCTCCACCGGCGGAAAGCAGCGGAACCTAATGATTCTTTTTGCTTCAACAGGAGAAAAATGCATGCTCTACCACCACAAAAAAAGGGTGAATTAGCTTTGTCAATCACTCCCGGATATTATTACTCCTCCTAAAACAGCATGTCATCACGCTGAATTGCCAATTTTTCTGCGGCTCAAAAGGCTCTGTTTAAAAGTTTTTTTTACAATTTTTCAAAGTTTCAAAAGTATTTATACTTTCACAGACACCAATTTTTTTCACAGGCTGCCTCCATGCTCTGCTACAAATTAAGCAACAACGAGCTGTATCTTTAAAAAATGTTTATGGGTTTCACCTGCCCTCGCGGTTGAGCAATTTTTCAGGGGTGCACTTGTACCTTTGGTACACCAATTTTTCCGGCCTTCATCTACACTCTTGGTAACCAAATTTTTTCAGGGGTTCGCCTATACTCTTGGTACACCAATGTTTCAGGAGTTGGCCTATACTTTTGCTACGGAAATGTTACTGGGGTCCGCCTATACTCTTGCTACAGAAATGTTACTGGGGTCTGCCTATACCTTTGCTACAGAAATGTTACTGGGGTCTGCCTATACTCTTGCTATAGAAATGTTACTTGGGGTCCGCCTATGCAGTTTCTACTGAATAGTTTGAGGGGTTCGCCTATAGTTTTGCTACAGAAATGTTACTGGGTTCCGCCTATACTCTTGCTACAGAAATGTTACTGGGGTCCGCCTATACTCTTGCTATAGAAATGTTACTTGGGTCTGCCTATACTTTTGCTACAGAAATGTTACCAGGGTCTGCCTATAATTTTGCTACAGAAATGCTACCGGGGTCTGTCTATACTTTTGCTACAGAAATGTTACTGGGGTCCGCCTATACTCTTGCTATAGAAATGGTACTGAGGTCCGCCTATACTCTTGCTAAAGAAATGGTACTGGGGTCCGCCTATACTCTTGCTACAGAAATGTTACAAGGGTCTGCCTATACTTTTGCTACAGAAATGTTACAAGGGGCTGCCTATACTCTTGCTACAGAAATGTTACTGGGGTCCGCCTATACTCTTGCTATAGAAATGTTACTGGGGTCCGCCTATACTTTTGCTACAGAGATGTTACTGGGGTCCCCGCGCTACTCAGTTCCCAGTCGCCACTACTTTTCCCGATGTGCCGTCCCAGCCCTGCACGACCACGTCTCCCGCAACATTGTACGCGCCCTCACCAACGCGGTTACTGCCAAGGTCCACTTAACAACGGACACGTGGACAAGCACAGGTGGGCAGGGCCACTATATCTCCCTGATGGCACATTGGGTGAATTTAGTGGAGGCTGGGACAGAGTCAGAGCCTGGGACCGCTCACGTCCTACCCACCCCCAGAATTGCGGGCCCCAGCTCGGTGGTGGTATCTGCGGCGGTGTATGCTTCCTCCACTAAATCACCCTCCTCCTCCTCCTACGCAACCTCTGTCTCGCAATCAAGATGTGTCAGCAGCAGCACGTTGCCAGCAGTCGGTGTCGCGCGGCACGGCAGCACAGCGGTGGGCAAGCGTCAGCAGGCCGTGCTGAAACTACTCAGCTTAGGAGAGAAGAGGCACACGGCCCACGAACTGCTGCAGGGTCTGACAGAGCAGACTGACTTCTGGCTTGCGCCGCTGAGCCTCCAACTGGGCATGGTCGTGTGTGACAACGGCCGTAACCTGGTTGCGGCTCTGCAGCTCGGCAGCCTCACGCACGTGCCATGCCTGGCCCACGTCTTTAATTTGGTGGTTCAGCGCTTTCTGAAAAGCTACCCACGCTTGTCAGACCTGCTCGGAAAGGTGCGCCGGCTCTGCACACATTTCCGCAAGTCCCACACGGACGCTGCCACCCTGCGCACCCTGCAACATCGGTTTCATCTGCCAGTGCACCTATTGCTGTGTGACGTGCCCACATGGTGGAACTCTACGCTCCACATGTTGGCCAGGCTCTATGAGCAGCGTAGAGCTATTGTGGAATACCAACTCCAACATGGGCGGCGCAGTGGGAGTCAGCCTCCTCAATTCTTTACAGAAGAGTGGGCCTGGTTGGCAGACATCTGCCAGGTCCTTGGAGACTTTGAAGAGTCTACCCAGATAGTGAGCGGCGATGCTGCAATCATTAGCGTCACCATTCCTCTGCTATGCCTCTTGAGAGGTTCCCTGCAAAGCATAAAGGCAGACGCTTTGCGCACGGAAACAGAGGCGGGGGAAGACAGTATGTCGCTGGATAGTCAGAGCACCCTCCTGTCTATATCTCAGCGCGTTGAGGAGGAGGAACATGAGGAAGATGAGGAGGAGGGGGAAGAGACAGCTTGGCCCACTGCTGAGGGTACCCATGCTGCTTGCCTGTCATCCTTTCAGCGTGTATGGCCTGAGGAGGAGGAGGAGGAGGAGGAGGAGGAGGATCCTGAAAGTGATCTTCCTAGTGAGGACAGCCATGTGTTGCGTACAGGTACCCTGGCACACATGGCTGACTTCATGTTAGGATGCCTTTCTCGTGACCCTCGCGTTACACGCATTCTGGCAACTACAGATTACTGGGTGTACACACTGCTCGACCCACGGTATAAGGAGAACCTTTCCACTCTCATACCCGAAGAGGAAAGGGGTTCGAGAGTGATGCTATACCACAGGACCCTGGCGTACAAACTGATGGTAAAATTCCCATCCGACAGCACTAGTGGCCGAAGGCGCAGTTCCGAGGGCCAGGTAGCAGGGGAGGCACGGAGATCAGGCAGCATGTACAGCACAGGCAGGGGAATACTCTCGAAGGCCTTTGACAGCTTTCTGGCTCCCCAGCAAGACTGTGTCACCGCTCCCCAGTCAAGGCTGAGTCGGCGGGAGCACTGTAAAAGGATGGTGAGGGAGTACGTAGCCGATCGCACGACCGTCCTCCGTGACGCCTCTGCCCCTACAACTACTGGGTGTCGAAGCTGGACACGTGGCCTGAACTCGCGCTGTACGCTCTGGAGGTGCTGGCCTGCCCTGTCGCTAGCATCTTGTCAGAGAGGGTGTTTAGTGCAGCTGGGGGAATCATCACGGATAAGCGTACCCGCCTTTCAACTGCCAGTGCCGACATGCTTACACTCATAAAGATGAAAAAAAGCTAGATTTTGCCAGGCTTCTCTTCTCCACCGGCGGAAAGCAGCGGAACCTAATGATTCTTTTTGCTTCAACAGGAGAAAAATGCATGCTCTACCACCACAAAAAAAGGGTGAATTAGCTTTGTCAATCACTCCCGGATATTATTACTCCTCCTAAAACAGCATGTCATCACGCTGAATTGCCAATTTTTCTGCGGCTCAAAAGGCTCTGTTTAAAAGTTTTTTTTACAATTTTTCAAAGTTTCAAAAGTATTTATACTTTCACAGACACCAATTTTTTTCACAGGCTGCCTCCATGCTCTGCTACAAATTAAGCAACAACGAGCTGTATCTTTAAAAAATGTTTATGGGTTTCACCTGCCCTCGCGGTTGAGCAATTTTTCAGGGGTGCACTTGTACCTTTGGTACACCAATTTTTCCGGCCTTCATCTACACTCTTGGTAACCAAATTTTTTCAGGGGTTCGCCTATACTCTTGGTACACCAATGTTTCAGGAGTTGGCCTATACTTTTGCTACGGAAATGTTACTGGGGTCCGCCTATACTCTTGCTACAGAAATGTTACTGGGGTCTGCCTATACCTTTGCTACAGAAATGTTACTGGGGTCTGCCTATACTCTTGCTATAGAAATGTTACTTGGGGTCCGCCTATGCAGTTTCTACTGAATAGTTTGAGGGGTTCGCCTATAGTTTTGCTACAGAAATGTTACTGGGTTCCGCCTATACTCTTGCTACAGAAATGTTACTGGGGTCCGCCTATACTCTTGCTATAGAAATGTTACTTGGGTCTGCCTATACTTTTGCTACAGAAATGTTACCAGGGTCTGCCTATAATTTTGCTACAGAAATGCTACCGGGGTCTGTCTATACTTTTGCTACAGAAATGTTACTGGGGTCCGCCTATACTCTTGCTATAGAAATGGTACTGAGGTCCGCCTATACTCTTGCTAAAGAAATGGTACTGGGGTCCGCCTATACTCTTGCTACAGAAATGTTACAAGGGTCTGCCTATACTTTTGCTACAGAAATGTTACAAGGGGCTGCCTATACTCTTGCTACAGAAATGTTACTGGGGTCCGCCTATACTCTTGCTATAGAAATGTTACTGGGGTCCGCCTATACTTTTGCTACAGAGATGTTACTGGGGTCCCCGCGCTACTCAGTTCCCAGTCGCCACTACTTTTCCCGATGTGCCGTCCCAGCCCTGCACGACCACGTCTCCCGCAACATTGTACGCGCCCTCACCAACGCGGTTACTGCCAAGGTCCACTTAACAACGGACACGTGGACAAGCACAGGTGGGCAGGGCCACTATATCTCCCTGATGGCACATTGGGTGAATTTAGTGGAGGCTGGGACAGAGTCAGAGCCTGGGACCGCTCACGTCCTACCCACCCCCAGAATTGCGGGCCCCAGCTCGGTGGTGGTATCTGCGGCGGTGTATGCTTCCTCCACTAAATCACCCTCCTCCTCCTCCTACGCAACCTCTGTCTCGCAATCAAGATGTGTCAGCAGCAGCACGTTGCCAGCAGTCGGTGTCGCGCGGCACGGCAGCACAGCGGTGGGCAAGCGTCAGCAGGCCGTGCTGAAACTACTCAGCTTAGGAGAGAAGAGGCACACGGCCCACGAACTGCTGCAGGGTCTGACAGAGCAGACTGACTTCTGGCTTGCGCCGCTGAGCCTCCAACTGGGCATGGTCGTGTGTGACAACGGCCGTAACCTGGTTGCGGCTCTGCAGCTCGGCAGCCTCACGCACGTGCCATGCCTGGCCCACGTCTTTAATTTGGTGGTTCAGCGCTTTCTGAAAAGCTACCCACGCTTGTCAGACCTGCTCGGAAAGGTGCGCCGGCTCTGCACACATTTCCGCAAGTCCCACACGGACGCTGCCACCCTGCGCACCCTGCAACATTGGTTTCATCTGCCAGTGCACCTATTGCTGTGTGACGTGCCCACATGGTGGAACTCTACGCTCCACATGTTGGCCAGGCTCTATGAGCAGCGTAGAGCTATTGTGGAATACCAACTCCAACATGGGCGGCGCAGTGGGAGTCAGCCTCCTCAATTCTTTACAGAAGAGTGGGCCTGGTTGGCAGACATCTGCCAGGTCCTTGGAGACTTTGAAGAGTCTACCCAGATAGTGAGCGGCGATGCTGCAATCATTAGCGTCACCATTCCTCTGCTATGCCTCTTGAGAGGTTCCCTGCAAAGCATAAAGGCAGACGCTTTGCGCTCGGAAACAGAGGCGGGGGAAGACAGTATGTCGCTGGATAGTCAGAGCACCCTCCTGTCTATATCTCAGCGCGTTGAGGAGGAGGAGGAGGAGCATGAGGAAGATGAGGAGGAGGGGGAAGAGACAGCTTGGCCCACTGCTGAGGGTACCCATGCTGCTTGCCTGTCATCCTTTCAGCGTGTATGGCCTGAGGAGGAGGAGGAGGAGGAGGAGGAGGAGGAGGAGGAGGAGGATCCTGAAAGTGATCTTCCTAGTGAGGACAGCCATGTGTTGCGTACAGGTACCCTGGCACACATGGCTGACTTCATGTTAGGATGCCTTTCTCGTGACCCTCGCGTTACACGCATTCTGGCAACTACAGATTACTGGGTGTACACACTGCTCGACCCACGGTATAAGGAGAACCTTTCCACTCTCATACCCGAAGAGGAAAGGGGTTCGAGAGTGATGCTATACCACAGGACCCTGGCGTACAAACTGATGGTAAAATTCCCATCCGACAGCACTAGTGGCCGAAGGCGCAGTTCCGAGGGCCAGGTAGCAGGGGAGGCACGGAGATCAGGCAGCATGTACAGCACAGGCAGGGGAATACTCTCGAAGGCCTTTGACAGCTTTCTGGCTCCCCAGCAAGACTGTGTCACCGCTCCCCAGTCAAGGCTGAGTCGGCGGGAGCACTGTAAAAGGATGGTGAGGGAGTACGTAGCCGATCGCACGACCGTCCTCCGTGACGCCTCTGCCCCTACAACTACTGGGTGTCGAAGCTGGACACGTGGCCTGAACTCGCGCTGTACGCTCTGGAGGTGCTGGCCTGCCCTGTCGCTAGCATCTTGTCAGAGAGGGTGTTTAGTGCAGCTGGGGGAATCATCACGGATAAGCGTACCCGCCTTTCAACTGCCAGTGCCGACATGCTTACACTCATAAAGATGAAAAAAAGCTAGATTTTGCCAGGCTTCTCTTCTCCACCGGCGGAAAGCAGCGGAACCTAATGATTCTTTTTGCTTCAACAGGAGAAAAATGCATGCTCTACCACCACAAAAAAAGGGTGAATTAGCTTTGTCAATCACTCCCGGATATTATTACTCCTCCTAAAACAGCATGTCATCACGCTGAATTGCCAATTTTTCTGCGGCTCAAAAGGCTCTGTTTAAAAGTTTTTTTTACAATTTTTCAAAGTTTCAAAAGTATTTATACTTTCACAGACACCAATTTTTTTCACAGGCTGCCTCCATGCTCTGCTACAAATTAAGCAACAACGAGCTGTATCTTTAAAAAATGTTTATGGGTTTCACCTGCCCTCGCGGTTGAGCAATTTTTCAGGGGTGCACTTGTACCTTTGGTACACCAATTTTTCCGGCCTTCATCTACACTCTTGGTAACCAAATTTTTTCAGGGGTTCGCCTATACTCTTGGTACACCAATGTTTCAGGAGTTGGCCTATACTTTTGCTACGGAAATGTTACTGGGGTCCGCCTATACTCTTGCTACAGAAATGTTACTGGGGTCTGCCTATACCTTTGCTACAGAAATGTTACTGGGGTCTGCCTATACTCTTGCTATAGAAATGTTACTTGGGGTCCGCCTATGCAGTTTCTACTGAATAGTTTGAGGGGTTCGCCTATAGTTTTGCTACAGAAATGTTACTGGGTTCCGCCTATACTCTTGCTACAGAAATGTTACTGGGGTCCGCCTATACTCTTGCTATAGAAATGTTACTTGGGTCTGCCTATACTTTTGCTACAGAAATGTTACCAGGGTCTGCCTATAATTTTGCTACAGAAATGCTACCGGGGTCTGTCTATACTTTTGCTACAGAAATGTTACTGGGGTCCGCCTATACTCTTGCTATAGAAATGGTACTGAGGTCCGCCTATACTCTTGCTAAAGAAATGGTACTGGGGTCCGCCTATACTCTTGCTACAGAAATGTTACAAGGGTCTGCCTATACTTTTGCTACAGAAATGTTACAAGGGGCTGCCTATACTCTTGCTACAGAAATGTTACTGGGGTCCGCCTATACTCTTGCTATAGAAATGTTACTGGGGTCCGCCTATACTTTTGCTACAGAGATGTTACTGGGGTCCCCGCGCTACTCAGTTCCCAGTCGCCACTACTTTTCCCGATGTGCCGTCCCAGCCCTGCACGACCACGTCTCCCGCAACATTGTACGCGCCCTCACCAACGCGGTTACTGCCAAGGTCCACTTAACAACGGACACGTGGACAAGCACAGGTGGGCAGGGCCACTATATCTCCCTGATGGCACATTGGGTGAATTTAGTGGAGGCTGGGACAGAGTCAGAGCCTGGGACCGCTCACGTCCTACCCACCCCCAGAATTGCGGGCCCCAGCTCGGTGGTGGTATCTGCGGCGGTGTATGCTTCCTCCACTAAATCACCCTCCTCCTCCTCCTACGCAACCTCTGTCTCGCAATCAAGATGTGTCAGCAGCAGCACGTTGCCAGCAGTCGGTGTCGCGCGGCACGGCAGCACAGCGGTGGGCAAGCGTCAGCAGGCCGTGCTGAAACTACTCAGCTTAGGAGAGAAGAGGCACACGGCCCACGAACTGCTGCAGGGTCTGACAGAGCAGACTGACTTCTGGCTTGCGCCGCTGAGCCTCCAACTGGGCATGGTCGTGTGTGACAACGGCCGTAACCTGGTTGCGGCTCTGCAGCTCGGCAGCCTCACGCACGTGCCATGCCTGGCCCACGTCTTTAATTTGGTGGTTCAGCGCTTTCTGAAAAGCTACCCACGCTTGTCAGACCTGCTCGGAAAGGTGCGCCGGCTCTGCACACATTTATTTACGCAAGTCCCACACGGATGCTGCCACCCTGCGCACCCTGCAACATCGGTTTCATCTGCCAGTGCACCTATTGCTGTGTGACGTGCCCACATGGTGGAACTCTACGCTCCACATGTTGGCCAGGCTCTATGAGCAGCGTAGAGCTATTGTGGAATACCAACTCCAACATGGGCGGCGCAGTGGGAGTCAGCCTCCTCAATTCTTTACAGAAGAGTGGGCCTGGTTGGCAGACATCTGCCAGGTCCTTGGAGACTTTGAAGAGTCTACCCAGATAGTGAGCGGCGATGCTGCAATCATTAGCGTCACCATTCCTCTGCTATGCCTCTTGAGAGGTTCCCTGCAAAGCATAAAGGCAGACGCTTTGCGCTCGGAAACAGAGGCGGGGGAAGACAGTATGTCGCTGGATAGTCAGAGCACCCTCCTGTCTATATCTCAGCGCGTTGAGGAGGAGGAGGAGGAGCATGAGGAAGATGAGGAGGAGGGGGAAGAGACAGCTTGGCCCACTGCTGAGGGTACCCATGCTGCTTGCCTGTCATCCTTTCAGCGTGTATGGCCTGAGGAGGAGGAGGAGGAGGAGGAGGAGGAGGAGGAGGAGGAGGATCCTGAAAGTGATCTTCCTAGTGAGGACAGCCATGTGTTGCGTACAGGTACCCTGGCACACATGGCTGACTTCATGTTAGGATGCCTTTCTCGTGACCCTCGCGTTACACGCATTCTGGCAACTACAGATTACTGGGTGTACACACTGCTCGACCCACGGTATAAGGAGAACCTTTCCACTCTCATACCCGAAGAGGAAAGGGGTTCGAGAGTGATGCTATACCACAGGACCCTGGCGTACAAACTGATGGTAAAATTCCCATCCGACAGCACTAGTGGCCGAAGGCGCAGTTCCGAGGGCCAGGTAGCAGGGGAGGCACGGAGATCAGGCAGCATGTACAGCACAGGCAGGGGAATACTCTCGAAGGCCTTTGACAGCTTTCTGGCTCCCCAGCAAGACTGTGTCACCGCTCCCCAGTCAAGGCTGAGTCGGCGGGAGCACTGTAAAAGGATGGTGAGGGAGTACGTAGCCGATCGCATGACCGTCCTCCGTGACGCCTCTGCCCCTACAACTACTGGGTGTCGAAGCTGGACACGTGGCCTGAACTCGCGCTGTATGCCCTGGAGGTGCTTGCTTCTCCTGCGGCTAGCGTCTTGTCAGAGAGGGTGTTTAGTGCGGCTGGGGGAATCATCACAGATAAGCGTACCCGCCTGTCAACCGACAGTGCCGACAGGCTTACACTCATCAAGATGAACAAAGCCTGGATTTCCCCAGACTTCTCTTCTCCACCAGCGGACAGCAGCGATACCTAAACAATACGTAGGCTGCACCCGCGGATGGAAGCATTGTTCTCTATCACCATCAAAAACGGGGACCTTTTAGCTTCATCAATCTGTGTATAATATTCATCCTCCTCCTCCTGCTCCTCCTCCTGAAACCTCATGTAATCATGCCGAACGGGCAATTTTTCTTAGGCCCACAAGGCTCAGTCATATAATTTTTGTAAACAATTTTTATACGTTTCAATGCTCATTAAAGCGTTAAAACATTCACCTGAACCAATTTTTATTTTAACTGGGCTGCCTCCAGGCCTAGTTACAAATTAAGCCACATTAACCAAAGCGATTAATGGGTTTCACCTGCCCTCTTGGTTGGGCATGGGCAATTTTTCTGACGTACATTAGTACTGTTGGTACACCAATTTTTTGGGCCCTCGCCTACAGTGTAATCCAATAAATTTTTTGCCCACCTGCATTAAAGCTGACGTTACATCAGCTGTGCTGGGCACTGCAATGGGATATATTTATGTATCGCCGGTGGCTTCCTGGCACCCACCCATGCTGTCGGTCCACACGGAGTTGTAACTGCATGTGTCCACTTCTAAAGAGCCCCAGTCTGACTGGGCATGCAGTGTGGGCCGAAGCCCACCTGCATTAAACATGACATTACCTCAGCTATGATGGGCAATGCAATGGGATATATTTATGTACCGCCGGTGGGTTCCAGGGAGCCACCCATGCTGTCGGTCCACACGGAGTTGTAACTGCATGTGTCCACTTCTAAAGAACCCCAGTCTGACTGGGGCATGCAGTGTAGGCCGAAGCCCAAGTGCATTAAACATGACATTACCTCAGCTGTGCTGGGCAATGCAATGGGATTTATTTATGTACCTCCTGTGGCTTCCTGGGACCCTCCCATGCTGTCGGTCCACACGGACTTCACAATAGGGAGTTGTACCTGCCTGTGTCTACTTATAAAGAACCCCAATCTGACTGGGGCATGCAGTGTGGGCCGAAGCCTACCTGCATTAAACATGACATTACCTCAGCTGTGATGGGCAATGCAATGGGATATATTTATGTACCGCCGGTGGGTTCCAGGGAGCCACCCATGCTGTGGGTCCACACGGAGTTGTAACTGCATGTGTCCACTTCTAAAGAACCCCAGTCTGACTGGGGCATGCAGTGTGCGCCGAAGCCCACCTGCATTAAACATGACATTACCTCAGCTGTGTTGGGCAATGCAATGGGATTTATTTATGTACCGCCTGTGGCTTCTTGGGACCCTCCTATGCTGTCGGTCCACACGGACTTCACAATAGGGAGTTGTACCTGCCTGTGTCTACTTATAAAGAACCCCAGTCTGACTGGGGCATGCAGTGTGGGCCGAAGCCCACCTGCATTAAACATGACATTACCTCAGCTGTGATGGGCAATGCAATGGGATATATTTATGTACCGCTGGTGGCTTCCTGGCACCCACCCATGCTGTCGGTCCACAGGGACTTCACAATAGGAAGTTGTACCTTCCTGTGTCTATGAATTAAAAACCCCGGTCAGGTTGGGGTATGCAGTGTGGGCCGAAGCCCACCTGCATTTAATCTGACGTTAGCTCTGCTGTCCAGGGCACTGCAATGAGTTATATTTATGTACAGCTGGTGGGTTCCAGGGAGCCACCCATGCTGTGGGTGCACACGAATTCCCATTGCGGAGTTGTACCTGCCTGTGACTATTTATAAAAAAATGCGGTCTGACTGGGGCATGCAGACACCTTGACAGAATGAATAGTGTGTGGCACATAGGTTCCCCATTGCTATGCCCACGTGTGCAGCTCCTGATGGCGGTGGCACAGGATTATATTTCTCATTGCTTCTGTACAGCATTGTGGGCTATCGCCCCGCCCCTTTTAAAGAGGGTAGCTGCCTAGCCGTGCCAACCTCTGCAGTGTGTGCCTGCGGTTCCTCCTCATGGCAGACGCACTTATAAATAGACATGAGGGTGGTGTGGCATGAGGGCAGCTGAATGCTGCGCAGGGACACTTTGGTGTGCGCTGTGGACACTGGGTCGTGCGGGGGGTTGGGCAGCATGTAACCCAGGAGAAGTGGCAGCGGAGTGTCATGCAGGCAGTGATTGTGCTTTGTTGGAGGTAGTGTGGTGCTTAGCTAAGGTATGCATTGCTAATGAGGGCTTTTCAGAAGTAAAAATTGTTGGGAGGGGGCGCCACTCTTGCCGCTATTGTGGCTTAATAGTGGGAACTGGGAACTTGAGATGCAGCCCAACATGTAGCCCCTCGCCTGCCCTATGCGTTGCTGTGTCGTTCCCATCACTTTCTTGAATTGCCCAGATTTTCAGAAATGGAAACCTTAGCGAGCATCGGCGATATACAAAAATGCTCGGGTCGCCCATTGACTTTAATGGGGTTCGTAACTCGAAACGAACCCTCGAGCATCGCGAACATTTCGTCCCGAGTAACGAGCACCCGAGCATTTTGGTGCTCGCTCATCTCTAGTGGGAACCCATGGATTTCCCATTGCTATTTAACTCACGGCACCTTGGGTCACACAAGGTGGAGGCTGGGACCGAGCCTGACCCAATGCCCGCTCACGTACTTCCGTCACAGAGTATTGCGGGTCCTACCTTGGTCATGGTTTCTCGGCCTTATTATTGCACCTCTTTCTCCTGCCTGGGGTCTGGGGATCAGCGCTGAGCAACATGTATTTTCTCTCGTGTTACCACAGTTATCTGAGACAGTTGTTTGGGCCAAACAAAAGGAGCGTTACTGCATTAATGAGATGTTCACAGCTGCACTAGCATCCGAGTCTGCTTTATGCCCACGATTAATGAGGGTGTGAGCCTAGGCCGAGGTCCTTGGCAGGGTGAAACTGCCATGTTCGGCGTTCTGATTTCTTTATGTGTAATACCATTTTTAAGTTCCTTTGGCTCGCCTATGCTGTGGGTGCACAAAGACTTCCCATTGCGGTGTTTTACCTGTCTGGCACAAATACACTGACTGACTAGGGTAGAAATGTGGGCCAAGGTCCTTGGTGGGGTGAAACCCTGCCATGCTTGGGTGCTCTGCTTTCTTCCTGTGTAATACCATCTTTGCGCACCGACAGTATAGGTGAGCCCAAGGAACTCAAAGACTTCCCATTGTGGTTCCTGAGCTATCTGACACCTACACAGAATGAATTGTGTGGGGACACATGGATTTCACATTGCTATGTAACTCGCGGCACCTTGGGTCACACAAGGTGGTGGCTGGGACCGAGCCTGACCCTGGACCCGTTAACGTGCTTCCCACATAGAGTATTGCTGCATTGTGGAGATGTGTAGAAGTGCTGGCACCTGAGTCCCCTTTTTGCCCATGTTTGCGGTTCCTGACAATTTTGTGACGGAGGTGGCATGGGATTGGAATGATGATCGTATGTCAATTTATCATCAATTCTCAACAGCATTGTGGGCTATCACCCACAATTCAAAGGGGATTCCTGCCTGGAAGTGCCAACACTCTGTAGTTTGTGCCTCCTGTTCCTCCTCATCCAGTACGCACTTATAAATAGACATGAGGGTGGTATGGCTATGAAGCGAGCGTGTGGCATGAGGGCAGCTGAACGCTGCGCAGGGAAAATTTTGTGTGCGCTATGGACGCAGGGTTGTGCGGCGGGGTTAGACAGCAATGCCAGCATGTAACCCAGGAGAAGAGGCAGCGGTGTCACCCGCAGGCAGTGATTGTCAATGGTTGCAGGTAGTGTGGTGCTTAGCTAAGGTGTGCCAGCGCGTGTGCCTTGCTAATGATGGTTTTTCCAAAGTAAATTGTTAGGGGGGTGACGCCAGACTCTTGCCCCCATTTTGGCTTAATAGTGGGACCTGGGAGCCTCAGATGCAGCCATGCATGCTGCCCCTGCCCTTCCCTACCCGTTTCTGTGGTGTTTCCATGACTTTCTGATGTTTTCTGGTGTTTGACAAGTCATCACCTATGCGGAGCATCGGTCTCATACAAAAATGCTCAAGTCACCCATTGACTTCAATGGGGTTTGTTACTTAAAACGAGCTCTCGAGCATTACAAAAAGTTTGACTCGAGCAATGAGCACCCGAGCATTTTGGTGCTCGCTCATCTCTAGTTTTTAACATTATAAAGTCCCATTGACAATCGCACCAAAAAAATAATAAGATATCACATGAAAAAAACACGCAAGAAAAACGCAAGTGTGCAGGAGCCCTAACAGGGAGAAAAATCTCACATAGTGTTTAAGTCCCTTATAGATTAGGATTTCGATTGTTGATAGAGAAAAATATATAAAGTCCAGGCCTTGTTAGATTGGAATGAAGCACAGGCCGATACTATTGTCACTGCTATGTGTAGATAAGTATAAGCAGTGAGAACCCCATTACTTAGGTGTGTGGATGCTTCTTTTCCAATAACCTTGCCTGTGGACATTCTAATGCTTCTTATGCAGAAACAGAGGAGATGGTATCTCTGTTTCTGCTCCTGCGGGCTGATCAGGGTCTAGATAGCCTTTTGTTTCCCTCTAGACCAAGCTAAGCAAAACTCCCTTTTCCCTAATAATAGTATGTCCTTCTTAGGGATAGGTGGTTGCATGCCGGAACTTATGTAAAGTTGCCTCAAAGATAGAGTAGCGCAAATCAAATGAAATAAAGATGAAGCAAAAAAATATAAAGTCTGCCACCTTGATAGTAGGTTGCACCTATTTATTTTGCTTCATCTGAAGGGTAGTTCTTTTTGAATTGCCTATTTTAAATCTGGCAAAATATTATCTCCTAGGATCAAAGACTTGTTAATGTTGAGTTTGTAGTAGGAAACACTCCCATAATCTTTTATTATACTAGTAGCACCGCAAAGAGATGTCAGTGAGTTGATGAGTGTAAGAACAATATCGCCCGTAAAACGGCCAATTTCGTGTTGGCGAAGGCCTGCTTTTATTCCTTTTATCTCTTTATCACCTCGCAATGCCTCCGCCAATGGTTCTATTGCCATAGTAAAAATTAGTGGTGACAGCTGACAGCCTTGCCTCACACTTTGGTAATGAAAAAGGCCTCAACAGGGTTCTATCAAACAAAACTCTTGCGGAAGGGTTGGTTATTAAATTTTGACCAGTTTCATTGCTATTTTGCCAAAGCCAAATTTATTGAGAGTTGCGAATGTGAACTCCCAATGAACCCTGTCAAAGGCTTTTTCTGCATATAATGTTAGTAAGAAAGAGGGGGTACATGGGAGTTGTCCACACAGTCCAGGAGGTCTATAATTTTGTGTTTTCAGTCGGAGGTTGAATGGGTTGAATTTAACACCAAGGATGTACTGCAAGGTGCATGGTCCGACCTACATGCAGTACCCAATTCAGCTGAAGAGACATTAGGGAAGAATATTCTATTTACTAGGCAAAGATCAATCCTTGTGAAAGTTTTATGTTGGGCCAAAAGAAAAGGAAAACTCCATAGCAGATGCATTTTTGCATATAAGCCTTCATCTTGGAGCCATCTATTTAGGGTAGGGCCCACTCTATTACTAATCCACGTGATATCCAGGTCTTTATCAGGAATTACATTAAAATCACCACATATACCCTTGGATGATCTCCTTTTCACCTTTTCATTAATTTCTTTTAAAAATGTAGTTGTTTGGCATTTCGGACATACTTATTCACTAGAGATGAGCGAGCATACTCGCTAAGGCAAACTACTCGATCGAGTAGTGCCTTATGGGAGTACTTGTCTGCTCGCCTCTAAAGATTCAGGTGCCGGCAGGGGCCGGGGAGCGACAGGGGAGAGTGGGGAGGAATGGGGGGGGGGGATCTCTCTCTCACTCTCTTCCCCCCGCTCCCCCCTGCTCACTCCCGCAACTCACCGCTGTCCCCCGCCGACACTAGAATCTTTAGAGACGAGCGGGCAAGTACTCACATAAGGCACTACTCGATCGAGTAGTTTGCCTTAGCGAGTATGCTCGCTCATCTCTATTATTCACCAATGTGAATCACCAGCCAAAATAGACCAATGTCTATAGAAAATGTTTTTTACCTGGCTAGTATAATCACAATATGTGGAGACAAATGGGATTCTCTGCTCTTCCAGTTTCATGTTTTTTGGAACAGACAATTCACTCCTAGGTTTCATCATAACTTTATTCTTCATCTTACGTGTTAGGTAGTGGGGTAGCCCCGATTTTCAATTCTCTGACGCATTATGTTGAGCCTCATCATGACATGTTCTTTATCAGTACGTCTTACTCAGAAGGTGGCTATATGGCAAGGAATCGATTATCGTCAGGGGATGGTAACTATAACTACCGGTGATTTCAGTTTTGCCTGCTATATTTATGTGGAACATTGACACTTGTCTTATTTGATTAAATGGATTATCCAATAAAAAAGGAATGCTTTGCCATGTACATTGTGTGGCTGCGCTTCTAATATGCTTTGTCCCCATTAGAGATGAGCAAACGTACTCGTAATGAGTACTTACGCACCCGAGTACCGCCATTTTCGAGTACTTCAGTACTCGCGCATAAAGATTCGGGGGGCGCCGGGGGGCGGGGAGAGGCGCGGCGGTGCGGGGGGTAGCAGCGGGGAACAGGGGGGAACCCTCTCTCTCTCCCTCTCCCCCCCCCACTCCCCGCCGCAACCCCCCGCGCCGCCAATGCGCCCCCCGAATTTTTTTGCCCGAGTACGGAAGTACTCGAAAATCGCGGTACTCGGGCGAAAAAGGGGCGGGGCCGAGCACGTTCGCTCATCTCTAGTCCCCATGTATGTGATTTTACACCCAGGTTGCCTTAAGCTATGGGTTTACCATCAATGAAATATTGTGCATTCATCTTCCAATATTCCCATAGGTGTGATTAAGCACTTAGGTGGCCATTGTGGGACATATGTATTAGACATATATCTAATGATTTTTGTTCATGTGAACAAATGAATTGTTTTGAGTCTTTGGACTAATATATATATATATATATATATATATATATATATATATATATATATAAAATGTGTTGCTTGTCTATGCTAGCTGAGCTTGATAAAGACCTGTTCAGGTCGAAACGTCACCAGCTGTTTTATCATGGAGGAATAAAGATGCGCTTTTTCACAAATTTCATCTGATGCTGCCAAGACCTTATTCTTTAGTGGAGATCAGCCTCAGTAGGTGCCACAATATAAAGGGAATGTTTGCCCAAGTGAAATGTCTTACACAAGCATTCTTTGTTTACTTCCTTAAATTGGTAACACATACAACAGAAGGCACTGTGAACCACAAATTGAGAATCTGCTCCCCTCACCATCTAGTGGGCTCTAATCTGCAAAAATAAAAATCAAGTGACTATGTCCTTGTAAATAAGAGCTGCTTAAGGTGCTGGCTGTCTAACAGTTGAAACTCAACTCTGATACCATATAGATGCCACTTGTCACAAACTGGGCCTTCACAGCATGTGATGTGGGCACACTCGCACAGGATTGACCTAATTTTACTCTAACATTACTTAACTCATTGCAAGAGGGTGCACAGATCACACCCCAACACAGTCCTACCTGCCCCATAAATGCATACTGCCAACACTGACCATTTTCCTGTAAAGCAGAAAAATAAATAAGTTATTGCGTGCAGAAGATGCAGCAGAAAATAATTTAAAAAAATTAAATGTCTTTGAAAAAAAGTAGAAACAAAACGCACTGAAAGATGGCAGAATGTAATTTATTTTTCATTTTACTCCACTTAGAATTTTGTAAAAGTTTTTCAGTACATTATATGTTAAATTAAATAGCACCATCAAAAAATACAACTTGTCCCGCAAAAAACAAGCCCTCATGCAGCGATGTCAATGAAAAAATAAAGGAGTTATGATTTTTTTAAACGGGGGGAGGAAAATAAGAAATCGTATAAAAAGAAAAAAAAGGGCCGTGTCATTAAGGGGTTAAATAATGTACTAACTTCTTTCTCTGGGTCATTACGACGCAGGGATACCACATGTGCAATTTTATTTTCAATTTTTTTACAAAGTATAGAGAGACAAGTGTTTTTGTTTTTATTTATTTTTTATAATTTTTTAACTTTTTTTTAAACTTTTTTTTTTGTCCCTTTAGAGAACTTCCACAGAGACCCATCAGGACTCCCTGATCACATTCTGGGGGTCCAATGGTGACAGCCTTTTACATGCATAGATTGCAGGGTTACCACAGCAGAGATCAGAGGTTTTATCTGATCTCTGCTGTAAAAGCTGGTGCCTGGCTGTCCTCTAACAGCCAAGCACCAGCTCTCCCTGCCAGAGAGACCATCGGCTTGCTTCTGACAAGCTGATGGTCTCTATGGCAACCTGTAAACAAGCAAATGCAAAAGGAGTTTGAATTCAGAAGCGGAAGATTGCCGGCTTCTGTTTTTCAAAGTACAGCACTGGTTCTTTGTGGGACTCTGCAGTTCCCATAGTGATACATAGCCCAGAAATCTTCAGGGCTATATCGCTATGGGCTGTGGAGCTCATCCCGGAAAAATTCTTGGCGTGCCACTCAAGGAGTTAATCCTTTTGTGACGACCCCATAGACTTTTTATGTCCAGTTTTAGTGAGCTTTAATCAACAGGGCCATAAAAACACGCTCACCCTGGGTATTAAAGCCACATGGGCTATGGATGTGACAGCTCCATGGGTGGGCCGCAGGAAGCAGTGATTGCATAAAAGTGAATTAAATGTAAATAATAGTTAAAGATTCAACTCTCCTCATGGATCAGATCCATGGATAACTGTGATCATTTAGAATAAAAAAAAGTGTAAAAAAAGTTTAAGATTATATCCATGATGGGAGATTAAATTACATACCTAAGTCCCCCGCGTTTATCCATGGACTTTACTCAAGCTTCTGTGCATGCGCCCGTCGCCAAAATGATTGACACATGCGCAAAAGCCGCAGATTGCCTGGATAATTTAAATTCTCCCTGCTCCTTGCTGCTAAATATAGCCGAGAGCCTGGAGATCTCATAGGGGCCCGCAGTACGCAGTTCTTGGTCACCTGATCATTGTTATCCATTGGATAACGGTGGTCACGTAATAGTAAAAAAAAAAGCTAATATTTCACCTCCCATCACAGATCTTGAAATTACTTACCTAAGGCCTCCGGCGATGTTCCCTGTTGAGATCCTAATCTACGGACCTTTCCACATGCACCGTTGCCAAAATGGTGGACGCAAGCTCATGAAATTTAAAATCTCTTTGCTCCTGGCTAGTAATGGTAGCAGAGAGCCTGGAGCAGTGACCAAGGGCCGTGGTGAGCGGTCCCCGGTGACATGATCACTGGTATCCAATGGATAATGACAATTTCGTAAAAGTTAAAAGACAGTTAAAGTGCAATGCTCCTTTCAGTTTGGGCCCTGTTGTGCATAGGGACATAAGATTAGGGCCACAATGGATGTGTTTCTGAACACAGGACAAGCAGTGGTATCCATTTTGTTGTGGAATTCTTCATTCATATGTGTGCTGTACTAGAAAATCTTTGTAAAAATGACACAATTGCCCATAAATTGTAATTTTTTTCTTTCTGCTTTGCTTAGATTCATTTAAAAACTGTGGGGGTCAAAATACGCAATACACCCCAGATGAATCTGTTATGGGGTCTAGTTTTCGAAATGGGGTTATTTGTGTGCGTCCTTCATCGTTTTGGCTGCTACAGGGCTCTACAAGTGTGCTATAGAGCCTAAAAACACCTCCCAGCAAAGCGTCTGTTCTGAAAGCCACCGGGTGCTCCTTTCAATTTGGGCCCAGTTGTGCATACAGACACAAGACTAGGGCCACAACGGATATGTTTCTTAACACAGCTCAAACAGGGGTATCCATTTTGGGGTGCAAACCCCCATTTTCATGTACACTATAGAGTGCATTAACTCCTGAAAAGAAACTGTAGGGTCACAATATTCATGACCCCACCTCCCCCAATGAATACATTGGGATGTGTATTTTTTTTAAAGGGGTTATTGTGGGGGTATCCATCATTCTGATACCTATGAGCCTTTACAATCTTGGCTTGGTGTAGGAAAGCAAAATGTTCCTCAAAATGTTAATAATTAATGTTAAGTTTATACATCTCCTGAATGGTTAAAAAAACTAGTTTTTCCAGTGTGCTTCAAGACTTAAGTAAACAGATGTAAATATATATCATATCCAAGATTTGTACAGTATGTTTGCACATATTTTACATATTGCAGTTGAAAATGTGAATAAATGACAATTTTTTCAACACAAATTCTATCAGTGCATTTTTACTACCTAAATGAAGTACAAGTTGTGGTGTAAAAATAATGTCAGAATCACTTGGATATGCAAAACCTTAATGGAGTTATTCTATGGTAAAGTGACACATTTGGCCTTGTCATTAAGGCACAAACAGGCTTAGTCACTAAAGGGTTAAACTAAAAAATTGCAAAAATACAAGTCATATGTGAAAATATCTAGCAACACAGCTGTATCATGAACTTGCTCACTACTCATCCTGGAAACAAGGTTACCCAGCTGAGCCCCTCCAATAAACATCTGCAGAGAAATGCCCAAATTAGATTTTAGAGGACAATGTGTTGCTCTCCGTGTAGCTTAATGAAAGAGGGATTATCCAACAATCCAAATTTGGCGTCACCAAACATCTTCTACAAAGTACAATCATAACAATAAGTCAGGAGGAACATAAAATGATATGAACCTGACTTCCATCCAGGGTTGACAACCATCCAGAAATTCCTGGGCAGTCTGTAAGAATAGGGCACTTTTTTCCAGTGTCTGTGAAAAAAAAAAAAGATGTGTCCGTGATTTTTCTGACTGCAGTTCACATTATTTTACAGCTCCCAGTAAGTGCTGGTAATGAAGTCATATGAGTTTCTGATTTATGAAGTATCATTTATAATTTTTTTTTTTTTGTAAATACTTTCTTTATTAACGCATTCAAGAAGATTGACATACATTAAGATGGCATAAAAGGGTAATCAGGATGGTTATTATGTACGTACAATGCAAGCAAATCAGTATAGTCACTTATTTTTGAATTTTGACAACCAGTAACATAGAGATATAATAGCATTGAGCAATCATGAAGGAAGTATCATGGAAAAAAAGCAGAACATAAAAATAAAAAAAGGAGAAAAAGGCTAGTAATAATAATAAGAAAAACAAAAACAAAGGGGGAGAGGCGGTATAGGATGAGTGGGGGAAAGGTGGAGGGGAAAGGTATGGGAAGGAGTAGAATTCGGATCTCTGTTCTGAGAAGGCGGTGTTCTAGTGTGAGCAGCAATAACTGTGTGTGGCACTGAGAGATCAAGATACTTTATTAGAGTCTTCAGTGGACTAGGGGTCCCTAGATTAATTGTGATTGAGAGGTCTTTTTGACAACCATGGTTTCCAGGTTAGTAGGAAGTTGTCGTGTGTTCTGGAGGTCTTACTTGTGTGTTCCTCAAATCTGCAAAGTTTGTTTACTTTGGCAAGCCATTGATTTATTGTAGGAATGTCAGGTGTTAGCCATTTTGTAGGTATCAGTGCCTTGGCCGCTGTTATGAGGTGAGTAGTTAGATTGGTCTTGCTAGGATTGTAGCTTAAAGAGGTTTGGCTAATATGATATGTTCAGGTAGGAGTTGAAAGGAGTTAGCTATGGTTTATTGGATCTTTAATTCTATTTGGTCCCAGAAGGGCTTTATTACTGGACATGTCCACCAAATGTGTAATAAGGAGCCCACCTGACCACATCCACGCCAGCAAAGGTTGGAGTCAGCCAGTTTATGGGCAAAGAGCCACTCTAGAGTCCTGTACCATCTTGTTAATAACTTGAAATGATTTTCTTGTAGCCTAACACACGTGGAGTGGCCATGTGAGCTACCCAGCACGACTCTCAGGTCCTCATCTGAAAGATTAATGTTGAGCTCCTTCTCCCAGGAGAGAATGTAAGCTGGTCTGCTTGTTGTTTGCGCTGTTATGAGAAAGTTTCCTGCTGGAGTTGCTGCAAGTTGTCATCACTCGCTCCAACTCTGTGTACGAGCTTGAGGATGGGTAGGCCTGGATAAATTTCTCTAGTGTTATGTAGAGAAAGCAAGTTTTCTATATATTGTTTACCTCTGGGTATACGAGCTACCCAGAGGTCAGTGATAGTAAGCTTCTCAAAGGCGGACCGTAATTTCTTTGTGTGGGGGTCCAATTTTAATCCCAGATAGTCTGGTATCAGAGAAAGGGGGGGGCACCGGAAATGGGTGCGGCGCTAGGTCGGCACGGAGAGTATCCCACATCTTGCATGCACCTTTTAGGAGCGGATCAAATGTGGTCTTCTTGTAAGTATTTTGTTTGGGTAGCCACATGTCTCTTAAAAAATATTTGCCATAGGTGAGGTGGCCTGCGCTGTTTCTCACTATTCTATTTTTTGAGGGGTTGGTAAGTTCCAGCCATCTGGTTAGTTGGATTGAGTTATAGTAGCGAGACATGTCCGGCAAATTAATTCCCCCAAACTCCCTCTTCTGTGCCAATAAGCTGTGTGTTAGACGGGGTCTCCTGTTTTTCCATATAAATTTGGAGAATTTTGTTCTTTGCATTTTGTTATTTGCATTTTGTATAAGATCTTAGGGACTATGTATGTTTGTAGGAGGTTTCTCCGGCCGAACCAAGAGATTACTGGTAGGTCGTATGTTTGCAAGGAAGAAGAGATATTTTCTAAGAAGGGGACAAAATTTCTATCGAAAAGGTGATCTAGATTTTTTGTTATTTTGACACCTAGATATTCCATTGAAGTCTCAGACCAAGTAAAACCTGAGGTTCTTTTTAGTTTTTTGGCGACTTCAGGAGATAGAGATACATTTAGTATGGTCGACTTAGCTTCATTGACTTTAAAGTTGGAAATGTATCTATAAAGATCGAGGATGCTTTTTAATATTGGGAGGGCTTGTTCTGGGTTGCTGAGAACGAACAGGATATCGTCGGCAAAGGCTACGGATTTGATTGAAAGGTGTTTTAGGTGAATTCCCTGGATGTCTTCATTCAGGCGTATCAATTGAAGCAGGATTTCTAGCGAGAGGATAAAGAGGGTTGGGGAGAGTGGGCAGCCTTGACGAGTTCCATTGGAGATAGAAAAGGGTGGAGAAAAGGAGTCGTTTACTTTGATTTTGACATAAGGATTTGAATATAGTGTGAAAATCGCTTCGATTAGGCGGGGGGGGGGGGGGGGGGGGAAGTTAAATTTAGATAAGGCTGCACGCATGAATTTCCAATCTACCCTATCGAAAGCCTTTTCGGCATCTATACCTAGAAAGACTAAGGGGATTTTTTGTTTTTTGGCATAGCTAATTATGTGAAGAAGTCTAGACGAATTGTCCTTACCTTCTCTTCCTGTGACAAAGCCGAACTGCTCTTCATTTATTAGGTTGGGGATAAATTTGTTTATTCGTTTGGAGAGGATTTTTGCCCAGAGTTTGATATCTAGATTTAGAAGAGAGATTGGCCTATAACTTCCACATGATAGTGGATCTTTACCTTCCTTGTATATAAGTGTAATATAGGCTTCTTGCGTCTGTCTCGGCAAATGTGAACCCGCTAACAGTGCATTGAAAGATAGGGTTAGGTGAGGTAGGAGTATGTCTTGAAATTTTTTATAATAGATTAAGGGTAATCCATCCGGGCCTGGGCTTTTGTGAAGAGAGAAGCTATTCAATACAGAAGTAGTTTCCTCCAAAGTCACTGGAGCGATCAGGGAGTCTGCTTCTTCTTGTTTTAATTGGGGAAGGTCCAGGGAGGGAAATAGCTTGTTTAGTTTCCTGTTTTTTGTTTCGTTCGATTGATCTTCTTCTAGGTTCAGGTTATATAGTTGAGAGTAAAATTTTTGGAAAGTTTTTGCTATCTGTGGGGTTTCACTGTGCGTCTTTCCTTCTGAGTCAGTTATTTTATGTATGTGTGTTTTTCCCCTAGCTTTTTTTTTTTATTAAAGAGGACATGAGTCTGCCTCCCTTATTACCGTGGGCGAATAGTTGATGTTTATAATATAGTAAGGATTTTGCAAATTTACTATTTAGTGTATCTTTAAGAAGTTCTCTTAAGCTTGTTAGTTCTGGACGGGGTTTCTATTACTTTATTTTGTTTGGCTGCCTGTTCCAGTTTGGAGATTTGTGATAGTATATCGTTTATTCTTTTGAGTTTTTGTTTTTTCTGTGCGGAGCCAATGGAAATGAGGATACCTCTTATATATGCCTTGTGGGCTTCCCATACCAGGGGATATTTTTCTGGGTTAAGTTGATTTTCCTTAAAATAGTTTTTCAAATGGGTGGAGACACTCTCCAGGGCTTCTTGGTTCTCTAAAATTGTTTCATTTAGTCTCCAGCTCCAGGACTTATGCGAAGGAGGGGCCAAGTTGATGGAGCTTGTGACCGGGGCATGATCGGAGACTGTTATGCTTCCTATGTGGGCATGTTTTAGGTGTTGGATTAGTGAAGTGGAAATGAGAATGTAGTCGATTCTTTGAAAGGATTTGTGGGGGGCAGAGTAAAAGGTATAGTCCTTGCCTGTAAGGTTCAGAGTCCTCCAGGTGTCAGAGACTTTTAGCTCGCTCAGGGCCTTATGAAGTCTTTTTCGTGCTCTTTGAGAGATCTGAGATCTTCCTGAAGATGCATCTAAGATGGGGTCTAGGGTCAAATTTAGGGTATAATTATTTTGCCTTCTGCAAAAAGTGAGAGTTTATTTAGTGCTTCTATCAGCCAGGTCACTTGATTATTATTTGGCACGTAGAGATTTGCTAGGGTGAAGGTTTCTGACATAATCCTGCCCTTTAAAAATAACAGGTGACCCTCTTGGTCAGAGAGTCTCCCTGTCTTGACAAAGGGTACTGAAGGGTGTAGTGCAATTGCTACCCCTTTGGAAGCACTCCTAGGGTGGTTGCTAAAAAAACATCTGTCAAACATTTTTTTGGGAAATCTCTGGGGTGCCACGTCTTTAAAGTGGGTCTCCTGAAGAAACGCAATAGAGGTTTTAAGTCTCTTTAGGAGCCACATTACTCTATTTGTTTTTTGAGGGGTATTCAATCCTTTTGTGTTTAGAGAAGTAAAGATGAGTTCGTTTGTCATTTTTGTTGCAGAGTCTTGTTTCGTGTAGATGGTAGTTTGTGATTTTTGGAGAAATCAGAAAGAGAGATCTTTCAGTGTTGTTTCTTATAGGGGAGAAATGGGGGAGGGAGAGTGGGTAGGGTACCTGTTTAGGTTGGGATGAAGTTAGAGGTCAGGGTTAGAAATTAAGCTTTAAGAGTTGAAGTTTTAAGGGATGAGGTTAGGTGTCTGCTACCTCAATAGACTACGGTTAGGTCTGTGAGGGAGCGGGTCAGATAGTGGGTACAACAGAACAGTACAGCAGTACAGTCAACAGTTATCTAGTACTAGATTTAAATTAGCTTGTTGTGCACCTACATAGTGCAGGTGTGCGACTAGCTGAACATATTTGTATTAAAGTGAACACAATGGCAGAAACACAAGAGGCAAACAGTCAGCGAGGGCCCAAAACGGGCAGAGCAGTTCCGGGACGCGAAACAACAAAGAAACCCCAAACAGGAGCAGGTGTTTGCAAGCCAGACACTACTACCCCCAGGGGAGCTCCAGGGTGTCTAAACGTCTGAGAGAGAGTCTCCCCGTCCCTTCATCTAGCATGAGCTCCAAGAGCGATTAGTGATAAGCAGGCACAGGGGCCACTCCCAACATCTAAATGGTTTTCAACGAAGAGCCCACCTCATCGCCCCATCACTCCCACGGCTCCCCCCCAGAGGGAACACCCCGCCAACGAGCCCTATGGGGTCCGGTGGACGGTACGAGCCCCGGGGGGAGAACTGCGGGCAGGGAGGGAGACGAAAAAGGCCAGGCTCCCACGACCCACCATATATAAGTGAGAATGTGAGGGTCCCGAACACATCAGGCTAGATAGGCAATTATGTATATACAGATAAATGGATACTTATAGTATTGGTGTAATTGTCCTATCAGAGGGCGATTGGTAAAGAGTTCTCCACGTCCCACTGACTGAAGGCAGGGGTTTATAGGGTCCATCCTGACGTCCGCGTCGCCACCGGATTAACTCCGTACCAGGATCCTAGTGCTACAAGAGAACTAAAACAAGAAAAAGAAAGCGAGAAACGTTGCACTCAAGGAGTTTGTCTCTTAACTGTCCTGGTGTTGGTAGCACGTCCGGACATCGGCCAACCCTGACCAAAAGTGGACATTGATCAGGGGCGCCACCGTCGGGTTAGGGTGGCAGTTCAATTTGGTTCAGGAGGAGTTGCCTGAGGTTCTGGTTGGTTCTGAGGGAGGTCCAATCTCTTGTATGATCTTCTATTTTTAGGGGATTTGGATCGGGTGACCTTGTTCCATGGAGTGAGGGCAGCTGCCTTAGGTAAGATTTCTTTTTCCCCTAGTGGCATCCAGGATGGAATTTGGATTGGTGTAATGTCCAGAACAGGCCATGCTCTGTCTAGGTCAGCCGGGGTGTTGATAATAATGCGTTTTCCATCTTTATGGATCAGGAGGCCGAAGGGGAACAGCCAGGAATATTGTAAGTTTTTGGATCTGAGGGCCTCTAGCAGGGGTCTCATTTGTCTTCTTTTTGCTAAAGTAGACGGGGCTATGTCCTGGTAGAGTTGGATCGGAGTGTCTTGATAGGTAGACTGTCCCTTTTTCCTCGAGGCAGATAAGATTGCTTGGGTATCGTTGAAGGAGAGGAGGCCGCAGATTATGTCGCGTGGTGGTTCCCCCTGTTTTGGTTTAGGGCGTACTGCTCTGTGGATTCTTTCGATTGTAATTGCATTTGCTCTCTCTTTTCCCAGCAGGTCTGAGAAGATGGCTAGAGCTATGTTTCTGAGTTCGTCTGGTGCGTGAGTCTCCGGAAGGCCTTTCATTCTAATATTGCGTCTCCGACTCCTATTTTCCTGGTCTTCTATTAGCACTAGGGCTCTATCAATTTGGTCCCTCTGTTGTGCAATATGGTCTGTAAGGTTGTTTGTTTTGGTGATAACGTCTGTATATGAATTTTCAAGTTCCTCCACTCTATTACCGATATGCAGGATTTTGGTTTTAATAACGTTGAATTCTGAGAGGACTGGTTGGATCGCTTGTGCAAGAGCACTCTTCAGAAATTCTTTTGATATATTGGCTTTCAGTGAGGTACTCTGTTCCGTTTCATTATCACTCTCAGCTTCAGATTCTGTAGGGTTGTCGCCTTCATTAGAGTAAGTTAGAGTCTTTTTGGCTGCTCCTGCAGGAGAATGGGCACTTCTCTTTTTTAAGTATCGCTGTAAATCCGCCTGGTTTTTGGATGTAGAAGGGTGGCCAGGGGTCTGGCTGGTTCTTTCCCTACCGGTCTTAACCATTGTGTCATTGTTTATATGATGTCGCTTGCTGCGTAGGGCACAAGTTTTGCTTAAGGATTAGGGCATGTCAGCAGCCCGAGTCCCTTTTGTTGAATAACTGTTGTGGGGGGGGGTGGGGGGTGGGGGTCAGAGTAATTTGGAATGTCCAGAAGTGCAGGTTGAGTGAAGGGGGAGGTTGAGGATAGTCGCTTTCAGGGATAGAAGAGGGTTAGAAGACTCCCAAGATTGCCCCACGGTCAGCAAGTAAAGCCTCTTGTGTGTTCAGTTGGTGTTTTCTTCTGCACAGTGATGGTGCTGGTAAAGAGCTGTAGGTGTTGTTATGAATCTGGGCACAGTTCACTGCTTGCTTAGTCCTGGGGAGGTAATGACTTTCTATCCCTGGTGAGGGCTGGTGAGGGCTGCGAGCTCTGTTATGGAGAAGTCTCAGTCTTTGAGCTGCTATCGCCCGGGAGATGCTGGGCTATTCTCTCTCTGGTGTCTGTTGCCGACAGATGGGATCGGTCAGACTTCATGCACTTAGGTTCTCTGCTAGATAGAGGTTGCTGCTGTGGGTCCCGCAGCTGGGGGGGGGGGGGGGGAGTTGAGGGAGAGACGTTTAAGCGCGCAGTACTTTGCTACCTCCGCTCTGCCCACCACGCCGCTCGGCACTCCCAGCTTCGGCTGTTTGAGTCCAAAATAGGACCTCCGGCCCTATGGCCTACCAGGTCTCAGGCTGGGATGTTCCGCCGGAGGGCTCAGCTAAAGTCTCGCTGTGGCGCAGGTCCTCTCCTCTGCTGTAGGCAGCACTATGTGGGGACGGTGTGTTTCCTCCGAAGTGTTTAGCTTAAAGGGGTTGTCCCGCGAAAGCAAGTGGGGGTATACACTTTTGTATGGCCATATTAATGCACTTTGTAATATACATCGTGCATTAAATATGAGCCAAACAGAAGTTATTCACTTACCTGCTCTGTTGCTAGCGTCCCCGTCTCCATGGTGCCGTCTAATTTTCAGCGTCTAATCGCCCGATTAGACGCGCTTGCGCAGTCCGGTCTTCTCCGTGTTGAATGGGGCTGCTCGTGCTGGAGAGCTGCTCCTTGTAGCTCCGCCCCGTCACGTGTGCCGATTCCAGCCAATCAGGAGGCTGGAATCGGCAATGGACCGCACAGAAGCCCTGCGGTCCACCGAGGGTGAAGATCCCGGCGGCCATCTTCACAAGGTAAGTAAGAAGTCACCGGAGCGCGGGGATTCGGGTAAGTACTATCCTTTTTTTTTTTAAACCCCTGCATCGGGTTTGTCTCGCGCCGAACGGGGGGACTATTGAAAAAAAAAAAAAACGTTTCGGCACGGGACAACCCCTTTAACTAATCGCCCTACACCGTGCTCAAAGCCCTTTTTTTTTTTTTTTTCTTTCTTATTTTTTTTTTTTTGTTTTTTTTCCTTTTTTCTTCTTCCTCTTCCCTTTTCTTTTCTTTGGGGGGGGGGGGTGGGTGGAGTAAAGTGGGTTGTGGGGGTGAAGATGGGGGTTGTGGGACACCACCACTTGATGGAAGGGTCTGTGCTAAACAGAGCAAGTATAGACAGTTCACAGTGGGGACTGTATAATAGGCTCCCTGGGGTTGTTCACAGGATGGATGTTTGTCCTGTCCCTGAGAGGTCCACCTGCTGTTTAAGGCTGTGTACAGTCTCTACCAGGGGAATGCACTCGCCTCCTGTGCTGAGTAATGGGAGACCTGCGCTGTTTCTTTAGGGGATGGGACTGCTGCCTCTTCTAAGAACTGCTACCTGCGGGCTCCGGTAAGTGTCTGGCACTCTTATATTATCGGGCTTGCTGTCCGACTCCCGCGCCCGCCGCCGGGCTTCAGGGGCTGTTTCTGATGCTCCCCTTACCCTTCAGATGTTCCGCTGTTGCAGGGGATGGAGCGGGGGGAATCCCGATCGAGCGGTGCGCTCCGGTCGCTTTGGAGAGTTGCGGTCGTTCGCGGCTGTAAGGAGGCCGGAAATTTAGTCCCCGGCTCCAGAAGGTCTGTCAGGCCTCACTCGCTACGGCGCTTTCTGGTTCTCCTTACGTAGCTGCAGGGTCTCCAACTGCTCACTGTGTCTCCAGGAGGTCTGTTGGTGGTTTAAGGAGCTTTGGGAAGATGGAGAGTGTGTTTGTGAACACAATTTTGTTGGGTTCTCCAGCAAGCTCTTCTGCTGTGCGTCTTCCCGCTATGGTGGTTAGGCCACGCCCCCTCTGAAGTATCATTTATAATCTTTATCATTCAATATAGTTTTCCAATGCATCCATAAAAGAATGTCAACTGTCCGTAATTTTTGGATGTTGTGTCGTAAAGAGAAAAATGTCAGTTGGCCGCCCAGCTTCTGTCCCCACTGCTTCTTAATGCTTTTTTACCCATCCCCAACAGATCAGTCTTAGTGGCTGCTACCATACCAATATGTAACCTGTGGCAATCTTAGGGGATTCTATCCAAATCTTACGTGAATGTGCTTTGAACATTGTCTCGAATTGGTAACACGTCAATGGAAGGCAATCACTGTGTACCTAAAATTTGAGAACCTGCTCCCCTTACTACTTGGTGGGTTCCAATCAGTTTTAGGCCTCAGTCAGACGGGTGTTTTTTCGCGCGATTTGTGGATCGCATGATGGATGCGCATTCGCAAATCGCGTGACTGGGGCCGGCGATTCGCTGAAAAATCTGCAGCTAGCAGCGTTTTCGGTGAAACAGGCCCGATCAAAGGAGCGCTGTCCGCTGTTCGCCCATTGAATTCAATGAAGTCGGCAATACAGCCTGCTCCATTGAAAGCAATAGGCTGCCGGCGAGCGCTGGATGAATTTTCCGGGAGGGCTTAAAAATATAAGCCCTTCCCTGAAAACCATCCTGAAATGTGTAAAAATAAAAAAAAAAGTATACTCACCTTTTACTTGCAGCCGGAGTTCAGCTGCGTCCGGCCAACAGTTCTCCTGAACTGCTCTGTGTAGTATTCAGCAGGCGGGGATTTAGATGGTTTTCAGAGAAGGGCTTATATTTTTAAGCCCTTCCCGAAAATTCATCCAGCGCTCGCCGGCAGCCCATTGCTTTCAATGGAGCCGGCTGTATTGCTGGCTCCATTGAATTCAATGGGCGAACATCGCTCTTCTCTGCAACAGCTGTTACAGCTGTGGCAGAGGAGAACGATCATTATAGTATATGTTCTCAATGGGGTCGGTGCTGCTGCCGCCGGCCCCATTGGGCGCATATATAGAACACAGTGATGCGCAGAACGCAGATAGGCGCGTTCTGCGAATTGTTGTGTCCTATAATTGATCGCACATCTGCATAAAAAGCGGACATGTGACCGATCCCATTGCGAAGCATTGGGTGTATATATGCGTAGATCGCATGCGCAAATCGCACGAAAAAACGCCCGTCTGACCGAGGCCTTAGCCCTTTAACACTACAGTGAGTAGATTTACCTGCATGTTAACAGTATGTATGGAGGAGGAATGGGGGTCGATCCCGCTCCATACTATGTGGGTGCCAGCTGTTTCCTAAAGCCGATACCCACCAGTAGCAGCTCCAATCAGCAGCGCTGCTGATCAGAGCTGTTAACCCTTTAAATGCTGTCATTCTGACAGGGCTGCCATGGCTGTTTGCTTATTAACCCCTTAGTGACCAAGCCTGTTTGCGCCTTAATGACCAGGCCAAATTTTGCAAATCAGACGTGTCACTTTAACATGGAAAAACACCAGAAAGGTTTTGCATATCCAAGCGATTCTGCCATTTTTTTTTTTGCCACATGTCGTACTTCATTTAGGCGAAAAAAAAAGACCAATAGAATTTATTAAAAGCGCCAAAATTTGCGAAAATTTTGAAAAAAATCGTCATTTTTTCACATTTCCAACTGCAATATCTCAAATATGTGCAAACATGATATAGAAATTTTTTCTAAGATATATATTTCCATCCATTTACTTTATTTTGGGTGCACATTGGAAAAACTTTCGTTTTTTTAAACCATTTAGGAGACGTACAAATTTAACATTACTTTTCAGCATTTTGAGGAACACTTTGTTTTCCTACACCGAGCCAAGATTGGAAAGGCTCATAGGAGTCAAAATGATAGATACCCCCACAAGTGACCGCATTTTAAAAACTACACCCCTTATCGTATTCATTGATACGTCATGGGTATTTTAACCCCACAGTTTTTTTTCAGGAGTCAATGCAATTTAGAAGAGAAAAACTAAAATTTCATACTTTTGCAAATATGTCATTTTAAAGACAGGACTTTTTCCGATAGTACACATGAAAATGAGGATTTTCACCCCAGAATGAATACTCCTGTTTGTCCCGTGCTCAGAAACATACCCACTGTGGCCTTAGTATTACGTCTGTATGCACAATGAGGCCCAAAATGAAAGGAGCAACCGGTGGCTTTCGGAACAGACGCTTTGCTTGGAGGTGTTTGTAGGCTCTATTGCACACTTGTAGAGCCATTGAGTGACCACAACGATGGAGAACCCCCACAAATAACCCCATAGGATTCTCCTTTCTGTATATTTTGATATTTTTGGTCCACTTCTATTTTAAAAAGTAGATCCCTTAACAAATTTATCTGGCGGTACAATGACTTTTTTGACTCCACAGTTTTTGAATAAATCTAAGCCAAGCAGAAGGAAAAAATTACGATTTTCATTTTTTTGGTAATTCTGTCATTTTAAAAGCAGTTTTATTTGTACAGCACATATATGAACAAAGACTTTCACCCCAAAATGGATACCCCAGTTTGTCCTGTGCTCAGAAACATCCCCATTGTGGCCCTAGTATTACGTCTGTATGCACAAGGGGGCCCAAAATGAAAGGAGCAACCGGTGGCTTTCAGAACAGAAATTTTGCTTGAAGGGGATTTAGTCCCCATTGCCCACTTGTAGAGCCCTTGAGTGACCAAAACGATGGAGAACCCCCTCAAGTGACCCCATTTTGAAAAGTAGACCCCTTAACGAATTTATCTAGGGGTACGATGACTTTTTTGACTTCACAGTTTTTGAATGAATCTAAGCCAAGCAGAAGGAAAAATATATGATTTTCATTTTTTTGGCAATTGTGTCGATTTAAAAACATTTTATTTTTGTAAAGCACACATATGAATGAAGACTTTCACCCCAAAATGGATACCCCTGTTTGTCTTGTGTTCAGAAACATATCCATTGTGGCCCTAATCCCCTTAAAGGAAATATGGCTAGGCCTATAATGGAAGGAGCACCCGTTGAATTTCAGGGTACAACGGAATAAATTCCAGGCCCCATTGCCCACTTATAGAGCCGTTGAGTGGCCAAAACAATAGAGAACCCCCACAAATGACCCCATTTTGAAAACTAGACCTCTTAACAAATTCATCTAGGGGTGTACTGCGTATTTTGTCCTCACAGTATTTGAATGAATCTAAGCAAAGCAGAAGGAAAAAATTACAATTTTCATTTTTTTGTCAATTTTGTCAATTTAAAAACAGCTTTTTTGTACAGTGTACATAGGAATAAAGATGTTCACCCCAAAATGGAAACCCCTGTGTGTCCTGTGCTCAGAAACATACCCATTGTGGCCCTAATCTACTTACAGGACACATGGCTAGGCCCATAATGGAGGGAATGCCCGCTGGATTTCAGGGTACAACTGAATAAATTCCAGGCCCTATTGCCCACTTATACGGGAAAAAAATTGACTTCCCAAAAATAATACCCCCTCCCTGCCATTCCTATTTTTTGGCATTCCCTAAATATTAGATAAAAGTAATAATATAAACTGCGTTTTATGTCCGAAGACAGGGGTAATTACAGAGGCTGGTTGGGATGGGCACATGGGACAAGAAAACCGTGTATCCCCCCTCCTCTTTCGCTTTTTTTGGGGTATTTCGTGACCTCATCGGCGGGGATGGGGTGTAAAAAATGGCGCTCTGAGGCTTTGTAATCTTGCAGCGGTGCAGCGGTCTCACACAGAAGGCGCTCAACAAGGTGCTCCTGGAACTGCATGAAGGTGAGCGTTCCCGGGGCTTCTTGTAAATTACGGATTACAGGTAGTGGTCTGAATAATGCCGGGCTCACGCGGCTGTATGCAGAATCTGCTTGCGGAGGCCTGCAGCGGATTCCAGCTGTGAGCCTGGCTGTGACCCTGCGTACGGCCATGTAATGTACTGCGCATAACTGCCTACTTACACAGGCGGTCATGCGCAGTACATGGGTTTTTGTTTATATTTCCCGTGCTGTCACTTAGCGATGACCCGGGTACCTGTAGCCCGTTCACAATGTGTTTGCATATGGGCTGCGAGTATATCCGGGGTCATAGAGCACAATGGGCTCTAGGTCGTGGATATCCGCGATAAAATATAGCAGGCCGTGTTCTGTTTCTGCGAGTGGATTCCGTAATTCCGACCCACTAATTGGGGGGAATTGTGTAATCCAATGCATGTAATTGATCCGTGGATTACCGCTGATCAAGCGCATGCAGAACCTATAATTCCTCTCCGGTCATGCGTGACCGGCCTAATGTTATATCGCTACTTTATCACGTGACCGGGGACCGCTCAACGAGGCCTCCGGTCACTGCTCCAAGCAAGGAGATTTAAAATTTCCTGGGCTCCCTGGCTCCTGCGAATGTGTCCGGCATTTTGCCGGTAGGCGCAGAAACCAGAAGGATCCATGGAGGATAATCGCATCTGGATTCAAATGTGGAAACCTCCGAGAAGATGTTTCATCTCCTCTCACCGATCGCATTGGTGAGGGGTGATGAAACTTCCACTTTTTTAAGAACTTTTACGTGATCGCCATTATGCATTGGATAACGGCGATCACGTGACCAGTAACCGCATACCGCGGCTCCCCGTGACATCTCCAGGCTCTTGGCTACCTTTGGTAGCCAGCAGCAGGGAGATTTTATATTTCTTGGGCAATCTTTCACTTTTGCGCATGCGTCTGCCATCATGCTGATGGGCGCATGCGCAGAAGCTGGGGTAAGGTCCACAGATCAACATCCCACCAGGGAACAAATACAGGGACCTTGGGTACGTAATTTCATCCCCCCTTACGGATACGATCCGTAAGGGGAGATGAAACTTTAACTTTTTAAACTTTTTTTTTTTACTTTTTAACGTTACATGATCACCATTATCCGATAGATAACTGTGATCATGTGACTGGGAACCTCATACAGCAGTCCCCAGTCATATCTTCCTGCACTCAGCTATCTGTGATAGCCGGGTGCAGGGAGATTTTGAATTTGCCGGGCTCGCCGGCCTACTGCGCACCGCGGTCCCCGCTGAAATCTCCTGCCTCCCGGCTACCTACAGGACCCGGGAGCAGGGAGATTTGAAATTTTGCGCGGCTCCGGGTCTTCTGCGCATGCGGCTGACATAATGCCGCCTGGCGCCCATGCGCAGAAGGCCGGCTTCGGGACCTGGAGCATCAGGAGAGCGGGGAGCAGTGCAGCGGACTCGGGTGAGCAATTTCAGCTGTCCTGATGGATCCGAACCATCAGGGCAGCTGAATCTTTAACTTTTTTCAACTTTTTAAAAACTTTTATGCGATCGGTGCTATCAATTGGATAGCGCCGATCGCATTGCCGGGGGAGGGTCCCCGTAGCCCGGGATGACAGCTCCATGTTGTCGGCTACCTGCGGGCACTGACAGCATGGAGCTGTCACGTCCAGAGCCCACGGGGCTTTATTCTCTGCAGGACACATGTTTTTACGTCCTCAGAGAATAGAGCCCACTTTGGCAGGACGTAAAAACACTATGGGCTGGTCGTTAAGGGGTTAAGCCATGCTTGTGGTTTGGCTTGATAAACTGCTTCTCAGATCACATTATAATGTAATACTATGGTATTAGATCAGACTGCAGTATCGATCAAACAATTGCAAGCTAAAAAATTATAATAGTATGTTTAAAAACATTATTAATTATAAAGAGAAATGTAAGAAAAATTTAAGAGCTCACTTTTGCCATACTTATAACAAAAAATGTAAATAAAGAAAAACCCAAAACATATTTTGTATTTTTGCGTTCATAAACATCTGATCTATCAGAGTAACTCATTATTTACCTCGCACAGTGAACGTCAGAGAAAAGAAACAATACCAGAATTGCCCTCCAAGAAAAAATGCAATAAAAAATGATCAAAAAAAATGTATGTATTCCAATAAAGTACCGATAATAATAATCTTTATTTGTATAGCGCCAAACATATTCCGCAGCACTTACAAAAAAAGGGTGATACGGAAAGGCAAAAGTACAAAAATACAAAAAAGTACAAACCACAGTTACATAGTAATCAGCTGATGGAGACAATAGGGGTGAGGGTCCTGCTCCAACGAGCTTAGATACTAGAAATAATTGGGTGATACAGAATGTAAAGCGGCTGGAGGTGTGCACAGTATGGCAGGGTGCAGAGTGTGGGATACTATACACATAGACAATAGTCAGACATTAAGCCGTGTGATGGCTGAATCGGTGTAACTGCAGGGGCAGTTGATGGCGGCTAGCAGGGGTTGCAGTCACTAGGACAGGTAGTATGTTATCAGGCAGAGTACAGAGGCATTTGGTTTAGGGGATATGGTATGCCTCCCTAAAGAGGTGTATTTTTAGAGCACTCCTGAAGTTTTGTGAATAGAAACTACAGAACCCCTTGCAAAAAATTTTCACAGAAGAATAAAGTTATGGCTGTCAAAAGATGGCGGCAGAAAATAATTAAAAAAAATAAAATAGCTTTGGAAAAAATAAAAATAGAACACTGAATAAAACAAATAAATTTGGTATCTTAGTAATAGTACTGACCAATAGAATAAAGCTACTATGTCATTTATGCTGCAGTGTATACACCGTAGGGGGAAAAAAAAACGAAAATGGTGGAATTTCATTTTTTTCCCCTTCAACTCCACTTAAAAAAGTCTTTCAATACATTATATGGTACCTTAAATAGTGCCATTGAAAAATACAACCTCTCCTACAAAAATATGCCATAAGATATTTTGGTTGATGAATAAATAAAGGAGTTATGATTTTTAAAAACTGGGGAGGAAAAAAGAAAAATAGAAATAAATCAAGGGCTGCGCCCTCTAGGGGTTAAAGTATAAACAACACCCTTCTTGTTCAAAATTAAATAGATGCCCAACTGATCAATTTTTGACTTCTGGACACAAACTTTTATGTGTAACCACAATACTACTGCATTGAGTAGTTAATCTTACAAATAGAGATGAGCGAGCACGCTTGGATAAGTCAGTTACTCGAGCGAGCCTCTTCTCCAGTAACTGCATTCTTGTCTGAGCGTGCTCGAAAGGTGGCGGGGGGTTAGCAGGGGGCAGCGAGGGAGTAGGGGGGGGGGAGAGAATGAGAGATCTCCTTTGTTTCTGTACTCCCCCATACTAATCTCTTTTTGATTTATAGATGTTCTGTTCTGTCAAGGTCAGTCAGCATCAAGAGGATGACCGCAGGGTCATTATTATCAAGACCCCAGTCCTGCTTATAGGCAGGGTCTTCCCTCTCCCTGTTACCAGCTTAGGGCAAGGTACTTTCCCTAGCTCCCATCTCTGTATGGGGTTTTGTACATCAGTCATCTTACCTACATTCCTGGGGTCGGCTGTCAGCTGTGCTGGATTGGGTCATCACCTACCCAGTGGGCTAGGACAGTGGTTCCATGTCCACAGTCAATACAGCCTTATTAACCAATGTAGCTGATATACCAACAATCTGAAAATGTGATATATAATCCAATGTTCTTTCTAAGGCCTTAGTCACACGGGCGCATCGGCACCCGTACACCGGCGCCGATGCGCCCGTCTGACTGTCAGTGAGAAGACGGACGTACCTGCAGACGGCCGTCTCTCTGAAGCGCTGGAGGAAAGAACACGTGACCGGCAATGGTGTACGGGTGCCGATGCGCCCGTGTGACTAAGGCCTAAATGTTTTTCAGCCTCTGTTTGAAAACTTCCATTGAAAGATAACTCACCACTTTCCATGGCAACCTGTTCCACTCATTGATGACTCTCACTTTCAAAACATTTTTCTAATATCTAATCTGTCTCCTCCCTTTCAGTTTCATCCCAATGCTTTTAGTCTTTCCTTGTGCCAATGAGAATAGGGCTGATCCCTCTGCACTGTGACAGCCCTTCAGATATTTGTAGACAGCTATCAAATCACCTCCCAGCCTTCCTTTTTGCAAGCTAAACATTCCCAGATCCTTTAACCGTTCCTCATAGGACATGATCTGCAGACCGCTCACCATCTTGGTAACTCTTCTCTGAACTTGCTACAGTTTCTCTGTCTTTAAATTGAGGTATTCAGAACTAAACACACTATTCCTATTCCAGATGAGGTCTGACTAAGGAAGACTAGAGGGGGATAATTACCTCATGTGATCTAGACTTGATGCTTCTCTTAATACATCCTAGAATTGTATTTGCCTCTTTTGCTGCAGCATTACATTGCTGACTAATGTGCAGTCTGTGTTCTATAAGTATATGGAAGTGTAATGTCTTACCAGCACTGGGTAAGGACCGTGGGTGTATTAGCTGTGCAAGTCCGTAGTCAGGATAGCCAGGAGTAGTTAGCAGGAAATCTCAGTTGAAGTGAAAATGGAGAAGGCACATAACGTAGTCGCAAAGGAAGCCAGAAGTCATCAACTTTGCATTTTTATACAGGATCTATACAAACAGTGACTTCCCTAGCAGAATAGTGAATGTAGCTCCGGAGTACAATGATGAGGATTTATCTGTTAAGTTGTTTTCAACTTTCAGTCACTTTGTGGATCAGCATATGCTATGCTTCCCTGTCTTTGGCTGCTTCCTTCAAATTTTCCACAGTCATGTACATGTCAAACTTGATTGTGTCTAGTCAGCATGTTCTTTGGTATACTCTTCTTCTGGATTATAATACAAGATGTAATTCAGGATAAATAATGTATGTACACAGTGAACCCACAAGCAGAATAGCATGTGCAGCTCTGTAGTATAATAAAGGATGTAACTTGGGATCAGTACAAGATAAGTAATGCAATTTATGTACACAATGACACCCCTAGTAGAATACTCAGTGCAGCTCTGCAGTATAAGGCCAAATGCCTGCAAAATCTCGCAGCGTAATCAGACCCTGTACCCTGGCATTGACCCCTGGCTTACCTGTTCGGCATCTTCTCTCTGCACTGCAGATGTTTCCCGGCTGCTGCACCGCTGCACATGCGCAGTGCAGAGAGTCACGCCGGCGATGACATGGATCCACTGCAACTCGCAGCGGGGTGGACTGCTTCCATTGACTGCTACAGAAGCTGCTCAAGCAAGCCTCACACTAGAATAGGACATGCTGCGATGTTACCCCACGAGCAGAAAATCACAGTTGATTTCCACTCATGGGCAGGGAAAACTGTTTTCTTTGCATGTCCAATGGGGAGTATTTGCTGCAGGATCCGGAGGCAAATGCTCGCTACAGATCCCGCAGTGCAAATACAGCCGTGGGCATTCAAACTAAAACAGAGGGAAATTCTGGACTAAGTGTGACTACCCACTACAGTTTTTTTTTTCCCTGCGAAATTCGCAGCATTTTTTTTTTCTGCAGGGGTCTATGGGACTTGTAATGTTAATTTACTGCGAAATTGTGATTTTGCGCGATTGCAATTTTAACATCACAAAAAACTGTAGTGGGTAGTCACACTTAGACAAGATAAACAATGATATATTTACAAATTGTCTCAATAGATAAACATTGTATTTTGATTTCTACTTTTCTGTTGCTCAGCTGTAAAATGATCTTTCTATGTTGTCATCTGCTTTGCATTGCAGATCTGTTCCAGCTCAGTGTCTGTGATGTTGTCTGTATTTCCATTGTAAATATGGCCACAATCAAATAAATGCTAAAAATGTTGTCATTAAACCTTTGATAAAGCCTTACTGTGTTATCAGGATCCTCACACAGGAGAGATGGCTGATTATACAGAGGGTGACACTGCTGTCCTGTATCTGGGTCTCCTGGCCCCGACACTGATTGCTCTCATAGCCGGACTGGTGATACATTCATTTATTATAGGAGTCAATGTCACTGACTGGTGGAAAGGAAGACCAGTGACTCCTGTTGACCACATTGTAACTTCTCTTGGGATTTCAAGAATGTGCACCCAGTGTGCTATTACTCTATTATATTTAATGGATATGTTCTCTCTAAGCAGCCTGGATTTTAATGTAGCTCTGGTTATTATAGAGTCGGTTTATAATTTATTTTCTGATGCCAATATTTTGCTAACCACTCTGCTCTCCATTGTTTTCTGTCTGAAGATCTCGAACTTCCACAGCAGACTGTTCCTGTATCTGAGGGGGCTGATAGCACACAGGACTGTTTTTTTCATTGGAGCTGCAGTACTTCTCTCCACTGTAAATAATTTGATAACCTTGTTGTTGGTTATCACTGAGAACTCCGATGAAACATATAATGCAACCACAGACTGCATAAATATTAATTCTATATACCATGCAGCTATCACAGCCATCTTCCCATTTCTTTTCTCCTGCATCTCCTCAGTCCTCCTCTTCACCTCGTTGTATCATCATATCACAAAGATGAAGATGAGCAGGAATTTAACTGTCAATTTGGAGACATATTACTCAGCATTGAAATTAGTTTTCTTCACTTTCCTGTATAACACTTTATGCGTCATTATCTATATTGCTGCTGCCATTTTTTACTATTTTTACTGTCTGAACCTTCTATGTTTTTTAATTGTCTTGGACTTTCTCCCAGTTCTTCATTCCTCCTACCTGATCTACAGAACAGCCAAACTCAGGAGTCAGATGTCCAAGGTACTTCATAAAGTGATTGATTTCTTATTCCAAAGGAAAGAAACAGAAACCAGAGAGAACATAGAAGTAGTAGCTCTATGAGGTTAATATACGGGATGGGCCATCAATGTACTATATGTTATGTGAGGGTCCAGAACCAGAACTGATCAGCAAAATGCTTGTGACTCTGATTGGGACTGCTCAAGAAAATGTTGTAAATGCGGCTGAACTGTATAGTGGTGTGCCTGGAAACAGTGAATTGCTGAGCCCTTATTCTGCTTACTGGTGATCCAAAAAGTAGAATACCCACTAGGGCCATAGAGAACATGAGGCTTATACATTCGGGATTCCACCACCTTGCTGCACAGTCAAATTTGTTTGCTCAGCTCACCTGAGCAGGCTCGCCCAGTCCACAGCGTGCTTAGAGGGGATTCAGAGCACAAATGAGATGCAGGGAAATGGAAAGAAGAAAAACCTCCAGCATCAATGTGGGTTGAGAAATAATGCTGTAAGGGTCGAAGATTGTGCTTTTGCTTTGCCTTCTGTGATTGGATGTTTTTAATGTGATGTTTGTATTAGATTTAGGGCTTTTAATCACTAGCGTGAGCGAATTTGGTGTGTGAAAAAACGCGGCGATTTTGCATTTTTGCAGCTGCGTTTTTCCTGTGTTTTGCATTGCAAATTTCTTGGGTGGGATTCTGCATTGCAGCGCATCTAGCAATGTTGTGTTGTGTTTTTTCCTGCAGAGCTGTTGTATGGAAAGGAAGGATTTGAGTAGACCTGCCCCCTCGTAATTTTTGGCATAATGGTCACACCTGAGTTTACGTTGTTATGGAGGTTTAGCCATTAGTACCATGACTGCCTTTCAGCGCAACTCTGTTCTTCTGAATTGGCTGATCTCACGCCAATTCGGTGAATGGAGCTATATGTTGTAGGCAGACCCTGTTACCGCACCGAGAATGTGGGTGAAACCCTCTTCTGCAGTGGCGGCCAATTAAAGGCCACTTTCGTCTACTTACAACTACCTTTGGTGGCACGCAGAGATATTCGAGGCGTATACGAGACTTTCTGTCAGTGTGTTTGACAAGCTACTTTCCATGGTGCAGCTGGACCAGACCTTCCAGGACTCGCCAATGCGGAGGTGCATCTCTTCTGAGGAGCGGTTGCTTGTATTACTGAGGTTAGTAGTATTTGTTAATTTTTCTTGCCGCTGTAATTAGGCTGTACATGATTTTGCTGTCCCAACACCCCTATTTCCCTTTCCTACATGTTCCCCCGACCCTTTTTAAAAAATTCCGCTGGAGTGTGTTGTAGCTGCAGAACGCCTATCTTCCCCCTTTTTTCTTTGTTTTGGGAGCGGTGGGGTTCCCCTAATGCCTGCAATTGTTTGTTCCCCATACTTTGGAATGATGTCATATCTAACACCTGCACTTGTCTGTTTTAGCATAAGCGCGTATGTGCATTGTGTGTCAGTAATGCTGCACTACATTGCTTTACTGGTTGGAGACTCCTGGCCACATGTTTTTGGAACATTTACAACACCACCAGCATCTAGGCACATCCAATTTGGCAACTCTGTTTTGCAACACAAAGGAATGTAGCAGGTCTGTAGATGATGTGTGTTAAATTCCTGCTTCTATGTTTGTAGTTTTTTTTATATGGATTTGTAGGCTACCTGGTGCACCTTATTGTTGTTGTGAAGGGGACATTAACCCTTTCCAATCCACTGTCGGACATCTTCCTACATTCTGATTGAAGCTTGTACAGCTCCAATGTCCGAAGACGTCCGACAGGGTATTTTTTACCATCTATTGCCAGCCACTCCGCTGTCGGAGCCTCTGTGGCACACACACACTGGCTTTAGCCAGCAGATGGCACCATTGTTTAACAGCAAAAAGAGAAAGCCTTTTAGGAAGCCCTGAATCCAAAATTGGATTGGAAAAGGTTAACATTCCTCAATGAGCTATGTTTTGCGTTGGCTGCTTGCAAACACACTCCAAACCTACGCAGTTGTTACACTGCGATTTGAGTGTGTGTCCAAATACATTAATTTGCCGTTGTTATGTATGCTTTAGTACTTTGTGCACAAATGCAAATAGTCCCCTGGCATATTCCTTTGCTCTCTTGGCCTGCTGTATCCTTCTTATGGGAATTTCGTGCTTACTGTGGCCTATACGCTTGTGCTACAACTGTGCCGTTAGACTTAGATACTTATGTGGTGAGCCTTAATATGGGCTAGGCATCTAATTTGTATTAGGTTCAGAATTAGCAGCGATATGTGAAAGCCCTGTGCATCATCTCACTTCCTTGTTTCACACAAACTCCCAGCTTGGCGCACCTGATACCCACACAGCAACTGCCGATTATGGAGGTACAAATAATTGCAAAGGAGTAAGCTGCCTATTTTATAGCGGAGACACCGCTAATGCTAGCAGTCTGAGTAGACTTCTAACAGTAAGCATAGTGAATGATTGTCAGCAATGTTGCTATGTATCTGTATCTTCTTTGGACACTTTGATAACGTTTTGGTTTTTACAGAGTAGCCTTTATTCTGGCATTGTAGCATTGGCGCCTCTAAAAATGTATTGCCATTTCCTTCTGCTAATTTTTTTTTTTCTTCACCCCACAGGTACCTGACAATGGGGGATTCTTTTGCCATATCCCGAATAGTTCATACAACGTGTGAAGCTATTTGGGGAAGGCTGCAGCTTGTATTTCTCCCACAGCCAACTGTAGGCCACTGGCTAAATATTTCTAAAGGCTTTCACATCCGGGTGCAGTTTCCCTTGTGCATTGGGGCGTTAGACGGGAAGCATGTGCACATACGAAAGCTGCCGTAATCCAGGTCTCAACTTTTTTATTATAAACATTATTCCTCTGTTTTGCTACTGGCAATTGCAGACACCGATTTGAAGTTTGTTTTAGTTGACATTGGGGCGTACAGGAGTACGGCGGATTTGCGAGCGTTCATGTCTTCCCGTCTTGGGCAGAGACTGCAGGCAGGCACCTTGTTTGTGCCGCCACCCCAAAGCTTGCCTGGTACTACTGGCCTGTCTTGCCCTATTTGTTGGTCGCAGATGAGGGATTTGCTCTTGGGAAGCGCATAATGAGACCATTTCCCCGCAGGCACTTAACTACGGATTGACGGATTTACAACAATCATCTTTCAAAGGCCAGACGTTATGTTGAATGCTCTTTTGGGGTACTAGTGTCACGCTGGCATGTCTTGGATAGAACCCTTCACGTCACTCCTGAACATGCTGTGGAAGTAATAAAGTCCTACCTGGTGCTTCATAATTTGGTGCGCACCGAAAGAGTTTACAAGCACCTTCCCAAACAGAGATCCCTTGCTTTTGCCAACTCTGCTGACCAGCCACCCACAGTGGAGATACATATTCGGGACACCCTTAAGAATTATTTCCAAACTCCACATGGGACCATTCCTTGGCAACCGAGAGCACTACCAAGTCGGGACAGACATTAGCAAGATGCATATTGTCTAATGATCTACAACCTGCATATTTCTTTGCTTTGATGTTTAACCCCTTAATGACTAAGCCTATTTGCGCCTTAGTGATGGAGCCAAATTTTGGAAATCTGACATGCATCTTTCAACATAGCATAACTCTTTAAAATTTTGCATATTCAAGTGATTCTAACATTGTTTTTTCGCCACATGTTGTACTTCATTTAGGTAGTAAAAATAGACCGCTATAATTTGTGTATATTTATTAAAAGTACCAATATTGGAAAAATTTTGAAAAAAATTGTAATTTTTTTTCACATTTTCAACTGTAATAACTCAAATATGTCCAAACATACTGTAGAATTTTTTTCTAAGATATATATTTCCATCTGTTTACTTTATTCCAAATGCACATTTGAAAAACTTTAGTGTTTTTTTGTTTTTTTTTAACATTAAGATGACGTACAAATTTAACATTACTTTTCAGCATCAGGGTGCAAATACGTAGGCCTCCGGTAAAAAGTTTCATCCCCTCTCACCGATCGCATCGGTGAGGGGAGATGAAGCTTCAACTTTTTTTTACTTTTACGTGATCTCCATTATCCATTGGATAATGGCGAAACGTGATCAGGGAACGCTCACCGCGGCCCCCCCCGTGAAATCTCCAGGCTCTCGGCTAAGTTTTGTAGCCAGGAACGGAGAGATTTTAAATTACCCTGGCAATCCACAGTTTTTGCGCATGCACCTGCCACTTTCGCGATGGACGCGTGCGCAGAAGCTGGGGTAAGGTTCTCAGATAAATCCCGGGGGCCTTAGGTACGTAATTTCATCCTCCCTCACGGATATGATCCATGGGGGGAGATGAAACGTGAGCTTTTTTTTAAACTTTTTCAAAACTTTTTAGAACTTTTTTTTAAAATTTCTTTACTTGAAATGATCACTGTTATCCATTGGATAACAGTGATCACATCCTGGGTGACAATCCCCTCTGCTCCTGGCTACACATGGCAGCAGGAGCAGAGCGATTTTAAACTTTCCGGGCTTGAGCCCCTCTGTGAATTCGAAGTGGATAAGACGCATTTTTGTATCAAAAATGTCTCACATCACTTCAAGGAAGTAGTTTCAATGGGGAAGCTTCACATTGCACTGTATGCACCTAGCAAGTGGTACAATACTGCCGCTGGCCCCATTGAAATCAATGGGAGATGCGATGCCAGGGCACGCCAAACGATAGGGCTGCAGAGACCTCATATCTCCTGTATATAATTAGATATGTATAGCTGGTATAAGTTAGACATCTCCTGTATATTTTCCAGCAGGATAATTCTCAGCTGCCCACACAAGGGGGGTCACAGGAGCTCCACAACAATGTCACACTTCCATGCCCGGTCAGCAGATTAATATATGGGACCATCTAGGACGCCAACTTCGACAGCCAATGGGTTTGGATGGTCTAGAGGCTCCGTAACAGCAAATGTGGAACTATATGTGTCAGGACACCACATCCATATCATATAACCAAGCTAGAGGCAGTAGAACAGGGTACTATAGTCTCCATGCCTGCCTGTATTGCGTCTTGTATCCAAGCTAGAGGTGTACAACAGGGTACTAGAGCCTCCACGCCCACCCATATCACATCATGTATCCAAGCTAGAGGTGTGCAACAGGGTACTAGAGCCTCCATGCCCACCTGTATCACATCTTGTATCCAAGCTAGAGACAGTACAACAGGCTACTAGAGCCTCCATGCCCGCCTGTTTCACATCTTGTATCCAAGCTGAAGGCAATACAAAAGGGTACTCGAGCCTCCATGCATGTCTGTATCACATCTTGCATCCAAGCTAGAGACGGTAAAACAGGGTACTAGAGCCTCAATGCCTGTCAGTATCACGTGTTATATCCAAGCTAGAGGTGGTACAACAGGGTACTAGATCCTCCATGCCCACTTGTATCACATCTTGTATGCAAGCTAGAGACAGTACAACAGGGTACTAGAGCCTCCATTCCTGTCCATATCACATCTTGTATCCAAGCTGGAGATGGTGCAACAGGGTACTAGAGCCTCCATGCCCATCCATATTACATATTATATCCAAGCTAGAAGTGGTACAACAGTGTACTATAGCAACCATGCCCACCTGTATCACGTTTTGTATATAAGCTGAAGGCAATACAAAAGGGTACTCGAGCTTCCATGCCTGCCCATATTACATCTTCTATCCAAGCTAGAGGTGGTACAACAGGGTACTAGAGTGCAGTGTCCCGTAGGGTTACCCAGGACACAAGGCATACGCTGAGGAGCTTGGAGGGCAAGATGCTGTCTTGTCACAGCAGCACTTACCACGCTCCCTCCCGGAGGGATGCACGCAACCAAGGTCAGGGCAGAGCTGGTCCGCTTCCAGAAACCCCTAGGAAAGGGATGACCAATAGATTGTAGACCCACGGGGATAGCTTTATAGGCAGTCTGGTAAGTCAGCCCCGGGGCCTTTCATTAGGCCCCCGGCTGCCATGACACCTGCACGGCTACCCCGATCTCACCGCGGGGGGGGGCCGTGCGAGACCCCCGAATGTCAGAATTGACAGTGGCATTTAAATGGTTAATAGCCACGATCGGCCGTGCGGCCGATCGCGGCTATTGCCCGCGGGTGTCAGCTGTTTTAAACATCTGACGCCTGCACTGTATGAAGAGAGGTTGCCACACAACCCTCTTCATGCATACCCCGCCGCTCCATGATGTACCGGTACGTCATGGAGCGGGAAGGGGTTACAAAAAAAATTCTATGCTTAACTATTCCCCCACAGGCAGTCGTCTTACCACATTTTCACCTCATCGATCTTCTCCTGGCTGCTCTAGTTCCCCGGGTCACCTCGCTGCAAGCCAGACAACTCCTCTTCTTCCTGTGATGAAGAGCACATAGCCGGCATTCTGCTTCCTGCAGGTCAGTATATGCTATGCCACAAGTGACATAGCGTTCACTGCATAGCAGGGCATGCTGAATCCTTGTCAGCCTGCTTTAGCACGCAGGTGCTGCATCTCACTGAGGATTCGGCATTCCCTGATAGGCAGTGAACACTACGTCACAAGTGACCGGGTACACTGACCTGCAGGAAACAGAATCCTGACTGTGTGCTTCGTCACAGGAAGAAGAAAATCTGGGCGGCTGGAGGTGATGTGACCCAGGAGACTGGAGGAGCCAGGAAAAGATAGGTGAGGTTAAGATGTGGTAAGAACACTGTCTGGTGAGGAATAGATAAGATATGAAATAGATTTTTTTTTTTTTTATGATAGAACCCCTTTAACTAATGCAGCTGAAGCACCCTTAATCTGAAAATGTGATATATAATTCCAATGTCCTTTCTAAATGTTTTTCAGTGAGAAAGGAGTTGTCTGCTCCCTGCAGAAATTAACTGAATGTATGAACACACAGAATAAGCAAAGTGTTAAGTTGTGCTGCTTGTCCTATAGTTTGCTGAGGTTCCACGAGCACAGCATCACAGATGTGGGATAATTGAGCTGCCTGCATGTAACACAAAGGCTGATGGAAGACAATGTCCATCTGGTTCAGCCTGTTTTTGTTTTTCTCCTGTGTTATACTCCAGAGCTGCAATCACTATTCTGCTGGTGGAGTCACTGTATACATTCATTACTTATGCTGTACTGATCCTGAGTTACATCTTATATTACACTACAGTGCTGCACTCACTATTCTGCTGGTGGAGTCACTGTGTACATACATTACTTATCCTGTACTGATCCTGAGTTACATCCTGTATTATACTCCAGAGCTGTACTCACTATTCTGCTAGTGGAATCACTGTGTACATACATTACTTATCCTGTACTGATCCCGAGTTACATCCTGTATTATACTCCAGAGCTGCACTCACTATTCTACTGGTGGAGTCACTGTGTACATACATTACTTATCCTGTACTGATCCTTTGTTACATCCTGTATTATACTCCGGAGCTGCACTCACTATTCTGCTGGTGGAGTCACTGTGTACATACATTACTTATCCTGTACTGATCCCGAGTTACATCCTGGATTATACTCCAGAGCTGCACTCACTATTCTACTGGTGGGGTCACTGTGTACATACATTACTTATCCTGTACTGATCCCGAGTTACATTCTGTAGATCTTTTTTTAATCATAAAATTAAAAAACATAACAAGAGCACAAATATCGCTCAGAAAACATAAACGTATAACAAAACCAAACTGAAACCTGCCTTAATTCAGAGAAAACAAAAGGGCCCATCTGGTCCAAACTAATCCCCACACCACACAGCAGATAGACTGCACTCACTCACACTTACCAATACAATATAATATAACACCCCATGACAGCAATAATATATACAGAACCATAAACACAACCCACAGGATCCACTCAAAAATAAAGGACCCGAGAAACAAGTTAAACTCCAATAACAATTACCTAACAATAATAATAAAAAGAGATGAGCGAGTATACTCGCTAAGGGCAATTGCTCGACCGAGCATTGCCCTTAGCGAGTACCTGCCCGCTCGGGAGCAAAGATTCGGCTGACGGCAGCAGGCGGGGAGCTGCGGGGAGGAACGGAGGGGAGAACTCTCTCTCTCCCCTGCTGACTGCCGCAACTCACCTGTCACCCGCGCCGGCAGCCGAACCTTTTCTCCCGAGTGGGGAGATACTCGCTAAGGACAATGCTCGATCGAGCAATTGTCCTTTGCAAGTGTACTCGCTCATCTCTAATAATTAAACTTTTTTTTTTTTTTAAATAATTTTTTTTTTAATATAATGAATACCACACACCCCACCCCTACGGTGCAGCCTGGGAGCCATGCCTGCATCCCAAATCCATGCTCAATGTCTCTGTCCAGAACGAGCCAAGCTGCACCACATACACACACCCCCACACCCCCACACCCCCACCAACAGTTCGTGCCCAGTGTTCATTGTCTGGGACGTGTCAAGCTGCGGCTGAGGCATAACTCCCCCCAATAACCCACCACCCAACCTATCTATAACCTCAAACAAACTTATAATACAGTACCTCACAACAAGAACTAAGCAAAAACACATAATACCACCCGAAAGCCTAAGGTTCACTTACCTGCAGCCATACTACTTCATCTTAGACCGAGAAAAAAACTCTAGTAGTGTCACACACAGCCCTCCACCAGGACTGGATATGATAAGCCGGGCAATGATAAATAAAGAAATCTAGCCCTAGGATTACTCTATCCCTAACATTTCCCTACTTATTCCCTTAAGCTTGCCCTCAGAAAAACTATCCTTAGCTCTCCGTATTCTGCCCCTAAAATGACCCTAACAATAGAAAAAGAAACTGTCCCTAACGAAAGATAAACCCTCTCCATAGGAGAGAGGCCTTATCCGTGCCCAACTTCTCATAATCTAGAGAGTGTACCTTCACCAGGTGACCCAAGATGTTTCTTTTCACCTCATCCGTGGGGACGATTTTCTCTTCCGTCGACACTAAACATCGTGCATTCCAAATGTGAAACCTGACCACTAAGCTGGCTAAGAATAAAGTGCACCGGTCTCTGCCACAAGGTCCCTGAATGCCCCATAAACCCATTCCGCATAGGAAAGCCATGCCAGCCTAGGCCAACCAATGGAGGCTCCCACTCAGTTGTACACCTCTGTATTGAAGTGGCACTGAAGCAGGAAATGCTCCATGCCATCCAGCACGTTTCTGCACTTCTGGCGGGGACAACCCCTATCCACCAGTGGCCTGCTCTTCAAGTTACCCCTTACATACAGTGTCCCGTGGACAGCTCCAAGTCAAGTCCCAAAACTTCAAGGGGATACTGTCAGAATCTAATAAATGCAACCCCACCACCAGGTCCTGACTTGGGCAGTCCTTGAGTGCCAGGGGCTTCTGGAAATGGGTCAACAAAACCCTCTTGTGTAGGAGTTTCCTCGACAGAGCCCTGATCTTCCCCATCCCCAGACCCCACCGGTATATCACCTTCAGAGCCAAGGTAGCGTAAGCTTCCGGCACCACCCGATCCATCCCGACCCCCTCCATAGGCCCACCATCAATCCTCCTAAGGAAAGGATGAATGGCAAACACATACAGCAAGGGGCTCAGAGGACAACCCTGATGGACGCCATACCCAACCTCAAATGGGTGACCGACCCAACCGTTCACTAGCAGGAAAGTCTCAGCCTCCCGCATACAATGTCCTGAGCCAATTGACAAACCCCACCGGCAGGCCATACCTCAAAAAAACAGACCAGAGGTACTCTTGTTTAACCCGATCAAACGCTTTGGCCTGATCCAAGGACAGCAAGTACCCCTCCCAGTGACCAGCCCTACCCTGCTCCACTGCCTCTCGGACACCGAGAACAGCACCACTAAGGGTGCTGCGGCCTGGAGCAGAGCAATGCTGGGCCCCCAAGAGGAGCCAGGGTGCAAACTTGACCAGCCGATTAAACAGCACTTTTGCCAGAACCTTCCTGCCCGTATTGGGAAGCGCTATGGGATGCCAGTTCTCAATACGGCTCGAATTTTTACCCTTTGACAGAATGATCAAGGCTGACCTCCTCATTGACTTTGGGAGAGTGTCCAAGGAAAGACACTCATTAAATACCGCAGTCAAGAGGGGACTCAGGAGGTCCTTAAAGGTCTTATAGTACTCAGATGTTAAGCCATCTGGACCTGGTGATTTTTTTTGAGCCCAAGCCCATCAATTGCCAGTTTAACTTCCTCTACGTTGCTCTCCTCCATCAAAACATTAAGGGAGATGTCATTCCCTGGCTTGGGGACAGCTTCTGCCAGGAAAGCCAACATCACATCTCGATCTAGATCTCTCTTTCTCAAAAGGAGTGAGTAGAAGGATCTGATGACTTCCAGAATCCCTGATCTGGACCTGTTCAGAGATCCCGTACCGTCGAGCAGTCCAGTGACAACCTTACGATTCACTGACATCTTACAGTTTCTGTAAGGGTCAGGTGAGTGGTACTTCCCGAAATCCCTCTCAAAAACCAACGATGCGTGCCTATTATACTGGCACCCTTTGAGCAAAGACTTCACTCTGGAGATCTCCTCGCAGCTACCTCCAGTCGAGACAAGATGTTCGAGTTTCCTCCTCAGGCCCTGAAAAAGACAGTACTTACTCAAGCTCCTGAGGCTAGAGAGCCGTCGGAAGAACCTCGCTGCCCTGATCTTGAACATCTCCTACCACTCTGACTTACTGCTATAAAGATCCAGTAATGGTACCTAGCTCTACAGAAAATCCTCAAAAGACTGTCTTATCTCTGCTTCCTCCAGGAGTGACGAATTCAACCTCCATAAGCCTCTGCCCATCAGGGGGCTCTCTGCAACATTTAGGGAAAACAAATTCAGACAGTGGTCAGAGAATTCCACCTCAACAACAGAAATTGGTGACGAGATGGCTTCCTCCTTTAAATAAAACCTGTCTATTCTTGACCTGCTCTCGCCTCTATAATAGGTGAACCCCTCGTAGTTTGGGGTGTGCCGGATGTGGACATCCACCAGATAAGTTTCACTAGCTTTGCTATTAAGCGCGACGCTATCATAAGTCAGCTTACCTAGGGAGCCTCCCCTGTCACGGGTCCTCGGGACTGCATTAATGTCACCCCCAAAGATTACCTGCTGACTGATAAAAGGTACGGCTTGATCATCATAAAGAAATCCTTGCGGTCCCGCTTGGTTTAGGGACCGTAGATGTTTATTAGCCAAAGCTCATTTCTCTTCATGAGAAAATCCAGGATCAGGCACCTCCCTATTTCTAACTCAATAACCCTTTGGCATTCAACCGCTGCAGTAAAAAGGACTGCCACTCCGCTATACGGCTCAGCCACAAGAGACCTGTAAGATGGACCAGACCTCTATTCCCTCCTTGCCTTATGCACAGCTGCCAAATTTGGCAGCCTGGTCACTTGCAAAAACAAAATGTCGGCTTCAACGCGGCCGAGAAAATCAAAGGCCTCAAATCTAGCCATATCAGACTTAATGCTGGCAACAGCTTTAGTTTCACCATAAACGTCCAGGCTCCGGACCAGATGCCATGTTCATCCCGGTCATGATATCGTAACAAGAGAGTCAGTCACTGTATTATTTGTGCCAGATAGGTAAAACACCGCGATGGGAAGACTTAGTGCACCCATAGTATAGACAGACTGCTGTAACATTCCTGTAGCAAAGGTATAAACAGACCCCAGTAACATTTCTGTAGCAGCAGTATAGACAGACCCCTGTAACATTTCTGTAGCAGAAGTATAGGCTGACACCAGTAACATTTCTGTAGTAAAAGAATAGGCAGACCCCAGTAACATTCCTGTAGTAAAGGTATAAACAGACCCCCGTAACATTTCTGTAGCACACATATAGCAGACCCCTGTAACATTTCTATAGTAAGCGTATAAACAGACCCCAGTAACATTTCTGTAGTAAAAGTATAGGCAGACCCCAGTAGCATTTCTGTAGTAACAGTATAGGCAGACCCCAGTAACATTTCTGTAGCAATAGTATAGGCAGACCCCTGTAACATTTTTGTAGCAGCAGTATAGGCAGACCCCTGTAACATTTTTGTAGCAGCAGTATAGGCAGACCCCAGTAACATTTCTGTAGTAGAAGTATAGGCAGACCCCAGTAACATTTCTGTAGCAGCAGTATAGGCAAACCCCTGTAACATTTCTGTAGCAGCAGTATAGGCAGACCCCTGTAACATTTTTGTAGCAGAAGTATAATCTGAACCCTGTAACATTTATGTAGCAGCAGTATAGGCAGATCCCTGTAACATTTCTGTAGTAGAAGTATGGGCAGACCCCTATAACATTTATGTAGCAGAAGTATAAGAAGACCCCTGTAACATTTTTGTAGCAGCAGTATAGGCTGACCCTAGTAACATTTCTGTAGTAGACGTATAGACAGACCCCTGTAACATCTCTGTAGCAGCAGTATAGGCAGACCCCTGTAACATTTATGTGGCAGAAATATAGGCATACCCCAGTAACATTTTTGTAGCAGCAGTATAGGCAGACCCCTGTAACATTTATGTGGCAGAAATATAGGCATACCCCAGTAACATTTTTGTAGCAGAAGTATAGGCAGACCCAAGTACCATTTTTGTACTAAACGCATAGACAGACCCCAGTAACATTTATGTAGTAATAGTATAGGCAGACCCCAGTAACATTTCTGTAGTAACAGTATAGACAGACCCCAGTAACATTTCTGTAGTAGAAGTATAGACAGACCCCAGTAACATTTCCGTAGCAGAAGTATAGGCAGACCCCTGTAACATCTATGTGGCAGAAGTATAGGCAGACCCCAGTAACATTTCTGTAGTAACAGTATAGATAGACCCCAGTAACATTTCTGTAGCAGAAGTATAGGCATACCCCAGTAACATTTCTGTAGTAACAGTATAGACAGACCCCTGAAACATTTCTGTAACAGGAGTATAGGCAGACCCCTGTAACATTTATGTGGCAAAAGTATATGCAGACCCCTGTAACATTTATGTAGCTGAAGTTTAGGCAGACCCCAGTAACATTTATGTAGCAGATGGTTAGGAGGACCCCAGTAACATTTATGTAGCAGAAGTATAGTCAGACCCCAGTAAAATTTTTGTAGCAAGAGTATAAGTGAACCCCTGAAAATTGGGGTACCATGACTGTAGGCGAGGGCCAGAAAAATTAGTGTTTCAAGATTACAGATGTACCCCTGAAAAATTGCTCAACCGAGAGGGCAGGTGAAGCCCATAAATATTTTTTTAAAGATACAGCTCGCTGTTGCTTAATCTGTAACACAGCCTGGAGGCAGCCCTGCTCAAAAAATTGGTTAATGTTAAAGTATCAATGCTTTTGAAACTTTGAAAAATTGGAAAAAAAATGTTAGATAAGCCTTTTGGGCCGCAGAAAAATTGGCAGTTCAGCGTGATGACATGATGTTTCAAGAGTAGGAGTAGGAGGACTAATATCAGAGACAGATTGACAAAGCTAAATGCCCCTTTTTTTCTGGTGATAGAGAAGAATGCTTTTATCTGCGGTTCTCCTTATACCGTGGGTCGAGAAGGGTGTACACCCAGTAATCCGTAGTGGCCAGAATGTGTCTAACACGAGAATCATGAGAAAGGCAGCCTAACATGATGTCAGCCATGTGTGCCAGGGGACCAGTACGCAAGACATGGCTGTCCTCACTAGGAAGATGACTTTCAGGATCCTCCTCCTCCACAAGCCATACACGCTGAACAGATTAGAGGCAAGCTGCATGGGTATCCTCCCCAGTGGGCCCAGCTGTCTCTTCCCCCTCCTCCTCCTCCTCCTCCAAAACGAGCTGAGATATAGACATGAGGGTGGTCTGGCTATCAAGCGACATACTCTCATCCACCGTCTCCTGTTCCAACTGCAAAGCGTCAGCCTTTATGCTTTGCAGCGATATTTTCAGCAAGCCTAGCAGCGGGATGGTGACACTAATCATTGCAGCATCGCCGCTCACCATCTGGGTAGACTCCTCAAAGTTTTCGAGGACGTGGCAGATGTCTGCCATCCAGGCCCACTCCTCAGTAAAATATTGAGGAGGCTGACTCCCACTATGCCGCCCATTTCGGAGTTGGTATTCCACTATTGCTCTTCGCTGCTCATACAGCCTGGCCAACATGTGCAGCGTAGAATTCCACCATGTGGGCACTTCGCACAGCAGTCAGTGCTCTGGCAGACTAAACCAATATTGCAGGGTCCGCAGGATGGCAGCGTCCGTGGTGGACTTGCGGAAATGTGCGCAGACGCGGCGCACCTTGCCGAGGAAGTCAGACAATTGTGGGTTGTTTTTAAGAAACCGCTGAACCACCAAATTGAAGACGTGGGCCAGGCATGGCACGTGTGTGAGGCTGCCGAGCTGCAGAGCCACCTCCAGGTTACGACCATTGTCACACACGACCATGTCCGGTTGGAGGCTCAGCGGTGAAAGCCAGAGGTCGGTTTGCTCTGTCAGACCCTGCAACAGTTCGGGGGCCGTGTGCCTTTTTTTCTCCTAAGCTGATTAGTTTCAACACAGCCTGCTGACGCTTGCCCACTGCTGTGCTGCCGAGCTGTGCGATACCGACTGCTGGCGACGTGCTGCTCACACTTCTTAATTGAGAGGTAGAGGTTGCGCAGGAGGAGGAGGAGGAGGAGGAGGGGGGGAGGGTTTAGTGGAGGTGGCATAAACCGCCGCAGATACCAGCACCGAGGTAGGACCCGCTATTCTGGGTGTGAGTAGGACGTGAGCAGTCCCAGGCTCTGACTCAGTCCCAGCATCCACTAAATTCACCCAATGTGCAGTCAGGGAGATATAGTGGTCTGCCCGCCAGTACTTATCCACGTGTCCATTGTTAAGTGGGCCTTCCCAGTAACCCTGTTGGTGAGGGCGCGTATAATGTTGCGGGAGACATGGTGGTGCAGGGCTGAGACGGCACACCGGGAAAATTAGTGGTGAATGGGGACCGAGTAGCGCGGGACCGCCGCCGCCATCATGTTTTTGAAAACCTCCGTTTTCACAAGCCTGTACGGCAGCATCTCCAGGCTGATTAATTTGGCAATGTGCACGTTTAAAGCTTGTGCGTGCAGGTGCGTGGCGGCATACTTGCGCTTTCGCTCCAACGCTTGTGCTAGGGATAGCTGAACGCTGCGCTGGGAGAGATTGCTGTATGGGATGGAGGACAGTGGAGGTGAGGGTGTGGGTGCAGGCCAGGAGGCGCTCATGCCTGTGTCCTGAGAGGGGAGTTGGATCTGTGTGGCAGGTTGCCGTACAGGGGAAGAGGCAGTGGTGTGACCCGCAGGCGGTTAACAGCCTTCGTCCCACCTTGTGGGGTGCTTGGCCATCATATGCCTGCGCATACTGGTGGTGGGGAGGCTGGTACTGGTGGCTCCCCAGTTGATCTTGGTGCGAAACAAATTGCACACTACTGTTCGTCGGTCGTCCGCTCTCTCACTGAAAAACATCCACACCTTTGAACACCTAGCCCTCTGCACGGAGGCTTGCCACGAGGGGGTGTTTTGGGAAACAGTTGGGGGATTTTTGGCTCTGGCCCTGCCTCTACCCCTGGCCACTCCACTGCCTCTTCCAAACTGTCCTGCTGCTGCACTTGCCTCCCCCTCTGAAGCCCTGTACTCAGTAGGCTTAGCAAACCATGTTGGGTCCGTCACTTCATCGTCCAGCTGCTCTTCCTCCGAATCCTCTGGGCGCTCCTCCCTCGGTCTTACTGCCCTTACTACTACCTCACTGACAGACAACTGTGTCTCATCATCATCATCCTCCTCAGCCACTGAAAGCCCTTGAGACAGTTGCCGGAAGTCCCCAGCCTCATCACCCGGACTCCGGGAACTTTCCAAAGGTTGGGCATCGGTCACGACAAACTCCTCAGGTGAAAGAGGAACCAGGTTTTCCCACTCATAGCAGGGACCCAAGAACAGCTCCTGGGAGTCTGCCTGCTCATCAGAATATGTCATTTTCATGGAGTGAGAAGGCTGGGAGGAAGGAGGGGCAGCAGCCAGAGGATTCAGAGTAGCAGTCCCTAAGCCGGAGTAGTGGACTGCGTAGAAGATTGGGTGGTCGATACATTGCTGGATGCATTTTCTGCCATCCACGAGAGGACCTGCTCACACTGCTCTGTTTGTAATAAAGGTCTACCAAGTGGACCCACAAATTGAGATATGAAGCTGGGGACCCCAGAAACTTGCCTCTCTCCCAATCCCGCAGCAGCTGGCTGTGATTCACCTGGACCAGGAACTCGGCCTGTGCCCACACCCTCACTTGGACGTCCGCGTCCATGTCCTCGATCCTTACCCATACCCCTCATCATGACGGATTACGAATAGAGCAAGGGCCAAATAAATTACCCCACTGTATAGCACTGACAACTGGGCCTTAATTCACCGCACACAGAGACTTGTAGATAGCAAAGCTCTATGCTGTGACTAGAAAAAAGGAACCCGCTGTCTTGTGCTGATACCTTGGGGTAATTTACTGCTCGCAGAAACTTGTAATTTATAGAGGCTGTGTGGAGTGGGAGAAGACTCTAAAGACAGTGGATAGTGCTGGTATCTGCGGCGATGTCAACCCCACCAATGGAAATGGTATTGTGAGACGCTCTGTACAGCGGCTGAGCGGAAAAAATTTGCAATGGCCCCGGTAATATAGCGGTACTATTTTGCGGTGAGACCGCTGTCTAATTCACTGCAGACATAGAACGGTATTAATAAGTTAGGTCGCAGCTGCAGGCTAAAAATTATTTGTGTGCACTTTCACGCTGAGAGCGGTATTTTAACGCACACTCCAGGCAGACAAAAATTGTTACGGAAGGCTGCAAACAGGCCTAGCTGCGTACAACTAAAATGCAAGCACTACTACTCCCAGCAGCCAGCAAGTAAAATGCACACGGTCAAATGCAGCCTAACGAAGGAGCTTTTGTTGTTTTTGGACAGAGGATAGAGGCTGTATAGTGTATATCACTTTCTTTGTAGAATTTGTTGCGGCAGTACCCTGTGCATCTAATTTACTGCAGACAGAGAACGGAATAAATAAGTATGGAATTATTTGCGTACACTTTCACTCTGAGAGCGGTATTGTAACGCGCACTGCAGCCAGAAAAAAATATTACGAAAGGCTGCAAACAGGCCTAGCTGCGTACAACTAAAATGCAAGCACTACATCTCCCAGCAGCCATCCAGTAAAATGAACACGGTCAGATGTAGCTCAATGAAGGAGCTTTTGTTTTTTTTGGACAGAGGATAGAGGCTGTATAGTGTATATGACTTTCTTTGTAGAATTTGCTGAGGCAGTACCCTGTGCGTCTAATTCACTGCAGACGGAGAACTGTATAAATAAGTATGGAATTATTTGCGTACACTTTCACGCTGAGAGCGGTATTTTAACGCGCACTCCAGCCAGAAAAATTATTACGGATGGCTGCAAACAGGCCTAGCTACATAATAGTAAAATGCAAGCACTACAACTCCCAGCAGCCACCCAGTAAAATGCTCTCATTCAGATGTAGCCCTAAGGATTGTTGGGGTTCTTGAAGACAGGATCCTACACTACCACTTTCCCTATCTCAGCAGCACTTTCCCTATACTCTGTATACCTGACTGCAGACTGAGAACGCTATAGCTGTAATAGCCTGAACAGCCCAAGATGAAAAAAAGAAAAAAAATGTGCAAAACTGCTCCCAGCCAGCCAAAACAGTACTGCACACGGTCAGATGTGGCCCTAAGAAGGACCGTTGGGGTTCTTGAAGCAGCAGCACTTTCCCTAATCTCTCGCAGTGTGTGTCTGAGGCGAGCCGTGGGCGGGACCACTTTAAATACTTTTAGGTCACTTGATCTCGCCAGACCCTCACTGCAGGGGGTGGGATAGGGCTGGCATGTCACAGGAGGAAGTTGTAATGCCTTCCCTGCATGTCTATTGGCCAGAAAATGGCGCTAAACATGCGGGGAAGGAAATGGAATTGACTCGAGTACCGCGTGGTGCTCCTCTCGAATAACGAGCATTTCGAGTACCCTAATACTCAAACGAGCATCAAGCTCGGACCAGTGTGCTCGCTCATCTCTAGTTATTTTCTATATGCAGAGATAGAGTGACGGTGGGGGAGGGGGCTTTTTTCAATTAGGCATTGAATGAAATGCAGCAGCTGCTGGCAGATTGTCTTCTTCCTTTGGAAGTGTGGAGTTCTCCAGCCAGCCAATCCCCACCAGTCTGCTGCACATAAACACCAGCCCCTCTGGCTAGAGGATGCTGGATTCCCAATACCCTGGTGTTTACATTAATGGATGTTGTGTAGGTATGGATATTGATGTGTTCTATGTGTCTGTGCAGATGGCTGGACAAGTTGTGTGAACAGTTTTGTTCTGTGTGTATTGATGTAAACAGCGATGTGTTCTGTGTGTCTGTGCAGGTCACTGGACATGAGGTGTGAACAGTCTTGTTCTGTGTGAATTAGTGTGATCAGTGAGATGTTCGGTGTGTCTTTGCAGATGGCCAGACATGGTGTGAACAGTTCTGTTCTCTGTGCATTGGTGTGAACAACGATGTGTTCTGTGTGTATGTGCAGGTCGCCGGACATGTGGTCTGAACAGTCCGGTTCTATGCGGTATGCATTCCCTTGTGTGTTGGTGTGAACTCTGTCCTGCCTGCTTGGATTGTTTACCATCAAAGGAGAGCCAATTCCTTAGATTCCAGCGTGGGGCCTATTCTATTGGGCCAATTGCATGGCTTGCAAGCAGGATTCATGGGAAGTTGTCTTGTGTGAGTGTGGGACCCATGTGACAATGATAGCCATTGTTGTAGGTTTACGTATATTGGCCAAAATCTGAACTAATACCTTGCACATACTGTAGCGATCGCATCTATTTATGTGTGCAAGTATGTTAGGTGAGTGCTCTAGTTCACGTAAGAGCTAAATGTAACAGAACACACACAGGTCAGCAGTCGTGAATGTAACACAAAGAATTGATTGCAGAGTCCTAGGTGGAAGATCCCAGCTGAGATCCAATTCATCCCAAAGATGCTCGAAGGGATTGAGATCCGGACTTTGGAATGGCCAATGACATTTGCCGATGTTCTGCTTCTCAAACCAAGCCTCAAAACTCTGTGCTGTATGACATGGTGCTCGGTCACACTGTATAGAGACACAGAGTTGTACCCACGTATTGCCACAGAGCAAGTAATTCCAAATTTTCCAGAAGGTCTCTGAGCCCATTGTCATTGTGGGTGAACTTCAATATAACCAATGGCCCTAGTCTTTACCAGCATCCCAGCAAAAATAACCCCACATCATAGCAGAGCCACCTCCAGACTGCACTGTTCTGACAATGCAGTTGTGTGGAAAACACTGTTCTTGCAACTGCCAAACCCAAGTTCAGCTATTTGATCAGAAGATGGTGTACTGTGATTCAGCTGTACACAACACTTGCTTCCACTGATTTACAGTCCAAGACGCTCCAAGCACCTAGCTGCTCATTAATGATAACCCATCACATGCAGTTCCCTTCGGATGGTTCTGGTGCTAAAGGATGTATCAATGGCCTGTGAGACCTAAGCAAGGATTTTGGCTGAAGATGTGCGTGATACCTTCACAGCTTGCAGAAGGCTTCCTTGTCTATGTTTTATTACCTTACAAGGTCTCCCTGAACAAAGATGCTCTACACACATACACACCAATTTTTTTTCTATTTCTAAATAACCTTATCAACAGTGGACTTTGGATGGTCCAGAAGCGCTGTGATGTCCCATACTGATTGGTTGACATCCTACCACCATATCCCGTTGTTAGCTCTACGTCTGATGACATTCTGGTGATTTCTGTCTTGGGATACTCTCACACATACCTAATGCCCACACATCCAATTTGCATATCCACTTTTCCTAACAGCACAGGATTGGTGGCGGGACCAATACTTTTGTCAATATAGTGTATTATTGATGATCTACCCTATGAATTGGCCATCAATACTTTACAACTGGGCAACTCTTTAAAGAAACGAAACCACAACTTTGCAGTATCATTCAGAATGTATATAAACAGTAACTTCCCCAGCCGAATAGTGAGAGTAACTCTGGAGTATAATACAGTCCTCGTGTGGTGCACAGTGTTACGACCTGAAGGTTGCAAGCTCAAACCCTGAATGGTTCAGGTAGCTGGCTTAAGGTTGACTCAGCCTTCCATCCTTCTGAGGTTGGTAAAATGAGTACCCAGGTTGGTGGGGAGTAATAAATAAATTACCTGAAAGCACTGTGGATTTAGTTCGCACTCTAGAAATAACAATATTTTTTATTGTATTTATTTAATTCAAGATAAGTAATGTATGTACACAGTGACTCCACCAGCAGAATAGTGAGTGCAGCTCTGGAGTATAATACAGGGTGTAACTCAGGATCAGTACAGGATAAGTAATGTATGTACACAATGACTTCACCAGTAAAATAGTGAGTGCAGCTCTGGAGTATAATACAGGATCAGTACAGGATAAGTAACACAATCTATGTACACTGTGACACCTCTAGTAAAATGCTAAGTGAGGCTCTGCAGTTTATTACAAAGGGATATTCAGGACCATGATAGGATAAATATATAATGATATATTTACAAATTGAGTCAATAGGTGAACATAGTATTTTAATTTCTAATTTTCTGTTGCTTTAGCCACAAAATGATCTTTCCATATTATGTCATCTGCTCTTCATTTCTAGACCAGTTCTAGCTCAGAGTCTCTGTGATGTTGTCTGTATTTCCATTGCAAATATGTCCATATTTGAATAAATGATAAAAAATGTATTACTAAATCTTCGATAAAGCCTCGCTGTGCTATCAGTATCCTCACACACAGGAGAGATGGCTGATTCTACAGAGGGTGACACTGATGCCCAGTATGGTCTCTTGGGCACAACACTGATTATTCTCATAGCCGGACTGGTGATGCATTCATTTATTAAAGGAGTCAATGTCACCGACTGGTGGAAAGGAAGATCAGGGACTCCTGTTGACCACATTGTAACTTCTCTTGGGATTTCAAGGATGTGCGCTCAATGTGCTAATACTCTACTTTTTTATGGATATATTTTCCATGAGCAGCCTAGATTCACGCGTAACTCTGGTTATTATAGGCTCGGTTTATGATTTATTTTCCCATGTCAATATCTGGTTAACATCTCTGCTCTCCATTGTCTTCTGTCTGAAGATCTCCAACTTCCACACCAGACTGTTCCTGTATCTGAGGGGGATGATAGCACACAGGACTGTTTATTTCATTGGAGCCTCCATACTTCTCTTCACTGTAAATAGTTTGATAACCTTGTTGTTGGCTATCAGTAAGATCACCAGTGGTAAAATGTACAATAAATCCATGGATGATCTATCCAAAGATTTCATGTATACTAATTCCATATACCATGCAACTGTGGGGGTATATGTATATATTGCCATATGTTTTTTATGCTTTTATACTTGTATGCAATTTCTATTTAGTGCTAAAATGAGAAAAACTTAATATGCCAAGGCCTTGCAAGGCGAAGACAAAATGTATCTTGAAAACCGCAAGGAAGAACCGGATACGAAGGCCGCGTGCTTTGCTGTTTTCCCAGAAGCGCCGTATCTGGATAACGACTTTTTAACTACGTATATAACTATCACTGCCTCATGCGGAAATGCGGACTTCACATATATGGTTATGCGGTAAATTTGAGCCAATGAGAGCATTACCCATTCCTAGTGACGTGACCAAAGGGAATAAGACCCCATGTAATCTGTAAAAAAGTGCGCAGTTATGTCCCCGTGAGACTATACCAGACCCCGGCAGCGGGGCATTGGGGTGGGCCTGATTGGTGCTGTACACAAAATTTTCCTTGACAGATGGTGCATCCAACGTGGGGCGGTAAAACCGGAGCCTTACAGCCCAGACCACCCGGATTCACGCCATGGGAAAGCCATCCTGCTGCAAACCGAGCCTGATCAACTCACAGAACTCCAGGTAAGACCGGCATATATTTATGTTGTGTTTTACACTGAGAGTCTTGCAGCAGGAGGGACTATCTGTGTTTTGTGACCGTACGGGTTGGGTTAAGAGTTCTACAGGGTAACTCGTGGGTTTCGGGTTTGCCGTCACGGACCACTTACCATGATAAGCGCACCAATTACCCATCCAGGGACTAGTCACTAGTCTATTTGTTGCTGAAGTCCGTAGTGTTTTAACGATAGTGGAGATTGTTTGTTGTATCTGCAGAATTTTTTCTCTTTCTTTTCATTTAATCTCATAGAAGAAGGGACCCTCGGTTGTTTTTCCATATATAAGGGGCTAACGATTTGGATGAGAGGGATGCATTTTGTGAGACAGGCTTCATAGGAGAAGGGACCCTTGGTTGTTTTGTCATATATAAAGGGCTAACGATTTGGATGAGAGGGATGCATTCTGTGAGGCTGGTTCCATAGGAGAACAGACCTTCGGTTGTTTTGCCATATATAGAGGGCTGACAATTTGGATCAGAAGGATACATTCTGTGGAGCGTGTTATTATTATTATTGTTGTTGTTGTTGTTGTTCTAATATGCGTAAGACCTTACTAAAAAAGACGGAGCCCCTTAAGGGATGTCGTCGAGCGGATGAATTGGTGGAGGAGAAACAAGGGTCCCAATTTGTAAAATTAAGAAAACTCTTATGAAAATGTGTAACAAGGACCCGCATTGTAGATTACAGCATGGTGACTGGAAGGAGGTCCTTAGGACCAAGAAGGGCGCCTTGAAAGACAAAGGTTTACTAGAAAGTGCTGAAGTGAGAAGCAGAGAGACAGTCAGAGAAAGTTAAGTTTGTATACATTATTTGTTTAAGAAAGTATCTGTAAGTGAAATGTTGGAAAGTACAGTGATCAAGAGGGTGTCAGGAGAGTGTCTATTGAAGGTTACATTGGCAGTTAGGTAGGGAGAGAAATTTGGGGAAAAAGCAAAGTCGAGAGGAAGGTTACAAGACATGTGATTTGTTGGCAGAGAGAGAGAGGAAAAGGTGTATAATACTAGGTGGATAGATATAGATGTATGTGTGTGTGTATATATGTACAAATGGTTAACTGAGCTCGCTTTTAGTGGGAGAAGGATTGTTTACTTGAAGCTGCAGTTTGTGTCTAGCTTTCAAGGGCAAGAGATAACAGAGCGAGAGAGAATGCAATACTAACCCTGGAAAGTAGCCTTGTTTGGTTGAATGGAATGGAAGCTTATAATGAATTATACTGTCTTAGAAGGCAGGAAATATAGCAATTTTAAGATATCTTCTTACTGGGTTCTGAGGTCACAAATGGACACGTCTTGGTCTCTTTCATACAGGTGTAAGAAAGTTATACCCCACTCACATCCTGTGGGGGCTTTTAAGAATACAGGGGTTGAAAATGCAGAACATGTTGCGCTGTCAGAAGGTCCCAGCATATGTGTTAATTATAAGTTCAAATGCAGGGAATAGTTAAACTAAAACAACTTTGTTCAGTCGGTTTTTCATATTCGCAGAGAGATAACAGACAGTTATTTTGCAAAGGTGGGGGCTTTCAGACTTCACTCTTTGTTCAGGGTCACAGACAGAGAAGGAAAGACAGGGGGGGGGGCTGAAAGATACCCACGCATTCTAAAATATATCAGCATTTAATATAGCATATAATAGCTTCAGTAAATAAGAAAGAGAGAATGTCTCAGTCACTCAGCAAACTTTTTCACATAATTTGTCGAAAATAGCACTCATTCACAATCTCATCTCAATAGAATCATATACTTTATAACATTATAGCACTCACCTCAATGTTTTTCAACTGATGTATGTTTGTTTGTCAAACTTTTTTTCTGTGCATCTGTATGTACTGTTACACCTTCAATAGGGTGTGATGGGGCAGACTTGAGCGTATGGATCGATGAGCGTTAATGACCCGTGTTCAGGCTGTGATGAATGTAAAATGTGTGACGCAGATATTGACTGGGGAAAAAAGTGTTCCTTTCCCCTCTGCATGGGACTTTGCTTGTTTGTGATGTGGATGGGCAGACTGTAAAGTTTAAATGAAGGTGAGAAGATAGACGCAAGCGGCCAGTATCAAAGGGGTGAAGCTAGATCATGTAAAAGTACGTAATGGGTCATCCCTCTCTTGTCCACAAGGAGGGGGTGAGAATCTTGAGCAGCCAGTAAAAAAAATTTTTTTCTCAGATTTGATAAGATATTGCAGGCAGGATCAGATTAATAATGAATTTGCTTAAAGTATATCACCTTTCAAATATTAATAGGTGTTTGTAGATTATTCTGCCCTGATGTAACTCTGTTATTGGTGCTAACATCTTACAGGCCTTATCTGCATTCATCAAATCTTTTTCCAATGTTGTATTACTTTGAACCCGGCTACTCTTCTTCCAATTGAGTACCCTGGTTCAAAGGGGGTGAGGAGAAGGCATAGCTGATCTAGGTATTGCAAATCAGCCATTTTTAGTTTTTTTGCAACAAGATTCTGATCTATTTGAAATAGAATATCAGCATGATTGTCTAGCAGTGATGCAACAAGAAAATTTAAGTTTTAAAAAAGTTACTGAAAGCCCTTGTTAACAATGCATATTTTGAGTTGTTTTTTTATAGATGGTACCAGGGGTGATTGACGACTCCACACCAGATATGCAGTGGTCACACAACAAGATGTCCTAAAAGCAGAAGCTCTGCCTCTGCATGTCTCAGCACAAGAAGCGGAACTGAAGGCCCTCACTGAGGCGTGTAGAGTGGCAGAAGGTAAGACGGCAAACATTTACACTGATTCCCGGTATGCATTTGGCATAGCTCATGATTACGGCCCAACATGGAAGGCCAGACAGTTTTTTTACTTCAACAGGACAGCCAATTAAGAATGGTGCAACGGTGCAGAGTCTCACGTAGGCCCTACTTCTACCTAACAAAGTGGACAGCTCACACCAATTCCTACATAGGAGAAGCAAGAGGCAATGCCATCACAGACCACACAGCAAAGGCAGCGGCCCTCAAGCCGTAGAAGAAAAGAAGAATTTAACAATAACTTTGGACATTAACTAAAAACTTTGGACATTCACTAAAAACTTTGGACTTTAATAAAAACTTTGGACTTTGATAAAAACTTTGGACTTTGATAAAAACTTTGGACTTTGATAAAAACTTTGGACTTTGATAAAAACTTTGGACTTTAATATACTAAGGACTTTACAGTTACAAGCCAGCAAGGAAGAAAAGGAAAAATGGACTAAAAAGGGACGGCATATGGCGAACAGTCAACAGAACTTGCCTATCACAGTCCCTGTGCCCCATGATGGCCCAGCTGATGCACGGAAAGACGCACCTCTCAAAGCAGCAATGATGTTGGAGCTTGAACGAGGACGGGTGGCTCCTGGGTTTCCTGTAGCTGCTGCATCATTTGTCCAATTTTGCATGATCTTTGCCGCAAAGCAACAGGGCAGAAGTAAAATTTGCCACATAACACTTGCCGGGGCCACTCTACCCATTTCAGGGATTGCAAATTGGCTACATTCAGCTCCCACTTGTTGGGAAGTATGAATATGTGCTTGTTGTTGTTGTTGATGTTTTTCAGGTTGAAGACCTACTCTGTTGCCAAAGTAAATAAGCAGGGAACCGCACAGAAGTTCATAAATGAAGTAATCTGCAGATATGGGGCACCGGAAGTGATTGAGTCAAACAAAGGTACACAATTCACAGGTGAAATAATGCAACACATCATGTCTGCTTTGGGTATATTCCAGGCTTTTCACACACCCTACCATCCACGGAGTAGTGGGAAAGTAGATACAAAAGGCAATGGAAGAAACGGGTAAATCTTGAATTTAGTGTCTTCCATCAGTTCTTTCCCAGGAGGGTACATGCCACAGTAGCTGAGTTTGGGGAATGATTTTCTTGTTAATTTTGTCATAGGCCTCTCCAAGGAATTGTCAATACCGCACTCTGCAGTCTCTGCTTTTCTCCCAGGTCCTACAGATGAGTGTCACAATCTAAAACCAGGTGACAGGGTCTATGTGAAAAAGTTTGAGAGAGAAACCCAGTTTGAAGGTCCTTACCAGAAGTTGCTCACCACCCCAACTGCAGTCAAGCTCGAAGGAAAGCCCACTTGGATCCAAACCTCACACTGCAAAAAGGCCCTGGGTCCCGGAGCACAGAACTCATGATCCTGCATATCCTTTACATGCTATGGGCAGGGTGGGGAACCTGGGCAGAAGTGGCTGTCACACGTTCAGGGGCAGGAAAGGGGGGAAAGTGGAACCCCTAGTCCAGAGAATATGACGGGGAAGGGAAATTGAGGTACAATTCCTCTAACACACACCTTTGACTACTGTACACTAGCCCCCTGTTTCAGGGATCAGAACAAATTAATACAATCAAATGTGCAATATGAAGACTACACTGAAGGTGAGAATCTAACACCGCATCCTGCTAAGAGAGAAGTTGACGCTCCAGGTGGTAACTTTGATCCACATGTATACATAGATGCAATAGGAGTGCCAAGGGGGGTGCCAGATGAATTTAATTCTAGATATCAGGTTAAAGCAGGTTTTGAGTCCTTATTTGCTATTGTCGCTGTTAATAATAATGTAGATTGGATGAATTATATCTATTATAATCAGCAGAGGTTTGTAAACTACACCAGGGATGCTTTGCAAGGGTTAGCTGACCAGTTAGGGCCCACTGCATCCATGGCATTCCAAAATAGAGTGGCCCTGGATATGATTTTAGCAGATAGAGGTGGGGTATGTAACTTCCTGTACGTGTATTATCCCTTTGATCAAAAAGAGTATGAGTAAGGGACTGGACATTGTGACACCAACGTTTCCCTTGTTTGAAAAAGATGAAGAGCCAGTTCCGATAATGCCAACCACGTACGTTACCAGAAGAATGGAGAAATCTACTAGTACTGTGCCTGCCCCGATCTCCTAAGATGGATTGTCAGTGGACTTCGCATTTGCCTAGGGATAGTGCAGAAGATCTTAGGTTCCAGCGAGGGCGCGCTCAGCGGGGTGTTAACTTGTACAGATAGAGGGTATCATGCTTGACAAAGTCCTTTGCATAGGACGAAACGTCGCAAGTTTTGTTGTTCATGCTGATGGAGTTTTTAACTCAATAAAGATGATAATTGGATTTGGATTCCCTGAAGATTCCAGGGTGTCTTTTTGAAATAGCTTCTACTTGATGCTGCTCTCCATACACATTTTCTCTATGCTGCATTGGGATATATGAGGTTTGGATCCCCCCAGGTGAGCGCGCATCTACTGGCTTGACGCCATATTCTATCCTTCTCTCCCTATTTGTGAGCCTATTGGGCTGAAGGTGTGCTGCTGAGATCTTTTGTTTGTACAGATAGAGGGTATGGAGGCCCGGAAAATGAGCCCAGGGAATCCATGGCCTCCTTCTGAGGTGAGGTAGGGATCCCCCCTCCTAGGAGTAGGGCCTTATGGGCAGTGGGGAACGCTGACGCAAGGGAGAGACGACCAAGGAAGAGTGCAAGGCCTGGTGCTTGATCACCATATTAAGTTTTTAGGGGGGTTTGTGAGGGTATATGCATATATTGCCATATGTTTTTTATGCTTTTATACCTGTATGCAAGTTCTATTCAATGCTAAAATGAGAAAAACGTAATATGCCAAGGCCTTGCAAGGCGAAGGCAAAATGTATCTTGAAAACCGCAAGGAAGTACCGGATACGAAGGCCGCATTCTTGGCTGTTTTCCCAGAAGCGCCGTATCTAGATAACGACTGTTTAACTACTTATATAACTATCAGTGCCTCAGGCGGAAATGCGGACTTCACATATATGGTTATGCGGTAAATTTGAGCCAATGAGGCCATTACCCATTCCTAGTGACGTGACCAAAGGGTATAAGACCCCATGTAATCTGTAATAAAGTGCGCAGTTATGTCCCCGTGTGAGGAACTATACCAGGCCTCTGTGTGTAGTGTCTCTTCTTTACCGCTAGCAGCAGGGCTTGGGGTTGTCCTGATTGGTGCTGTACGCAAAATTTTCCTTGACACAACAATCGGAGTCTTCTTCCCATTTCTTTTCTCTTGTATCTCCTCAGTTCTCCTCTTCACCTCATTGTATCATCACATAACAAAGATGAAGAGGAGCAGTAATTTATCCATCAGGTTGGAGACATATTACACAGCATTGAAATTTGTATTCTTCACTTTCCTGTATAACATTCTATACTTTATTTACTATATTGCTGATCCCATCTTTTACTATTTTTACTGTGCAATTCTTCTTTGGCTTCATGTTGTCTCGGGATTTCTCCCAGTTCTACATTCCTCCTACCTGATCTGCAAAACAACCAAACTCAGGAGTCAAATGCCCAAGGTCCTTCAGAATGTAACTGATTTCTTATTTCAAAGGAAATATAGAGAAACCAGAGAGAACATAGAAGTAGTTGGTCTATGAGGGTAATATACAGGATGGACCATCAATGTACTGTATGATATGTGAGGGTCCAGGACCACTACTTATCAGCAAAATGGTTGTGGCTCTGATTGGACTGTTAAAGACAATGTGGTAAATGGGGCTGAACTGTATAGTGCTGTGTCTGAAAACACAGTGAAGGCTGCTGCCCCTTCATTCCTCTCTCTGGTGGTTCTAGAAGTTGAACATCTACTAGGGCCATAGAGAACATGAGGCTTATACATTCGGGATTCCACCACCCTGTTGCACAGTTAAATCTGTTTAATCAGCTCACATGAGCAGGCTCGCCCAGTCCACAGCATGCTTAGAGGGGATTCAGAGCACAAATAAGCGCTGCGTAATAAGTTGGCGCTATACAAATACCAACATTTATTTATTTATTTAATGAAATGCATGGAAATGGAAAGTAGAAAAAAACTCCAGCATCAATGTGGATTGAAAAACAATGCTGTAAGTAGAGATGAGCGAACGTGCTCGGCCCCGCCCCTTTTTCGCCCGAATACCGCGATTTTCGAGTACTTCCGTACTCGGGCGAAAAAATTCGGGGGGCGCCGTGGCGGCGCGGGGGGTTGCAGCGGGGAGTGGGGGGGAGAGGGAGAGAGAGAGGGCTCCCCCCTGTTCCCCGCTGCTACCCCCCGCACCGCCGCGCCTCTCCCAGCCCCCCGGCGCCCCCCGAATCTTTACGCGCGAGTACTGAAGTACTCGAAAATGGCGGTACTCGGGTGCGTAAGTACTGATTACGAGTACGTTCGCTCATCTCTAGCTGTAAGGGTTGAAGATTGTGTTTTTGCTTTGCAAACTGTGATTGGATGTTTTTAATGTGATGTTTGTATTAGATTTAGTAGGACTGTGGTTTTAATGGAAGATGTGCCATGATGAAGGAAAGTAATTTCTGAAACGTGCAGCAACTCACCATGCTGAGACGTGTCTTATGCTCTGGGTTTTAAAGATGTACAAATAGAAAAGGAAGTTTCATTGAAGTCTGAGCTAATGCTGGTGTTTGTTCTTCTTCCATTTCCACCACCTTGGTGGTATTTTAAGAACTTAATGATATCAATAATCCTTTCCAGTACTACTAGATAGCAATAAAAAGACTTATTCAGAATTCAATCTTTAACCTTTTAATGCAATCTGACGTACATACATGTTACATATGCTTGGGGTTTGCATAGAATACCTAATATGTTGTTCCTGGAAGAGCTGAAATCATCTGAATGCAAAACACATAGGACTGATTTATTTTTTGGACTACTTTACTGTGATGGTGTCATGAGTTACTGTTTGGGCCACTTGAGGACCTGGTCTTTGGATATCTCTGAACACAATTTTTATCCATAGTCTGTCAACTTCTCCCCTTGGAAACATTGCATTTCTAGTTCCTGTTTGACCCTTTTCCCCACCTTTATGCTGGGGGTGTAATAGGGCAATTAGGGCCATTTACTGCCAAGTGTCACCCTTCTTGGGCCGGATGACCCACTGTTGTTAGGGATAGACCAAGGGCGTATTAATGTCTGAGCGGGTTACATCAAACTCTCCCCCCTCCCACCTTCTTTTTTTCTTTACTTGTATACATTGTATATTGAATAAATAACGGTTATGTTTTACTTTCTTTAGGAAAAAATGGGCCTTTTGTCTGTGAGCTACCAATTCTCACAGTAGCATTTAAATGGCCCTATATAGAGAGGGACTTTCCTCTTTTTTCCTAAATGACTCATCTGCAATGAGACGAAACTTAGCCCCGCCCCCGTCCCGCTTCCTTTCATTGCAAATAGTGCAGAGGGGCGGAAAGGGGGTGGAGAGGGGGCAGAGAGTGCGTGGAGAGGAGGGGGAGCTCAGTTCCTACTCCTGGCTCTTCCATCCTACCCCCCGCAGATGAGGACGACGTATAATGGCTCGGCGTGAAAACCGAGCCGATATACGTTCGTGTGAATCCAGCCTTCGAGGATTATAATTAAAACCTGAAATTTTCTTCTATGTTTTTATATTCTTCATTTAACAAGCCAATTTAATTGGTGCCTAACATTGTTAAAAAATGACAAACAAAAGCAAAAATTCCCTTTTTACTAAGATCTGATGATTCAGATGTTAACATCTCTCTCCGTAAGAATATAGCTGATGAATTTAGGTCCTCAAATGATAAATGACTTTCTTCAAATAATTAAGTTTTGGTCAGGATAAAGAAAGATTAACTCTCTTAATTGCTCTGTTTTTTCACCTGAAGTTATGTGGCTAATCAATTCCTTTAAAACTCAGAAGTCTCCTGACCCAGATGGTTTCGCTAATGAATACTGCAATGAATACTGTAACCCTGGTTGGGGAGTGTGGGGGGGGGGGGGTGTATGAATATTAATCCTCCCCAAGAGGTCGTGGTGCTAACTTAAATGATTCATTGAGACCTGGCACGTTCGCTGAGTGAAAGAATGGGTGCATAAATGATTTTTTTTGCCAGTACACAACTCTTCCTGAGAACTCCCTATGCATTACCATAAGCAGGCACGCCAATTCTATATTCAAATTCTACAACATCAATAATTATACTGAGATAACAATAAAGATCACCACAACAATTTTATAAAGTCCTAATTAGGGATAGAACAGATATACATTACATTGAATATCCTGTAATATCATAGCGCTATAGAAAAACATCTAGTTCCCTCTTAAAACTCCTCTTTGGATTTTGGCATCACTACGTCCTAAGACAGAGAGTTCCACAGTCTTACTGCTCTTACAGTAAAGAACCCCCTTCTCTGTGTTAGTGATGAAACCTGCTTTCTTCTAGAGGTAGTGGATGCCCTCTTGTTACTGACACAGTCCTGGGTATAAACAGATCATGGGAGGGATCCTTGTATCGTCCCCTTATGTATTTATACATAGATATTTGATCGCTCTTTAGCCATCTTTTTTCCAGGGTGAATAATCCTGATTTTGATAGCCTCTCTGGGTATTCCAGTCCCTTCATTCCTTTTATTAATTTAGTTGCCCTTCTTTGGACCCCCTCGAGCACTGCAACATCTTTCCTGAGCACCAGTGTCCAGAACTGTACAACTGTACACAATATTCCATGTGAGGCCTGACAAGTGCCTTATATAGTGGTAGGATAATGTTCTCGTCCCTCGCCCCTATATCTCTTTTAGGTTCAAAACGATTTTATTTAGTCATATTTTCAACTAGTGCGAACAATTACAAGATGAATTTGTCCCCCGTATCTTGGCACGTAAAGACATTGTTCATGTAACTTACATTGAAATAAGAAAAATGACTAGGTTTTCCTAACTGAATTATACAAAAAGAAGAAACTTTAGAGAGTAGAATTTGTAAGTAAGAGAGATAGAAATTAAGAAAGATAGATGAAGATGATGAAGAAGATCTCCCCCGCACCCGGTGGAGGCGCCACCCCCTCCCCCTCGTCATTTTATACCTTTATATTTTCCTGGAGCCGTGACATCTTACCTCGATATTTCCCCTCTGAGGAGCCATTCCTTGATTCGATCAGAGGAACGAAATGCCACCCAAGTCGCCCACGTCGCGTAGAACCTCTGGCGTCTGTTGCTATCCCTAGCGATGGTCTCTTCTAATTGTTTTATATTATCTAAGTTTTCTAGCCAGGTAATTCTAGTTGGGGTTGTTGTCGACTTCCATAGCCTCGGGATCACCTGCCTCAAAGCCAAGATGAAAAATCTGAGTAGGCCTTTTTTTGCCCCTGATATAGAGCCTGGGAATACTGACAGCAGGGCCATTTCCGTGCTGAAGGTGATCGCGGCATGGGTTAGAGCATTGTAAAGCCTATTAACATCTTCCCACAAATTTCGGATCCCAGGGCACGTCCACCATATATGCAGGAATTTCCCTTCGTCCGCTGTGCACCTCCAGCATCTGTTTGATAGCTGAGGGTATATTTTGGCTAATTTGGATGGTGTTTTATACCACTGGGAAACCAACTTGTAGTTCATTTCCTGCATTTTGCCCAAGATTGAAAGCTTATGTGTCAGTCAGAGCCTTTGACCAGTCTGCATCTGGGATTGGTTTCCCCAGTTCTCTTTTCCACTGTGCTTTGAACCCTACTGCTTCGTCCTTTGTCTCCTCCGCTAGCAAAATGCGATATGAGAGGGAAATCTCGTTCGTTGGTGGTACCTTTGCCACACACAACTCCTCAAACCTCGTCAAGGGCTTGTTAATAGTGCCTCTGTACCCAGAGATCGGGCATAACATTGAATCTGTAAGTACTGGAACCACGCTCCGGCCACCGACCCCCCCGGGTCCCAGAATGTCTTGTAATGTTTTGAGATGCCTGTTTTCCATTACATCTCTGATGCGTGGTGTGGTGACCCCCAGCCTAGCTATCAACGATCCATCGTCTGTCGGGATTGGCAACCCCGGGTTTCCTACAAGTGGGGTGAGTTGTCCAGGGCACGACACCAAGTTTTTTCTTTTCCCAAACCTGTCCCAGACCTCTAAAATACTTGTTAAGAGGGGAAATAGCCTCAGTTCTTTCCTGTTCTCTCCCCTGGGTATCCAAAACAAACCCATTGCTTCCCCTGGTATTGATTCCTGCTCCATCGCCACCCAAAGTTTGGTGTTTCTATTGTGTAGGAGATCCAAGACGCATTTGCATATTGCCGCCTTGTAATATAAGTCAAAGTCTGGTAGGCCTGTTCCTTCCGCTTCCTTCGGTCTAGTGAGTGTTTTAAATTTTAATTGTGGCCTGTATCTCCCCCAGACGAATTTCGTCGTTATTTGTCTGATACGAATCATGAAGTCTCTAGGGACCTTGATGGGGAGGGTCTGGAATAAATATATAATATGCCTCCAGCCTACCACTAAGGCTGGAGCTGCTGCCAGATCTTCCTCGTTTGTTATTTTTTGTGTTGCTAACCTCTTTGAAAAGCCAGGTTACTGGTTATTAACACTAGTGCCTGAGCATAGGAAGGGACTTTAGGTTGGACGCCAGTACCCTTACAAATTGGGGGTTGAGCAACCATAGTAATCTAGGGGCAATTTTGAGCTAGCCAGGTTAGAAACTACATGGCATCATGACAGATCGTTGTCAGAATTCTAAAAAAGCCCTAGATTGATCTCTGGCAGTACTTGTGATAGCTTAGAAACAAACAGTAGCGTTTGTGCAGCACAATTGTAACCAATTTAGATGATGTTCATCTGGTTACATAGCGTCACGAAGTCGTAATTCACTATTGAGTGTGCAGACGCTAGCCAATCTATTGATCTGATACATTCCGTACAATTAATCCCACTGGTCATCAAAGAACCTAGGGGATTATAGTACTTATAAACCGAGAATTGCGGATTTTGGCTGCATCATTTGGTTCTATGCGTGCTGTAACCTTGCTCCTGATGATTCGCGAGAGCGAAGAAACGCGTTGAGCAGAGCACGGCATTTGAGCACGACATTTATATGGAACAGAACCAAAAAAGGAGATTATATGTCCTTCTTTTGTTCAAAATTTTAATATTTTCTCAAAGGACCATACCTTGTGTTGCTTCCAGGAGGCCCCAGTGAACCCTGTCAAAGGCTTTTTCAGCTTTGACTGTCAGTAGGCTCTGAGGGTATTGCCCCTAGCTTCGCGGCCCGGTACGAACCCAACCTGTTCTTTATGGATTAAGGTTGGTACTAGGGGTTGCAGTCGGGTAGCTATTATTTTGGAGAAGATTTTTGTATCTACGTTGAGGAGTGAAATGGGGCAGTAATTACTGCATTCTAACGGGTCTTTCCCAGGCTTGGGCAGGACCGTGATGATTGCCTGTAAGACTTGTGAGGGGAAGGGGCATTTGTTTGATATGGCATTGAACGATTTTACCAATGTAGAGCCCAGCAAGTCTCTGCATAGTTTGTAAAATCGTGGGGTGGACCCATCAGGTCCCGGGCTCTTATCTACTTTCAGGTCCTTGATTACCGCCGCCACTTCCTGTTCTGTAATGTCCGTCTCTAACTCCTGGGCTGTTTCCATCGGGATAGTGGGAGGGGCATTTTTGTTTAAGTAGGCTTGCACTATTGTATCACCTCTAGGTTGGCTAGCATTCATGTCACTTTGAATATTGTATAGTCCTTGGTAGTATGACTGGAATCTGTTGAGGATTTCTCCTGTGGAGTGTAGCAATCCGCTATTGGGGGAATTAATGGCAAATATATGGGATTGAGCTGTTTTGGGATTTACGGCCCTTGCGAGCCATTTGCCACATTTGTCGCCATATTCATAGTAGCCCCCCTTAATTTTGTCCCTGTGGCAAAGGGTTGCCTGGTCCAGGATGTCCCTGACCTGACCCCGCAGATTTAATATGTCTGCCCGTAACTTGTCTGAGGGTGTTTTTTTGTTTGAGTCTTCTAACGCTCCCAACTCCTCTAGTTTTTTCTCTAGGTTCTGGGTGCGCTCTTTTTTCAGCCTCGTTCCATGTGATATGCATACATTCCGAACTACACATTTTAGGGCCTCCCATTTTATCGGAGCTGCCGTGCTGTCTGCTTTGTGGTCTTCCTTAAAGTTTTATATCGTGGATCGGATTTCTTTCAGGCATATTTCATCATTTAAGATGTTGTCATTTAATCGTAAGTACCCTGAGTGATCCGTAGACCAGAGCATGGTCTGACCATACCATGTTGCCTATAGAACTTGTAGGAGACGAGTATAGGAGTGTGTGTGATACCAACAGGTAGTCTATTCTACCGTAGCTATTATGTGCTACTGAGTAGTGACTATAGTCTCCAGATCCTGGGTGTAAGGTTCTCCAGAGATCTACTAACTTCATGGAAGTCAGTGCCCTCTTCAATCTGCACAGTGCTGCAAAGGAAACACCAGAATTACCCGTAGATGAATCTAATGGGGGGTCCAAACACGCGTTGAGGTCTCCACTCAGTACTACTTTTGTTCCCGTCGCAAACTGCGCCAGCAGATCCAGGATCTTCATGCCGAAATGAACCTGCCCCTGGTTGGGAAAGTACACATTAGCGATTGTTAACACTTGATATCCAATTGATACTTTGATGAATAAGTATCGACCTTCGGGGTCTGACATGGATCCCAACAAGCGATGGGGAAACTGTCTGTGGATTGCAATTGAGACCCCCCAATTTTTTTATCCCCCATTGGCACTATGATGCCATGTGGTGTAATGGCGTGTGGTGCATCTCGGTGTACTGGCTACTGTGAAATGTGTCTCTTGTAGCAGTGCTATCATTATTCCTTTTCTATGTAGGTGGGAGAGGATTTGTCCTCTTTTGGCGGGTTTGTTAAGGCCCCTAACGCTGAAAGTGCAGAATGTCAGCTCCGTCATGTGATTGGTGTAGTGAAGGTGTCCCCACCCACTGAGCTCAAGGAGATATAGAAAACGAAAAGAAAGATAAGAGAGAGTTGAACACTAGTACACCCAGAGAAGCGTGTCGAAAGGGGAGGGTTCTCCGGAAACCATTCCAGAGTTGTTTGGGATGCCGCTAGTCTACGACTAGTGCGGGGACGGCAAGGATAACTGTCCTTCCCTTGGGGGGCGAAGAGGTGCATGGCAGGGGTGTTTCCCCGCTCACTCCGACTTGACAATTGGGGTCCTAACCGGGCCCTATTAAACAATAGGCAAACCTTGTGATTAACTAGGCAACCGTCCCGCCTCATTTTAACTACTATGACCTATTTCTTATGTTGCACACTTGCGCTAAGTCTGTGCTTTCCTGGGTAGAGATGTAGTGTATCTGGACCTACTCGTGTTTGGCCTACGCTTTCCCTTTGGGTTGTTTATACTGGGGAATGCGGACAGGGGGAAGGACGGAGAGAGGAAGAGAAGGCAGAGCAAAACAAAACACATCATTTTGGAATCAATTCTCCCTGAATTTCCCTCTACTCTCCCCCGCCCCCCCCCCCAAATGGTGCATGTGATAGGTTGTCTCATTCCTCCCAGTGACGTTGGTACGGTGACTGAGGAACCGTGGGATGTCTTGTGTTGTCTATTTCTTTGTGTTGTAGTTTCATACAGTGTTTTAAGAGTGCATGAAGTTCTCAGTTGACATGCTTTGATACATGGTGGTGTTGGGTTTTCTGGTGATTTTGTCCTAGTTTTGGTTGTCTCTATGGCTTCTTGTTTTCTCTTGAGGTCTTGGGTGTGCTTTTGGCTGTTCTCTCGGTTTCCCGGCGGGCAGCGACAGCGGTGCCTGTCAGTCTGGCAGAGTGGTTGGTGGCAGATTTAAAGTTTCCAGGAATTTGGCAGGTCATTAAGGGTTCGGAACGAGGCTGATCTCCCCTCTCTTGTGGCCGTGAGTTGAAAGGGGAAACCCCAGCGATAGGGGATATTGATCTCTCGTAGCGTGTCTACCACCGGTTTTAGAGCTTTGCGTTGCTGAAGCGTGCGTCTTGCCAGGTCTGGTAATATCAAGAGCGCGGAGCCTTCGTGCGCTAAGTCTTTGCAAAGACGAGCCTGTCTAATGATTGCCTCTTTTTCTTTGAAGAAGTGAACTCTGCAAATGATGTCGCGTGGTCTTTTAGGGTCTGTAGATCTCGGACCCATGGCCCTGTGTATATGGTCGATTTCAAGCTGTTGGTCTGCTGGTCTTTGTAGCAGTGCAGAGAAAAAATTTTGCGCCCAAGCTTCCAGTTGGTCGTTCCCTATGTCTTCGGGTAGACCCCTTACGCGTAGGTTGTTCCTACGATGTCTATTTTCAAAGTCTTCTAGATGTGACATGATGTCTGTGATTTGTGCAGCCTGGGCTCTTATCGCTTGGTCGTGCGCAGTCAGGGTGGAATAAGTTTCTTCTTGTGTTTCCTCCAGTTCGTTAAGTCTGTGCCCTAGCTGATGGACCTCGGTTTGAAGGGATGATAGAGCTTGCAGTTGTTTCTCTTCGAACTGTTGAAATAGCTGTATGATGTCCGTTGTGGTATTGAGGGTTTTTAAGTGCTCTTTCCAATCCCATTCTGCTTCCTGTTCTATGGCGTTGTTCTCTATTGATTCTGTACCCGGTGCTGAGGGGGTGCTTTGTTCGGGCCGTCTTCCCTCCTGTGGTGAACCACAAGTCCCAGAGGTGCTTGTTGCCTTAGATGTATGCGGCCCGCCCCTAGTACTGTGGGCTAGAGTCACTCTTGTAGCTTTGTTCTGCATAGTACTACAAGTCCCATGTTTGTTTACAGCCCTGGGGGATGGGGCTTTATCTCCAGCCCTGTGGGTTGTCACAGCTGCAGATGGTGTCCCCTGTGGGGTGTTCTGTGTTTCAGGGGGGTCTGCAGCTCTGGATGTGGAGGCTTTTCCCCTTGTCCTAGGGGCAGGAATCAATGAGGGTGATTTCCCCCTTATAGGGCTTCTGCATTGCTGGGGGTTTGTGAGGCTGGTGGGGGGAGACCTCTCCCTCTCATTGTGTGCTGAGGGCATTGCGGGCTCTTAACTCTGTGGTGTTATGCAAGCCCTGTGTGTCTCTGCTGCGCTGGAGGGGGAGGGCTGCCTGCTACTGCTGCTGGCTGATGGTGTCCTACCCCACTCCCGGCTCTCTCCTGTGTCCTCCGCTGTGCTCCTGTCGGCTCCGCTGAGCTCCTCTTCCTGTGCGGGTTGCCGAGATGAAGAGCGTCCACGTGCCGCCGCCATCTTGGATGCCTGCCGCGCGGAGTCCGGAGCTCCGAAAAAATGGCCGATCTGCCCGGTCTTCTTCCCCTCCACTTCTCCGGGACCCTCCTGCTGCTTTCTCCTCCCTGTCATGGCTGCTCGAGGGTTGTTTCGGCTGCCGGTGAGTGCCTATTCCTGCTTTAAATGTCGGTAGTAGCGGGGAGCTACTGAATGAAGCTGCTCACCCATCCATGTACAAGCCACGCCCCACCTATACCTCTTTTAATGCACCCCAAAACTTTATTAGCTTTTGCAGCAGTTGACTGACATTGATTGCTTCAATTAAGTCTACAGTCAAGCAGTACCCCCAGGTCTTTTTCCATACCACTTTTCCCCTGTACCCCATTTAGTGTATATTGGTGACATCCATTACTCCTGCCCATATGGATAACCTTACATTTTATCAACATTGTACTTCATTTGCCATTTTTCTGCCCAAGCCCCCAGCTTATCCAGGTCCTTTTGTAGCCGTACATTGTCCTCCATTGCATTAATTATCTTGCATAATTTTGTGTCATCTGCAAATATTGATATTTTACTGTGCAGCCCCTCTATCAGGTCGTTGATAAATATATTGAACAGAATGGGGCCTAGCACTGAGCCCTGTGGCACCCCACTAGTGACTGTGGCCCAATTAGAGTTTGAACCATTTATTACCACCCTCTGCTTTCTATCTCTGAGCCAGTTCTTTACCCAGATGCACACATTTTCATCCAGTCCGAGCTGTCTCATTTTATATATCAACCTATTATGCAGTACGGTGCCAAATGCTTTAGAGAAATCCAGATATACGAGATCAATAGACTCTCCCAGGTCCAGCCTAGAGCTTACTTCATTGTAGAAGCTGATCAGATTGGTCTGGCATGATCAACCCCGCATGCTGATGAGGAGTTATTCCATTGTTCTCCTTGAAGAATTCAAGGTTGGCTTCTCTCAGTAATCCTTTGAATATTTTCCAGTTATTGAAGTGAGACTTCCCGGCCTGTATTTAGCAGGCTCTCTTCTGGACCCCTTTTTGTATATTGGAACCACATTGGCAATGGGCCAATCTAATGGTACAACCCTGGTCTTGATAGTAGCCATAAATATTAGAAATAGTGGTCTAGCTATCACATCACTTAGTTCCCTTAGAACTCTTGGGTGGATTACATCTTGGCCCTGTAATTTATCATTTTTAATCCTCTTTAACGGGCTCTGCACTTCCTCCTGTGTAAGATATGCAATATATAGTGGGTGGTTCATTTTATTCTCCTGCATCTCGTGTGGCATTTCCTTTTCGTTTGTGAATACACTTGAAAAGAGACTATTTAATAGATTTGCCTCCCCCCCATCATCTTATATGATTTCGCCTGCATTGTTTGTTGAAGGGCCAGTGCTCTCAGTGCAAATCCTTTGCAGTTAATATAATTGAAGAACAGTTTAGGTTGTTTTTACTCTCTTTGGCAATCAGTCTTTCTGCCTCCTTAGCAATTTTGATCTTTCCTTTATATATTTAGTTTTTTTCCCTGTATGATTTTAGCGCTTATTCGCTGCCTTCTTGTTTTAGTAGTTTAAACGCTTTCTTTTTTTGATTTATTGCCTCCCTTATAGTCTTGTCGAGCCACATTGGTTTCTTTCTACTTGTGGTTCTTTTTTTTAGGGCTCAGTCACACAGGCATTTTTACGCACGTTTATTTTCGCGGAAAAAAAGATTGCACTGCATGTGGTAAAAAAAAAAATCGCACCTACAAAAGATAGAACATGTGGGTGGGAATGGACATGGTCACACGTTTTTCTTTTTTTTACGCGAGTGCTGCGATCTTTTTTACGTGCGAATAACGCCGTGTGACCGAGCCCTCAAAGGGTATGAACTGCTCACATGAGCGAATTAGAATGTTTTTCAACTTTTCCCATTTGTAACTCCACCAGCAGAATAGTGAGTGCAGCTCTGGACTATAATACAGGATGTAACTCAGAATCAGTACAGGATAAGTAACGCAATCTATGTACACAGTGACTCCACCAGCAGAATAGTGAGTGCAGCTCTGGAGTATAATACAGGATCAGTACAGGATAAGTAACGCAATCTATGTACACTGTGACACCTCTAGTAAAATGCTAAGTGAAGCTCTGCAGTTTAATACAAAGGGATATTCAGGACCAAGATAAGATAAATAATGATATATTTACAAATTGACTCAATAGGTGAACATAGTATTTTAATTTCTAGTTTCCTGTTGCTTTAGCCGCAAAATGATCTTTCCATATTATGTCATCTGCTCTGCATTTCTAGACCAGTTCTAGCTCGGAGTCTCTGTGATGTTGTCTGTATTTCCATTGCAAATATGTCCATATTTGAATAAATGATAAAAAATGTACTACTAAATCTTCGATAAAGCCTTGCTGTGTTATCAGTATCCTCATACACGGTAGAGATGGCTGATTCTACAGAGGGTGACACTGATGCCCAGTATTTTGGTCTCTTGGGCACAACACTGATTATTCTCATAGCCGGACTGGTGATACATTCATTTATTATAAGCACCAATGTCACCGACTGGTGGAAAGGAAGATCAGTGACTCCTGTTGACCACATTGTAACTTCTCTTGGGATTTCAAGGATGTGCGCTCAATGTGCTAATACTCTTTACTTTTTTATGGATATATTTTCCATGAGCAGCCTGGATTCACGCATAACTCTGGTTATTATAGGCTCGGTTTATGATTTATTTTCCCATGTCAATATCTGGTTAACATCTCTGCTCTCCATTGTCTTCTGTCTGAAGATCTCCAACTTCCACACCAGACTGTTCCTGTATCTGAGGGGGATGATAGCACACAGGACTGTTTATTTCATTGGAGCCTCAGTACTTCTCTCTGCTGTAAATAGTTTGATAACCTTGTTGTTGGCTATCAGTAAGATCTCCAGTGGTAAAACGTACAATAAATCCATGAATAATCTATCTACAGATTGCATGTATACTAATTCCATATACCCTGCAACAATCGGAGTCTTCTTCCCATTTCTTTTCTCTTGCGTCTCCTCATTCCTCCTCTTCACCTCGTTGTATCATCATATCACAAAGATGAAGATGAGCAGTAATTTATCCATCAGGTTGGAGACATATTACTCAGCATTGACATTTGTATTCTTCACTTTCCTCTATAACATTCTATACTTTATTAACTATATTGCTGATCCCATCTTTTACTATTTATACTGTGTAATTCTTGTTTGGCTTCATGTTGTCTTGGGATTTCTCACAGTTCTACATTCCTCCTACCTGATCTGCAAAACAACCAAACTAAGGAGTCAGATGTCCAAGGTCCTTCAGAATGTAACTGATTTCTTATTTCAAAGGAAATATAGAAAAGCCAGAGAGAACATAGAAATAGCAGCTCTATGAGGCAAATATATGGCCCATCAATGTACTATATGATATGTGAGGGTCCAGGACCACTACTGATCAGCAAACTGGTTGTGACTCTGATTGGACTGTTGAAGACAATGTGGTAAATGGGGCTGAACTGTATAGTGCTGTGCCTGGAAACACAGTGAAGGCTGCTTCCCCTTCATACCTCTCTCTGGTGGTCCTAGAAGTTGAACACCTACTAGGTCCATAGAGAACATGAGGCTTATACATTCAGAATTCCACCACCTGTTGCACAGTCAAATATGTTTAATAAGCTCACAAGAGCAGGCTCGCCCGGTCCACAGCGTGCTTAGAAGGGATTCAGAGCACAAATGAAATGCAAGGAAATAGAAAGAAGAAAAAAACTCCAGCATCAATGTGGGTTGAGAAATAATGCTGTAAGGGTTGAAGATTGTGCTTTTGCTTTGCAAACTGTGATTGAATGTTTTTAATGTGATGTTTGTATTAGGTTTAGTAGGACTGTGGTTTTAATGGAGGATATGACATGATGAAGGAAAGTAATTTCTGAAATGTGCAGCAACTCACCATGCTGAGACGTGTACTATGCTCTGGGTTTTAAAGACGTACAAATAGAAAAGGAAGTTTCATTGAAGTCTGAGCTAATGCTGGTGTTTGTTTTTCTTCCATTTCCACCACCTTGGTGGTATTTTAAGAACTTACTGATATCTATCATCTTTTCCAATACTACTAAATAGCAATAATAAGACTTATTCAGAATTCAATCTTTGACCTCTTAATGCAATCTGACGTACATACATGTTACATATGCTTGGGATTTGCATGGAATACCTAATATGATGTTGCTGGAAGAGCTGACATCATCTGAATGCAAAACACATAGGACTGATTTATTTTTTGGACTACTTTACTGTGGAGGTGTCATGAGTTACGGTTTGAACCACTTGAGGACCTGGTCTTTGGATATCTCTGAACACAATTTTTATCCATAGTCTGTCAACTTCTCCCATTGGAGACATTGCACTTCTAGTTCCTGTTTGACCCTTTTCCCCACCTTTGTGCTTGGGGTGTAGTAGGGTAATAAGGGCCAGTTTGCTGCCAAGAGTCACCCTTCTTGGGCCGGATGACCCGCTGTTGTTAGGGATAGACCTAGGGCGTATTAAAGTTTGAGCAGGTTACATCAAACTCTCCCCCCTCCGACCTCCCTTTTAGTATTTACTTGTATATATTGTATATTGCATAAATAACGGTTACCGTATATACCGGCGTATAAGATGACTTTTGAACCCCGAAAAATCTGCTCTGAAGTCGGGGGTCGTCTTATACAAAAATAATACAAAAAAAAAAAGTGTTAAAAAAAAAAATCATTACTGAATGGCTGTGATTGGCTGAAGGCGCACGTGTGTTAGCAATCACACCCATTCAATGATGTCATTGAATAGTGTGATTGGCTGAAGCCACGTGTGTTTTAGCCAATCACAGCCATTCAATGATGTCATTGAATGGATGTAACTGGCTGACGGCGTGTGTATTAGCTTTCTGGATGCGGGGATTTCAAGCCCCGCATTCAGAAAGCAATGCTGCGCCGGGGACGAGGAGCGAGTGACATCCTGCCGGAGCGCGACAGAACGCGGGGGGAGGTGAGTAATGATTTTTTTTTTCTCCACTGTAATACCGGCGTATAAGGTGAAAGTTGGGGGGTCGTCTTATACGCCCCGTCGCCTTATACGCCGGTATATACGGTATGTTTTAATTTCTTTAGGAAAAAATAAGCATTTTGTCTGTGAGCTACCAATTCTCACAGTAGCATTTAAATGGCCCTATATAGGGAGAGAGCTCCCTCTTTTTTCCTAAATGGCTCATCTGCAATGAGATTGCAGGTGGGCGTTCATCATGCGGTTTGACCTGTGGTCAACGGGGTCGGGGCAGCAGCGCTGACGCCATTGAGAACATATACTGAAGACTGCGATCCTCTATGACAGCTGTGGCAGAGGATCGTGATCTTCAGTATATGCTCTCAATGGGGTCAGCGCTGCTGCCGCCGGCCTCCTTGAGTGCAAGGTGAAACCCTTAGATCTGACAGCATCCAGGGGTTTCACATCCAATGAATCCCCTGCTGTAGCTGTGACTCACAAAGCCCCAGGCTGCCATGATGAACGCCCACCTGCAATCTGTCACATCCAGGGGTTTCACAAACACAGAACACCGGTTTGCCGTTGTCTGAATCTGTGTCCTATAGTTTTCGCCGCAGGTGTTCTTCCGCATGTAAAATTCACACATGTGACCGCTGCCATTGAAAATCATTGGTTTTATGTAGTGCTAATTTTTTGCACACTTTAAAACTAAAATTTGTGTAATTATTTTTTTTTTTTTTAATAATTTGGTCTCATTGTAATTATACCCACAAAATTCAGTTAACATGTCATTTTTGCCACTCCAAACAGTTGTAAAAACAACCTCCTTCCAAATAATTGCGCAATTGTGTTTTTATTCCCTTTCCCTCACTTAAAAATTTGTAAAAGGCTTTAACACTTGATGGTAATTTGAATGTTAACCCTGAAAAAACTCATCTGCAAAAACCAAGCCCTATTGTGGCTGGAAAAACAAAGTAGTTAAGATTTTTGGAAAGTAGCCCAAAGCAAGAGCCAAAAAAATGCGTTAATGCTGTGTACACATTTTTTGCTGCCTTGCTAGTCTATACGTTTTACTCTCCAATGAAAAAGTGCGGTGTAGCCCCACGTATGACTCCTCCCGTCACTGTATGAACTCGATATTCACTGATAAAGATAATGAACAATTTTTGTAATCAATTTTCTTTGCAATGACCAACAGCTTGAATGAACTTTGACACACGGATTCTATTCAACTACGCTTGTATTCTTTACTGAGCGTAAATGTTATGGCATAAATAATAAGTGAGGGTGTCAGCTAGGAGACTGTTCTGATAAGACGTTAGGTTGGAGAAACACGTTCTCCTAGATGGTCAACATGTGGGCACGGAACTTCTGCAGGGCAGGATGCCAGAAAATGTTATTAAATAGCCACCATGACAGAAGATTAAACTGTTGCTCTCTGTCTTCTGTGAGGTCTCCATGTTGGACCTATTTCTATCTTTATCTATCTGCTTCTACTTTGTAACCTTATTCTAAATAAACTACTCCCTTTATTCAATCTTACACCATGAGACGGTATTATTGGGTGCCGGTTTATGAGTCTAGTTTCAGGTATTTTATTTGAGTTCAGTTCAGAACATTGGGTATATGGAAGGCGGCCACTTCCCTCTGCAGATATCTCCTCGCTTTAATACTTCCCACTGCAGCTGACTCGGACTGGAGGATTTACAAGAGTGACAGTGGCCACTGCAGAGAACTGCTTACTTGTCAGTTACTTTCCTCCTCATTTGTGGCTCCTGTTTGAGGGACTTTGGCAGCAGAAGATATTGCAGGGACCTCTCAAAGGTAACTTCTAACTTTTTTCTACATGTTGTCTGTATATTACTAACTCATTGCAAAGTGTGGAGTTGAGGCAACCTCTGCACACTATGGCTGTCTCAGACAGTCGATGTGGCCCATAGCTATGTTTAGACAAATGGTTTCAGACGTTCCTGGGATATCAATGATGACTACAGCTGCCCATAGTGTAATAATGCAATATACAGAAACTATTGGCCTACCAGTGCAATAAAATCAACAATTTTCCATTTTTGCTCTGTTTGGGTATGAATGGAGTTAATTTTCTGTTCATTCACAAGAGTAAAATAAAAAAAAAACATTGATTATTTGTAAACAAGTGATAAATAATGTGCACTTTATTTTTTGAACCTATATTTGACAGCTCAATTGTGGCTTTGTTGTCAAGGGGCCTACGTCTGTTCTTTGTGTCATCAGCATTATATGTCAGTGTTGGTATATGTTGAACATTGTTAGCACTTGTGATGTGTTGAGGAACTAATAGCCAGCCAGATCAAGTAGATGGGGACATAATGCCATAAAGAGAGAAGGAGGGTGTTACATTGTTGGGGAGGCATAGATTATACAAGGGCGGCTGCTTCTGTCCCTCCTCAACTACAGGCAACAAAACACCACCCACAGAGAGTCCTTAGAATCTTTTTCTTTAGGGATGAATGCTTTTACATTTCTTCTGTGCTTGTGGTAAGTTTTACATCCACTTAGCATCTGGAAATGTGTCAGATATATACAATGTAAAGTTTTTGCAAATGTGGTACCGATAAGTGAACCTGGAAACTACAGGCTGGTCTTGCTTACATTGTGGGTAAAATGTTTGAGGGGTTTCTAAGAGATGCTATCCTGGAGTATCTCAAGGAAATAGCTGTATAACTTCATATTAGCATGGGTTAAGGGAGGGTTGCTCAAACCAATCTGATCAGCTTCTACAAGGAGGTAAGTTCTAGACTGGACCTCAGAGAGTCATTGGGTCGTGTATATCTAGACTTTTCCAAAGCATTTGACACTGTTCAGCATAAAAGGTTGGTATATAAAATGAGAATGTTTGGTCTGGGTTTAGGTCAATTATAGAAAGCAGAGGGTGGTTATTAATGGTACATTCTCTGATTGTGTCATCATTATTAGTAAGGTACCACAGGGGGCAGTATTGGGCCCTATTCTTTTTAATATACTTATGAATGACCTGGCAGAAACAATAAAATATCAATATTTACGGACCATACAAAACAATGTGAAGATATGAAGACAAAAGAGGATAGAACACAGTTGCTAGAACATCTGGATAAGTTGGGGGGGCATAAAAGTGAAAATGAGGTTTAACACTAATAAATGTAAAGTTGTGCATATGGGCAGGTGAAATGCATGTCACTATTACACACTAAGGGCTCAGTCAGACGGGCGTTTTTTCGTGCGATTTGCGCATGCGCATGCGTCCGGCGATTTTATAAAACCATTGCTTTGCAATGGTAGCGGACACATGAGCGCTTTTTATGCGCTCGTCCGATTAATTATAGAACAGAAATCGCAGATCGCACCTATCTGCGATCTGCAATTCCTGTTCTCTTCTCTATATGCGCTCAATGGGGCCGGCGGCAGCAGCGCCGACCCCATTGAGAACATATACTAGACAAATCATTCTCCTCTGCCACAGCTGTAACAGCTGTGGCAGAGAAGAATGATGTATGCCCATTGAATTCAATGGGGCCGGCAATATAGCCGGCTCCATTGAAAGCAATGGGCTGCCGGCGATCGCACGATGAATTTTCGGGAAGGGCTTAAAAATATAAGCCCTTGCCGGAAATTCATCCAGAAAAGTGTAAAAAAAAAAAAAAAATAGTTCAGCCGCGGCCGGCCGGCAGTTCTCCTGAACTGCTCTGAGTAGTATTCAGCGCCGGGGATTTAAAATCCCCGCCTGCTGAATGAGCTGCCTCTGATTGGTCACAGCCTCACCAATCAGAGGCAGCTCTCACTCACACCCATTCATGAATTCATGAATGGGTGAGTGAGTGCTGCCTCTGATTGGTCCCTGCGCTGAGCCAATCAGAGGCAGCACTCACTCACCCATTCATGAATTCATGAATGGGTGTGAGTGAGAGCTGCCTCTGATTGGTGAGGCTGTGACCAATCAGAGACAGCTCATTCAGCAGGCGGGGATTTTAAATCCCTGGCTGCTGAATACTACTCAGAGCAGTTCAGGAGAACTGCTGGCCGGCCGCGCTGAACTCCGTCTGCCGGGACCAGGTGAGTATATATATTTTTTTTGTTTTTACACATTTCTGGATGAATTTCCAGCAAGGGCTTATATTTTTAAGCCCTTCCCGAAAATTCATTGTGAGATCGCCCGCAGCCCATTGCTTTCAATGGAGCCGGCTGTATTGCCGGCTCCATTGAATTCAATGCGCTGGACAGCCCCGGCCTGTTTCTATTGAAACGTGGCTAGGAGCAGATTTTTCGGGCGATTTTTCGGCCCCGGTCACGCGATTTGCGGATGCGCATCCGTCATGCGATCCGGAAATAGCGGCAAAAAACGCCCGTGTGAGAAAAAAAAATATGGCTGATGGGCGACCTAATTACTATGTATACATATATCAAGGAGCAATATTAAGATCTCTCCCATCATCTATTTATACCCCAGACTGTCACTGTAACAAGAAGATTTCTATACAAACATGCAGGTGATTCTTTACTCTAAGAGCAGTGAGACTATGGAACATTCTTCCTGAGGACGTGGTGATGGCAAATTCAATAAAAGAGTTTAACCCCCTAGTGACAACCCCATAGTCTTTTTACGTCCTGGCTAAGTGGGCTTTAATCCTCAGGGCCATAAAAACACCGTTGCTCTGGGGAGGAAAGCCACGGGGGGCTGTGGGCATGACAACTTCCTGCTGTCAGCTGCTGGAGGTAGATAACAACCTGGATCTGTCATGGGGGGCCGCAATATGCGACCCCTAGTCACATTATTTTTGCCCAAAATTGTGTCGTCAGAATGCTCAGTACACAACTAGATAAATGGGCTAAGAGGTCTACATTTAAAAATGGGGTAATTTGTGAGAGGCATTCTATCATTTTTGTGGCTTGTTTGTTCTACAAGTATGCAATGAGGCCCTGAAAGCCAAAGGGTGTTCCTTCCATTACAGGCCTAGCCATGTGTCCAGTAAGCAGATTGGGGCTACAATGGGTATGTTTCTGAACCCAGGACAAACAGGGTTATCCATGTTGGGGTGTATTTCTTCCTTCATATGCGTGCTGTACAAAAAAAAATGTTTTTAAAATGACACAATTGCTAAAAAAAATATTTTTTCCCCTTCTTCTTTGCTTAGATTCTTTCAAAAACCGTGTGGTAAAAATAAGCAGTACACCCCTAGATGAATTTAGTAAGGGGTCTAGTTTTCAAACTAGGGTCATTTGTAGGTGTCCTCTATTATTTTGGCAGCTCAAGAGCTCTACAAGTGTGCAATGGGGCCTAAGACACCTTCAAGCAAAATGTCTGTTCTGAAAGCTACCGGCAGCTCCTTTCGTTTAGTTTGGGGCCTGTTTTGCATACAGGCATAAGATTAGGGCCACAACAGGTATCTTTCTGAACACAGAACAAACAGGGGTATCCATTTTGAGCTACACATCTTCATTTTCATGTGCACTATGGAAATTAAAAGTATCTTTAAATCGACATATTTGCAAAACTATGAAATTGTATTTTTTCTCCTCTAAACGGCAACTCCTAAAAAAATGTGGGTCAAATTACTCATAACACCCCTCAGTGAATATATATTAAGGGGTGTATTTTTTAAATGGGGTATCTCTCATTCTGACACCTACGAGCCTTTGCAATCTTGGCTTTGTGTAAGAAAACAAAATGTTCCTCAAAATTTTAGCAATCAATGTTACATTTGTACGTTTCCTAAATGGTTAAAAAAAGTAAAGTTTTTCAAAAATGCTTCCAGAATCAAGAAAATATATATCTTATCAAAAATGTGTACAGTATGTTTGCACATATTTGAGATATTGCAGTTGAAAATGTGAAAAAAGAAAACATTTTTTTCAAAATTTTCCCAATTTTGGTGCTTTTAATAAATATAAACAAATTCTATTGGTCTATTTTTTATCACCTACATGAAGTACACTTTATGGCAAAAACAAATGTCAGAATTACTTGGTTATGCAGAACCTTTATGATGTTATTCTCTATTAAAGTGACACATACTTTTTTATGCTCCAGCTTATGGTTTCTCGGAGGGCCCGGGGGTAAGACCATACCTGGCGTCTAAATGATGAATCGTTAAATGATGTAGCGTGCCTTGTGGATATCAAATAAGCTATCAGTAATTCCTTGGCTGACCATCAGTCAGACCCCACACCAACCCCTTACAAGGGGGCTAACAAGGGACAATCTTTAGACCTGCTAAGGACTGAAATATCGTCACTACGAAACCATATTCTAGCAATCCTCAACCAAAAATTGCTCTGCCTTAGAGAATTGTTAAGGGATTGATATTACAAATATGGGGATAAATGTGGCCAGTGCACTCCACTCTTCAATACATCAATCCCACATTTTTTTATGAACTCTCCGACTAAAAGGATGGAGCATTTCCCCCAGGAGATCATGGAGGAATTTCGTTCTTAACACTTCAAGCTTCATAATATTCATGAGCAACATAATTCTTGCGTTTCAATGACAAAGTGATATTACCAATAATAATAATAAACTTTATTTGTATAGCGCCAACATATTCTGCAGCGCTTACATAGACAGGGGGAATACAGAAAGACAAAAAATACAAACATTACAGAACCACGGTTACATATTAATCAGTTGATGGAAACAATAGGGGTGAAGGTCCTGCTGCAACGAGCTTACATACTACAGGTAATGGGGTGATACAGAAGGTAAAGGGGCTGGAGATGTGCACGGTATTGCGAGGTGGACAGTGAGAGATTCTATACACAGACAATGGTCAGATATTTGGCCGTGTGATGGCAGAAACGGTATGACTGCAGGAGCGGTTTATGATGGCTAGCAGGGATTGCAGTCAGTAGGTCAGGGAGCATGTTATCAGACGGAGTACAGAGGGGTTTGTTTAGGGAATGCGGTATGCCTCCCTGAAGAGGTGCGTTTTTAGAGCACGCCTGAAGTTCTGCGAGTCCAGGATTGTTCGGGTAGCCTTTGGTAGTGCGTTCCAGAGGACCGGTGCTGCTCTGGAGAAGTCTTGGAGGTGGGAATGAGAAGTTCGAATTAAAGGGGCGTGCAGCCTGGTTTCATTAGCAGAGCAGATAGCCCGGGCTGGGTGATGGATTGAGATGAGGGAGCCAATATAGGGGGGCACTGCGCTATGGAGGGCTTTGTGGATGACGGTAGTGAGTTTAAATTGAATTCTGTATTTAACAGGCAGCCAGTGCAGTGACCTGCACAGGGCAGAGGCTTCCGAGTAGCGGCTGGACATGAATATGAGCCTGGGTGCCGCATTTAGAATGGATTGGAGAGGGTAGACTCTGGTGCAGGGGAGGCCGATCAATAATCGAGCCGATAGTGGATGAGGGCAACAGTAAGCGTTTTTAGTGTGTCTGTGGTGAGAAAAGAGCGGATTCTTGCGATGTTCTTGAGGTACAGCTGACATGTTCGGGCCAGAGATTGTATGCAGGGGGTAAATGATAGATCAGAGTCGAATATGACCCCAAGGCAGCGGGCATGCTGTCTAGGCGTTATGGTGGCGTCACACACTGAGAAGGAGATGTCAGGATGAGGTTGGTTAGTGGAGGGTGGAAATACCAGTAAGTCAGTTTTAGAGAGGTTTAGTTTTAGGTAGAGAGAGGACATAGTGTTAGAGACAGCGGACAGACAGTCGGTGATGTTTTGGAGGAAAGGTGCAGAGATGTCATGGGAAGAGGTGTATAGCTGGGTGTCGTCAGCATACAGGTGGTATTGGAGGCCAAATCTCCTAATGGTTTGTCCAATTGGGGCTGTGTAGATAGAGAAAAGTAGGGGGTCGAGGACCGAGTCCTAGGGGACCCCAACAGCAAGGGGAAGAGGAGGGGAGGTAGAGCCAGCAAAGGAGACACTGAAAGAGCGGTCAGATAGGTAGGAGAAGAGCCAGGAGAGAGCAGTGTCCTTCAGGCCGATGGAGCGAAGCATACTGAGGAGGAGTTTGTGGTCAACAGTGTCAAATGCTGCAGAGAGGTCGAGGAGGATCAGTAGGGAGTAATTGCCCCTTGATTTGGCGGTCAGTAGGTCATTGGATACCCTTGTAAGGGCAGTTTCTGTTGAGTGTTGAGGTCGGAAGCCAGACTGTAGGGGGTCTAGGAGAGAGTGCTCTGATAGATAGCTTACAAGGCGGGAGTAAACCAGGCATTCTAGTAGTTTGGAGATGAAGGGGAGGCTTGAGATTGGTCGGTAGTTGGCAGCATTAGTCGCATCCAGAGCCGGCTTCTTTAGCAGTGGGGATATGATGGCATGTTTGAAAGAAGAGGGAAAGATGCCAGAGGTCAGAGAGAGGTTGAATATACTGGTGAGATGGGAGATGACAACTGGGGAGAGGGATCAGAGGAGGTGTGAGGGGAGGGGGTCGCTAGCGGAGGTGGTGGGGTGAGCAGAGAAGAGCAATTTGGAGACTTTTTCCTCTGTCGCTAGTCTGAGTACAGACAGTGAGCAGGAGCTAGATACAGTACTGACAAGACTAGGGTCAGGGCTCGTCTGGGATTGGGAAGTTTTTTCCTGATGGATGTCATCAATTTTCTTTTTGAAGTAAGCAGCTAACTCTACAGCACTGAGATCAGTCACAGGGGGCTGCGGTTTTGGGCTGAGAAGGGAGTGAAAAGTATCAAAGAGCCATTTAGGGTTGTGCGGTAGTGAGGAGACGAGAGAGGTGAAGTAGACTTGTTTGGCGTGGTGGAGGGCGAGGTTGTAGGTTCTGAGCATGAATTTGTAGTGGAGGAAGTCTGCGGACGTTTGCGACTTCCTCCACAGCCGTTCAGCACTTCCAGAGCACCGCCGAATGAAGCGTGTTTGAGGTGTGTGCCAGGGTTGCCGCGTTCGACATCGGATGGCTCGGGTCCTTGGGGGCGCCGCTTCATCCAGGGCATGTTTGAGAGCGGTGTTGTAGTGAGCGGTAGCCAGGTTTGGGCAGGAGAGGAGAGAGATAGGGGACAGAGAGGACTGTAGGGATTCAGCAAAGTCCTGTGTGTGAATGGCCTTAAGGTTCCTGTAGCTATGGTAGGTAGGTGGGTCTGGAGAGATGTTAGGGAGCGTGACAGAGAAAGAGAGGAGGTTATGATCCGAGAGCGGGAGAGGGGAGTTAGTGAAGTTGGAAGCAGGGATTATTTGAATGTCAATGCCCTGGGAAATATCCCAACTATTGCAAGCTAAACTCACGCTCAATTCTGGACAAAAGCAGAAAGGAAGAGCAGTGACCTTACATCAACTCTCTCTCTAGATTCCATCACGTGTCATGACAGATCTTGTAAAAATAATATCTTTGTTATGAAAATTCCTTAATGTAGAAACATTATTACAAACTCTTTGAAGAAAATACTTCTGATTTAACATGATCCCTGAAAATTATATATTCTCAATTTGGAATGCACATTAAGCGTTTATTTGAGGAGTTCTCATAAGATTAAGTTCACAATATAAAAGGGAAAAACAATCGCCCATTAATTACCTCCTGAAACATATTACCAATCTGCAAAAATTGCTACATCCCCCTGAGATTCTATCCATAAAGAATTATTTCATTTACAACATAATTTAAAGCTCGCACTTTTAGAGGATTATAATTAAAACCTGAAATTTTCTTCTATGTTTTTCTATTCTTCATTTAACAAGCCAATTAAATTGGTGCCTAACATTGTTAAAAAATGGCAAACAAAAGCAAAAATTCCCTTTTTACTAAGATCTGATGATTCAGATGTTAACATCTCTCTCCGTAAGAATATAGCTGATGAATTTAGGTCCTTCTATTGAAACCTTTATAATTTAAAGGATGATTTGCCGACTCATCAGCCCACTCCTCAAATGATAAATGACTTTCTTCAAATAATTAAGTTTTGGGGTGATAGATGGTGCATGGTTCTCCTGTACCAGCTTAAAGAATCTTTATGTTAAGCTGCTTTTCACCGGTAGAGAAGAGAAGTCTAGGAAATCCAGCCTTTGTTCATCTTTATAAGTGTAAGCCTGTCAGCGCTGTCAGTTGACAGGCCGGGTACACTTATCCGTGATAATCCCGCCAGTAGCACTAAACACCAGTGCAGTAAATAATCCAATGTCCATTCTAAATGTTTTTCAAAACTTCAGAGATTCTCATCCTTAAAGGGATTGTCCAGTTTTAAACTACTGGTAGCCTATCTGCAAGATAGGTCATAAAAAGAGATCAGCAGAGGTCGACTGATGTTGTCTGTGCCTGTGTGCTTGAGCACTCAGCTGATTTATGCAGGAAGCAGACAGCTCTATTCTCACTGCCACTGCCGGGCTGATAATGCAGGACCAGCTCCCATAAATTCTTTAACAAGCTTCCATGTGCCTTGTGTTTGCGGTCGTTAAGGGGTTTTATTCTGATGCACTGTGTTTTGATGGCGACTGCAACAGAAGCCTGCACGGGTCTCCAATGCCAGGGCAAATGGGCTCTCAGGTATTGGATAACAGCCTGGCACCCGCTCAAGCAATGAGGACCAGAGAAACCTTAGATCCCCATTGTTTAACCCTTTGCATTTCGCTGTCAGTGCAACTATGGCATGTAAAATGGTGACAGAGAAAGGGGGCTCCCTATCTCACCCATCAGAGCCTCGCAATGTGATTACGGGATCACAGTGGGTTACTATGGCACCTAGAGGCTTGAAAATGGCCTCCAAGTCTTTAGCTGAGCTTTATAGGCTTTGTTATACTTTGCTATACTGAAGTATAGAAGTGTATGAGAAGAATCATACAATATGGTGATATTTAGGTACTCTAGTGCAACAAAAACAAAAATTAAAAAAATTGTAAAAAAAATAAAAACTCCACTTTTCCCACTTTACTATGTATAAACCCCATACCAAAGTGGTAATGCTGCAAACATAATGATCCCAGAGAAAAGAGCATATTTTCCAACCCGCACAGTGCACATCAAGGTGAAAATAACTAATTTAGCCTATATTTCATTACAAAAAAGTGATCAAAACATTGCATGGATCAATAAGTGGTACTATTAAAAGTACAACTCATGCTGCCAAAAAACCAATGAACACTGTTAAAAATTAAAGTAACAAAAATGACAGAATTACAGATCGCCTCTAGAAAAAAAAATTAATAAAAACAATCAAAACCTTATATGTCCCCAAAAATTGTGTAAATTAAGAATATATTGCATCCCCCAAAAATCAAACCCTTATAGAGTTCTGTCAATGGAGAAATAAAAATGCTATAACTCTTGGATTACAGCGACACAAACGCGTATCTTAAAAAAAAGGTCTTTGTGTACAAAATTAGCAAAACATAAAACATTTTAATAAACTTAGTATTACTGGAATCATGCTGCCCCTACAAAATGATATTATCACATTATTTATTTTGCAGACTGAATGCCGTAAACATGAAATCCAAAATACAAATGGCAAAATTTCTTTCTTCACAATCCCACTAAAAGAAATAATAAAAGTTATACAGTACATTATATGTAGCCAAAAAAGTATGTCATAAAAAAACACTGGTTTCACAAAAATCAAGCCCTCAGATGGCTATGTCGATGAAAATTTAAAAAAGTTATGTGACAATGAAAAAAAACAAAAAAATTAGTTGGTCATTAAGGCACAAGCAGGCTTCATCACTAAGGGGCTGAAGTGAATGACACTTAGCCTGCCATACCAAGCCAGGCAGAAACAAACTGAATGCATGAGCACAGTGACCCAGCAAACAACTGATCAGCGTGGGTCCTGGGTGGAAGATCCCTGACGATCTGTACTATTTCGATAAAAATATAGGGGCACACATAGAAGATAATGAAAGTTGATTTATTCACAATTTTCCTCTAAAACAACAGAATAGCAAGTTCAGCTCTGTAGTATAATATAGAGGGTAAGGGCTTAGTCACACGGGTGATTTTTCACAGGATTTTTTGTGCGCAAAACCTATCCGCACAAAAAATCGCGTGACCGAAGCCAGCATGATGGCTGAAAAAAACGCTGCTAGCAGCGTTTATTAACCCAAAGGGCTTGGTCACACAGGCGTTTTACGCTCAAAAAGAACGCTGCCCGTGTTTTAAAATCTCCGCTTGCTGAATGGGCTGCCTGTGATTCGTCCCAGCCCTCAGCCAATCAGAGACAGCACCCACCCATTCATGAATTCATGAATGGGTGAGTGAGTGCTGCCTCTGATTGGCTGAGGGCTGGGACCAATCAGAGGCAGCCCATTCAGCACGCGGGGATTTTAAATCCCCGGCTGCTGAATACTACAGAAAGCAGTTCAAGAGAAGAACCGGCTGGGCATGGCTGATCCCTGGCAGCTGCAAAAAGGTGAGTATATATATTTTTTATTTTTTACACTTTTTTGGATGGTTTTCAGGGAAGGGCTTATATTTGAAGCCCTTCCCCGAAAATTACTACAGCGCTTGCCAGCAGCCATTGCTTTCAAGGAGCCAGCTGTATTGCCGGCTCCACTGAATTCAATGGGAGAACATCGTGGCAGAGGAGAACGATCTTTAGTATATTTTCTCAATGGGGTCGGCGCTGCTGCCGCCGGCCCCACTGGGCGCACATAAAAGAACACAGATTCGCGCAGAACGCAGTTACATGCATTCTGCGAATCGTTATGTCATATAATTTTCGGTGCATCCGCATAAAAAACGGACATGTAACCGCTTCCATTGCAAAGCATTGGGTCTATATAGATCGCAAACACACCTGCGAATTGCGCGAAAAAACGCCCATGTGACTAAGCCCTTATTCAGGACCAAGACAAGATAAATAATGATATATTTACAAACTGACTCGACAGGTGAACATGGCATTTTGATTTCTCATTTTCTGTTGTTTTAGATGTAAAGTGATCTTTCTATGTTATGTGATCTGCTTTGCATTGGAGACCTGTTCTAGGTAAGGTTCTCTGTGATGTCATCTGTATTTCCATTGCAAAGATGGGTAAATTTGAATAAATGATGAAGAATCTGCCATTAAATCTTTGATAAAGCCTCGCTGTGTTATCAGGATCCTCATACACAGAGGAGATGGTTGATTCTGGGTCTCCTGGTCCCGGCACTGATTGCTCTCATAGCTGGACTGGTGATTCATTCATTTATTGCACTAGGCAATGCGACTTTTGTGCCTAAGAAAAGTTTATTTGTTCCTGATAGCTTATTGTAAAATATAATGGAAAATAACTTTCATTTCCAAAAAAGTTTCCTTTTGTGGTCAGGACATCATGTATAATCAGGAACCTGTACCTGCACATATAATCTTAGTCAACAATGTGACTCAGAAAAAGAGGCCAGATACAGGATATATACTACAGGAAAGGCTCAATCGCCGTTTAACCTGGTAGCATGCAGCAAGCCAGATTGCAATAAAGAGGAGCAAAAATGTTCATATGCACACTGATTGACTGGGTGACTGCTAACAAACCCCATCTGCACAATATGAACCGATACTAAAATGACTACCATAGATGGGTGCTCCACACATACAGGCGTACAACCCACACTGACCAAGCAGTGGATTGCCCTGCATTAATAAGTGTGCCACACTGGCATGCCATCCTGGGCTCCTCCAACATCTATAGCAAACCGCACGCATATAACAAACACACACTGATAAATGCGGGTGTTAATATTTTAGGCTGAATACTCGTAAGCTGGTACACCATGGCAAGGCTACTGTGCATATGCCAGAATCTATGCTATCTATAAATCCTGTATCTGGCCTCTTTTTCTGTGATTTATGTCTTTGAGCATTTTTTCTCACCTCTGTGATTTTATGCAGTTAATTGTGAGATAGCGTAGGTTCTGGCGTACGTGGGGCGGCCTTGCTGTGGTGTGCCAGCTTACATGTTTTGGGCCTAAAATACTCTTACCTCTCCTAGAAGTCCAATGTCTCTGTGTGAAAACCACTGTCTCTGTGAAGAAAACACTGTCAGCTGGTGCCTCCTGGGCTTACAGGTGTGTTGGAAATGTATAAAAGTGGTTATTTGCAGCCCGCCATGTCTTAGTAGCCATGAATATAAACTATAATGATTGTTTAATTTAATTTTCTATAAGTGTATCATCGCATGGACAATGGACCTCTCAGTAAAAAACCTGTTGAGCCTGGTTAATCCAGTGCTAACATCACCATTGTCTAAGGTAAGGTCTTGTTTGACCAGACTTTATTACACTCTAAATGTGGCTACTTTGGATGTGTGATAACTTCAGGGAAGCAAACCTTTGTTCTTTGCAAAGATGCAAGCTTAGGGCATAGTAGATGACAAAGCTATTTTGGAGCATATAAAAGATTGGAGTTGATGCATGGAGGATGGAAGCCATTGCCCTGTGAGTAGGAGATGCTTTCTCACATTGTAGTCCTCTGTTCTCCACTGCCCACTTCTCCAGCGGCTGTCCAGACAGATAATGTTAAGGAAGGCTCCTACAGATGGGATTGGTTCTCTGTCTTTCACTGCTTCTTCCTGCAGTTCATGTTCCAAGACAAATGATGTTTTTGTGTTGTAAGTATATTCATGTGTAATATGAATGTGTTCATGTATCTCTCTTGGTGATATCAGTACTGAACCTTTGCATAAGAAATATTGTAAAAGTGTATGCCATATAACCTATTTCATGTAACATAGTTTAATTATCACCTATTTTATACAATTTTGTTCAATTATCTTATTAATAAAATTGAGTTGCATCAACCTATCTGTCCTTCTTTAAAGCTGTATCAAAACTTGTTGCCTTTCAACTTGGGAAAACATAATTTGGCGCTGTGAACAGGATACGTGGAAGGTTCAAGGGTTGATTGCTAGCAAAACTCCGATAATCTAGAATTTTAAGAACTGTGTTCAATAATCCAGAAAATAGTGTGATATTGCATAGCATGTCTCTTTTTAAGAAAAAGGAGGTTTTTAATAAATCTGTTGAGATTCCAGGTTGGGAGCAGCCTCCCAATAATACTTAGGCTACGGAGTGATCACAATTAGAGATGAGCGAACGTACTCGTTTCGAGTAATTACTCGACTGAGTACCGCTATTTTCGAGTACTTCAGTACTCGGGTGAAAAGATTTGGGGGGCGGGGGGAGGCGTGGGGGCATGGGGGGTAGCAGCGGGGAACAGGGGGGAGCCCTCTCTCTCTCCCTCTCCCCCCCACTCCCCGCTGCAACCCCCCACTCACCCACGGCACCCCCTGAATCTTTTCGCCCGAGTACGGAAGTACTCGAAAATCGCGGTACTCGGGCGAAAAAGGGGCGTGGCTGAGTACGCTCGCTCGTCTCTAATCACAATGTGTGGCTTTAAGTGAATCATAGGAAAAATGTTTGAAAGATGCTGAACCAGTGAATGTGGTGACATGGAATTGGAAAAACAGGTGTAAGGCAAGGAGTGCTTTGACAGTTGCTCAGCGTCAAAATAAGTTGCTTATGGATAAATGTGATGGGTATCAGAATGTGGCTGAGAGGGCAGCAGTACGAGTGGCTCAGTACAAGTGTAAGAAAAGATAAGAAAGAGTCAAGAAAAGAAAAGTTCCTTTGGCCACATGTAAAGCAGGGGTCAAATGGGACCCTGACAACTGGAATGGAAATATCTGGGATTCTAGCAGTAGTGAAGAGGATGATGAGTTTTGTAAAGCACAAAGAGGAGTAGATTCCTTATCGGTTAAGGCTAAACCAGCTGTTAGAAGAAAGCAGGTAGATACCCATGACAATGGTCAAATAGCTACCAAACTTACTAACACAAAAGAAGACTTTTTTCAGAAAGAAATAACTGATCTTATTAGTAGATTTCAGCAGAAGTCAGTGGAAAAGTTTAATAGCTTGGATGGCACGCCTATATGATCAGGGAGAGTCGTGGGTTAACTTGGATGTACAGGATGTGAAAACGTTTATTAATAGAGATGAGCGAGCACCAAAATGCTCGGATGCTCGTTGCTCGAGTCGAACTTTTCGCAATGCTCGAGAGCTTGTTTCGAGTAACGAACTCCATTGAAGTCTATGGGCGACTCGATCATTTTTGTATGGGACCGATGCTCCGCATTGGTCATGATTTGTCAAACACCAGAAAACATCAGAAAGTCATGGAAACACCACAGAAACGGATAGGAAAGGGCAGGGGCAGCATGCATGGCTACATCTGAGGCTCCCAGGTCCCACTGTTAAGCCAAAATGGGGGCAAGAGTCTGGTGTCACCCCTCTAACAATTTACTTCGGACAAACCCTCATTAGCAAGGCACACGCGCTGGCACATCTTAACCAAGCACCTCACTACCTGCAAGCAAGGACAATCACTGCCTGGGGGTGACATTGCTGCCTCTTCTCCTGGGTTACATGCTGTCCAACCCCTCCGCACGACCCTGCGTCCACAGCGCACCCAAAATTTTCACTGCGCAGCATTCAGCTGCCCTCATGCCACACGCTCGCTTCATAGCCACACCACTCTCATGTCTATTTATAGAAGCGTAATGGGTGAGGAGGAACCGGAGGCACACACTGCAGAGGGTTGGCAGGGCCAGGTAGCGACCCTCTTTGAAAGTGTGGGCGATAGCCCACAATGCTGTTAAGAATTTATGATAAATTGATGTACGATCATCATTCCAATCCCGTACCATCTCTGTCACAAAATTGTCAAGAGCCACAAACGTGGGCGTAAAGGGGACTCAGGTGCCAGCACTTCTACACATCTCCACAATGCAGCAATACTCTATGTGGGAAGCATGTTAGCATGCCCAGTGTCAGGCTCGGTCCCTGCCTCCACCTTGTGTGACCCAAGGTGCCATGAGTTACATAGCAATGGGAAACCCATGTGTCCCACACAATTCATTCTGTGTAGGTGTCAGATAGCTCAACACTGCAATGGGAAGTCTTTGAGTTCCTTGGGCTTGCCTATGCTGTCGGTGCACAAAGATGGTATAGTGTATAACTTACCCTATAGAAGTGGCTGTGCCCCTACACTCTGTGTTATGCACTGCAGACACAGAACCGTATAACTGAAGTTGTTTGCAGTAGGCTAGGGAATATTAGAGAGCAATTTCACGGTGAGAGCTGGTTGTACAGCACTGCAAACTGAGAACGCAATTAGTGAAAGGCTGGGAACAGGCCTAGATGCGTAATACAAAAATTGATGCACTACTACTCCCAGCCAGCCACAACTATAATGCACATGGTCAGATGTAGCCCTAAGAAGGAGCATTCGGGTTCTTACACGGAGGATCAAGAGGACTGTATAGTGTATAACTTTCCCAATAGAAGTGGCTGTGCCCAAACACTCTGTCTAATGCACTGCAGACACAGAACTGTATAAATGAAGTCGTTCGCAGTAGGCTAGGAATTTAGGAAATATTAGAGTGCAGTTTCACGGTGAGAGCTGGTTGTACAGCATTGCAGGCTGAGAACACAATTACTGAAAGGCTGGGAACAGGCCTAGATGCGTAATGCAAAAATTGATGCACTACTACTCCCAGCCAGCCACAACTATAATGCACATGGTCAGATGTAGACTTAAGAAGGACCGTTGGGGTTCTTGAAGACAGGATCCTACTCTAACACATTCCCTATATCAGCAGCAGCTCTTTCTCTAAACTCTGCATAATACACTGCAGACTGAGAACACTATAGCTGAAATGGCCTGCACAACCCGAGATGAAAAAAAAATTAAAAAAATGGTGCACTACTGCTCCCAGCCACAACAGTAATGCACACGATGAGGAGTAGCCCTAAGAAGGACCGTTGGGGTTCTTGAAGACAGGATCCTACTCTAACACTTTCCCTATACTCTCCCAGTGTGTGTCTGAGGTGAGCCGCGGGCGGGACCAGTTTAAGTACTCGGCGGTCACCTGATCTCGCAAGCCACTCACAACTGTGGGGTGGGATAGGGCTGGCACGTCACAGCAGGAAGTGGTAATTCCTTCCCCGCATGTCTATTGGCTAGCAAATGGCACTAAACATGCGGGGGAGGAAATGTAATTAACTTGAGTACCGCGTGGTGCTCGTCTCGAGTAACGAGCATCTCGAGTACCCTAATACTCGAATGAGCATTAAGCTTGGGCGATTGTGCTCGCTCATCTCTATTTATTAACCTTAGTCAAGAGCCAAATGTCCAAAGAGCATTCTGTGATTATACTGAGCAAGGAGGGTTAACAAATGTGTTAGCTGTAGCAGCCAGGGGGTGTAATGAGAAATATCCCAGTGAAACTGATTGGCCTTCTAATGATACACAGTGGTTTACATTAAGAGATTGTATTCAGCGGATTAAAGAAGTGATAATGAAAACAGCAATTTTTGTGGGTCATGCAAATGAAATGATACAGTTTCCCTTTCAGGTGGGGATGGGGAATAAAGTTATTAAATGTGCCCCACCAGCATACAAGTCTGTTAGTATGGCTTTTTTGATGAATCAGACTGCACACAAAAAGGAGCCATCCTGGAGGCTGTCAGACAATTGGGAGATATGGGAGAATGGGGTCCTAAGCAATCATTTACCCGAGAAACAGGAGATGGGGAACAGGGTACTAGTGATAAGGCTAAGGTTACTAGAAAAGAAATGTTTGTTGCATTATCGAAAGATGGGGCCATGAGAAACACAATAGATGGTATAAGCATAGGAGACATGTGGAGGATATTCCAGGAAAGGGGGTTTAATAAGAAACAGGGGTCCCAAAATGAAAAGGAAATAATTAAACATTCAGAAATTCCTTAGCGGTGCTGTAGTGAGTCACGTGGCAAGAGAGGCACCCTTCCTTCCATGTCGCTGGAACAACCCACTAAATCGTGGTTTGAGGATTTTAATTCAGAGGTAAGATCATTGGCGAAAGAGTTAACCCTTTCCGATCCAATGTCGGGCCTGTCCAGACATCATCATTTTCCTCCACAGCTCCGATGTCAGGACAGGCCCTCGATCGTCAGACACGTCGGATGCGGATCCACTCCTGCACTGGTCCTCATCAAGGACCCCCGAGGAGAAGGCAGAAAGGGGTTTTAACCCTTTCTGCCTTCTCCTTTACACATTACATAGTGTTCAGTTAGCACTAAGTAATACACAGAGAATGTGGATGTAACACTTCCGCATTCTGCCCGGCAGTCACATGATTGCCGGTTGTCACCTGACCTCAGCTGTCACTCACAGCCAAGGTCGGGAGGCTGAAAAGAGAATGCGAAAGTATTACTTCCGCGTTCGCCCGACGGTTATGTGACTGCTGGCACCCTCCTGACCTCTGTCAAATCAGGAGGGTGAAGAGAGAATTAATTTTTTCTCATCCATTCATCAAATAAATTGGAGCTGGAAAGAATGGATGAGAAAAAATAAATGCATTGGAAAGGGTTAAAACAGGAAAAGGAGAAGTCATAGGAAGATCAAAATCCCAATCTTAATAAAAGAACTCAGGTGAATCAAGATAGAGTTTTGTTAAAAGATGGGGTCCCACGGGAGAAAATAGATGGGATCAGTACAGATAAGATGTGGAGAATGTATAAGAAGAAGGGATTATATGACACAGGGGAAGAATCGGGTAAAAAAGAACCTGATAGAACTCCAAATTCTCCAATGTGGAAAGATTATGATTGTTCTAATATTTTGTTTAATGTGCTATTTGTCTCACTATGTTTTTATTTTTCCTTTTCCCCTTTAAGCTAACAGGAGAAATATTCGGGCAAGGATGTTCTGGCTGAGATCTTTGGTTTTGAAAAATAAATATTTTTAACTTTTCTAATGATGTTTTATTTTATAGCACAGACCTCAAGACTGTTTGTTTGGGGGAGGGAATGCTAATAGCCTTTTTGTTTGTTTGCTGGAATACAAGAGCAGAACCTTTGCTGGAGTAAAATAAACACCCACTAGATAACAGACAGAGCAGAGCAGCAGATATGTCTGCTATACCTAACAATTCTGAGATAGTCCTGGTGGATTATCTTCCGCCCATACTCCTAGTAATTTCATTACTAGGTTCAGGGTGGGACTTGAGTGATCTGACTCATGAATGACAGCAAATAATCTCCATTCTTCCTCTTGAATCACTGTGAGTGAGCGGATGTGGGCTGGAGTTGGAACATCTTTTTCAAGTTGTAAAATCATCTGTCCATCTGGTTCAAAGGACACTTGGGCCTGTAGTTTTCTAATCATATCCTGTCCCAATATTGGCATTGGACAGTCCGGTTGATACAGGAATTGATGATTGACTTCTTTGTCTCCCAAGATGCATTGCTGTGGTAGAATAAAGTAATGCTTCCTGCCTTGTCCAGTAGCTCCAACAATCTAGTCTGTTCTGCGTGAAAGAGGTTCTAGTTGTCAGGTTACAACCGAATATTCAGCTCTGGTATCAACCATAAAGTTCACAAAATGACCCCAATCATTTACTCTGACCATAGGTTCCTGAGGGCCCAGGTGATTGGAACCTGGTCATCCTCATTCAGCATTATCTTTGTACAGCGGAACAATAGGAGCAAAACAAGATGGAGGTTGTGGGAGCAGGCCTGAGTGGCTCTGCCATGTGCTCGTCTCTGGTAGCGGCCATTTTGGCCCTGGCCCCTTTCTCCTTCTCCTCCTGTATGAGCAGAGGAAGTAAGAGAGTGCAGTCTCTACTCTAGTGACCATGCTTCCTGCACCTTCTGCATTGGTCTCCATCAAGGGGGTGGTCTTGGGGTCCACCCTTCTGTACATATGAAAGAGGTAGATCATTTCGGACATTGTACGGTGGTGGAGGCTGTCTTGATTGGATTGCTGCAGTCAACAAGTCTGACATCTTTTTCATTGTTTAATGGTTCTTTGTCCTCCGCCATTGTGTGCCATGCATTCCATCAAAACCTGCCTGCTCCTGTAACTTTCTTCTGATATCACTAGCTACCTGTACCACAAATGATGAGATAACCATATGTTGGTTTTCAGCTTGGCAGGGGTCAAAAGGGGATATACATTATATACGCCTCACACAATCTTTCAAAATAAGTGGCAGGACTTTCATCTGTTTCTTGTGTTACCTCTGCTACTTTAGACAAATTCATATGTTTCTTCCCAGCTTTTGTCCACTGTGCATTATAGCATTTCTGTACATATGCAGACTATTTCTTCCACCGCCACTGTTAGCATCCCAGTTAGGGTCGACATCAGGATATATGGCAACTATGTGAGTGGCTAAATTTGCTATATCATGTAGGATTATGGTCTGTCAGGCACTCCCTAAAACTTGTGTCAATACAGCGACATTCTTCACATAACACACAGAACAGGGCTTATTCATATTATAAATGCCCGGCCATCTGCCCAGACATCCAGAACAAATCACTGTTCATACAAATACGCTTGGTTTCTCTTACGGAGAACAAATTACACTTTACTGGCTAACACGATACCAAACCTTTTTTTTTTCTTTTTTCTTCTCACATGTACACAGAAACACCATAGCTAGAGCACACACTGGGGTGTTAGGTTGCCAGCTTCCTCATGTTAGAGGTACCGATATACGCAGACAGCTCAATTATCTCCCACTTGTGATATTTTTTCCTTCCTGGAACTTTATAGAACTAAAAGTTCCAGCATTACAACCTAACCCCTCCACCTTTCTTTGTTCTAGGGTACTCCCCCCTTGCTGATTGGACCAGAGACAGCATGGAAAGTGAACTACTGATAAAGGTTAAGTCCTCTTCACCTGGGTTGTCTGGGTTGTTCAGACATCTGCGCCTCTCAGCCATATTGTTATTAAATTTTGAAAAATAGTCCCAGTCTAACCAATGACCTGTAAAAACGCAGTTCATTAATTACAACTTACTGGTGGATGATTCGCAGCGTTTCCACCATGTTGAAGCATACCCTATATGTTACATAAACATACCCTCAGAGTTTTCAGTCAGCATGCGGTGCGTAACTGGAATTGCAAAATAGTTGCACAACCACTTTTGTAATTATTTTTATTAAGCAAGGTAATGGCAAACCTACTGGATTATTTGTATAGACATATTTCCAAAAATAAAGTACAGCAGTTGGATTACATTATTTCCTTAAACCTAAACCTATCTGCTTATTTGTTACAAAAATTGTGTTGCGCAGTGTAATTATTCCTCTTTAGAATGCAAGTCTCGTAATTCACACAATTTGTCTTACAGAAAAGTTACACATCAACCTATGATGAATAACAGTCCATCTGCCCCCGGAAATTAGTCCAACTATTATATATGAATTGGTTAGTAAAGTTAATTAATTTGCATAACTTTGCACTTTGGTGATAGATTGGCATTCGATGGAGGGGGCAGGGGCTTGGTGAGCAGCGTGTTGTCAAATAATGCCTGAGGGTTATGTGCGAGCAAGCTGGATGTCCTAAGGTTACGTGCATGTGGTTCTATTGCAGCTGCATATACTGATAAGCTGCTGGCAGTCAAGATGTAGCCAGCACATCTTGGCTGCTGGCTCAGATAGTGAAATAGACATTTCACTTTTATTTTCTCCATTACAACCCCCCCCACCCCCCCTTGAAACTGTCTGTTTCACCAACTGTCCCTTCACGTTCCCACAGTGCTCACTGGTTGACCCTCCTTGGCAACCCCAAATCTAGGCAAGCTTTTTGAGCCAACCACGGGTTCTTCACAGCCCTTGTGGTGAGCCACAGCTAGTTTGTTGGCCCCACGTAGACACTGGCATCAGAATACTAAGGAGGGTGATCTAGCCCTAAGGCTGGAATGTGTTGTAGACAGGGGTCTTCACGGGGGTGTAAGGCTTGTTCACATTCGTTGAGGACATATCCAGCAGGATCATGGTAGGAGCAGCATTTGTAGCAGCAGTTTCACAGGTCTTTCAGATACAGGGTACTACACAGCAAGCTAAAATTGCAAAGATAATTAGTACATACAGGACGGCAATCCCTATCTGAGCAAGGATCTTCTGCCACCCGCTCATCCATGAGAAATAATGTTTCCAAGGGCCTGTTATCCCTGTGTTTCTTCTAAGCTCTTCTGAGAGGTCAGACAGCTTTTTAATGGCAATGGTGACCTTACCCATAGGTCCTGTATTCTCATGAATGTAAGTGCAGCAGGTTTCACCAATCATTTTACACACGCAGCCTTTTTCTGCTAGGATCATGTCTAGAGCCATCCGGTCCCTATGGCCACTGTGTCCTGGTCTGGATACTCGTATGCCATTGAACAGGGGGTTCAATTCCGCTCAAGGGATCGTTTTCTAATAAATTTCTTCACATAGAGCCAATCTCCATGGAGCAGGTCACGGGTCCCCGTATCAGTCTCTGGAAGCGAAGTAAACACTCGAGAATATACATTAGTTAAGTGTTTTGTAAGAGCAATAACACAGTTTGTCAAGCTACCATGCTGCATCTGGAGTTATCGTGGTGAATACAATGCTAACCTTGGGGCCGACCAAAAAAGTACCTCATATGGGCTGAGGCCTATTCTGTTAGGTGTGTACCTTACGAAGAAGAGTACCAGGGGGAGGCACTTGCTCCATGGTCTATTGAGCTTTGCTATGTCCTTCTGGATCGTGGTTTCTAAGGTACCATTTAAACTTTCTGCTCTACCATTGCTTTGTGGATGGTACGGAGCATAAAAGGCCAGTTCTACCCCCAACACCTTCATTACTTTCTGCATTACTTCTCCCGTGGAGGGAGTACCTCGGTCACTCTCAGTTGTCTACGGTACTCTGTACCTGTATACCACCTTAGAGATCAGTTTTTGGTGGTGGCGTTTATGAGTGGGTATGCCAGACTGGCTACCCTGAGAACGCGTCTAGGCAAACCAGAAAAACTCGTACCTGCCCACCCTTCGCAAATGGAGCCTATACAGATCTAGCCACATTGTTCTGTGCACAAATCAGGCAGCCCTGTGTGTGTAGCTGCAATGACAGTAAATCCTTGTGCTTACCAGTGACTAGCAACCACATCTGTCATAGCTGTGTTTGACAGGTGTGTATTTCCATGGGAGGCTGGAGCCATGACGGGATAGGGGCCTTTGAGAGACAGAACTTGTTAGATACCATCCATTTATCTCCAGGTTGTCTCTCCGCCCCTCTTGCTGGTTCCCATTGTTGCTTTTTCTCCCCTTTGGTTGCCTGCTTTTGTTATTAAATCAACAGTGGTGATGTCTGAGGAGGTACCTGTGCCGCTCAACCCCTGGAGGATAAAGTCTAGGCTTCTGTGTGGCTTCACAGCCTGATCAGCCGGGTGATTTATAGTTGCCTTTTTTGTGCCATCCTTGGAGTGGCCTTTTGTTGCATTTTCAGGCCACTCTCTCGGGCAGCAAAAGAGCTGACATCAGTGCTTGTACACCTTTTCTGTTTTTAATTGCTTTCAAGAATGACCTCACTCTCTTGGGCGTGGCCTGGAGAGAGACCGAGACGGCTGTGTTCACATAAGCTCCGCTCGGTAGCGACTCTCAGCAACATATAAAGCAACGGAGGGCTTTCTTTTCTTACCATCCTGCAAGGGGAAACATCAGTGAGCATGGCGACATCCAGAAGGAGAACTTCCAGGGCAAATCCAACGCGGCTGGAGGAGTTTTTTTGTGCCGCGCGCTCCTCTCCCTGTAATGGCGGCGGAGGAAGCATCAGCACCTGAAGCCGACTGCCCGGTAAGAGACACTCGCACGTCCCCTGACCTGCTGCCTATGTGCAGCGAGGAGGAAGGCAGTACAAGTGAGGTGACAGCAAGATCGGGACAAGGGGTGAAGAAGGCAGAAGGGGAGATTAGACAGAAACCGGGAGCCCCCTCTGGTTGTACTGTAAAAAACAAAATGGCGGCGGCATCGCTGCAGGGAGGACATTCTGCCTCTAATAGCCCTGCCAAACAGCGACAGAAAATGTCTGAGGACATAGAAGGAGCTAGCCCTGAGGATTGTGCTCCCCCCATCACAAAAGATGGAGAAATAGATAATTTATCAGCATCAGACAAACCGGCCTCAGAATTCTACATTAAAGAGGCTATAATGGCCTTGAGAAACACGATACAGGCAGATCTAAAAAGTTTAAACCACCACGTGGATACTTCAGTCCTAGAGGTTAATAACAGATTGAACAACACAGAAAACAAAATGGAGGAACTCGTTAAATCACATAACGTACTCATAGATGCGCACTATGATCTAGAAGGAACTGTCACCAAACTACAGAATAAAATAATTGATCTTGAAGACAGGAATAGGCGTAATAATATTAAAATACGAGGTGTTTCTGAGAAGATCTCTAACACTGAAATACCTGAATACGTTACATGTCTGATTCAAAAATTTTTTCCGAATATTCCTGAACAAGAGCTCAAGATTAATAGAGCGCACAGACTTCCATTACCAAAATTTCTGAAAGAGAACAGCCCAAGGGATATTATAGTGCGTATCTACCACTATAGCACAAAAGAGGCTCTTATGAATGCTGCAAGGAGGTTGAAGGTTTTGCCAAGTCCTTATGCGGATATACGTCTATTTATTGACCTCTCTCAGGCCACCATGGAGGCGAGGCGCAGTTTTGCAGGCGTAACCCTTGCTCTGAGAGAGGCGAAGATCCCATACAGGTGGGGCTTTCCCACAAATATTATCGCTACAAAAGAGAACTCTTCACATGTCTTTCAAGATCCTGCCTCAGCTAAGGTCACTCTGAAATTGTGGGGCATTAAGATAAAAGACCCGTCACCCACCCGTGCTGAAGGCGCCCCCGGAAAAACCCGGGAGAGAAAATCCTAATCATCCAACCCCGATAGAGGATGCAAGAGAAAATAAAGGTACCCCGTATTTAAAGGGGTTGTCCCGCGGCAGCAAGTGGGTCTATACACTTCTGTATGGCCATATTAATGCACTTTGTAATGTACATTGTGCATTAATTATGAGCCATACAGAAGTTATAAAAAGTTTTATACTTACCTGCTCCGTTGCTAGCGTCCTCGTTCCCATGGAGCCGACTAATTTTCGCCCTCCGATGGCCAAATTAGCCGCGCTTGCGCAGTCCGGGTCTTCTGCTCTCTTCAATGGAGCCGCTCGTGCAGAATGCCGGCTCCGTGTAGCTCCGCCCCGTCACGTGCCGATTCCAGCCAATCAGGAGGCTGGAATCGGCAATGGACCGCACAGAAGAGCTGCGGTCCACGGAGGAAGAGGATCCCGGCGGCCATCTTCACCGGTAAGTATAGAAGTCACCGGAGCGCGGGGATTAAGGTAAGCGCTCCGGTAAGCTTTCTTTAGGTCCCTGCATCGGGGTTGTCTCGCGCCGAACGGGGGGGGGGGGGGGGGGGGGGTGTTGAAAAAAAAAAAAACCCGTTTCGGCGCGGGACAACCCCTTTAAGCAGGACTTTCATCTCATATCAACCAAGCCCTGCCGTAACACGGAACCGCAGGTTTGAGTGTCGCACACACACTCCTACGAACTCTTATACCCCAAAATGATACCGCAAGCACTTGCTTGCCAACCCTATTTTAACACGTCATGCTGTTTTTTTCTTATATGCAGCATGTCTCTGTTTTCTGAATCATCACTATACAGTTGTATGTATTTCTGCATAACCAAAGTTTGTTTTCTATGTAGTTTTGTTTCGACAGGCATCGCTCATTATTCAAGTTCCCCTGCTCCTAGCTCCGGATCGCTGTTTCCAGTAAAATGGCGATGAAAATACTGTCACTGAATGCCAACGGTGTAAATTCTCCACATAAGAGAAGCTCCATCTGGAAAGAGGCTCTCCGTTGTAATGCTGATATCGTATGTATCCAAGAGACACATCTGTTAGACACAGACAGCTCACGCATGGTTCATAAAAAATTCCCCCACACTATATACGCTTGCGCTCCAAAAAAACAGGCTGGTGTACTGGTAGCAGTTAGAGACTCCACAATGTTCAATGTTGAAAAACAATTATGCGACCCTAAAGGCCGATATATAGTCTTGGTTGGGACTCTGAAGGGATCACAAATTACATTAATTAATATTTATGCCCCAAATAAAAAACAAATAACTTTTTTGAATAGGCTCTAGAGATGAGCGAACGTACTCATCCGAGCTTGATACTCGTTCGAGTATTAGCGTGTTCGAGATGCTCGTTACTCGTAACGAGTACCACGCGATGTTCGGGTTACTTTCACTTTCATCTCTGAGACGTTAGCGCGCTTTTCTGGCCAATTGAAAGACAGGGAAGGCATTACAACTTCCCCCTGCGACGTTCAAGCCCTATACCACCCCCCTGCAGTGAGTGGCTGGGGAGATCAGGTGTCACCTGAGTATAAAAATCGGCCCCTCCCGCGGCTCGCCTCAGATGCGTTGTGAGATAGCTGAGGGACAGTGGTATCATGTTGGAGCTGCTGTAGGGAGAGTGTTAGGAGTTAGTGTAGGCTTCAAGAACCCCAACGGTTCTTCTTAGGGCCACATCTAACCGTGTGCAGTAGTGTGGAGGCTGCTTTTAGCAGTGTTGCACTTTTTTTTTTTTTTGGTATATCGGCCGTGCAGAGCATTGCGCCTTGCAGTAATAGTCCAGGGACAGAAGTGTGGAGGCAGGGAGAGCGTTAGGAGTTATTGTAGGCTTCAAGAGCCCCAACGGTCCTTCTTAGGGCCACATCTAACCGTGTGCAGTACTGTGGAGGCTGCTTTTAGCAGTGTTGCACTTTTTTTTTTTTTTTTGGTATATCGGCCGTGCAGAGCATTGCGCCCTGCAGTAATACTCCAGGGACAGAATTGTGTAGGCAGGGCCAGAAGACATATATTATAGATTAAATATACGCAGTGGTCCTTTTCAAAAAAATATTGGAAAAAAATGTATTTGGCCTGCCTGTCACTGTGCTCAGTGTTCTGGGTCCGTGTCTGCTGGGGGTAGTAGTTCTCCAAATAAATACGCAGCCAGCTAAGTGTTACAGCAGGCGTGCGCCAAATTATTTCCTGGCTCTGAAATCACCGGTCTGTTGCAGTTAATAACAGTGCAACACTGCAGTTCCGTGACACAGTCCAGGGACAGAATTGTGTAGGCAGGGCCAGAAGACATATATTATAGATTGAATATACGCAGTGGTCCTTTTCAAAAAAATATTGGAAAAAAATCTATTTGGCCTGCCTGTCACTGTGCTCAGTGTTCTGGGTCCGTGTCTGCTGGGGGTAGTAGTTCTCCAAATAAATACGCAGCCAGCTAAGTGTTACAGCAGGCTTGCGCCAAAATATTTCCTGGCGTTCCGTAAGCGAACTCAGCCTCCAACCACGGGCCAATAAGCGGCACATTTAATTACAGCGTTGTGTTTCTGCATTCCTGGTAATACAGCATGCTGAGGGGTAGGGGTAGGCCTAGAGGACGTGGGCGTGGCCGAGGATGCGGAGGCCCTAGTCCGGGTGTGAGCACAGGCCGAGCTCCTGATCCAGGTGTATCGCAGCCGACTGCTGCGGGATTAGGAGAGAGGCACGTTTCTGGCGTCCCCACATTCATAGCACATTTAATGGGTCCACGCGGTAGACCTTTATTAGAAAATGAGCAGTGTGAGCAGGTCCTGTCGTGGATGGCAGAAAGTGCTTCCAGCAACCTATCGTCCACCCAGAGTTCTGCGCTGTCCACTGCTGCAACTCAGAATCCTCTGGCTGCTGCTCCTCCTTCCTCCCAGCCTCCTCACTCCATGAAAATGAGACATTCTGAGGAGCGGGCAGACTCCCAGGAACTGTTCTCGGGCCCCTGCTCAGATTGGGCAGCAGTGGTTCCTCTCCCACCAGAGGAGTTTATCGTGACTGATGCCCAACCATTGGAAAGTTCCCGGGGTCCGGGGGATGAGGCTGGGGACTTCCGGCAACTGTCTCAAGACCTTTCAGTGGGTGAGGAGGCCGATGACGATGAGACACAGTTGTCTATCAGTGAGGTAGTAGTAAGGGCATTAAGTCCGAGGGCGGAGCGCACCGCGGATTCTGATGAAGAGCAGCAGGACGATGAGGTGACTGACCCCACCTGGTTTGCTACGCCTACTGAGGACAGGTCTTCAGAGGGGGAGGCAAGGTCAGCAGCAGGGCAGGTTGCAAGAGGCAGTGCGGTGGCCATGGGTAGAGGCAGGGCCAGACCGAATAATCCACCAACTGTTTCCCAAAGCGCCCCCTCGCGCCATGCCACCCTGCAGAGGCCGAGGTGCTCAAAGGTCTGGCAGTTTTTCACTGAGAGTGCAGACGACCGACAAACAGTGGTGTGCAACCTTTGGGGAGCCACCACCACCAGCCTCACCACCACCAGCATGCGCAGACATATGATGGCCAAGCACCCCACAAGGTGGGACGAAGGCCGTTCACCGCCTCCGGTTTGCACCGCTGCCTCTCCCCCTGTGCCCCAACCTGCCACTGAGATTCAAGCCCGCTCTGAGGACACAGGCACTACCGTCTCCTGGCCTGCACCCACACCCTCACCTCCGCTGTCCTCGGCCCCATCCACCCATTACTGTCAGCGCAGCGTCCAGCCGTCGCTAGCGCAAGTGTTTGAGCGCAAGAGCAAGTACGCCGCCACGCACCCGCACGCTCAAGCGTTAAACGTGCACATAGCCAAATTTATCAGCCTGGAGATGCTGCCGTATAGGGTTGTGGAAACGGAGTCCTTCAAAAGTATGATGGCGGTGGCGGCCCCGCGCTACTCGGTTCCCAGTCGCCACTACTTTTCCCGATGTGCTGTCCCAACCCTGCACGACCACGTCTCCCGCAACATTGTACGCGCCCTCACCAACGCGGTTACTGCCAAGGTCCACTTAACAACGGACACGTGGACAAGCACAGGTGGGCTGGGCCACTATATCTCCCTGACGTCACATTGGGTGAATTTAGTGGAGGCTGGGACAGAGTCAGAGCCTGGGACCGCTCACGTCCTACCCACCCCCAGATTTGTTGGCCACAGCTCGGTGGTGGTATCTGCGGCGGTGTATGCTTCCTCCACTAAACCACCCTCCTCCTCCTCCAACGCAACCTCTGTCTCGCAATCAAGATGTGTCAGCAGCACGTCACCAGCAGTCGGTGTCGCGCGGCGTGGCAGCACAGCGGTGGGCAAGCGTCAGCAGGCCGTGCTGAAACTACTCAGCTTAGGAGAGAAGAGGCACACAGCCCACGAACTGCTGCAGGGTCTGACAGAGCAGACCGACCGCTGGCTTGCGCCGCTGAGCCTCCAACCGGGCATGGTCGTGTGTGACAACGGCCGTAACCTGGTGGCGGCTCTGCAGCTCGGCAGCCTCACGCACGTGCCATGCCTGGCCCACGTCTTTAATTTGGTGGTTCAGCGGTTTCTGAAAAGCTACCCACGCTTGTCAGACCTGCTCGGAAAGGTGCGCCGCCTCGGCGCACATTTCTGCAAGTCCCACAGGGACGCTGCCACCCTGCACACCCTGCAACATTGGTTTAATCTGCCAGTGCACCAACTGCTGTGCGACATGCCCACACGGTGGAACTCTACGCTCCACATGTTGGCCAGGCTCTATGAGCAGCGTAAAGCTATAGTGGAATACCAACTCCAACATGGGCGGCGCAGTGGGAGTCAGCCTCCTCAATTATTTTCAGAAGAGTGGGCCTGGTTGGCAGACATCTGCCAGGTCCTTGGAAAGTTTGAGGAGTCTACCCAGGGGGTGAGCGGCCATGCTGCAATCATTAGCGTCACCATTCCTCTGCTATGCCTCTTGAGAAGTTCCCTGCAAAGCATAAAGGCAGACTCTTTGCACTCGGAAACAGAGTCGGGGGAAGACAGTATGTCGCTGGATAGTCAGAGCACCCTCCTGTCTATATCTCAGCGCGGTGAGGAGGAGGAGGAGGAAGATGAGGAGGAGGGGGAAGAGACAGCTTGGCCCACGGGTGAGGGTACACATGCTGCTGGCCTGTCATCCTTTCAGCGTGTATGGCCTGAGGAGTAGGAGGAGGAGGAGGAGGAGGATCCTGAAAGTGATCTTCCTAGTGAGGACAGCCATGTGTTGCGTACAGGTACCCTGGCACACATGGCTGACTTCATGTTGGGATGCCTTTCTCGTGACCCTCGTGTTACACGCATTCTGGCCACTACGGATTACTGGGTGTACACACTGCTCGACCCACGGTATAAGGAGAACCTTCCCACTCTCATACCCGAGGAAGAAAGGGGTTCGAGAGTGTGGCTATACCACAGGACCCTGGCGGACAAACTGATGGTAAAATTCCCATACGACAGCGCTAGTGGCCGAAGGCGCAGTTCCGTGGGCCAGGTAGCAGGGGAGGCGCGGAGATCAGGCAGCATGTACAGCACAGGCAGGGCAACACTCTTTAAGGTCCTTGACTGCTTTATGGCTCCCCAGCAAGACTGTGTCACCGCTCCCCAGTCACGGCTGAGTCGGCGGGAGCACTGTAAAAGGATGGTGAGGGAATACGTAGCCGATCGCACGACCGTCCTCCGTGACGCCTCTGCCACCTACAACTACTGGGTGTCGAAGCTGGACACGTGGCCTGAACTCGCGCTGTATGCCCTGGAGGTGCTTGCTTGTCCTGCGGCTAGCGTCTAGTCAGAGAGGGTGTTTAGTGCGGCTGGGGGAATCATCACAGATAAGCGTACCCGCCTGTCAACCGACAGTGCCGACAGGCTAACACTCATCAAGATGAACAAAGCCTGGATTTCCCCAGACTTCTCTTCTCCACCAGCGGGCAGCAGCGATACCTAAGCAATACGTAGGCTGCACCCGCGGATGGAAGAATCGTTCTGTATCCCCATCAAAAACGGGGACCTTTTCGCTTTATCAATCTGTGTATAATATTCCTCCTGCTCCTCCTGCTCCTCCTCCTGAAACCTCACATAATCACGCCGAACGTGCAATTTTTCTTAGGCCCACAAGGCTCAGTCATATAATTTTTCTAAACAATTTTTATACGTTTCAATGCTCATTAAAGCGTTGAAACTTTCACCTCAACCAATTTTTATTTTAACTGGGCTGCCTCCTGGCCTAGTTACCAATTAAGCCACATTAACCAAAGCGATTAATGGGTTTCACCTGCCCTCTTGGTTTGGCATGGGCAATTTTTCTGAGGTACATTAGTACTGTTGATACAGCAATTTTTGTGGGCCTTCGCCTACAGTGTAATCATATTAATTTTTAGCCCACCTGCATTACAGCTGACGTTACATCAGCTTTGTTGGGCACTGCAATGGGATATTTTTATGTACCGCCGGTGGCGTCCTGGCACCCACCCATGCTGTGGGTCCACAGGGAGTTGTAACTGCATCTGTCCACTTCTAAAGAACCCCAGTCTGACTGGGCATGCAGTGTGGGCCGAAGCCCACCTGCATTAAACATGACATTACTACCTTAGCTGTGATGGGCAATGCAATGGGATATATTTATGCACCGCCGGTGGGTTCCAGGGAGCCACCCATGCTGTGGGTCCACAGGGAGTTGTAAATGCATCTGTGTCCACTTCTAAAGAACCCCAGTCTGACTGGGCATGCAGTGTGGGCCGAAGACCACCTGCATTAAACATGACATTATTACCTCAGCTGTGATGGGCAATGCAATGGGATATATTAATGTACAGAAGGTGGGTTCCAGGGAGCCACCCATGCTGTCGGTGCACACGGAATTCCCATTGCGGAGTTGTACCTGCCTGTGACTATTTATAAAAAACCGCGGTCCGACTGGGCATGCAGACACCTTGATAGAATGAATAGTGTGTGGCACATAGGTTCCCCATTGCTATGCCCACATGTGCAGCTCCAGATGGAGGTGGCACAGGATTGGATTTCTCATTGCTTCTGTACAGCATTGTGGACTATTGCCCCGCCCCTTTTAAAGAGGGTCGCTGCCTTGCCGTGCCAACCCTCTGCAGTGTGTGCCTGCGGTTCCTCTGGCAGATGCACTTATAAATAGACATGAGTGTGGCGTGGCATGAGGGCAGCTGAAGGCTGAGCAGGGACAATTTGGTGTGCGCTGTGGACACTGGGTCGTGCAGGGGGGGTTGGGCAGCATGTAACCCAGGAGAAGTGGCAGCGGAGTGTCATGCAGGCAGTGATTGTGCTTTGCTGGAGGTAGTGTGGTGCTTAGCTAAGGTATCCATTGCTAATGAGGGCTTTTCAGAAGTAAAAGTTGTTGGGGGGGCCACTCTTGCCGCTATTGTGGCTTAATAGTGGGACCTGTGAACTTGAGATGCAGCCCAACATGTAGCCCCTCGCCTGCCCTATCCGTTGCTGTGTCGTTCCCATCACTTTCTTGAATTGCCCCGATTTTCACAAATGAAAACCTTAGCGAGCATCGGCAATATACAAAAATGCTCGGGTCGCCCATTGACTTCAATGGGGTTCGTTACTCGAAACGAACCCTCGAGCATCGCGAAAAGTTCGTCTCGAGTAACGAGCACCCGAGCATTTTGGTGCTCGCTCATCTCTAATAGGCTCATGAAAAAAATTTCCAAGGTGGCGAAGGGTCCAATGATCCTCTGCGGAGATTTTAATTTGGTGCCTGAAGGAAGCGTTGATTCCACCCAACAACCCACAAGGAGTGGAGTTTTTCTTAACCACTGGTTACGGAGAATGGCACTATTTGATACCTTCCGCTGCCTTAATGCCTCAAAAATTTTCGGACTATGTCTGGGGAGGTAAAAAAAACCCTGCCTGGCACTGTCCATCTTAGCAATGCGCCGGTCTAGAGGTGGAGCGGATATCCCTAACATAGAAAAATTCTTTAAGGCTTCTCTCCTGAACCAAACTAGGAACTGGATCCTACAAGAGGACAAGATGGGCTCGGTGGGCATGGAGAGCAGTTTTGCGAAGCTTTCCTCGTGCAGACCCCTCCTCCTCGCGGCATCCTTGGAAGGTATGTCGTGTCGTTCAAACTTGAAAATAAATCTAAAAGTAGACACAAAGCTTCTTTCCCCTACTATGATTGCTTCACTGAGGGTCTGGAGAGATCTAACTGAAAAGGTGGCCTTGGGTGACACTCTAGGATCTCCTCACATACCTCTTGAAACTTTGTGTACATTTATACCAGATCTGGATTTGAGAGATTGGAAAAGAAAAGAAGTACTAAATGTGTCTGACTTGATGTTGGGGAATATTACTAAAACCTTTAACGACCTCAGCTCCTTATATAACCTACAACAACAAGATTTTTACTAATATTCTAGGATAAAACATTTTTTGTCCAAATCCCAAATCCACAAAATAAAGATACCACTAAGCATTATAAACAAGATTATTTCTGTACCCACCTTGGATAAATCTGAAACTAGGGCCTTCTATGATATACTGACAGGCAACAATAACCTAACAAAAAATGCCCATATGTTAAATTGGGAAAAAGAGCTGAGGTCAGATATCTCGATTGAATCCTGGAATAGCGCATTTAGACTGGCTGGAAAAGCTACCAAGGAGTTGGGAATACTGGAGGTACAGGTAAAAATAAACATGAGATGGTATTACACCCCTGCACTGTTATGTAATAGATTCCGGAGGGGTGATGGATCATGCTGGAGGGAGTGTGGATGTAAAGGCTCTCTCTCTCTCGCATATTTTGGTCTTGCCCCAAATTGAACAACTATTGGCACGAAATATTAAATCTATTGGACAAAACTCTACAAATCCATATACAAAGAGAAGCAAGGCTTATCTTATTGCTGGCAGATTTAGACGACTTCCCCCCCCCCCCCCAACTAGATACCTGGTAAGTCACGCCTTGATGACCGCAAAAACTTTAATTGCAAAGTATTGGAGGGGGCTTGAACCCCCACTCTTTCGAGAGTTTATAGATCGGATGGCTGAGCAGAAGGTGTTTGAGAGATGGCTGGCATTCAGGGATAATGCTATGGCGAAACATGAGGAGATGTGGAGCGCGTGGAAGGAACCTACATAACCTTGTAGCAGTTATGTGCTTTAAGATGCCTAGTTTTTTTTTACTGTTTCTTAGTTACCTGTTAATCTGATTAACCTATGTTGTTATTCCGTAGCATAATTTCAAAAAAGGATAATATAACAACGAGAATGTGTACAAACCTTAATAATAAGAATAATAGACAAGTTCTTCTTTGTTGTTGCAAAGATTTATTGTAAAGGAAAAATGGAAAATACAGAGGAAGGAACTGTATTGTATGCCAACTTCACTTCCAATTTGTTATGATCTTGTGTTTTGTATTGCATTCAACATATGACTATGTAACAATTTCCTTTCCTCAATAAAAAGATCCAATGTTAAAAAAAAAAAAAAAAGAATGACCTCACTCTCCAGATAAGTCTGTAGTCATGAGCAATGCTGTAGGCATAGCGAGAGTCTGTGTAGACGGTAGGTTAGAAGAGGTTCGGCTTTGAATACATCCTGTAAGGAGAGTACAACATAACCTGTATAGAACCTGCCTTCTTAACCATACCTCGATCCATCCACAAAGAGTGCACAATCAGGGTTATTTAATGACTGATCAACATGGCTGAATCCCCTTTCTCCTGGGCAATTAGCTAGTGCATAGTCATGTGTATCAAGCTGTAAGGAAAAACCCATCAGGTGCTTATTCCCACTACCCCCCCCCCCCCCTTTCTCAAGAGGCAGCAAGGTAGCTGGACTGAGGCCGTTGCAATGCTGACATGTTGAGTGGCATGAGCAGGGTGCACTGTAGGTAAAAGTGACATTCTATGAAGCAAAGTCTGGGCGAAAACCTTTTACAGTGTTTTAAATACTGTAATTTAAATTGAAAGCTATCTCAGAACCTTTTTATTTATTTATTATTTTTTTCTTCTGCTGCAGTTAGCATTTGTAACACAAGAGGGCACAACACAAGCAATGGAGTAGAGGCGTGTTGCGTAATATGCTAGGAGGTGCTGTTTATCACTGATTATTCTGACTGAATAAAATTATAGTTTCAGTGAAGACTGCTGACTACGCCATGCAAAGACAAAGAAGAAAACCCCCAAAATGCTGCTGAAATTGACATCCTACTCTGAGTCATCCCTATTTATAAGTAGAGTGACCATCCTCATAAGAGCAGCCCTGCGTTGAAACCTCAGTCTGAGTATCCCTAAAGGGGGTTAAACTTAGGACCAGAAAGGGGGGGCGTGGCTTAACCTCGAGAGCGGGAAGTCGCACATCAAGAGAGCTCGCTGGAGATAAGTGATTAATTCACTACTTATCACACCCTCCACTTACCCAAAGTCTCTCTGCGTACCATAAGACTTCCCGGAGGCAGAGGGAAGTCCCGGAGACTCGGCAGCAGCAGACAGACGGCCTAGAAACACCGCCGCAGGTGAGGCCTAGCGGACCCGCTGGAGCCGGGGGCTAAATTTCCGGCCGGAAGAGGCCGCGGCTGACCGCATCGTGCGGAGGGCACCCGGTGAGTCTGTACTTGCGGGGGGACCTTCCACCACACCATCCAAAGCAGCGGAGCACTAACAGGGCCAGAAGGAAGTCGGGAGAGGCCAAAGAAAACAGCGGGGGTTGCGGAGGTCGCGTAACGGACCCACTCACATAGGATAACAGCTCACTCACCACAACCTGCGGAAGGCACCATCCGGAAACAGCAGAACCCTCTGATAGGAGGTAAGGGGGTAAACGCAATCTCCCCTCTTCCCCTGCTTCCCAGCTGTTACACTTACGTGAGGGAACTGTTGCTTTCCCAGGCAGGACAGGCAGGTCCCCCTGACAACATAAGCATTCATCCTGCAAACAACTTTAAGAACTGCTCCATACCACCCGTGATACCCACAACCCGCTAGCTGCGACCCACACTGTCTCCCATAATATTCGGAGGCGAACCACGTCCCCAGATAACAGAAAGCAAAAGAGCCCATTAACAAATCTTTACTCGCACCTGGAGTGCTGCGACACTACCACTATTCGAACCAACCTTTACTAATTTGGGCAGCGCAAGTTGCGCAATAGATATGTTCTAGACTGTTCCTGGCATTTGTGCCCTGCGCAGAAGCAATATCCCTCAACGAAAAACGAAATGGTTAAAACAACAAAGGATAAAGCCAGCTTAGGGGCAGGTCAGCAGGCAGCCTCTAAAAGCCAACCAGATTTACAACGATTCCTGAAAAAAAAAAGTGCTCAGTCCCCAGCGGGAGCAACCAAAAAAAATACTGCACCTACAACAGAAGAAGATAATTACTCAGCGTCAGATATGGATAGCGAAGACGATGCAGAATTAAGCAATATGCACAGAGCAAGTATTTCAAAGAACTTTCTCAAGAAGGCGCTATCACAAGCCATTCACCCGGTACTGAAAGAGCTGTCAGAGATCAAAACAGAAATACAACAGATCGGAGGTAGAGTGGAGGATCTAGAGAATACATGCACGGACCTTATTACACAAACAAACGACCTCTCCGATAATATAGAAATACAGAGAGACCAAATTGACAGAGCTTTAACACTGATCGAAGATCAAGAGAACAGAAGTCGTCGACGCAACATCAGAATCAAAGGTCTGCCGGAATCAGTTACCTCTGATTCCCTCCGAAGCATGGCAGCGACTCTATTTACGGATCTGCTGGGAGAAGAACGTGCGGAACAGATCGTCATAGAAAGAATCCATAGAGCCCTCAGACCCAAGCCAAGAGTGGGAGACCCCCCGAGAGATATTATCTGTGGCCTTCTTTCTTTCAACGACACACAGGCAGTTTTGACTGCCTCCAGAGACAGAGGCCAGCTAAAACACCAAGAAACTAATATTCAACTCTATCAAGATTTAGCCCCCTCTACTCTAGCCAAGAGGAGACAACTGAAGCCACTTCTCGAGGCGATTAGAGCAAAAAATCTACAATATGCATGGCTGTTCCCATTCGGTCTGGCAATCCTAAAAGACGGCAAAAGAATTGTCATACACACTCCGGCAGACTTGGAAAAGGCCTGGAGTACGTTGGACATAACACCAATACAGATACCATCATGGATGCCACTCGGAGAGAAAGAGGCAAAAAAAAAAATTGAGAAACAGACACCCTGGAAAGATGTACCACGCTCTAGATCGCCAAGAGACAGGAGAACTAGAGCAAGACTGGACTTTCAACAGCCACAGTCAGCAGAAACTCCCAGCTCTAGGGACCCATGAGAAAGCGGGAGACACAGGAATTTAACATTTTGATGGACTGATTCAGCGAATATCCAGCTTGCAGATAGATGATACCAGCACCTGCAGACTGACATTTGGCCCGAGTAGAATTTAACCATTTTTCTTTCCCATTTCTCTACACCTCTCTATAGACTCCTTTTCTCCACATAGTGCAGGACTTCATGAATACATCCACAACGTAAATGGAGTCCTCACCCCAGAGAGATGAAGAATATCCAGACAAGGACTTGATCTGCATCAGATGAGTACTACTTCGCACCACACTCGCAGATTCATTCATCCGGGGAGCGCTCGTCTCCGATCCCTCCGCCCCGGCCGGGTGGCTTGGGCCCACACGGGAGTGGCTTTTGGGCCTCTCGCGGTGGGCCTGATCCCACGTCCGGCCGCGCTGGAGCTGAAGTGACAGAATTGGTGAATTATTATGTTGATTAGTTGTGCTGTTGAACAGATATTTAGAGGAGGGCCTGGGTCCTTCCCCCCCCCCCCCCGGACCTCGGTGGGGGGGCGGACGGACACATGCAATTGGAGTTTCTTATAACTCTGTTGGGCCTGTGAGTTGGGTTCGCGATGGAATGATTGAGTTGCGGACGTGATTACACAGGATACTACTTGTTGAGGATAATATTAAAAAGTTGCCTTACGCATATATATCTGCCATCTGCACTAAGCGGGGCGCCTCATGTTTGGAACAAACTACACTGATACGGTTGCAGACAAGTTAACTGTTAACCTAATAGTGTCAATATCTACCTCCTGGACCCTGTTTCAGGAGAACTGTTATTTGATTTGTTTTCACCCCTCTTCCCATAATAACCCTTAAACCCGATACTACATTACCCCCGGCATCTACAATGTCCGATAGATCCAGACCTACACGCGGCATTCTTAAACAAGCCCCAACTGCAGACGAAATCACTATCACAACCTTAAACACAAAGGGGCTAAATTCGCCACAAAAGAGGAGTAGAGTTCTATGGCTACTGAAAAAACTAAAAACATCCCTAGCTTTCCTGCAAGAAACTCATTTTAAGGACAAAAACCCGCCAAAGCTTCTAAAAAAACCATTTGATAAATGGTACTTCAGCAACCATCCTACAAGCGCATCTAAAGGAGTTGCTATAGCTATTCACTCCACGATACCATTTATATTAGAGAACAAGTTAACGGACAGTGAAGGAAGAATACTCTTTTTAAAGGGCAAGATCCATTCAGAGTCATACACTTTGGCAAACCTTTATGCCCCAAACACGCACCAGGTCACTTGGTTGCTAGAAGCATTAGGTAAACTTAAAACATTTGCGGAAGGGAAAATAATCATAGGTACTGACTTAAACCTAGCCCTAAATCCCGCCCTTGACTCATCCTCAGGGAAATCCCAAATATCTCAGAAAGCGAGGAAAAAACTGTTGAGTGCACTCCAAGACATTCAGATGATTGACGTATGGAGAACTCTCAATCCATCAACCAAAGACTATTCCTTTTACTCGCAGGTGCATAAAACGCATCAAAGAATTGACTACATCTTCACCTCTTCAACCTTAGTTCACCAAATAAGGAACCCAAGTATAGGAAATATAACAGTCTCTGACCATGCGCCAATAACAGCCTCCATTGCCCTAACGGGTTCAATACGTAAAAGTTGGAGCTGGAGGTTAAACGAGTCACTGCTAGACAAACAAGAGGTAGTCCAAACTATATCAAATAATCTATCACTCTTCTTCAAAGAAAACACCATGTCCTCAGAAAAACAGCCATTGGTTTGGGAGACCCACAAGGCATACATCAGAGGCCTTTTCATAGCTCTGGGTGCAGCTCAGAAAAAACGCAATCAAAAAGAAATCGATAACATACTCCAACAAATTTCAGCCCTAGAACAGATATCAAAACAAAAAAAGGCGCAAGAGGCCCAAACCAAATTGATTCAACTCAGAGAAAAACTGAAAGATATATTAAATAGCAAGTTCGCAAAATCCCTGCTCTACTTCAAACACCAACTCTACCTGCATGGCAACAAAGGTGGTAGACTAATGACGTCATATATCAAAAAAACTAGAAGCAAAACACATATACACAACATCTTAGACCGAGCAGGAAACACGCAAAACAGCTCCAGCAAAATAGCGCAGGTCTTCCAGGAATTTTACACAGATCTTTACAACTTGAACAAACTTGACAACCACAATAGCGACGACAAAAAGGAAAAAATGGAAGACTTGCTCTCATCATTAGATCTCCCATCCCTGAGGGATGAAGAGGCTAGCGATCTAGTAAAACCGGTAACGCTAGAAGAACTAACATTAGTCTTAAATAGCTTCCCTCTACACAAGAGCCCTGGTCCTGATGGTTTCCCTCTAGCCTATTATAAAAAATTCCAAGAAATAATTCTACCACAACTTGTAGCCTCATTTAACGCCCTACTGGGGGGGGCACACTTGCCCAAACAGACCCAAGAAGCATTTATTACACTTATTCATAAAGAGGGCAAAGATCCACTCCAATGTGGTAGTTACAGGCCCATTTCTCTCCTAAACCTTGACGCCAAATTGTGGGCAAAATTACTTTCAAAAAGAATTAGCAAAGTCATTCCAGATCTAATTAGAGAAGAACAATCAGGATTTGTCACAGGCCGGGAAGGGAAAGATAACTCAACCCGTCTCTTACATATCATAAGATACGCCCAAAAAAAAAAAATACCACTTATATTTTTAGGTATCGATGCTGAAAAAGCATTTGATAGGGTGGATTGGTCCTTCATGCAGGCAGTACTTGATAAGTTTAAATTTCCACCCACTTTAATACAGGCCATATTCACGTTATACTCTAACCCACACGCAAAAATAAAAATTAATGAAATATTTTCCTCGCCCTTTACAATAACAAATGGAACAAGACAGGGCTGCCCCCTTTCCCCCACTCTCTTCATCCTCTCGCTAGAAATATTACTACAAATGGTCAGACAGTCCAAAGAAATAAAGGGAATAGAGCTAAACCACCACTCAATTAAATCAGTGGCTTTTGCGGATGATATTCTCTTCATCTTAACGAACCCGGAGGAGAGCCTTGATAAAATCAACAAAATACTGCAATTATACAGTTCAGTCTCTAACTTCAGAGTCAACACCTCCAAATCCACGGTACTTAATATAACCCTGCCACAGCCAGTTGCGGAAAAACTCAAACTACTCACTCCCTTTAGCTGGTCCGAAACCCAAATAGAATACCTGGGGATAATAATTACAAAAAAAATGGAGAACCTATATAACAAAAATTTCACCCCTCTACTAGAAGAAATAACATCACTTCTACGATCATACGACCTGCCATTTCTCACCTGGTTTGGCAGGAAAAACCTGATCCAAACATACATAGTCCCAAAGATCCTTTATAAGATGCAAATGATACCGATATCTATCCCAAACGGTTTTTTTAAAAACATTAAAATAATTTTGTCTAGGTTTCTCTGGAATAACAGAAGACCCAGATTATCCCACAGGATCCTGGTCCAGAGAAGGGAGAGAGGGGGAATCAACCTACCGGATATGGTGCATTACTATAAGGCAATACAACTAAATAGATGGTTAGAACTAGTAAAACCCTCAAAAAACTCAATAGTAAGTGCCCTAGCGCAGGCAACCCACGGACCAACTTTCTTAAGGGACTTTTGGCATCCACAACGCAAAAATTATAAAAAGGCTTCGTATGACCCTCTGCTTAAAGGTGCATGTGAAGTTTGGGATTCCTTGCGGGAAGACTTTGCGCCCCATCCATCCCCGATAGCACCTCTGTCGCTCATTCCAGAGTACTTAGACATTGAGCTGGATAAGCACACAGAACAGATGTGGTCTATCTTTAATAAACTCACCATAGCCGACCTATGGTCGCACCGCGCAAACAAAAGCGTGCGGCTCACTGAAGCGCTGATAACACAAGTACAATGCCCTTGTCTCAACCATCTACAAATTATACACCTAACCAAAATTATAGACAAGTTCAATAAAACCTTTCCTTCCTCACGTCCATTAACCGAACTGGAGCGGATAGCGTCTGCACAAAGTACTCACAGCAGGAAACTCGCTCTTCTCAAGAAAAAATTCACAACACAAGACACAACAAGACCTACCTTTATCAGGTCATGGGAAATGGAGCTTAAGATACAGTTGTCAGATAAAGAAGTGAAATCAATTCTGAGCAGCTCACACGGCTTCTCCAGATGCATTAAAATACAAGAAAATCATTACAAACTGCTCACACGCTGGTACAAAACACCAGAATGGCTTTATGCCTACAAACTTACAGACTCCAACAAATGCTGGCGATGCAACAAACATATAGGCTCATTAGTACACATCTGGTGGACTTGCCCTTTGATAAGGCCCTTCTGGAATCAGATAGAAGCTAAAATAAAAGAAATAACTGATAGCCCCTTTGACCTACAGGCAGAACACATATTCCTAGCCAAGGCATCAGAGGATTACAGACCGTCGAAATCAAATCTGACCACACACCTTATTTCGGCAGCAAAAACCCTAATACCTTTAGCTTGGCTTGAACCACAGGCTCCAACCTTTGAACAATGGATAGCTAAGGTAAATGAAATCCGTAGATTTGAAGAGCTAACAAGCTGGTCTAGTAGAACGCACGAGCAATTTGAGAAAACATGGGAATACTGGCAAGGAAATCTAGCTCCATAATAGACTTAAATATGCAATCACACCATCACACACAACAGTAAATCCTGAAACCACTCGCAGAAACTCGCCCCTCTAAAAGAAACAGAATGCGTGTAGAAAAAGGCAAATGCGGCGCAGGTAGTAGGGAACAGTCGGACAAAATCTTAAAAGATGCTTCCTTTACCCCCCCCCTCCCCCCCCCCCCCCCCTGCCACCCATTTGACTTCCCTTTCCTCCTTTCCCATCCCTGTCCTTTCACTTGTATATTGTAAAAAAGAAAAAAATTATTTTGTATGGCATGTAATGTTCAACTATAATCTGTAACTATGATTCAATGTAACAAACAAACAGTTGACCATTTTTCTTGTAAGCTTTCATTTGAATAAAATAAAGAATTTAAAAAAAAAAAAAAAAAAAAAAAAAAACTTAGGACCAGAAAGAACTGGAAGCAGAAAACCTACAAGAGACCCACAGAGTCCCAGAAGCATAGGACAGTTCACACAGTAGGATGCACAGCAGGACATACAGATATGCCTGAAACAGGCACAACACAGAGAAGGCTGAATGTGATGAACAAACAAACATCAGTTGAAAAGCATTGAAGTGCATGAGTTCAGTTTAAATAGTGGTGTAATGACTAATATTGTTTAAAGAAGTTTAAAGATTCCGGCTGCAAATATCTTTTGTATATTTAATTTCAGCGTACCGTTCATCCTTTCTACTTTCCCCCTACTCTGTGGATGGTAGGGTGTGTGAAAAGCCTGGGATACACCCAGAGCTGACATGATGTGTTGCATTATTTCACCTGTGAAACACCTACCTCTGTCTGACTCAATCACTTCCGGTACCCCGTACCTGCAGATTACCTCATTCATGGGCTTCTTTGCAGTTACCTGCTCGGTTGCCTTGGTAACAGGGTAGGTCTCCAACCTGAAAAGACATCAACAACAACAAGCACATATTCATACTTCCCAAAAGGTGGAATCTGAATGTTGTCAATTTGCAATCTCTGAAATGTGTAGAGTGCTCTAGGCAAGTGTTTTTGTGGCACCTTTACCTTCTGTTCCGGGCTGCTCATGGCACAGATCATGCAAGATCGGACAAATGATGCAGCAGCTACAGAGAATCCAGGGGCCACCCACCCTCGTTCAAGCATCAACATCATTGCTGCTTTCGATATGTGCATCTTTGCATACGTCAGCTGGGCCATCATGGGATGCAGGGACCGTGGTAGGCAACTTCTGTTGACTGTTCACCATACGCCATCCTGTTCTGCTGCTCCCATCTTAGTCCATTTATCCTTTTATTCTTTGCTGGCTTGTAACTGTAAAGTCCTTAGCATATCAATGTCCAAGTTTTTGTCAATGTCCAAATCATTGTCTCTGACATGTGCTGTCAGTATCTTCTTTCCCTCTTTCTTCCACGGCTTGATGGCCGCTGCCTTTGCTGTACTGTCGGTGAGGGTGTTGCCTTTTGCTTCTCCAGTGTCGGCTTTCACTTTGAGGACTGACACTTTGTCAGGTAGAACTAGGGCCTCCATAAGACTCTGCACCACTGCACCATTCTTATTTGACTGTTCTGCTGAAGTAAGAAACTGTCTGGCCTTCCATATTGGGCCGTAATCATGAGCTATGCCAAATGCATACCGGGCATCAGTGTAAATGTTTGCCGTCTTACCCTCTGCCACTCTACATGCCTCAGTGAGGGCCTTCAGTTCCGCTTTATGTGCTAAACACATGCGGAGGCAGAACTTCTGCTTTTAGGACGTCATGTTGTGTGACCACTACATATCCGGTGTGGAGTCGTACCTGGAGCCAACTACGTGGCTTGCTGGGAGTTGTAGTGCACAGTTTTCAGTGCTGTACAGGGGGGTAATTTATTTGGGTTGAGGACGTGGACGTGGAAGCGTACGCAGACGTTGAAGTGAGGGTATGTGCACAGGCCGAGTACCTGGTTGTGGTGAATCACAGCCGGGATTAGGAAAGAGGCAAATTTCTGGGCTCCTCAGCTTCATATCACAATTTAGAGGTCCGTGTGGTAGACCTTTATTACAAACAGAGCAGTGTGAGCAGGTCCTTTTGTGGATGGCAGAAAATGCATCCATCAATGTATCGACCACCCAGTCTTCTAAACAGTCAAATACTCCCGACCTAGGGACTGCAACTCTGAATCCTCTGGCCGCTGCTCCTCCTTCCTCCCAGCCTCCTCACTCCATGAAAAATGACATATTCTGATGAGCAGGCAGATTCCCAGGAACTGTTCTCGGGTCCATACCATGAGTGGGAAAAAATGGTTCCGCTCTCACCTGAGGAGTTTGTCGTGACCGATGCCCAACCTTTGGAAAGTTCCCGGAGTCCGGTGATGAGGCTGGGGACTTCCGGCAACTGTCTCAAGGGCTTTGTGTGGGTGAGGATAATGATGAGACACAGCTGTCTGTCAGTGACATAGTAGTAAGGGCAATAAGTCTGATGGAGGAGTGCACAGAGGATTCGGAGGAAGAGCAGCTGGACGATCAGGTGACTGACCCCACCTGGTTTGCTAAGCCTACTGAGGACAGGGCTTCAGAGAGGGAGGCAAGTGCAGCAGCAGGACAGGTTGGAAGAGGCAGTGGGGTGGCCAGGAGTAGAGGCAGGGCCAGAGCGAAGAATCCCCCAACTGTTTCCCAAAGCACCCCCTCGAGGCAAGCCTCTGTGCAGAGGGCTTGGTGTCCAAAGGTGTGGATGTTTTTCAGTGAGAGCGCGGACGACCGATGAACAGTGGTGTGCAACCTGTGTCGCACCAAGATCAGCCAGGGAGCCACCACTACCAGACCCACCACCACCAGCATGTGATGGCCAAGCACCCCACAACCTGCCACACAGATCCAATCCCCCTCCCAGGACACAGGCACGAGCGCCTCCTGGCCTACACCCACACCCTCAACTCCACCATCCTCCACTCTATCCAGCAAAGTCTCGCAGCGCAGCGTTCAGCTATCGCTAAAACAAGCGTTGGAGCGAAAGCGCAAATACTCCGCCACCCACCCGCATGCACAAGCTTTAAATGTGCACATTGCCAAATTAATCAGCCTGGAGATGCTGCCGTACAGGCTTGTGGAAATGGAGGCTTTCAAAAATATGATGGCGGCGGCAGTCCCGCGCTACTCGGTCTCCGGTCGCCACTATTTTTCCTGGTGTGCCGTCCCAGCCCTATACCAGCACATCTCCCACAACATAAATCGTGCCCTCACCAACATGGTTACTGGGAAGGTCCACTTAACCATGGACATGTGGACAAGTACTGGCGGCCAGGGCCACTATATCTCGCTGACAGCACATTGGGTGAATTTGGTGGAGGCTGGGACCGAGTCAGAGACTAGGACTGCTCACGTCCTACCCACACCCAGAATAGCGGGTCCTACCTCGGTGCTGGTATCTGTGGCGTTTTATGCGACCACCTCCAAACCCTCCCCCTCCTCCTCCTCCACCTCTCAATTAAGAAGTGTGAGCATGTGGCCAGCAGTCCGTAGCGCGCGGTGCGGCAGCACAGCGGTGGGCAAGCATCATTAAGCCGTGCTAAAACTAATCAGCTTAGGTGACAAGAGACACACGGCCCCCGAGCTGTTGCAGGGTCTGACAGAGCAGACCGACTTCTGGCTTTCGCAGCTGAGCCTCCAACCGGACATGGTCGTGTGTGACAACGGCCGTAACCTGGTGGCGGCTCTGCAGCTCGGCAGCCTCACACACGTGCCATGCCTGGCCCACGTCTTCAATTGGCGGTTCAGCGGTTTCTGAAAAACTACCCCCACTTGTCTGACCTGCTCAGCAAGGTGCGCCGCATCTGCGCACATTTCCGCAAGTCCACCATGGACGCTGCCACCCTGAGGACCCTGCAAGATCGGTTTCAGCTGCCAGAGCACCGACTGCTTTGTGTCGTACCCACACACTGGAATTCTACACTGCATATGTTGGCCAGCCTGTACGAGCAGCATAGAGCTATAGTGGAATACCAGCTGCAACATGGGCGGCAGAGTGGTAGTCAGCTTTCTCAATTCTCTACTGAGGAGTGGGCATGGATGGCAAATATTTGCCAGGTCCTCGGAAACTTTGAAGAGTCTACCCAGATGGTGAGCGGCGATGCGGCAATCATTAGCGTTACCATCCCGCTGCTTTGCCTGCTGCGAAGTTCGCTGCAAAGCCTAAAGGCCGGCCCTTTGCGGTTGCAACAGGAGACGGGGGATGACAGTATGTCGCTTGATAACCACCCTCATGTCTATATCTCCGCGCGTTTTGGAGAAGGAGGAGGAGGGTGAGGAGCAGGAGGAGGAGGGGGAAGAGACAGCTGGGCACACTGCAGAGGGTACCCATGCTGCTTGCCTCTCATCTGTTCAGCGTGTATGGGCTGTAGAGGAGGAGGATCCTGAAAGTCATCTTCCTACTGAGGACAGCCATGTGTTGCGTACTGGTACCCTGGCACACATGGCTGACTTCATGTTAGGCTACCTTTCCCATGACCCTCGCGTTAGACGCATTCTGGCCAACACGGATTACTGGATGTACACTCTTCTCGACCCGCGGTATAAGGAGAACCTTTCCACTCTCATTACCGAAGAGGAAAGGGGTACGAGAGTGATGCAATATCACAGGGCCCTGGTGGAAAAAGTGATGCTGAAGTTCCCATCTGACAGCGCTAGTGGCAGAAGACGCAGTTCCGAGGGCCAAGTAGCAGGGGAGGCGCGGGGATCAGGCAGCATGTCCCGCACAGGCAGGGGAACACTCTTCAAGACCTTTGCCAGCTTTATGGCTCCCCAACAAGCCTGTGTCACCACTCCCCAGTCAAGACTGAGTCAGAGGGAGCACTGTAAAAAGATGGTGAGGGAGTATGTAGCCGATCATACCACCGATCTCCGTGATGCCTCTGCTCCATACAACTATTTGGTATCAAAGCTGGACACAAGGCACAACCTTACCCTGTACATCCTGGAGGTTCTGGCCTGTCCTGCTGCTAGCGTCTTGTCAGAGAGGATGTTTAGTGCAGCTGGGAGAATCATCACAAATAAGCGTACCGGCCTGTCAACTGCCAGTGCCGACATACTTACACTCATAAGGATGAACAAAGGCTGGATTTCCCCAGACTTCTCCACTGGCGAAAAGCAGCGGAGCCTAATGATTCTTTTCTCTGCAACAGGAGAAAAAAAACACTCTCTATAACCAGAAAAAGGGGGAGATAGCTTTGTCAATCACACTCGTATATTATAAGTTTTGAAAGTATTGATACTTTAACAGAAACCAATTTTTTCACAGGGCTGCCTCCCGGCTCTGTTACAAATTAAGCAACAGCGAGCTGTATCTTTAAAAAGTGTTTATGGGTTTCACCTGCCCTCGCGGTTGAGCAATTTTTCAGGGGTGCACTTGTACTCTTGGTACACCAATTTTTCTGGCCCTCACCTATACTGTTATCAAACTAATTTTTCCAGCCTTCGCCTACACTCATGGTACATCAATGTTTCAGGGGTTCGCCTATACTCTTGCTACAGAAATGTTACAGGGGTCTGCCTATACTTTTGCTAAAGAAATGTTATTGGGGTCTGCCTATACTTTTGCTACAGAAATGTTACAGGTGTTCACCTATACTCTTGCTATAGAAATATTACAGGGGTTCGCCTATACTTTTACTACAGAAATGTTACTGGGGTCTGCCTATACTTGTGCTACAGAGTTTTACAGGGGTCCACCTATATATCTGCGGCAGAAATGTTACTGGGGTTCGCCTATACTTTTGCTACAGAAATCTTGCTGGGGTCTGCCTATACTTCTGCTACAGGAATGTTACTGGGGTCTGCCTATACTTTTACTACAGAAATGTTACTGGGGTCTGCCTATACCTTTGCTACAGAAATGTTACAGAGGTCTGCCTATACTTTTGCTACAGGAATGTTACTGGGGTCTGCCTATACTTTTGCTGCAGAAATGTTACAGGGGTCTGTCTATACCTTTGCTACAGAAATGATACTGGGGTCCGCCTATACTTCTGCTACAGGAATGTTACTGGGGTCCGCCTATACGTTTACTACAGAAATGTTACTGGGGTCTGCCTATACCTTTGCTACAGAAATGTTACAGAGGTCTGCCTATACTTTTGCTACAGGAATGTTACTGGGGTCTGCCTATACTTTTGCTGCAGAAATGTTACAGGGGTCTGTCTATACCTTTGCTACATGAATGTTACTGGGGTCCGCCTATACTTTTGCTACTGAAATGTTACTGGGGTCCGCCTATACTTTTACTACAGAAATGTTACAGGGGTCTGCCTATATATATGCTACAGAAATGTTACAGGAGTCTGCCTACACTGTCAGTGCACAAAGACTTCCCATCGTGGTGTTTTTCCTATCTGGCACAAATACACTCACTGACTAAGGCAAAAATGTGGGTCGAAGCCGAGGTCCTCGGCGGGGTGAAACTCTTTCATGTTTGGGCACTCTGATTTCTTCCTGTGTAATACCATCTTTGTGCACTGACAACATGGGCGAGCGCAAGGAACTCAAAGACTTCCACTTGCGGTGTTGAGCTATCTGACACTTACATAGAATGAATACTGTGTGGACACATGGATTTCCCATTGCTATGTAACTTGCGGCACCTTGGGTCACACAATGTGGAGGCTGGGACCGAGCCTGGCCCAGGGCCCACTCACATACTTCCCACATAGACTATTGCGGGTCCTACCTCGGTCATGGTTTCTTGGCCTTGTTATGCCACCTCCTCCTCCTGCTTGGGGTCAGGGGATCAGCACTGGGCAACATGTATTTTTTTTCTCTTGTGTTACCACAGTTATCTGAGACACTGGTTTGGGCCAAACAAAAGGAGCGTTACTGCATTAATGATATGTTCACAGCTGCACTAGCATCGGAGTCTGCTTCATGCCCACGATTACTGAGGGTGTGAGCCGAGGTGGAGGTCCTTGGCCGGGTGAAACTGCCTTGTTTGGGCGCTGTGATTTCTTTATGTGTAATACTTTCCTTGGGTTCGTTTGGCTTGCTTATGCTGTGGGTGCACAAAGACTTCCCATTGCGTTGTTTTACCTGTCTGGCACAAATACACTGACTGACTAGGGTAGAAATGTGGGCCTAGGTCCTTGGTGGGGTGAAACTGCCATGTTTTGGCGCTGTGATTTCTGTATGCGTAATACCATCTTTAAGTTCCTTGGGCTCGCCTATGCTGAGGGTGCACAAATACTTCCCATTGCGTTGTTTTACCTGTCTGGCACAAATACACTGACTGACTTGGGTAGGGTGCAGAAGGTTTTCCTATTGCGGTGTTTTACCTATCTAGCACAAATACACTGAATGACTAGGGCATAAGTGTGGGCCGAGGTCCTTGGAGGTGTGAAACTCTGCCATGTGTGGGTACTCTGATTTCTTTGTATGTAATACCGTCTTTGAGTTTCAGGGCTCGCCTATGCTGTGGGTGCACAAAGACTTCCCATTGCGTTGTTTTACCTGTCTGGCACAAATACACTGACTGACTTGGGTAGCGTGCAGAGTGCAGATGGCTTTCCGATTGCATTGTTCAGCTATCTGACACCTACACAGAATGAATTGTGTGGGGATTCATGGATTTCCCATGGCTATGAAACTCACAGCACCTTGGGTCACACAAAGTGGAGGTTGGTACCGAGCCTACCACAGGGCCAGCTCACGTGCTTCCCACACAGAGTATTGTGGGTCCTACCTCGATCATGGTTTCTCAGGGTAATTATGCCACCTCCTCCTGCTTGGGGTCTGGGGATCAGTGTTGGTCGACATGTATTTGCTCTCGTGTTACCACAGTTATCTAAGACGCTGGTTTGGACCAATCAAAAGAAGCATAACTGAATTAATGATATGATCACAGCTGTACTAGTATCAGAGTCCGCTTTATGCCCATGATTGCTGAGGGTGTGGGCAGAGGCCGTAGTCCTGGGGGAAATGCAACTGCGCCGGGTTTGGCCTGTGGAATTTCTTTGTGGTACATCCAGTCTTTGGAGCGATGAAAGCAACCGTAACTGATTTAATGAGACATTTACAGCTGTACTAGCATCCGAGTCTGCTTTATGCCAACGATTGCTGAGGGTGTGTGCAAAGGCCGAGTTCCTGGGCGGAGTGAAAGTCTGCTTCATGTTTAATACTTTCCTTGGGTTTCATGGGCTCGCCTATGCTGTGGGTGCACAAAGATTTCCCATTGCAGTGTTTTAGCTATCTGGCACAAATACACTGAATGACTTGGGAAGGGCACAGACGACTTTCCTAGCACAGTGTTCAGCTATCTGACACGTACACAGAACGAATTGTGTGGGGACACATGGATTTCCCATTGTTATGTAACTCACGGCACCTTGGGTCACACAAGGTGAAGGCTGGTACCGAGCCTGACCCAGGGCCTGCTGACGTGCTTCCCAAGCAGAGTATTGCGGGTCCCACCTCGGTCATGGTTTCTCGGGCTTATTATGCCAGGATTGGAGCATTCACAGGAAGTGTTATTGATTTCATGAGACTTTCACAGGGTCACTGTATACCTGTGGTGGTTACTTTTGCAACACCTCCTGCTTCAAACAATCTTTGGTGTTAGTATGTGCTGCTGCATTGTGGAGATGTGTAGAAGTGCTGGCACCTGAGTCCCCTTTATGCCCACGCTTGCGGCTCCTGACAATTTTGTGACGGAGGTGGCACGCGATTGGAATGAAGATCGTACGTCAATCTATCCTCAACTGTCATCAGCATTGTGGGCTATCGCCCACACTTTCAAAGAGGGTCGCTGCCTGGTCCTGCCAACCCTCTGCAGTGTGTGCCTCCGGTTCTTCCTCATCCAGTACGCGCTTATAAATAGACATGAGGGTGGTGTGGCTATGAAACGAGCTTGTGGCATGAGGGCAGCTGAATGCTGTGCAGGGAAACTTTTGTGTGTACTGTGAATGCAGGGTCGTGGGGGGGGGGGGGTTGGGGGGTTGGACAGCAATGCCAGCATGTAACCCAGGAGAAGAGGCAGCGGTGTCACCCGCAGGCAGTGATTGTCCTTGGTTGCAGCTAGTGTGGTGCTTAGCTAAGCTGTGCCTTGGTAATGGGGGTCTGTCCCAAGTAAATTGTTAGGGGGGTGACCGCCAGGCTCTTGCCCCCATTTTGGCTTAATAGTGGGACCTGGGAGCCTCAGATGCTGCTTCTGCCGTTCCCTATACATTTCTGTGGTGTTTCCATGACTTTCTGATGTTTTGTGGTGTTTGACAAGTCATCACCTATGCGGAGCATCGATCCCATACAAAAATGCTCAAGTCACCCATTTTGGTGCTCGCTCATCTCTAGTGATATCCTTTAAGCAAAATCACTATTAATCTGATCCTGCCTGCAATGTCTCATCAAATTTGAAAGACAAAGAAACAAACTTTTCCTGACAACCCCAGATTCTCCCCCCCCCCCCCCCCTCCTTAGTGGACGAGAGGGATGACCCATTACTTACTTTTCACATCATCTAGCTTCGCTCCTCTGATTCTGGCTGTTCACTTGCTTCTTTAGACTTTTTATTTGAACTCTTACATTCATCACATCACATATCTGCATCAGAAAGGCTAACTAGAGACAAGACCCCAGCCACCCTCATTTATACAGGGACGACACAAAGCTTTGAGCGATGGCTAACACTGGAGAAGAGAGAGCAAGAGAAGATTCAAAAAGATCTGGACAAACTTGAACAGTGGGCATTGACTAAAATAATGGTATTTAACAAAGACAAATGCAAAGTCTTACATCTGGGCAAGAAAAATGAAAAAATAAAACACATACGGCTACTTAATGACATACAGAGACATTATGACCAGTAGAAGGGGAAGGGGAACAGCAGTCCACCGCATCATAAGTGAAACGCATAGTGTGCTTTTCATACCCGTACTGTGGGGGGAATCCCAGTCCCCATGGTGGTGTCATGACGTTACGGCTGGGTGCATTGCTTCCTCAGTCCCATTGCTGAGGGCAGGGGAATCCCGCAGCCGACGCACGATGTCATTACATAACGCGGTCACCGCATCTTTGTGGCCAGGCTCGCGCAGCTCGCTCAAGGAATACTCGCGCTTTTAACAAACTTTATAAGCAGCAGAACACAAATAGACAATCTATTTCATAGTTCTCAAAAACAATATTGTTTCAGTATATAGATAGGTAAATTGATACTTCTAAAGTCTATTTACATAGAAAAGGGAAAATGAATATAAAAATTAAGTATATGTGGGTAATGTGGAATATAAATATTCAAAGGTACATATAATTAAAGAAATATTATAAAGAATAGAAAGGGTAAGGGGAGGAGGGTAAAGGGGGAAGGGGAATAGGGGGAAGGGGGAGAAAGGGGGTTCTTTATGCAGATCTTTCTTTAAAATATTGACAATCACAAAATTCAAGTTTAAAAGCATTATAAAATTGTAAACTATTATAAATATATAAAAACTAGTAAATACCAGTTAAAAATCAAAAGGGATATCCTTTGTTATCTATATTTTCTCCAGGACTTCGTTAAGGCCATTTGGTATTAGTGTATTCATTTAAAAAATCCAGAACATCTCTCTATTTTTCAACGGTGTCACTCTCAACTTTGATGCATCTTTATTAACAGGTTGAAAAATGTCTTGGGGTGTGTCTTAGCCAGCAAGGCAGATGGACACACAGAGCTTAGCCATGCCATTAAAAGCCGTTGAAAACTGCTAAAAAAACTCTCAACGGCCCAGGTTAACATCTGGCAGGAAGACCTCATCAGCGGATCTGATACTCACCCTTGCCCAGAGATCTTTTTGCTCCCAGCAGTGGTGAGGTGGAATCGGCGGCCCACAGAGTCCCGCACGTTATCGTGCTGAAGCTGCGGCTGCGTCTCCAGGCTGAGGTCATAGCTATTCTGCAGTGACAGGCAGCTCCAGCGGATATATTCCCTTCTGCAGGCAGAAGAGAGTGCCGATAACTGGTGACGCAGTGGGCCTTCCACGGAGGTATTCACCATCCTACACCCGGCCCTGGGAGATCTGAAGAGGAGAGGAGTAACCCTGAGACTGCGGTCAACTCCCAGAGACCAGCAGCAAGCATCTGAGGAGGTGACTGGACCTCCAAGGTCTCGAAGTCATAGATAGTGCAGCTGCAAGTATTATAAGCAGCAACACATCAAGGGCTCACAGGCACACAAGGAGCCTGGCACCAGAGGCCTCAAGCAATTTGAGGCTGGGAGACCCCTGGACTAGACGATAAAAATAAATGAACCCCTATCCAGAGCACGCAGCTTAGCTTTTACTCTGCAGCCCCTCCGGCCCTCCCTCCATCTACCCACTCCTCTACATCTTTGAATAAAATAGTGAGCATCCAGAACTGTTGAGAGGCCTTAGTAATTTGCAAGTTCGTTAATAGCTTGACAATTTTGCATATACTGTGTCCCACAACTCATATGTTACTGATCGGCATGGATGGGGACAGAGTGAAATAGGAGAATAATTAACCAACATGTAAACTGGGGACCCCGAGACTATAGCTATCAGACCTGGCGAATTAACATGTAAACACATAATTTGTGAAAGCAGCCAGCAGAAATACATTGCTACTCACAGCGAGTTTGCAAAATGGTGAAGTATGGGAAAGATAGAAGCAGAGACCACACAGATACCCCTAAAACAAGCAAAAACAAAGCAGAAAGGGAAAAATACCTAAAAAAAAACCCAACAGGGCACACAAGCGGCATAAAGGCACAGAGCTCCACAAGAGAATATCACTGAACATAATACAGAAGACTCGGACATAGAATGTGCCTCAGCCGCCTCCGATCAAAATGCCGAAATGGACAGAGATCCAATATCACGAGCCTTCCTTTAAAAAAATCCTGGCGCAGTCTATCTCTCCAGTCATGAAAGATCTAGTGGGTATTAAGACAGGAGTCAAACAAATTGGCCATAGAGTGGAAGATCTAGAGAACTTACTCCTAGCACTCTTACAACACAACTCAGCTCTCCTATCTAACTTATCGGCACAACTAGATCAATTAAAGCAAGCCATGCTGCTAATAGAAGATTAGGAAAATTGGAGTAGAAGGAATAACATTTGCATCAGAGGGCTCTCAGAATCCACGGCGACAGAGGCTTTAAACTCAGCTGCTTCACAAACTTTCCAGTCCCTCCTTAGGAAGGGGAGAGCCGAGAAAATAATAATCTGGGGCACATGCATAGAGCTCTTCGGCCCAAACCTTCACCATCAGACCCACCTAGGGATGTTATCTGCGGTCTACTAAGTTATTTAGACACTTCAGACATTCTGCAGAAAGCTATAGAATCACAAGACATCACATATGAAGGCAACACTATGACTGTCTAGTTCTGCTATTTTATTTAATAAAAAGAAAATGTTTAAAAATAGAGATGAGCGAGCATACTCGTCCGAGCTTGATACTCGTTCGAGTATTAGGGTGTTCGAGATGCTCGTTACTCGTAACGAGTACCACGCGGTGTTCGGGTTACTTTCATTTTCTTCCCTGACAAATTTGCGCGCTTTTCTGGCCAATAGAAAGACAGGGAAGGCATTACAACTTCCCCCTGCAACGTTCAAGCCCTATACCACCCCCCTGCAGTGAGTGGCTGGCGAGATTAGGTGTCACCCGAGTATTAAAATCTGCCCCTCCCGCGGCTCGCCACAGATGCATTCTGACATAGTTCAGGGAAAGTGCTGCTGATGGTGGAGCTGCTATAGGGAGAGTGTTAGGAGTTATTGTAGGCTTCAAGAACCCCAACGGTCCTTCTTAGGCCATAGAAATCGCAGATCGCGCCTATGTGCGATCTGCGATTTCTGTTCTCTTCTCTATATGCGCTCAATGGGGCCGGCGGCAGCAGCGCCGACCCCATTGAGAACATATAGAAGACAAATCATTCTTCTCTGCCACAGCTGTAACAGCTGTGGCAGAGAAGAACGATGTTTGCCCATTGAATTCAATGGAGCCGGCAATACAGCAGGTTCCACTGAAAGCAATGGGCTGCCCGCGATCGCGGGATGAATTGTCGGGAAGGGCTTAAATATATAAGCACTTCCCTGCAATTCATCCAGAAATGTGTTACAATAAAAATATATACCGGCGTATAAGGCGACGGGGCGTATAAGACGACCCCCCAACTGTCACCTTATACGCCGGGAATACAGCGGAGCAAAGAATAAAAATCATTACTCACTTCTCCTGGTGTTCTGCGCCGCTGCTGCAGGCTGTCGCTCCCTCCTGGTTCCCGGCAGAGCATATAACTCTTTTTCTAGTGTCTGTGAAAATAATTGATGCGTCCGTGATTTTCCTGAGGTTGCTGGTACTTTAGCTGATTGTTATGACTGTAATTCTCATCACTTTACAGCTCACAGTAAATGCTAGTAATGAATTCATTGGAGTTTCATGATCATTATCATTCATAATGGTTTTCCTATGTATCAGTAAAAGCTGTCAACTGTCTGAAATTTTTAGATAAGTTCTGTAAAAAACAGATGAATTCTGGTCGCCAACCCTGCTTCTCTCTCCACTGCTTCTTTATGTGTTTTTTTTTTTTTAAACCTATCCCCAACAGATCAGCCTTAGTGGCTACTCCCATCTTTGGAGCGATGAAAGCAACCGTAACTGATTTAATGAGACATTTACAGCTGTACTAGCATCCGAGTCTGCTTTATGCCAACGATTGCTGAGGGTGTGTGCAAAGGCCGAGTTCCTGGGCGGAGTGAAAGTCTGCTTCATGTTTAATACTTTCCTTGGGTTTCATGGGCTCGCCTATGCTGTGGGTGCACAAAGATTTCCCATTGCAGTGTTTTAGCTATCTGGCACAAATACACTGAATGACTTGGGAAGGGCACAGACGGCTTTCCTAGCACAGTGTTCAGCTATCTGACACGTACACAGAACGAATTGTGTGGGGACACATGGATTTCCCATTGTTATGTAACTCACGGCACCTTGGGTCACACAAGGTGAAGGCTGGTACCGAGCCTGACCCAGGGCCTGCTGACGTGCTTCCCAAGCAGAGTATTGCGGGTCCCACCTCGGTCATGGTTTCTCGGGCTTATTATGCCAGGATTGGAGCATTCACAGGAAGTGTTATTGATTTCATGAGACTTTCACAGGGTCACTGTATACCTGTGGTGGTTACTTTTGCAACACCTCCTGCTTCAAACAATCTTTGGTGTTAGTATGTGCTGCTGCATTGTGGAGATGTGTAGAAGTGCTGGCACCTGAGTCCCCTTTATGCCCACGCTTGCGGCTCCTGACAATTTTGTGACGGAGGTGGCACGCGATTGGAATGATGATCGTACGTCAATCTATCCTCAACTGTCATCAGCATTGTGGGCTATCGCCCACACTTTCAAAGAGGGTCGCTGCCTGGTCCTGCCAACCCTCTGCAGTGTGTGCCTCCGGTTCTTCCTCATCCAGTACGCGCTTATAAATAGACATGAGGGTGGTGTGGCTATGAAACGAGCTTGTGGCATGAGGGCAGCTGAATGCTGTGCAGGGAAACTTTTGTGTGTACTGTGAATGCAGGGTCGTGGGGGGGGGGGGGGGTTGGGGGGTTGGACAGCAATGCCAGCATGTAACCCAGGAAAAGAGGCAGCGGTGTCACCCGCAGGCAGTGATTGTCCTTGGTTGCAGCTAGTGTGGTGCTTAGCTAAGCTGTGCCTTGGTAATGGGGGTCTGTCCCAAGTAAATTGTTAGGGGGGTGACCGCCAGGCTCTTGCCCCCATTTTGGCTTAATAGTGGGACCTGGGAGCCTCAGATGCTGCTTCTGCCGTTCCCTATACATTTCTGTGGTGTTTCCATGACTTTCTGATGTTTTGTGGTGTTTGACAAGTCATCACCTATGCGGAGCATCGATCCCATACAAAAATGCTCAAGTCACCCATTTTGGTGCTCGCTCATCTCTAGTGATATCCTTTAAGCAAAATCACTATTAATCTGATCCTGCCTGCAATGTCTCATCAAATTTGAAAGACAAAGAAACAAACTTTTCCTGACAACCCCAGATTCTCCCCCCCCCCCCCCCCTCCTTAGTGGACGAGAGGGATGACCCATTACTTACTTTTCACATCATCTAGCTTCGCTCCTCTGATTCTGGCTGTTCACTTGCTTCTTTAGACTTTTTATTTGAACTCTTACATTCATCACATCACATATCTGCATCAGAAAGGCTAACTAGAGACAAGACCCCAGCCACCCTCATTTATACAGGGACGACACAAAGCTTTGAGCGATGGCTAACACTGGAGAAGAGAGAGCAAGAGAAGATTCAAAAAGATCTGGACAAACTTGAACAGTGGGCATTGACTAAAAGAATGGTATTTAACAAAGACAAATGCAAAGTCTTACATCTGGGCAAGAAAAATGAAAAAATAAAACACATACGGCTACTTAATGACATACAGAGACATTATGACCAGTAGAAGGGGAAGGGGAACAGCAGTCCACCGCATCATAAGTGAAACGCATAGTGTGCTTTTCATACCCGTACTGTGGGGGGAATCCCAGTCCCCATGGTGGTGTCATGACGTTACGGCTGGGTGCATTGCTTCCTCAGTCCCATTGCTGAGGGCAGGGGAATCCCGCAGCCGACGCACGATGTCATTACATAACGCGGTCACCGCATCTTTGTGGCCAGGCTCGCGCAGCTCGCTCAAGGAATACTCGCGCTTTTAACAAACTTTATAAGCAGCAGAACACAAATAGACAATCTATTTCATAGTTCTCAAAAACAATATTGTTTCAGTATATAGATAGGTAAATTGATACTTCTAAAGTCTATTTACATAGAAAAGGGAAAATGAATATAAAAATTAAGTATATGTGGGTAATGTGGAATATAAATATTCAAAGGTACATATAATTAAAGAAATATTATAAAGAATAGAAAGGGTAAGGGGAGGAGGGTAAAGGGGGAAGGGGAATAGGGGGAAGGGGGAGAAAGGGGGTTCTTTATGCAGATCTTTCTTTAAAATATTGACAATCACAAAATTCAAGTTTAAAAGCATTATAAAATTGTAAACTATTATAAATATATAAAAACTAGTAAATACCAGTTAAAAATCAAAAGGGATATCCTTTGTTATCTATATTTTCTCCAGGACTTCGTTAAGGCCATTTGGTATTAGTGTATTCATTTAAAAAATCCAGAACATCTCTCTATTTTTCAACGGTGTCACTCTCAACTTTGATGCATCTTTATTAACAGGTTGAAAAATGTCTTGGGGTGTGTCTTAGCCAGCAAGGCAGATGGACACACAGAGCTTAGCCATGCCATTAAAAGCCGTTGAAAACTGCTAAAAAAACTCTCAACGGCCCAGGTTAACATCTGGCAGGAAGACCTCATCAGCGGATCTGATACTCACCCTTGCCCAGAGATCTTTTTGCTCCCAGCAGTGGTGAGGTGGAATCGGCGGCCCACAGAGTCCCGCACGTTATCGTGCTGAAGCTGCGGCTGCGTCTCCAGGCTGAGGTCATAGCTATTCTGCAGTGACAGGCAGCTCCAGCGGATATATTCCCTTCTGCAGGCAGAAGAGAGTGCCGATAACTGGTGACGCAGTGGGCCTTCCACGGAGGTATTCACCATCCTACACCCGGCCCTGGGAGATCTGAAGAGGAGAGGAGTAACCCTGAGACTGCGGTCAACTCCCAGAGACCAGCAGCAAGCATCTGAGGAGGTGACTGGACCTCCAAGGTCTCGAAGTCATAGATAGTGCAGCTGCAAGTATTATAAGCAGCAACACATCAAGGGCTCACAGGCACACAAGGAGCCTGGCACCAGAGGCCTCAAGCAATTTGAGGCTGGGAGACCCCTGGACTAGACGATAAAAATAAATGAACCCCTATCCAGAGCACGCAGCTTAGCTTTTACTCTGCAGCCCCTCCGGCCCTCCCTCCATCTACCCACTCCTCTACATCTTTGAATAAAATAGTGAGCATCCAGAACTGTTGAGAGGCCTTAGTAATTTGCAAGTTCGTTAATAGCTTGACAATTTTGCATATACTGTGTCCCACAACTCATATGTTACTGATCGGCATGGATGGGGACAGAGTGAAATAGGAGAATAATTAACCAACATGTAAACTGGGGACCCCGAGACTATAGCTATCAGACCTGGCGAATTAACATGTAAACACATAATTTGTGAAAGCAGCCAGCAGAAATACATTGCTACTCACAGCGAGTTTGCAAAATGGTGAAGTATGGGAAAGATAGAAGCAGAGACCACACAGATACCCCTAAAACAAGCAAAAACAAAGCAGAAAGGGAAAAATACCTAAAAAAAAACCCAACAGGGCACACAAGCGGCATAAAGGCACAGAGCTCCACAAGAGAATATCACTGAACATAATACAGAAGACTCGGACATAGAATGTGCCTCAGCCGCCTCCGATCAAAATGCCGAAATGGACAGAGATCCAATATCACGAGCCTTCCTTTAAAAAAATCCTGGCGCAGTCTATCTCTCCAGTCATGAAAGATCTAGTGGGTATTAAGACAGGAGTCAAACAAATTGGCCATAGAGTGGAAGATCTAGAGAACTTACTCCTAGCACTCTTACAACACAACTCAGCTCTCCTATCTAACTTATCGGCACAACTAGATCAATTAAAGCAAGCCATGCTGCTAATAGAAGATTAGGAAAATTGGAGTAGAAGGAATAACATTTGCATCAGAGGGCTCTCAGAATCCACGGCGACAGAGGCTTTAAACTCAGCTGCTTCACAAACTTTCCAGTCCCTCCTTAGGAAGGGGAGAGCCGAGAAAATAATAATCTGGGGCACATGCATAGAGCTCTTCGGCCCAAACCTTCACCATCAGACCCACCTAGGGATGTTATCTGCGGTCTACTAAGTTATTTAGACACTTCAGACATTCTGCAGAAAGCTATAGAATCACAAGACATCACATATGAAGGCAACACTATGACTGTCTAGTTCTGCTATTTTATTTAATAAAAAGAAAATGTTTAAAAATAGAGATGAGCGAGCATACTCGTCCGAGCTTGATACTCGTTCGAGTATTAGGGTGTTCGAGATGCTCGTTACTCGTAACGAGTACCACGCGGTGTTCGGGTTACTTTCATTTTCTTCCCTGACAAATTTGCGCGCTTTTCTGGCCAATAGAAAGACAGGGAAGGCATTACAACTTCCCCCTGCAACGTTCAAGCCCTATACCACCCCCCTGCAGTGAGTGGCTGGCGAGATTAGGTGTCACCCGAGTATTAAAATCTGCCCCTCCCGCGGCTCGCCACAGATGCATTCTGACATAGTTCAGGGAAAGTGCTGCTGATGGTGGAGCTGCTATAGGGAGAGTGTTAGGAGTTATTGTAGGCTTCAAGAACCCCAACGGTCCTTCTTAGGCCATAGAAATCGCAGATCGCGCCTATGTGCGATCTGCGATTTCTGTTCTCTTCTCTATATGCGCTCAATGGGGCCGGCGGCAGCAGCGCCGACCCCATTGAGAACATATAGAAGACAAATCATTCTTCTCTGCCACAGCTGTAACAGCTGTGGCAGAGAAGAACGATGTTTGCCCATTGAATTCAATGGAGCCGGCAATACAGCAGGTTCCACTGAAAGCAATGGGCTGCCCGCGATCGCGGGATGAATTGTCGGGAAGGGCTTAAATATATAAGCACTTCCCTGCAATTCATCCAGAAATGTGTTACAATAAAAATATATACCGGCGTATAAGGCGACGGGGCGTATAAGACGACCCCCCAACTGTCACCTTATACGCCGGGAATACAGCGGAGCAAAGAATAAAAATCATTACTCACTTCTCCTGGTGTTCTGCGCCGCTGCTGCAGGCTGTCGCTCCCTCCTGGTTCCCGGCAGAGCATATAACTCTTTTTCTAGTGTCTGTGAAAATAATTGATGCGTCCGTGATTTTCCTGAGGTTGCTGGTACTTTAGCTGATTGTTATGACTGTAATTCTCATCACTTTACAGCTCACAGTAAATGCTAGTAATGAATTCATTGGAGTTTCATGATCATTATCATTCATAATGGTTTTCCTATGTATCAGTAAAAGCTGTCAACTGTCTGAAATTTTTAGATAAGTTCTGTAAAAAACAGATGAATTCTGGTCGCCAACCCTGCTTCTCTCTCCACTGCTTCTTTATGTGTTTTTTTTTTTTTAAACCTATCCCCAACAGATCAGCCTTAGTGGCTACTCCCATCTTTGGAGCGATGAAAGCAACCGTAACTGATTTAATGAGACATTTACAGCTGTACTAGCATCCGAGTCTGCTTTATGCCAACGATTGCTGAGGGTGTGTGCAAAGGCCGAGTTCCTGGGCGGAGTGAAAGTCTGCTTCATGTTTAATACTTTCCTTGGGTTTCATGGGCTCGCCTATGCTGTGGGTGCACAAAGATTTCCCATTGCAGTGTTTTAGCTATCTGGCACAAATACACTGAATGACTTGGGAAGGGCACAGACGGCTTTCCTAGCACAGTGTTCAGCTATCTGACACGTACACAGAACGAATTGTGTGGGGACACATGGATTTCCCATTGTTATGTAACTCACGGCACCTTGGGTCACACAAGGTGAAGGCTGGTACCGAGCCTGACCCAGGGCCTGCTGACGTGCTTCCCAAGCAGAGTATTGCGGGTCCCACCTCGGTCATGGTTTCTCGGGCTTATTATGCCAGGATTGGAGCATTCACAGGAAGTGTTATTGATTTCATGAGACTTTCACAGGGTCACTGTATACCTGTGGTGGTTACTTTTGCAACACCTCCTGCTTCAAACAATCTTTGGTGTTAGTATGTGCTGCTGCATTGTGGAGATGTGTAGAAGTGCTGGCACCTGAGTCCCCTTTATGCCCACGCTTGCGGCTCCTGACAATTTTGTGACGGAGGTGGCACGCGATTGGAATGATGATCGTACGTCAATCTATCCTCAACTGTCATCAGCATTGTGGGCTATCGCCCACACTTTCAAAGAGGGTCGCTGCCTGGTCCTGCCAACCCTCTGCAGTGTGTGCCTCCGGTTCTTCCTCATCCAGTACGCGCTTATAAATAGACATGAGGGTGGTGTGGCTATGAAACGAGCTTGTGGCATGAGGGCAGCTGAATGCTGTGCAGGGAAACTTTTGTGTGTACTGTGAATGCAGGGTCGTGGGGGGGGGGGGGGGTTGGGGGGTTGGACAGCAATGCCAGCATGTAACCCAGGAAAAGAGGCAGCGGTGTCACCCGCAGGCAGTGATTGTCCTTGGTTGCAGCTAGTGTGGTGCTTAGCTAAGCTGTGCCTTGGTAATGGGGGTCTGTCCCAAGTAAATTGTTAGGGGGGTGACCGCCAGGCTCTTGCCCCCATTTTGGCTTAATAGTGGGACCTGGGAGCCTCAGATGCTGCTTCTGCCGTTCCCTATACATTTCTGTGGTGTTTCCATGACTTTCTGATGTTTTGTGGTGTTTGACAAGTCATCACCTATGCGGAGCATCGATCCCATACAAAAATGCTCAAGTCACCCATTTTGGTGCTCGCTCATCTCTAGTGATATCCTTTAAGCAAAATCACTATTAATCTGATCCTGCCTGCAATGTCTCATCAAATTTGAAAGACAAAGAAACAAACTTTTCCTGACAACCCCAGATTCTCCCCCCCCCCCCCTCCTTAGTGGACGAGAGGGATGACCCATTACTTACTTTTCACATCATCTAGCTTCGCTCCTCTGATTCTGGCTGTTCACTTGCTTCTTTAGACTTTTTATTTGAACTCTTACATTCATCACATCACATATCTGCATCAGAAAGGCTAACTAGAGACAAGACCCCAGCCACCCTCATTTATACAGGGACGACACAAAGCTTTGAGCGATGGCTAACACTGGAGAAGAGAGAGCAAGAGAAGATTCAAAAAGATCTGGACAAACTTGAACAGTGGGCATTGACTAAAAGAATGGTATTTAACAAAGACAAATGCAAAGTCTTACATCTGGGCAAGAAAAATGAAAAAATAAAACACATACGGCTACTTAATGACATACAGAGACATTATGACCAGTAGAAGGGGAAGGGGAACAGCAGTCCACCGCATCATAAGTGAAACGCATAGTGTGCTTTTCATACCCGTACTGTGGGGGGAATCCCAGTCCCCATGGTGGTGTCATGACGTTACGGCTGGGTGCATTGCTTCCTCAGTCCCATTGCTGAGGGCAGGGGAATCCCGCAGCCGACGCACGATGTCATTACATAACGCGGTCACCGCATCTTTGTGGCCAGGCTCGCGCAGCTCGCTCAAGGAATACTCGCGCTTTTAACAAACTTTATAAGCAGCAGAACACAAATAGACAATCTATTTCATAGTTCTCAAAAACAATATTGTTTCAGTATATAGATAGGTAAATTGATACTTCTAAAGTCTATTTACATAGAAAAGGGAAAATGAATATAAAAATTAAGTATATGTGGGTAATGTGGAATATAAATATTCAAAGGTACATATAATTAAAGAAATATTATAAAGAATAGAAAGGGTAAGGGGAGGAGGGTAAAGGGGGAAGGGGAATAGGGGGAAGGGGGAGAAAGGGGGTTCTTTATGCAGATCTTTCTTTAAAATATTGACAATCACAAAATTCAAGTTTAAAAGCATTATAAAATTGTAAACTATTATAAATATATAAAAACTAGTAAATACCAGTTAAAAATCAAAAGGGATATCCTTTGTTATCTATATTTTCTCCAGGACTTCGTTAAGGCCATTTGGTATTAGTGTATTCATTTAAAAAATCCAGAACATCTCTCTATTTTTCAACGGTGTCACTCTCAACTTTGATGCATCTTTATTAACAGGTTGAAAAATGTCTTGGGGTGTGTCTTAGCCAGCAAGGCAGATGGACACACAGAGCTTAGCCATGCCATTAAAAGCCGTTGAAAACTGCTAAAAAAACTCTCAACGGCCCAGGTTAACATCTGGCAGGAAGACCTCATCAGCGGATCTGATACTCACCCTTGCCCAGAGATCTTTTTGCTCCCAGCAGTGGTGAGGTGGAATCGGCGGCCCACAGAGTCCCGCACGTTATCGTGCTGAAGCTGCGGCTGCGTCTCCAGGCTGAGGTCATAGCTATTCTGCAGTGACAGGCAGCTCCAGCGGATATATTCCCTTCTGCAGGCAGAAGAGAGTGCCGATAACTGGTGAAGCAGTGGGCCTTCCACGGAGGTATTCACCATCCTACACCCGGCCCTGGGAGATCTGAAGAGGAGAGGAGTAACCCTGAGACTGCGGTCAACTCCCAGAGACCAGCAGCAAGCATCTGAGGAGGTGACTGGACCTCCAAGGTCTCGAAGTCATAGATAGTGCAGCTGCAAGTATTATAAGCAGCAACACATCAAGGGCTCACAGGCACACAAGGAGCCTGGCACCAGAGGCCTCAAGCAATTTGAGGCTGGGAGACCCCTGGACTAGACGATAAAAATAAATGAACCCCTATCCAGAGCACGCAGCTTAGCTTTTACTCTGCAGCCCCTCCGGCCCTCCCTCCATCTACCCACTCCTCTACATCTTTGAATAAAATAGTGAGCATCCAGAACTGTTGAGAGGCCTTAGTAATTTGCAAGTTCGTTAATAGCTTGACAATTTTGCATATACTGTGTCCCACAACTCATATGTTACTGATCGGCATGGATGGGGACAGAGTGAAATAGGAGAATAATTAACCAACATGTAAACTGGGGACCCCGAGACTATAGCTATCAGACCTGGCGAATTAACATGTAAACACATAATTTGTGAAAGCAGCCAGCAGAAATACATTGCTACTCACAGCGAGTTTGCAAAATGGTGAAGTATGGGAAAGATAGAAGCAGAGACCACACAGATACCCCTAAAACAAGCAAAAACAAAGCAGAAAGGGAAAAATACCTAAAAAAAAACCCAACAGGGCACACAAGCGGCATAAAGGCACAGAGCTCCACAAGAGAATATCACTGAACATAATACAGAAGACTCGGACATAGAATGTGCCTCAGCCGCCTCCGATCAAAATGCCGAAATGGACAGAGATCCAATATCACGAGCCTTCCTTTAAAAAAATCCTGGCGCAGTCTATCTCTCCAGTCATGAAAGATCTAGTGGGTATTAAGACAGGAGTCAAACAAATTGGCCATAGAGTGGAAGATCTAGAGAACTTACTCCTAGCACTCTTACAACACAACTCAGCTCTCCTATCTAACTTATCGGCACAACTAGATCAATTAAAGCAAGCCATGCTGCTAATAGAAGATTAGGAAAATTGGAGTAGAAGGAATAACATTTGCATCAGAGGGCTCTCAGAATCCACGGCGACAGAGGCTTTAAACTCAGCTGCTTCACAAACTTTCCAGTCCCTCCTTAGGAAGGGGAGAGCCGAGAAAATAATAATCTGGGGCACATGCATAGAGCTCTTCGGCCCAAACCTTCACCATCAGACCCACCTAGGGATGTTATCTGCGGTCTACTAAGTTATTTAGACACTTCAGACATTCTGCAGAAAGCTATAGAATCACAAGACATCACATATGAAGGCAACACTATGACTGTCTAGTTCTGCTATTTTATTTAATAAAAAGAAAATGTTTAAAAATAGAGATGAGCGAGCATACTCGTCCGAGCTTGATACTCGTTCGAGTATTAGGGTGTTCGAGATGCTCGTTACTCGTAACGAGTACCACGCGGTGTTCGGGTTACTTTCATTTTCTTCCCTGACAAATTTGCGCGCTTTTCTGGCCAATAGAAAGACAGGGAAGGCATTACAACTTCCCCCTGCAACGTTCAAGCCCTATACCACCCCCCTGCAGTGAGTGGCTGGCGAGATTAGGTGTCACCCGAGTATTAAAATCTGCCCCTCCCGCGGCTCGCCACAGATGCATTCTGACATAGTTCAGGGAAAGTGCTGCTGATGGTGGAGCTGCTATAGGGAGAGTGTTAGGAGTTATTGTAGGCTTCAAGAACCCCAACGGTCCTTCTTAGGCCATAGAAATCGCAGATCGCGCCTATGTGCGATCTGCGATTTCTGTTCTCTTCTCTATATGCGCTCAATGGGGCCGGCGGCAGCAGCGCCGACCCCATTGAGAACATATAGAAGACAAATCATTCTTCTCTGCCACAGCTGTAACAGCTGTGGCAGAGAAGAACGATGTTTGCCCATTGAATTCAATGGAGCCGGCAATACAGCAGGTTCCACTGAAAGCAATGGGCTGCCCGCGATCGCGGGATGAATTGTCGGGAAGGGCTTAAATATATAAGCACTTCCCTGCAATTCATCCAGAAATGTGTTACAATAAAAATATATACCGGCGTATAAGGCGACGGGGCGTATAAGACGACCCCCCAACTGTCACCTTATACGCCGGGAATACAGCGGAGCAAAGAATAAAAATCATTACTCACTTCTCCTGGTGTTCTGCGCCGCTGCTGCAGGCTGTCGCTCCCTCCTGGTTCCCGGCAGAGCATATAACTCTTTTTCTAGTGTCTGTGAAAATAATTGATGCGTCCGTGATTTTCCTGAGGTTGCTGGTACTTTAGCTGATTGTTATGACTGTAATTCTCATCACTTTACAGCTCACAGTAAATGCTAGTAATGAATTCATTGGAGTTTCATGATCATTATCATTCATAATGGTTTTCCCATGTATCAGTAAAAGCTGTCAACTGTCTGAAATTTTTAGATAAGTTCTGTAAAAAACAGATGAATTCTGGTCGCCAACCCTGCTTCTCTCTCCACTGCTTCTTTATGTGTTTTTTTTTTTTTAAACCTATCCCCAACAGATCAGCCTTAGTGGCTACTCCCATCTTTGGAGCGATGAAAGCAACCGTAACTGATTTAATGAGACATTTACAGCTGTACTAGCATCCGAGTCTGCTTTATGCCAACGATTGCTGAGGGTGTGTGCAAAGGCCGAGTTCCTGGGCGGAGTGAAAGTCTGCTTCATGTTTAATACTTTCCTTGGGTTTCATGGGCTCGCCTATGCTGTGGGTGCACAAAGATTTCCCATTGCAGTGTTTTAGCTATCTGGCACAAATACACTGAATGACTTGGGAAGGGCACAGACGGCTTTCCTAGCACAGTGTTCAGCTATCTGACACGTACACAGAACGAATTGTGTGGGGACACATGGATTTCCCATTGTTATGTAACTCACGGCACCTTGGGTCACACAAGGTGAAGGCTGGTACCGAGCCTGACCCAGGGCCTGCTGACGTGCTTCCCAAGCAGAGTATTGCGGGTCCCACCTCGGTCATGGTTTCTCGGGCTTATTATGCCAGGATTGGAGCATTCACAGGAAGTGTTATTGATTTCATGAGACTTTCACAGGGTCACTGTATACCTGTGGTGGTTACTTTTGCAACACCTCCTGCTTCAAACAATCTTTGGTGTTAGTATGTGCTGCTGCATTGTGGAGATGTGTAGAAGTGCTGGCACCTGAGTCCCCTTTATGCCCACGCTTGCGGCTCCTGACAATTTTGTGACGGAGGTGGCACGCGATTGGAATGATGATCGTACGTCAATCTATCCTCAACTGTCATCAGCATTGTGGGCTATCGCCCACACTTTCAAAGAGGGTCGCTGCCTGGTCCTGCCAACCCTCTGCAGTGTGTGCCTCCGGTTCTTCCTCATCCAGTACGCGCTTATAAATAGACATGAGGGTGGTGTGGCTATGAAACGAGCTTGTGGCATGAGGGCAGCTGAATGCTGTGCAGGGAAACTTTTGTGTGTACTGTGAATGCAGGGTCGTGGGGGGGGGGGGGTTGGGGGGTTGGACAGCAATGCCAGCATGTAACCCAGGAAAAGAGGCAGCGGTGTCACCCGCAGGCAGTGATTGTCCTTGGTTGCAGCTAGTGTGGTGCTTAGCTAAGCTGTGCCTTGGTAATGGGGGTCTGTCCCAAGTAAATTGTTAGGGGGGTGACCGCCAGGCTCTTGCCCCCATTTTGGCTTAATAGTGGGACCTGGGAGCCTCAGATGCTGCTTCTGCCGTTCACTATACATTTCTGTGGTGTTTCCATGACTTTCTGATGTTTTGTGGTGTTTGACAAGTCATCACCTATGCGGAGCATCGATCCCATACAAAAATGCTCAAGTCACCCATTTTGGTGCTCGCTCATCTCTAGTGATATCCTTTAAGCAAAATCACTATTAATCTGATCCTGCCTGCAATGTCTCATCAAATTTGAAAGACAAAGAAACAAACTTTTCCTGACAACCCCAGATTCTCCCCCCCCCCCCCTCCTTAGTGGACGAGAGGGATGACCCATTACTTACTTTTCACATCATCTAGCTTCGCTCCTCTGATTCTGGCTGTTCACTTGCTTCTTTAGACTTTTTATTTGAACTCTTACATTCATCACATCACATATCTGCATCAGAAAGGCTAACTAGAGACAAGACCCCAGCCACCCTCATTTATACAGGGACGACACAAAGCTTTGAGCGATGGCTAACACTGGAGAAGAGAGAGCAAGAGAAGATTCAAAAAGATCTGGACAAACTTGAACAGTGGGCATTGACTAAAAGAATGGTATTTAACAAAGACAAATGCAAAGTCTTACATCTGGGCAAGAAAAATGAAAAAATAAAACACATACGGCTACTTAATGACATACAGAGACATTATGACCAGTAGAAGGGGAAGGGGAACAGCAGTCCACCGCATCATAAGTGAAACGCATAGTGTGCTTTTCATACCCGTACTGTGGGGGGAATCCCAGTCCCCATGGTGGTGTCATGACGTTACGGCTGGGTGCATTGCTTCCTCAGTCCCATTGCTGAGGGCAGGGGAATCCCGCAGCCGACGCACGATGTCATTACATAACGCGGTCACCGCATCTTTGTGGCCAGGCTCGCGCAGCTCGCTCAAGGAATACTCGCGCTTTTAACAAACTTTATAAGCAGCAGAACACAAATAGACAATCTATTTCATAGTTCTCAAAAACAATATTGTTTCAGTATATAGATAGGTAAATTGATACTTCTAAAGTCTATTTACATAGAAAAGGGAAAATGAATATAAAAATTAAGTATATGTGGGTAATGTGGAATATAAATATTCAAAGGTACATATAATTAAAGAAATATTATAAAGAATAGAAAGGGTAAGGGGAGGAGGGTAAAGGGGGAAGGGGAATAGGGGGAAGGGGGAGAAAGGGGGTTCTTTATGCAGATCTTTCTTTAAAATATTGACAATCACAAAATTCAAGTTTAAAAGCATTATAAAATTGTAAACTATTATAAATATATAAAAACTAGTAAATACCAGTTAAAAATCAAAAGGGATATCCTTTGTTATCTATATTTTCTCCAGGACTTCGTTAAGGCCATTTGGTATTAGTGTATTCATTTAAAAAATCCAGAACATCTCTCTATTTTTCAACGGTGTCACTCTCAACTTTGATGCATCTTTATTAACAGGTTGAAAAATGTCTTGGGGTGTGTCTTAGCCAGCAAGGCAGATGGACACACAGAGCTTAGCCATGCCATTAAAAGCCGTTGAAAACTGCTAAAAAAACTCTCAACGGCCCAGGTTAACATCTGGCAGGAAGACCTCATCAGCGGATCTGATACTCACCCTTGCCCAGAGATCTTTTTGCTCCCAGCAGTGGTGAGGTGGAATCGGCGGCCCACAGAGTCCCGCACGTTATCGTGCTGAAGCTGCGGCTGCGTCTCCAGGCTGAGGTCATAGCTATTCTGCAGTGACAGGCAGCTCCAGCGGATATATTCCCTTCTGCAGGCAGAAGAGAGTGCCGATAACTGGTGACGCAGTGGGCCTTCCACGGAGGTATTCACCATCCTACACCCGGCCCTGGGAGATCTGAAGAGGAGAGGAGTAACCCTGAGACTGCGGTCAACTCCCAGAGACCAGCAGCAAGCATCTGAGGAGGTGACTGGACCTCCAAGGTCTCGAAGTCATAGATAGTGCAGCTGCAAGTATTATAAGCAGCAACACATCAAGGGCTCACAGGCACACAAGGAGCCTGGCACCAGAGGCCTCAAGCAATTTGAGGCTGGGAGACCCCTGGACTAGACGATAAAAATAAATGAACCCCTATCCAGAGCACGCAGCTTAGCTTTTACTCTGCAGCCCCTCCGGCCCTCCCTCCATCTACCCACTCCTCTACATCTTTGAATAAAATAGTGAGCATCCAGAACTGTTGAGAGGCCTTAGTAATTTGCAAGTTCGTTAATAGCTTGACAATTTTGCATATACTGTGTCCCACAACTCATATGTTACTGATCGGCATGGATGGGGACAGAGTGAAATAGGAGAATAATTAACCAACATGTAAACTGGGGACCCCGAGACTATAGCTATCAGACCTGGCGAATTAACATGTAAACACATAATTTGTGAAAGCAGCCAGCAGAAATACATTGCTACTCACAGCGAGTTTGCAAAATGGTGAAGTATGGGAAAGATAGAAGCAGAGACCACACAGATACCCCTAAAACAAGCAAAAACAAAGCAGAAAGGGAAAAATACCTAAAAAAAAACCCAACAGGGCACACAAGCGGCATAAAGGCACAGAGCTCCACAAGAGAATATCACTGAACATAATACAGAAGACTCGGACATAGAATGTGCCTCAGCCGCCTCCGATCAAAATGCCGAAATGGACAGAGATCCAATATCACGAGCCTTCCTTTAAAAAAATCCTGGCGCAGTCTATCTCTCCAGTCATGAAAGATCTAGTGGGTATTAAGACAGGAGTCAAACAAATTGGCCATAGAGTGGAAGATCTAGAGAACTTACTCCTAGCACTCTTACAACACAACTCAGCTCTCCTATCTAACTTATCGGCACAACTAGATCAATTAAAGCAAGCCATGCTGCTAATAGAAGATTAGGAAAATTGGAGTAGAAGGAATAACATTTGCATCAGAGGGCTCTCAGAATCCACGGCGACAGAGGCTTTAAACTCAGCTGCTTCACAAACTTTCCAGTCCCTCCTTAGGAAGGGGAGAGCCGAGAAAATAATAATCTGGGGCACATGCATAGAGCTCTTCGGCCCAAACCTTCACCATCAGACCCACCTAGGGATGTTATCTGCGGTCTACTAAGTTATTTAGACACTTCAGACATTCTGCAGAAAGCTATAGAATCACAAGACATCACATATGAAGGCAACACTATGACTGTCTAGTTCTGCTATTTTATTTAATAAAAAGAAAATGTTTAAAAATAGAGATGAGCGAGCATACTCGTCCGAGCTTGATACTCGTTCGAGTATTAGGGTGTTCGAGATGCTCGTTACTCGTAACGAGTACCACGCGGTGTTCGGGTTACTTTCATTTTCTTCCCTGACAAATTTGCGCGCTTTTCTGGCCAATAGAAAGACAGGGAAGGCATTACAACTTCCCCCTGCAACGTTCAAGCCCTATACCACCCCCCTGCAGTGAGTGGCTGGCGAGATTAGGTGTCACCCGAGTATTAAAATCTGCCCCTCCCGCGGCTCGCCACAGATGCATTCTGACATAGTTCAGGGAAAGTGCTGCTGATGGTGGAGCTGCTATAGGGAGAGTGTTAGGAGTTATTGTAGGCTTCAAGAACCCCAACGGTCCTTCTTAGGCCATAGAAATCGCAGATCGCGCCTATGTGCGATCTGCGATTTCTGTTCTCTTCTCTATATGCGCTCAATGGGGCCGGCGGCAGCAGCGCCGACCCCATTGAGAACATATAGAAGACAAATCATTCTTCTCTGCCACAGCTGTAACAGCTGTGGCAGAGAAGAACGATGTTTGCCCATTGAATTCAATGGAGCCGGCAATACAGCAGGTTCCACTGAAAGCAATGGGCTGCCCGCGATCGCGGGATGAATTGTCGGGAAGGGCTTAAATATATAAGCACTTCCCTGCAATTCATCCAGAAATGTGTTACAATAAAAATATATACCGGCGTATAAGGCGACGGGGCGTATAAGACGACCCCCCAACTGTCACCTTATACGCCGGGAATACAGCGGAGCAAAGAATAAAAATCATTACTCACTTCTCCTGGTGTTCTGCGCCGCTGCTGCAGGCTGTCGCTCCCTCCTGGTTCCCGGCAGAGCATATAACTCTTTTTCTAGTGTCTGTGAAAATAATTGATGCGTCCGTGATTTTCCTGAGGTTGCTGGTACTTTAGCTGATTGTTATGACTGTAATTCTCATCACTTTACAGCTCACAGTAAATGCTAGTAATGAATTCATTGGAGTTTCATGATCATTATCATTCATAATGGTTTTCCTATGTATCAGTAAAAGCTGTCAACTGTCTGAAATTTTTAGATAAGTTCTGTAAAAAACAGATGAATTCTGGTCGCCAACCCTGCTTCTCTCTCCACTGCTTCTTTATGTGTTTTTTTTTTTTTTAAACCTATCCCCAACAGATCAGCCTTAGTGGCTACTCCCATACAAAAAGAACATGTGGCAATCTCAAAAAAAAATATCCTAAATAGAGATGAGCGAACGTACTCGTCCGAGCTTGATACTCGTTCGAGTATTAGCGTGTTCGAGATGCTCGTTACTCGTAACGAGTACCACGCGATGTTCGGGTTACTTTCATCTCTGAGACGTTAGCGCGCTTTTCTGGCCAATTGAAAGACAGGGAAGGCATTACAACTTCCCCCTGCGACGTTCAAGCCCTATACCACCCCCCTGCAGTGAGTGGCTGGCGAGATCAGGTGTCACCCGAGTATAAAAATCGGCCCCACCCGCGGCTCGCCACAGATGCGTTCTGACATAGAGGAGGGAAAGTGCTATCTTGTTGGAGCTGCTATAGGGAGAGTGTTAGGAGTATTTTAGGCTTCAAGAACCCCAACGGTCCTTCTTAGGGCCACATCTAACCGTGTGCAGTACTGTGGAGGCTGCTTTTTGCAGTGTTGCCCTTTTTTATTTTTTGTTATATCGGGCGTGCAGAGCATTGCGCCCTGCAGTAATACTCCAGGGCCAGAAGCGCTTAGGCAGGGACAGAAGACATATTGATTGAATATAGGCAGTGGGCCTTTGCAAAAAAATTTGGGGAAAAAAATCTATCTGGACTGCCTGTGAGTGTCCTCAGTGTTCTGGATCTGTGCTGGGTGTAGTAATTCTCCAAATTCATACGCAGCCAGCTAAGTGTTACAGCAGGCTTGCGCAAAATTATTTCCTGGTTCTGTCTGGGCTGTGAACTCACCGCTGTATTGCAGTTCACAGTGCAACACTCTGCAGTTCTTTGACATACTCCAGGGCCAGAAGCGCTTAGGCAGGGAAAGAAGACATATTGATTATTGATTGAATATAGGCAGTGGGCCTTTGCAAAAAAATTTGGGGAAAAAAATCTATTTGGGCTGCCTGTGAGTGTCCTCAGTGTTCTGGGTCTGTGCTGGGTGTAGTAATTCTCCAAATTCATACGCAGCCAGCTAAGTGTTACAGCAGGCTTGCGCAAAATTATTTCCTGGTTCTGTCTGGGCTGTGAAATCACCGCTGTATTGCAGTTCACAGTGCAACACTCTGCAGTTCTTTGACATACTCCAGGGCCAGAAGCGCTTAGGCAGGGACAGAAGACATATTGATTATTGATTGAATATAGGCAGTGGGCCTTTGCAAAAAAATTTTGGGAAAAAAATCTATCTGGGCTGCCTGTGACTGTCCTCAGTGTTCTGGGTCTGTGCTGGGTGTAGTAGTTCTCCAAATTCATACGCAGCCAGCTAAGTGTTACAGCAGGCTTGCGCAAAATTATTTCCTGGCTCTGTCTGGGCTGTGAAATCACCGCTGTATTGCAGTTCACAGTGCAACACTCTGCAGTTCTGTGACATACCCCAGGGCCAGAAGCGCTTAGGCAGGGACAGAAGACATCTTGATTGAATATAGGCAGTGGGCCTTTGCAAAAAAATTTGGGGAAAAAAATCTATCTGGGCTGCCTGTGACTGTCCTCAGTGTTCTGGGTCTGTGCTGGGTGTAGTAGTTCTCCAGATTCATACGCAGCCAGCTAAGTGTTACAGCAGGCTTGCGCAAAATTATTTCCTGGTTCTGTCTGGGCTGTGAAATCACCGCTGTATTGCAGTTCACAGTGCAACGCTCTGCAGTTCTTTGACATACTCCAGGGCCAGAAGCGCTTAGGCAGGGACAGAAGACTTATTGATTATTGATTGAATATAGGCAGTGGGCCTTTGCAAAAAAATTTGGGGAAAAAAATCTATTTGGGCTGCCTATGAGTGTCCTCAGTGTTCTGGGTCTGTGCTGGGTGTAGTAGTTCTCCAAATTCATACGCAGCCAGCTAAGTGTTACAGCAGGCTTGCGCAAAATTATTTCCTGGCGTTCCGTAAGCGAAGTCAGCCTCCAACCACAGGTCAAGAAGCGGCACATTTAATTACAGCGTTCTGCTTCTGCATTACTGGTAATACAGCATGCTGAGGGGTAGGGGTAGGCCTAGAGGACGTGGACGCGGCCGAGGACGCGGAGGCCCAAGTCAGGGTGTGGGCACAGGCCGAGCTCCTGATCCAGGTGTTTCGCAGCCGACTGCTGCGGGATTAGGAGAGGGGCACGTTTCTGGCGTCCCCACATTCATCACACAATTAATGGGTCCACGCGGTAGACCTTTATTAGAAAATGAGCAGTGTGAGCAGGTCCTGTCGTGGATGGCAGAAAGTACTTCCAGCAATCTATCGTCCACCCACAGTTCTGCGCCGTCCACTGCTGCAACTCAGAATCCTCTGACTGCTGCTCCTCCTTCCTCCCAGCCTCCTCACTGCATTACAATGAGACATTCTGAGGAGCTGGCAGACTCCCAGGAACTGTTCTCGGGCCCCTGCTCAGATTGGGCAGCAGTGGTTCCTCTCCCACCAGAGGAGTTTATCGTGACTGATGCCCAACCATTGGAAAGTTCCCGGGGTCCGGGGGATGAGGCTGGGGACATCCGGCAACTGTCTCAAGACCTTTCAGTGGGTGAGGAGGACGATGACGTTGAGACACAGTTGTCTATCAGTGAGGTAGTAGTAAGGGCAGTAAGTCCGAGGGAGGAGCGCACAGAGGATTCGGAGGAAGAGCAGCAGGACAATGAGGTGACTGACCCCACCTGGTTTGCTACGCCTACTGAGGACAGGTCTTCAGAGGGGGAGGCAAGGGCAGCAGCAGGGCAGGTTGCAAGAGGCAGTGCGGTGTCCAGGTGTAGAGGCAGGGCCAGACCGAATAATCCAGCAACTGTTACCCAAAGCGCCCTCTTGCGCCATGCCACCCTGCAGAGGCCGAGGTGCTCAAAGGTCTGGCAGTTTTTCACAGAGTGCAGACGACCGACGAACAGTGGTGTGCAACCTTTGTCGCGCCAAGATCAGCCGGGGAGCCACCACCACCAGCCTCACCACCACCAGCATGCGCAGACATATGATGGCCAAGCACCCCACAAGGTGGGACGAAGGCCATTCACCACCTCCGGTTTGCACCGCGGCCTCTCCCCCTGTGCCCCAACCTGCCACAGAGATCCAACCCCGCTCTGAAGACACAGGCACTACCGTCTCCTGGCCTGCACCTACACCCTCACCTCCGCTGTCCTCGGCCACATCCAGCAATGTCTGTCAGCGCACCGTCTAGCCGTCGCTAGCGCAAGTGTTTGAGCGCAAGCGCAAGTACGCCGCCACGCACCCGCACGCTCAAGCGTTAAACGTGCACATAGCCAAATTTATCAGCCTGGAGATGCTGCCGTATAGGGTTGTGGAAACGGAGTCCTTCAAAAGTATGATGGCGGCGGTGGCCCCGCGCTACTCAGTTCCCAGTCTCCACTACTTTTCCCGATGTGCCGTCCCAGCCCTGCACGACCACATCTCCCGCAACATTGTACGCGCCCTCACCAACGCGGTTACTGCCAAGGTCCACTTAACAACGGACACGTGGACAAGCACAGGCGGGCAGGGCGACTATATCTCCCTGACGGCACATTGGGTGAATTTAGTGGAGGCTGGGACAGAGTCAGAGCCTGGGACCGTTCACGTGTCTGCGGCGGTGTATGCTTCCTCCACTAAAGCACCCTCCTCCTCCTCCTCCAACACAAGTGACTGCATATACTAATAGCCTGCACATGTGAACGATACCAAAGATGTCAGCCATAGATGGATGGTGACCCACCATACAGGATATCAACCCTGGCTGACATGACAGCGGGTTGCCCTGTATCTCTAAAGTGGGCCACACTGGCTGACATCTTGGGCTCCCCCACCAACTAGCAAACTACATACAAAAGTACTAATGCATACTAATAAAATGCGGGTGTTGGTACTGCATTTTGGCCAAAACGCATAGGCTGACGGACCGCGTCGAGGTCACACCGCTTCCGTCAGTACCTACGCTAACTCACGATAAATTACATAAAATCACAGAGGTGAGGAAAAAGAAAAAAACAAACACATTATTCGCTGAAAAAGCCAAAAATACAATACCTGAAGGTCTGCAAAGTAGACACGGTCGCCATAGGTGACTGCATATTAGCCTGCCAGGAACAAGCTGCTCCTCCACATTATTGTCTGGCTGACTGCATATCTTTAGGGCTTAAGGCCATTGCGCCTGCCCTACGGCGATTGTGTCGGTGGCGATTGTGCCTGCCTTATGGCGATCGTGCCTATGGCGACCGTGTCTGCTTTGCAGACCTTCAGGTATTGTATTTTTGGCTTTTTCAGTGAATAATCTGTCTGTTTCTTACATCCAACACCCAACCATTATAGCTCCAATCAGCACTGATGAATGGAGCTTTTAACCCTTTAAATGCCACATTTAATTCTGACAGCAACATTTGAATGGCTCAATTGATGTTTGGGGTCCCTTGGTCTGCTAGGGGAAATTGCCAATCCAGCCATGCCTGTGGCATGGCTTGATAGACTACCTGTCAGATTGCATTATAATGTAATGCCATGGCATTACATCATACTGCAGGAGCGATCAAATAATCACGTCTCCTATGGGTAGTAAAAAAAAATGTTAAAATTAGTTTAACCCCTTAGTGACGAACCCTGTTTGCGCCTTAGTGACGGAGCCAAATTTTGGAAATCTGACATGCGTTGTTCAACGTAGCATAACTTCGTAAAGACTTTACATATCCAAGTGATTCTGACAATATTTTTTTGCCACATGTGGTACTTCATTTTGGTTGTAAAAAGAGGCCGATATAATTTGTGAATATTTATTAAAAGCGCCAAAATTGAGAACATTTTGAAAAAATTGTAATTTATTCACATTTTCAACTGTAATATCTCAAATATGTCCAAACATACTGTACAAATTTTTGATAAGACATATATTTCCATCTGTTTACTTTATTCTGAATGCACATTTGAAAAACTTTTGTGTTTTTTTTAACCATTACTTTTCAGCATTTTGTTTTTTCAAACACTTTGTTTTCCTGCACCAAGCCAAGTTTGCAAAGGCTCATGAGTGTCAGAATAATAGATACCCCCCCCCCCCAAATACCACATTTTAAAAACTACACCCCTTAATGTATTCACTGAGGGGTGTCATGGGTATTTTGACCCCACCGTTTTTTTTCAGGAATTAATTAAATTTAGAGGAGAAAAATTAAAATTTCATATTTTTGCAAATATGTCATTTTAAAGATATATTTTTTTCCTATAGTGCCCATGAAAATGAGGATTTACACCCCAAAATGGATACCCCCGTTTCTCCCGTGTTCAGAAACATACCCATTGTGGCCCTAATCTTATGTCTGGATGCACAACGGGGCCTAAAATGAAAGGAGTAGTCGGTGTCTTTCAGAACTGAAATTTTGCTTGAAGGCGTTTTAGGCCCCATAGCACTTTTGTAGAGCTCTTGAGCGGCCAAAACCAAAGAGAACCCCCACAAATGACCCCATTTTGAAAAGTAGACCCCTTAACGGATTTATCTAGGGGTGTACTACCTTTTTTGACCCCACAGTTTTTGAATGAATTCTAGCGAAGCAAAAGGAAAAAAATTGTGATTTTCGTTTTTTTGTCAATTCTGTAATTTTAAAAACAGCTTTTTTTTGTACAGCACACACATGAATGAAGCCTTGCACCCCAAAATGGATACCCCTGTTTCTCCCGTGTTCAGAGACATACCCATTGTGGCCCTAATCTTTTGTCTGGATGCACAACGGGGCCCAAAATGAAAGGAGTAATCGGTGGCTTTCAGAACTGAAATTTACCATGAAGGTGATTTAGGCCCCATTGCCCACTTGTAGAGCCCTTGAGCGGCCAAAACGACAGAGAACCCCAACAAATGATCCCATTTTGAAAACTAGACCCTTTACCGAATTTATCTAGGGGTGTACTGTGTATTTTTACCCTATAATTTTTGAATAAATCTAAGCAAAGCAGTAGGAAAAAATTACAATTTTCATTTTTTTGGCAGTTGTATCAATTTAAAAACTGTTTCTTTTGTACAGCACACATAGGAATGAAGACTTTCACCCTAAAATGGATACCCCTGTTTATCCCATGTTCAGAGCCATACCCCTTGTGGCCCTAATCTACTTAAAGGACACATGGCTAGGTCTGTAATGGAAGGAGCACCTGTTGGATTTCAGGGTATAACGGAATAAATTTCAGGCCCCATCGCCCACTTATAGAGCCATTGGGCAGCCAAAACAATAAGGAACCCCCTCAAATGACCCCATTTTAAAAACTAGACCCCTTAACGAATTCATCTAGGGGTGTACTGCATATTTTGACCACACAGTATTTGAATGAATCTAAGCAAAGCAGAAGGAAAAAATAACAATTTTCCTTTTTTTGGCAATTTTGTCAATTTAAAAACAGTTTTTTTTGTACAGTGTACATAGGGATGAAGACATTCACCCCAAAATGGATACCCCCGTTTGTCCCGTGTTCAAAAACATACCCATTGTGGCCCTAATCTACTTATAGGACACATGGTTAGGCCTATAATGGAGGGAACACCCGTTGGATTTCTGGGCGCAACTGAATAAATTCCAGGACCCATTGCCCACTTGTATGGAATAAAAATTGACTCCCTAAAAATATCCCCCCGCCCCCACACACACTCTGCGCCCTTTTCGGCGTTCCCCAAATCTTAGATAACAGTAATAATGTGAACTGTTTAGTATTTCTGAAGACAGGGGTAACTACGGAGGCTGGTTGAGATGGGCCCATGGGGCAATCAAACTGGGTATCCCCCCTCCTCTCATGCTTTTTGGGGGTATTTCGTGACCTCAGTAGTGGGTATGTGATGTAAAAAGTGGCGCTCTGTGAGTCTCCGTGAGCTTGATGAGGTGCGGCGGTCTTGCACAGAAGACGCTCAACAAGGTGCTCCTGGAACTGCATGAAGGCGAGCGTTCCCGGGGCTTCTTGTAAATTACGTATTACAGGTAGCGGTCTGAATAATTCCGTGCTCACGCAGCCGTAGGTGGAATCCGCTTGCAGAGGCCTGCAGCGGATCCCAGCTGTGAGCCCGGCTGTGACCCTGCGTACGGCCGCGTAATGTACTGCGCATAACTGCCTACTCACTTTTTTTTTGTTTGCATTTCCCTCACCGTCACTTAGCGATGACGCGGGTACCCGCAGCCCGTATACAATGTAGTTGCATATGGGCTGCGGGTATATCCGTGACCACGGAGCACAATGGGCTCTATGCTGCGGATATCCGCAGTAAAATAGAACCTGCTGCGTTCTCTTTTCTGCGAGTGGATTATGCAATTCCAACCCCACTAATGTGAGCGGAATTGTGTAATCCAATGCGATTGATCTGCGTATTACTGCGGATCAGACGCATGCAGAATCCGTAATTCCTATCTGGTCATGTGAGACCGGCCAAAGGTAGATCGCTACCTTTTTTTTCCGTGACCGGGGGCCGCTCAACGAGGCCACCCTTCACTGTTCCAGGCACTCGGCGACCGTTGGTCACTGGGAGTATGGAGATTTTAAATTTCCTGTGCTCCCCGACTCCTGCGCATGTATCAGGTATTTTGCCTGCGGTTGCATGCGCAGAATCCAGGAAAGTTCACGGATGAGGATCGCGTCGCAGTACAAATAAGGAGGCCTCCGTTAAAAAGTTTCATCTCCAGGGGGGCGGAGCCTGACCTCCGAGCGTGATGGCTGCCTAAGTCCAGCACTCCGACTGCGAGGAGTTCCCGTGGGGTCCTATCATTAGCTATCTACAGCGGACATGCCGAAAACGGGGAAGGAGAGGAGCGCAGAGCAGCTGAGCACACCTCGGGCTCTGAAGAATCAAGTCGGGATGCAGCGCTTCCTGAAAGAACGGGACTCTCGGTCACCGCGCCAGCCGGCCAAGATGGCGCCGTCCCACGAGGCTGCTGCACCGGCACAAAGTAAGGAGAGGGGAGGGGAGTCTTCATCTGAAGAAGAGGAGGATAGCAAAGCCATCTCAAAAGGCTTTATGAAGCAGCTTCTAGCTGATGCCCTAAAGCCCCTAATGTCAGACCTATCTGAAATTAAAGATGTAAAGCATCTGGGGCGCAGGGTGGAAGACCTGGAGGTTTCTTCCTCCGCCATCACTTCTCATGCCCGGGTGTTGATGCAGGTGCTGAAGGAACAACATGAGCATCTGAATCGCGCCCTAATAGCCCAAGAAGATCTGGAGAATCAGAACCGGCGCTGCAATTTACGTATAAAGGGGCTCCCCGAGTCATATGACGCGGACTCCCTCCTTAAGGTAGGGGCTGATATTTTTGAACTTTTGCTGGGTCCAGAGAAAGCTCTACACATGGGTATTGAGCGCATTCACAGGGCTCTTAGACCCCCTCCTCCCACTAATGAACCCCCCAGGGACATTATTTGTAAAATGTTCTCATTCCAAGACACCCTGGCTATTCTGAATTCTGCGAGAGGACATAAAGGGTTTAAGTTTAAAGGTCACGCACTGCAGTTCTATCAGGACCTTGCGCCATCAACTCTGTACAAAAGGAGACTCTTGCGACAGCTACTTGAGGCCCTCAGGGCCAAAGACTTACGCTACGCCAGGTTGTTTCCTTTTGGACTTGGGATTACCGTAGGGGGGCGCAGGCTTACCATAAGAACCCCAGAGGATCTGCACAAAGCTTGGCCCCTGCTGGAGATACCCCCTCTCGACCTGCCGTGCTGGCTCCCGCTTCCGGGTTTCCCGACTCTGCCTAAACTCCCTCCACCTGATGCGTGGCAAACAGCTTCCAATGCAAAATCGCCTAGAGGGAAACGTAAGAAGGCAAAGGAGAACCACAATAACGAGGACACTTGAAGCCCCCGAACGACAAAGCTTTGTTCGCCTTTCTACAGGCTGTACATACACGGCCTTGTCACACGTTGTTCAGAGAGTGTCCATTTAGACCCAAGTTGGCTTTCAGGCTATTCGGCTCCCAGCCGACCTTTCCTTCACCGGAATGGTTTAGTACAATTGCTGTATTATGTTGGTCATGTTTGATATGTTCACTTGGTCAATGTTGATTTCTCCGCTAGTATTGTATCCCTTTCTTGTCTAGCCCGGGATGGGATTAAAGACCTTATATCCCCCCACGGATGTCCTTACTAAAGGACCCTGACGGACCCCTGGCAGTTCAGGCTGTCCACAGTTGATCGGTCCTTATCTATATAGGGGCCGACCAACCCGCCTCACACCCTCCTTACCCTCCCTTCCCTCTGCCCTCTCACGAATAGACGACCCAGTCGACGTGAGATTCCGCAGCTTTTCCCATTAGAGAGAGTAGTTTAGCTCTCCCATCCATACGTTCTTATAGTTTATCCCCCCCTCCTTTTGTCTCTGTTTAGTCGGTCTTCCCTCCCTTGCTCTCCCCAGGTGCTCCCCTTCGTCTCCCTCCCACTCCCCCACCCATTAGTCTCGTGTACCTAATCAAGCGAGTCCGGGCACAGGAGGTGCAGTAGACTTTTATCTGCCTACGACTGACGCTTTTCTCTTTCCTTACGCTCTCCAGAGTTAGGTGCGCTTGAGTCTACATCAGCATGAACGACTCCCTGAAATGGACCACGTGGAATGTGAAAGGGCTGAATTCCCCATCCAAAAGACATCACATAGCGCTGCTGCTGAGAAGGTACGGTACTAAAATTGCATTCCTACAGGAAACCCACTTCAGGGGAAATAGACGCATATCACTCCCGGGGAAACATTTCACGCAGGCATACCACAGCACGCATCCGACATCTGCCGCTAGGGGAGTCTCTGTTCTATTCCATCATTCTGTAGCTTTTACATGTGAAGCCCAACATTCAGATGAAGAGGGAAGGATCCTCTTCTTAAGAGGTAAACTTCTAAACCATAAAGTGACGATAGCTAATTTCTATGCTCCAAACGCGGGGCAGGTGCCATGGTTGCTGGGACACCTCGAGACCTTAAAGCATTTCGCAGATGGCCCAATTCTCCTGGGAGGTGATCTAAATTTGACCCTTTGCCCTATTCTCGACTCATCGACCGTAAGGTCCCACATCTCTCAGTCTAAACTTAGAAGACTGTATCGCAGTCTCGCGGAGTTGGGTTTGGTAGATGTCTGGAGACATCTCAACCCTTCTATGAAGGATTTTACTTTTTACTCTCATGTACACCACTCCTTCCAACGCCTCGACTATATTTTTATTTCCTCAACCCTACTAAACACGGTCACTGGAGCCAAAATAGACCCCATTTTAATTTCAGACCATGCCCCACTTCACATTAGCATGGACCTCCTTCCACCTCCCCCGCGCGAATGGAGATGGAAATTAAACCCCTCGCTTCTGGACGCAGAAGAAGATAAGCAACACCTAAAGTCCCGCTTAGAAGAATTTTTCCACTTAAATAAATCACTAGAGGTTTCTACTCCAATGACATGGGAAGCCCACAAGGCCTACGCTAGGGGCTTATTAATTGCGCTGAGCTCTAGAATCAAAAAAAGGCAACAAAAAGAGACCGATGAAAAGCTTCAGCAAATAACTAAACTAGAACAAGCCGTAAAAAGTTCACAATGCAAGGCCACACTAGATAAACTAACTAACCTTAGGAAGGATCTGAAAAGAGACTTCGACTCAAGGTATAATAAAAAGCACTTACATCTGCAAAAAACAGTCTATGTACAGGGCAATAGAGGCAGTAAATGGACCTCTGCTCTTATCAAAAAAGCACGGAAAAGGAACCTAATTAGTTCAATAAAGACCAACGCGGGTTGCACCGTCACTTCTTCGGTGGACATAGCAGCGGAGTTCCAAGCCTTCTACTCCCAATTGTATAATATTCGCCATCCCCACACCCCGGACGAGCGACAGATTGCACACTCACAGATACAGGCATTTCTGAGCGAGTTGGACCTCCCTTGTTTGGATGAGGATGCAGCTGTAGCCCTGACGAGACCAGTTTCCTCTCAGGAGGTGGACGACCTCCTGACTTCATCTCCTTCGGGTAAAAGCCCGGGTCCCGATGGACTACAAGCCACGTATTACAAAGCCTTTAAATCCTGTCTGATTCCCCACTTGACGGAACTGTTTAACTCCCTTCTCCGAGGGGAATCTCTGCCCAAACAAGCGCAAGAGGCGCATATCACGTTGATACACAAGGACAATAAAGATCCTGAGGCTTGCGGAAGTTATAGGCCTATATCCCTAATTAACTTCGACGTAAAGCTATGGGCTAAGCTTCTTGCAAAAAGATTGGAAAGTTATATCCCATCCCTTGTGAACGGGGAGCAAACTGGTTTCGTCAGGGGCAGAGAAGGTAAAGACAATTCTATCAGACTTCTGCATGCAATAAGACACGCACAAACATTAAACATCCCACTGGCTTTGGTCGGTTCAGACGCTGAAAAAGTCTTTGACCGTGTTAATTGGCTATACATGCAAACAGTCCTCTCTCATTTCAAAATACCTCCCACATTCATTTTTTCCCTCTATGCCGCTCCGTTTGCCAGACTTAAAATTAATGAAATCCTTTCGCCCCCTTTTAATATTAGTAACGGCACGCAACAAGGCTGCCCCCTATCTCCCTCGCTATTTATCCTTGCCCTGGAGCCGTTTTTACAGAAGATCCGACTAGACCCGGGTATTCAGGGATTGAAAGTGGGCCGGTTGACCCTCTCACTTGCAGCTTACGCAGATGATATCGTGTTTCTAGTCACGAGCCCGGAGGAGGGTCTGCCGCGTCTCACTACTCTCTTAGAGGAATTCGGGACTCTCTCGGATTTTAAAATAAATTACTCAAAGTCGAAGGTCTTGAACATCTCTATTGTTAGCGCAAAATTCGCTATTATAGATATACCATGTGTTCCAAATTAAATAATATGTGTACAGGCCTGGAGAGCCTTCAAAGACCACACGGACTACATCATGTGTTCCCCAAAGAGTCTGTCTTTATTCTGCGCGCGTTGAAACTTAAATAAGTTTCAACACAGGAAGTATACAGTTACATTATTTAGCGTGCTGATTGGTTGTCCTCAGAGGGAGGTATTTGTGAGGTAGCTTTTGATGTCACCCATCTGGGAGGAACTTCAGTGAGCACGCTCAGTTCATTCTTGAATTTAGCTTCATGAGAAGAACATCCTGTGTTTCTCCTCTCTGCTGTCCAAGACAAAGCACTCCTAAAAAGGTTTGGCCAGTTAGAACTGGTTTAACCAGTATTTGGGACAATAGGCACTGCTCCTTAAATTCTTTTTTTTTTTTGTAAATCAGATTTTTATTAATATTTTTGTTATATAGTAAACACATGAAACATGTACATATAAGGGTATAATACACAGTTATCTATGTTGCAACGACTTGCCGCATAACGAACCCGCTGAGGAGATCTGGAGTACGCGCCTTGGAGGATGTTAAATCTTCTCCTAATGTAAAAAGTCCAATTATCTCAATGTCCTGTGATGGGCACGGTGAGACTAGTCCATTTATGCGGTTTTGCGGCGATCCAAGTAGAGAAATTGGCAAACATAATATAACTGAAACCAGTCAAATAAATCCTAAGTTAAATGAGGGGGGGGGGGGACAGACAATGGGGGGGTAGGTAGACAAACAAAGGACAGTGGTTAAAGAGGGGGATACTGTGGAATCAATTATCTGATGTGGCTCATTTAGAAGTGGCCATAGGGCTCCTCATATCCATGAGGTTCTTTTTCTAGCGAAAGTGTTCGGGATGAGAGTCCTTAGAAGATTTTGACTAGGTGGTAATGTAGAGGGTTCACATGGACCTTGGGTATGTTAAGACCGCTCATTGTTGGTGTAGCTTGGACCTGGTACCTCTACTTCCATGTCAAAGGCGTGTAGAGAGTGCCTCTTGGTTGAGTGGGCCATGTTTTTATTAATTTTGTTAGTTTCGTTGATTTTGTTAAGGGGGGATTTGTTAGTCCATTGTATGATCAGAGAAATATAAAAATGGAAGATGGAGGGGAAAGACGTCCCCGCGCGGGAGGCCCCAACTCGACACTGGATGTTCAAGCTGTTCTCAGCTGCCTCCAGGGTCCCCATGTGTTCCAAAACTTCTCATGGGATTCTGTGGCCAAACTGGAAAGCTCCTCCAGATTCGCAATGGTATCAACCTTCTCCATCCACTGCGATATTGAGGGGGGAGATTTTTGCAACCACAGCAAAGGGATTAATGCTTTAGCAGCATCCAGAAGGAAGGCAATGAGAGGATTCCTCTTGGGATGAAACTCTTTAGTAGGTTTCCATAGAATTATCATCTCCGGGGATAAAGATATGTCCGGAGTGAATTGTTTTAGAGTCATCTCCACCTCTGCCCAGAAAGGGGCAACGATCGGGCAGCTCCACCAGATATGGGAGTAGGTTCCCAGGTCTTTATCACACCTCCAGCATCTCCCGTGTGGGGCTAATTTATAAGCGGCTAGCCACTGGGGGGTTTTGTACCACCTTACCAGCAGCTTGTAGTGGCTTTCTTGTGCAATAATACACTGGGATATGCCAAATGAGGTTTTCAGTATCGTATTGATATCGGACGGAGAGAGAGAGATGCCCAGTTCTTTCTCCCATGAGAGGAGGAAGTTGGGTTTTATAGCAGTTGGTTTGATAATAAATAGTTTGCGAAGGAAAGAAATTTTCCTAACTTTAGAATTAGTGTCAGTAAGGATTTTTTCAAAACTTGTTAGGGGCCTTGTGGATTTATATTTGGCTAAAAAATTGGTCATGACCTTTTTGATATATATCAATTGGAGGAACGAAAGGTTGTGTGCCGGGAGGAGATCTTTTAGGATCTCCTCAATTGTTTTGTGGGCTAATGTTTGTAATTCCCCTATATTAAGGTCTTTGAATTTTCTCCATAGCGCATGAGAGGCGGGATCTCCAGGGGTCTCCATCAGGTGGGGAATTATTTTTATAGGTGCACATGGCGATGGATCTGGAGCTAGTGTCTCTTTTAGGCTTGCCCATATTGTGCAAGTGCCCTTAATCAAAGGGTTCAGACCCCTGGATCTGCCTGTCTTGTTCAAGGGGAGCCATAAGTCCTTCAAGAACGATCTCCCCTCCGCTGCCTCAGCTAGTGATGGTAGGATCTCATCTCTGGTTGGGAAAACTAGGTCCATCCAATATCCTAATTGGGAAGCACCGTAGAAGTCGGCGATATTGGGTAGGTCTATGCCTCCCTCGGTGCCTCTTTTAATCATAAGGCTATAAGCCAATCTGGGCCTTTTATTTCTCCATACGAATCCCGAAAAGATAGATCTCATTGTTTTGAAAAAATTTTTTGGTAGGTGTATTGGGAGCATTCTAATTTTATACAAAATTGTCGGGAGGATGTAGGTTTTCAGGATATTTTTCCTACCAAACCACGACACAAAAGGTATATCGTAGCTCCGCAGGAGGTTTTTGATGTGGCTAATCAGAGGGGTAAAGTTTGCTTGATAAAGATCCTCTATTTTTTTTGTTAATTTGATTCCCAGGAAATCCATTGACTTTTCGGTCCAGCTAAAGGGGGATTTCTCTTTAATGATCTTGCATCTTGTTTCTAGGACAGATATGTTTAAGACTGTGGACTTTGCGAAATTAATTTTAAAATTAGATAGCGACCCGAAGTTATTAAGTGCCGTTTCTAATTTGGCTAAACCTTTTTCAGGATTTGTGACCAAAAAAACAATATCATCCGCAAATGCGGCAACAGATAATGTATGTTTTTCCCATTTTAGGCCTTGAATTTCTGGGTCGTGCCTAATTGTCTGGAGGAAGGGCTCTAATGCAAGAACAAAGAGGGAAGGTGATAAGGGACACCCCTGGCGAGTGCCATTCTTAATGTCAAAGGATGGGGAAAGAATTTCGTTAATTTTAAGTCTAGCATTTGGAGAGGAATATAAAGAAAGGATGGCAGAGACAAAGGGCCGAGGAATATTAAAGTGAAGAAGGGTTTTCTTCATATAGTCCCAATCTACCCGGTCGAAAGCCTTCTCGGCATCTGTTCCGACCAGTAGTAGTGGAACCTTAAATTTGTGGGCATAACGAATTGCGTGTAGAATCCTTCTGCTATTGTCTCTGCCCTCCCTCCCCTTCACGAATCCTGTCTGTTCTTCATTAATTAAAGAGGGCAGATAGCCTTCCAATCTCTTAGCTAAAAGTTTTGCCCATAACTTCAGATCGAGGTTTAAGAGGGATATTGGGCGATAGCTGCCGCATAATTCTGGGTTTTTGTTATCTTTATGTAGCAAAGTTATGTGGGCTTCTAATGTTTGTCTGGGCAAAGCAGCTCCATGTAAAAGAGCATTGAATAATTCAGTAATTCTGGGTACCAGGATTTCTTTAAAAGAATTGTAATACGGTAGACTAAATCCGTCGGGACCAGGGCTTTTACCTGGTGGGCAAGATTTTAGTAGAAGATCAACTTCTTCCCGGGTGACTGGGCTCATTAGGGACTCTGTTTGTTCTTGGTTAAGTTTAGGGAGGTGGGATCGGAGTAAGAAGGCCTCTGTCCTTCCTTCCAGGTCTATCTCCTCCTCCGGAGAGAGAGGGTTTTGTTGTCTGATGTTATAAAGGTTAGAGTAGAATTGGTGAAAAGCTTTGGCAATTTCTTCCGAGGTGGTTACTTGTGTACCGTTGGCAGTTTTAATGGCATGGATGTGGTTTTTGGCTCACGCTTTTTTTATCAAAGCAGTCATATATTTGCTGCCTCTATTTCCCTGTGCATATACTACATGCTTAAGATAAAGATGCCTTTTATTGAAGCGGGAGTCTAGTCGTAGTTTAAGATCTCTTCTTAGGTTCTCTAGTTCCTCGAGCGCTAGCTTAGAATGAGATAATTTCGTTATTTGTTCTACTTGGGCTATTTTACTCAGTCTATCATCTATGTCCTTTTGTAGTAGTTTTTTTGTTTTAGTTCCTAAGGCTATGAGTAGCCCACGCATAAAGGCTTTATGAGCCTCCCATACCGTGGGGATCCCCGCGTCCCCGCCCGCGTTCAAGGAGAAATATTCTTCTAGTGAAATTGACAGATGTTCTCTCTCCTCCGGGGAGTCCAGAAGAGAGGCGTTAAGACGCCATCTCCACTCCTTGGGTTTAGAGTGGGGGAGGCGGAAATCCACATGGACCGGAGCGTGATCAGATATTGTAGTCACTTCTATTTTTGCTCTTTCAACAAAAGGGAGAAGCTCTGCACTAAGGAATACGTAATCAAGCCTTTGGTGGGAGTGATGTACTTTGGAATAGAAGGTATAGTCCTTCGTGGTAGGGTTCAGGAGGCGCCATATGTCTATCAGGTTTAACTCCTGTAGGTTACGGAGGAGTCTCCTGATTTTTGTCTGCGAGGTATGGGAGCGACCTGTTGATGAGTCGCTTAGTGGCTGTAAGGTGATGTTTAAATCGCCTCCTAGAATTAATTGGCCTTCTGCGAAGTGTTTTAGGGTTGTTAAGTTCTTAATCAACCATGGAACTTGATCGCAGTTTGGTACATAAAAATTTGCTATCGTTGTTTTAATATTGTTACAAGTTCCCTTCAAAAATAGGACCCTTCCCTCTCCGTCCTCAAAGCTGGCTTGGCATTTAAAATCAATTGATTTGTGTATGAAAATCGATACCCCCTTCGAGGCAGAGGTGGGGTGTGCACTATGGAAGGCCTGATCGAAGTATTTACCTGGTAATGCCAGGCATTTGTTCTTTTTATAATGAGTTTCCTGCAGAAGGAGAATGCCCGTGCCATACCTTTTGGTTAGTAGAGATATGTTGTGTCGTTTTGATGGCGAGTTGAGGCCTCTCACATTGAAGGACGTGACCCGGATACTCCCCATCCCTGGACCTCTGTTGTATGCTCAGACTTCGGGGGAAGTAATCTGGATATCAACTGTAGATAAAATGTGGGCACAATTAATTGCTGTACTCAGTATCTTTCCACAGGAGGGAGAAGAAGGTGGAAATGAAGGGGGGGGGGTGGTTGCGATGGATTGAAGGGTATGGGCAATACAAACACACGAAAGGGAAGGGGAACACAAAAGTTAAAGAAATCTTATGACTCTATCAAAATTCGCGTAAACAATGATATACAGTAATACAATCAATAGAACAGTGTAGATCGGTCTCGTTATTCAACTGAGCCCGACCTACAATATTGTGGGCGAGCAAAGAAAAAGTGCAACTGGTTAACGCTAGCAGTTGCTCGAATGAAAAATTTGTGTCGGCCTAACCTGACCGGCACTAAAGGGACCTGGTTGAATGGATAAAGGTCAGGGGTCGCATAGTTATGCTGAATACAACACTAACCCGGCGTGACCCCGGGACCACCCCGACGAGGAGGGTGGGGGTATTCCATACTGAACCCAAAAAAGTAGGGAAACAATAGTCTCTGCTTAGTAGGAAAGAAAGACATAGAGAGAGTCATACTACACCCTTCGTTTCTCCTTCCACGTAGTCCCACGCGGAAACTGTGGGTGTAGAAACACAGCATAAACGGGGTGCAGTCCAGAAAAACTTTTTCACCGATGTCTGGCTATGGCAACGAGCCATCTTGGGTAGCGGTTGCTTTCAGGTTTCTGCGCCAGCAGTTTCATCTCTAGGTTTCCTCCTTTTTCCCCTTGGTGATTTGGTGTTTCCCGCTGGCTGACATCTCTCCGTTGGCTCCAGTCTCGTAAAGTCTGGCAAGTCGGGGATCGACTGCCAGCAGGGGAGCTCGATTGGATCTAAGTCCAGAATTTGCCAGCATTTTTCCAAATCATCTTGGGTGCGAATGTTCAGTCTGCGGCCGTTGTGCGTTATGCCCAACCCAAATGGGAACAGCCAGGCATAGCGGATGTTTTTTTCTCTCAATACATCCAGCAGAGGTCGCATGAGACGGCGTTTTGTCAGGGTAGATGGCGCCAAATCCTGAAAGATTTGAAGAGATGTGCCTCCGTACCTAATGTCGCTGTGGTTTCTTGCAGCTTTAAGTATTGAGGCGGCATCAGGGAAAGAGAGCATTTTGCAAATGATATCCCTTGGCGGGTCAGAAGGTGATGGGGTTGGTCTCAGAGCTCTATGCACTCTTTCGATTGCAATGGAGATGGCTCTGTCTTCTCCCAGGAGTAAAGCAAAGATTTCTTTTACCACCTTCTCTAATGCTTCTGTGGCCCAAGATTCTGGGAGCCCCTTTATGCGCACATTATTGCGTCTGCTCCTGTTCTCTGTATCTTCCTGCAATAACATGGCTTTGTTGATCTGTGCATGCTGTTCCTTAAGGGCTCTCTCTATTTCAATGGCATGAGAGGAGATGGCAGCTGTAGATGTTTCCAGCTCTTCTGTTCTCCTCCCTAGCTGCTTCATCTCCTCTTTGATTTCAGTTAGTTCCATAAGTATAGGTTTCATGGTGCGCATTAAGAGATCTTTCATGAAACCTTTTGATATGCGCTCATTTTCATCTCCCTCCGATGAGGCATCTTCTTCTCTGTCTCTCTCTCTTGCTCCTGCTCCGTTCAGATCGAGGGCAGGCGCCATCTTAGCAGCCTCATGCAGGGGACGAGCGCTCCTTTCCTTCAGGAAGCGCTGCATATCTACTTGCCCCTTATTCTTCTTAGGTGTCTCCTGGGGTTCACAGCTTCTGTCCCTTCCGACCTTTCCCATTTTCTTGCTAATTTGAAGCTACAGCAGGTCCCTGTAAGTGCCGTTGTCACAGAGCTCCGGTCTCAGAACTCCATTCTGCTCAGCGGTTAGGCTCCGCCCCCTGCTCCTTAAATTCTTGTGGAGGTGGTGGGGGGGGTGATCTTCACTTCCCCCAGAGTTTCAGACCATTATAGACAAAATACAGTATATTCACAGTTGATAACAGAAAATACATACAGAATGGTGAACATATAGGATATCTCCCACAATTCCCTCCTTTGTTGTGCGTATTTTCATTCTCCTGGATAGTTTTTCCTTCCTATTTGTGTTCTCGGGCCTTTCCCTACCGCCTACAGGGAACCCTAGCTGTCACCTCCGCCATGTGGCTGCCTCCCGCAAGGGTGACACCACACGCCTGCTGCCCTTTCCCTGTCTCCTACATTATCCCTTCCTACTGCTGGGTGATATCCAGGATAAGGAAAATACCTCACAACACGTTTCCCAACGGTATTCTAGGTAGATGGCTCCTGAAAGATTGATCTTTATTTCACGTTTTCTGCATAAGCCACCTTGTTCATAGTTTAGATGACATACAACATGTTGAATGTGACTGGCTTTCCAAGGTGTGATTTCAGGTTATATTGTTTGTTACAGGTTAACATTTGTATGATTACACAATATGGCTGAAACATTGGTACACTTACTGCTACCTTATTGTATCTGTTGACATTTTTCCGATCTTTGACACATTACCAGGGGCGTAACTATAGAGGGTACAGAGGATACAGTTGCACTCGGGCTCAGGAGCCTTTTGGGGGCCCATAAGGCCTCTCTTCTCCATATAGGGAACCCAGTACTATGAGTAAAGCATTATAGTTCAGGGTCCGGTTCCAAGTTTTTCATCGGGGCCCGGGAGCTTCAAGTTACGCCTCTACACATTACATATGAAACAGTAATAACCCTCTTCATAGGATGTACGTCTTCTGTTACCCTTTTGAGGAAGAAGAGAAATGACAGCCCAATGACCGCAAGGGTCCTACATATAACAAAGGATTATGGGCCACATTTGTCTCCTCCCTTGATAATCTTTATTCAATGTCTGACATGAACCAAATTAGCTTTCTTCAAGTTTCACTGAGGTTGTAGTGGTTCACAGCACTTGAAAGGATTCTTTGCATTTTGATCTGGAAACACGGAGAATACACATTTATGAGTGACAGATGATATAACTCCTGATATAAGGCACTCACGTGGGAGGTAAGGCCCTCCTTTTTGGCCTGGAATAGGCATAGGCCTATTACAGCAGCATTATCAAACAAAACCTTCATAGGGCCTCAACTTAGTCTTATATTTAGGTGTGGTTCTAACCAAGTAGATGACTAATAAAATGTTTACCTTTATTATTTATTATTACTTCCGGTGTACCCAAATATTCAAAATTACTTTCATAAAACATATTCTTAGGTCATATTTTTGGCGTGCTAAAAATTATTTTTATTTATTTATTTTTTTTCTCAAGCCACGCCTCCAAATAACATAAATAGGTCTATGCAAACCAACAACTCCAAACACCTACCTGTGGTAGCTGTATGCTATCATTCTGCAGTCACTGATACAGATAGTCTGGCTCGCATCGAGAAGGTACCTTGACCAATTGGCCTGGATTGTAACGGGCGCATATCGTGCATCCCTGTACAAACCCTATTGCAGCAGTGTTGAACCCTGGGGTAAGCCAAGCAGAAGACACCATACCACACATTACCTCCTTGGATGAATGGGTTAGCTCAGGGATCAGATGTGACATCATGGAGTACAGCGTGCAGGGGAGGCACAGGCATTTACCTTTCTGCCAGACCCCAGTAGCATTCCGCTCGCTTTTCCACTCCTCCTTTTTCTTCTTTTGAGGCCTGTTCCTGTAATTCAAGCAACAGAGAAATATCTACACCTGTTTCGGGTGCAAGCAGGTTACCAGCCGTTACCTCATTCAAGGGAAGTCAGGCTGCTGCGATGCCTGCTCTCTGGTTCCTTCCAGCCTCAGTAGTTGTCTCTTTAGCATAAGCCTGGACTCTGATGATAAGTCACCTGTGCGGAAAGAGCTAAAACCTTGTAGAACAAAGACATTTCTTCTGCGTTCTGGATTGGCTTACTCGAGGACCCCATGAAACGTCCACTGTGCCACATAGATGTGAAATCGTGTACGATTCCCAATGTGTACCTTAAGTCGGTGCAGACACAAACAGTCTTACCTGCAGCCAGCTTACATATTTCAGTGAGCGCCATCACCTCTATTTCCTGAGTAACTGAGTGTCTCAGGAGGGAAAGAGTGGTTTTTGTACAATTACTTCTTTCTGTCGGTTACCATTGCCAAGCCTGTTTTACTTGTCCATTTCGTCGATATTTGGAACCATCTATGGGTAAAACTCAAGATTTACATTAATCATGGCAATTACAACATTATTGTTAGGACACCCAGTTTTCTGTTTTCATTAATCTTCAGACAATTGTACAACTATGTGCTTGCTATTTAATGTCATGGTCTGCGCCTGCTGCCCTTCCTCTCAACCTTCTGAATTCAGTAAAAGATATGAAACAGCATTTGGAACTATACCCCTCTTGATTGCGATATGTGAGGGTGCTAGCAGGGCAGTCTCATACTTAGCTAGTCGGGAAACTGAAAGATGTTTAGTTTGCACTCTATACAGTATTTTATGACCCCTTGAGAAAGCATGATATTAAGGGGCCCCACACCATCTCTGGTACCTGTACGAAAACATACTGCAAACAGGAGAGGAAATATTGTTATTACAATCTGCAACCATAACAACTGCTATTTATTTGACTAAAGTACTTATCGGGTGTCTCAAGTACACAATTATCTCATTTTAGTATCTTAATTCAATAATATTCAAAATAACACGACTCAATATTTTTAAATTCTCCACACACTCAAAGAACCTATATATATATATATACATATATATATATACATATATACTGTGGCAATCTTGGACTATTATCTCACACAACTACCCTTAGGAATAAAATTAGATGCCCCTCCTTTGGTCACCTACATTGTTCAAGTGAGAGACTTAACATGGAGTCTAAGAGTGACCTTCCCTCTATACATTACCACAATATACATATCTATACCAACATCCACTTAAATGGAGACACACTTCTCTCCTAGGCTGGTCTGTGTGGAGGGTGGAGCAAGACCTCTTCCTATTGTTCTTACTTCCCATCTCCTTACATCACCTAGCTCCACCCCTGTGGTCTGGCTCAGCGTTTGGTCTTTCTTGCCTCATTTCATTTCTAGCCTCCGAACAGTATATACCATATAACACAATCTAACTCTCATATGGGCCCTTCATTTATACACACAAATTCACACTCACTGGGGTTTTAATTCACTCGTACACAGACTGATAAGTATCTCATGTGAAGTAGAAACTGGGATTGTATTTACTGTACATAGAACTTCCCATATTGAACAAAATATATATATATATAAGAAAAACTCTTATGTACCGCGGTTTTTACATATTTTGTTCAGAATAGGCTATCCAATGACAAACATAATACAACTTATGCCCCTTTCCACCCACATACTTATATTCACCACTCCAGATAGCAACCTTTATCACCGTTCATTGTTAAATCTTCTACTTTTCCTTAACTCATTGACTTGCTTTTTCCTTCACCCATTTTTGTGTGTCCAGTTATGTTTACAAACATCATCTCACTGAATTTGCTTGCGAGTCATACTTCGATTTTTCCCACAACTCACGACACAGGTCTGGCTTACCACTAATAAGCACTTACAATTTCACCCCTGCCCATCTTGTCATAATTGGAAAAATCCCTAATTAATTGAGATTCTCTACTCCCGCACCTCATGGCACAGATCTGCACTTTTGGCACCACATTGTGGAACCTCAACAGTCCGTTCGGCCAGCCATAATCGGAGCAGAATCTCTGGCTAGCCCACATCTTTACTCCAAGCCCAAATTCCCTTGAGTTGAGGTATGCAGACATGGCAAATGCAAGCATTCCATGTGCACCCCTCCCCCCAAATAACAAAGGGAGACCTCTTCAGCCACATGTTGAACAATGGAAACTCACCGCCTGGACACTCTCAGCAACTTTACTCACTACTATAACCTTCAGCTAAAATTGCTTATATCAACTTTCCTTTTTGCTTTCTTTTAACAAGTTATTCTACTTTCTTTGTTCCTTATTAACCTGCACAGTCTGTTCACACCATTCACTTCTACAGAGAATATATAAACCCCCATAGCTCACACCTTCTTTCACTCAGGACATTTTCTTCACAGACAACATAAAAACCACACAGTATATCTATTTCATAGTTCTTTAGATACAGACTTATCATATTTCAACTCACCCGGCCTGGGGCGGATCATAGCAGAGAGGGAGAGATGGGACAGGTACAAGAATAACTTATTACCTTGTTTGAGCTCATTATCTGTCCGTCTCTGCTTCGAAGTCCCCTTGTGTCCGGATAACGATGAAATATCTTCATATCTCTGTATCTTCATAATCCCAGCGGTGCCTCCAAATTTGTTAGCGCAAAATTCGCTATTATAGATATACCATGTGTTCCAAATTAAATAATATGTGTACAGGCCTGGAGAGCCTTCAAAGACCACACGGACTACATCATGTGTTCCCCAAAGAGTCTGTCTTTATTCTGCGCGCGTTGAAACTTAAATAAGTTTCAACACAGGAAGTATACAGTTACATTATTTAGCGTGCTGATTGGTTGTCCTCAGAGGGAGGTATTTGTGAGGTAGCTTGTGATGTCATCCATCTGGGAGGAACTTCAGTGAGCACGCTCAGTTCATTCTTGAATTTAGCTTCATGAGAAGAACATCCTGTGTTTCTCCTCTCTGCTGTCCAAGACAAAGCACTCCTAAAAAGGTTTGGCCAGTTAGAACTGGTTTAACCAGTATTTGGGACAATAGGCACTGCTCCTTAAATTCTTGTGGAGGTGGTGGGGGGGTGATCTTCACTTCCCCCAGAGTTTCAGACCATTATAGACAAAATACAGTATATTCACAGTTGATAACAGAAAATACATACAGAATGGTGAACATATAGGATATCTCCCACACTATCATCTAATCGCTGTCGAGCACTGAAGGCAAATTCCCCTTTCTCATGGGCCACAGCAGACTTAGAATTTTTAGGTATACTGCTAACTAAAAGAGTGGAGGATCTGTTCTCGGCCAACTTTTCTCCTCTCCTGTCTAGGATAAGAAACTTACTGCGCTCATATGACTTCCCGTTTTTGTCATGGTTAGGGAGAAAAAACATTCTTCAATCTTACGTCATGCCAATTTTTTTATATAAAATGCGACTTCTCCCGATCCATATTCCCAACTCTTTTTTCAAGTCTTTGCGCTCAATTATCTTGAACTATGTGTGGAGAGGTAGAAGACCGAGATTAGCCCACAGCTTACTAGAAAGGAGAAGGACAGACGGAGGAATAGACCTGCCTAACCCAAGAGATTTATACCTGTCGACCCAGCTAAGTCATTGGATGGAGCTGGTGCATCCAGTCAAGGACCATTTAGTTCATGACCTCGCACTGGCCACTTTCCTCCAGGATCTATGGTTTCCTAAGCAGATCTTAAGGAAGCGGGGAATAGTTGGCCCCCTCCTGAGGGGAGTTATGGAGACCTGGCTTAAGCTAGGAGAGGGGTTGGCCCCCACCCCCTCTCCTCTCACCCCCTTAAACGCTTTACATAAGACAGTAGGTCTTCAACTTGACCCCTGTTCTGCGGGCAGTTGGCAGTTCATGTCTGATAAAAAAATATCAGACTTACAGACGAGGGCTCACTTGTCCCCCTCAGATATCCTGAGAGATCTGTTACCCGGACATAGGCTACCCTTCCTAATGTCAGCACATATAACACATATTATTAAAAAGTTCTTGTCCCTGCACAGGTCGACCAGACCACTCACTAATTTTGAGAAATCCCTTAATGACAACAACGCATCCAAGAGAAAATTAGCTGTCATCCGAAAACAGTTTGTCTCCCCCCCCCTCCCCCCGCACAATACTAAACCAGTGTTCATCACCTCCTGGGAGAAGGAGCTCAAAATCTCCCTCTCGGAGAGCGATACGAGAGTCATACTCAGGAACTCATTTGGCACCTCGCCCTGTGTTACCTCGCAGGAGTCACACTATAAGTTGATATCTAGATGGTATAGGACTCCCCAGTGGCTCTCGGATCACAAACTTACACCTCAGGATTCTTGTTGGAGGTGTGACTCTGCAACGGGTTCATACCTACACCTGTGGTGGGAGTGCCCGGTGTTGACTCCTTTCTGGAGAGATGTAGGTTGCGTGCTGAGCAGACTTGCTCCGGGGCTGGTCCTCTCCCCTGAGGTGGTCTTACTGTGGAAGCCGTCAGCTACCTTCCATCCGCAGAAACATAAATTGATAGCACACTTAATTGATGTCGCTAAGTCTCTTATCCCCCTTCTCTGGCATAGAAAGGATCCCCCCTCCCTGGTTAAGTGGAGAGAGAAGGTTGATCTCCTCTCGAACCTGGAGGAATTGTCTAGCTACGCCAGAGGTTCCCATGAGAAATACCTGGAAACCTGGAGCCCGTGGCGTTCTATCAGGGCAGCTCTGTAAGAGAATAGTTGGGCCCACTGGGCTGTGTAGGAGGGACACCTGACCACCCTCCACTTGTGCATAGCTTTGATGTATGATCTCACTTCCTGCGGTTTAGAGACTATCCGGCTCAGCCCTCACGACTCGGGGGCCCCACCCCTAGTCGGATCTGCTTTATCCGCTCGGATACTCATCATATTCAGAGGCAGAAGATACACGAGATTACCCCCCCCATCCCCCTTAGCCTCCCCCTTTGTGTCGTTGCCTAATGTACCTGTCAACCCCGGTTTTAGGTTAGTTTTTTGTTGTTAAGGAGGCCTCCTGGCAGGGCGGCTGCCCTAGATGGAGATATGTCTCCCACCAGTGGCTCTGGCCACTTTGCGGTTGCGTTCGTCTCTAATTTAACTACGTGTTTAACTACGTGCATTGTCATTTGACCCCTTTTGCGCGTATGTAACTTCCTTTCATGCCACCTGAGACGTTGAATTATTGTCTGTCTGTTGACTGTTGAAAAATTCAAAATGTCAATAAAAATTTGATTAAAAAAAAAAAAAAAGTGTCATCTCCTCTCACCGATCGCATTGGTGAGGGGAGAAGAACCTTCACCTTTTTTTACTTTTACGTGATCGCCATTATCCATTGGATAACGGCGAACACGTGACCAGGAACTGCTCACCGCGGCCCTCCGTGAAATCTCCAGGCTCTCGGCTAAGTTTTGTAGCCAGGAGCAGGGAGATTTTAAATTACACTGGCAATCCACAGCTTTTGCGCATGCGTCCGCCACTTTGGCGACGGGCCCGTGCGCAGAAGCTGAGGTAAGGTCCGTGGATAAATCCGCGGGCCTTAGGTACGTCATTTCATCCTCCCTCATGGATATGATCCGTGGGGGGTGATGAGACGTAAGATTTTTTAACTTTTTTTTAACTTTTTTAAACTTTTTTTTTTAACTTTTTACACTTTTTAAAAAAATTTTTTACACTTTTTTTTTACTTTACATGATCACTGTCATCCATTGGATAACAGTGATCATGTCCCCGGTATAAATTTCCCGGGGCTCGAGCCCCTCTGTGCACGCGCCCAATGTCAATCATCAGGCGCGCAGAGGGGGACTTTGGGTCCCGGAACATCGGGACACCGCTGAGGACCGGGGGTGAGTATTTTCACCTCCCCTCATGGATCCGATCCATGAGGGTAGGTGAAACGGACACTTTTTTAAAACTTTTTTAACTTTTTCTCTCACCGCGGTCCCCGGTAACATCTCCTGGCTCCCGGCTACCTTCAGGAGCCGGGAGCCAGGAGATTTTAAATTTGCCGGGGGCTCCCGGGCTTCTGCGCGTGTGCGTGACGTCATCGTCTGGCGCGCATGCGCAGAAGACCGCCGGCGGGTCCGGGAGGACCAGATTCATCGGGGGCTGAGCAGAGAAGGCAGGTGAGCATTTTTAGCTGCCCTGATGGATCCGATCCATCAGGGCAGCTGAATATCTAACTTTTTTCACACTATTATTTACTTTTTTGCGATCGGCGCTATCCATTGGATAGCGCCGATCGCAATGCGGGGGGGGGGGGGGTGGACTGCCCGCACCCTGGGATGACAGCCCCATACTGTCAGCTACCTGCGGGCACCGACAGCATGGAGCTGTCACATCCTCAGGCAGGTGGGCATTAATCCAAAGAGGATGCATAAAACTACGTCCTCTAGGATTAAAGCCCACTTACTGAGGGCGTAGTTTCCCGATGGGGCAGTCGTTAAGGGGTTAAACATTTTTTATGAATTACTAAAAAAATATAAAAAAACTTTAAATAAAAAAAAATAGTACAGGATAAGTAATATATGTACACAGTGACTCCACCAGCAGAATAGTGAGTGCAGCTCTGGAGTATAATACAGGCTGTAACTCAGGAGCAGTACAGCATAAGTAATGTATGCGCACAGTGACTCCTGCTCAGTGCGAGATTCACTAAATCATCTCAGACAGATATTTTTCCAGCCTTTGTTTGAACACATCCATTGAAGGAGAACTCACCACCTCCCATGGTAACCTGTTCCACTCAGTGATAACCCTAACTGTCAGAAAGTTTTTCTCTAATATCTAATTTATGTCTCCTCCCTTTCAGTTTCATCCCATTGCTTCTAGTCTTTCCTTGCGCAAATGGGAATAGGGCTGATCCCTCTGTACTGTGACAGTCCTTCAGATATCTGTAGACAGCTATTAAGTCTCCTCTTAGCCTTCTTGTTTGCAAGCTAAACATTCCCGGATCCTTTAACCGCTCCTCATAGAACATGATTTGCAGACTGCTCACCATCTTGGTAACTCTTCTCTGAACTTGTTCCAGTTTTTCTATGTCTTTTTTAAAGCGGGGTGCCCAGAACTGGACACAGTATTCCAGATGAGGTCCGACCAAGGAAGAGTAGAGGGGGATAATGACGTCCTGTGATCTAGACTCTATGCTTCTCTTAATACATCCCAGAATTGTATTTGCCTTTTTGGCTGCTGCATCACATTGTTGACTCTTCTATTGGTTTAATCACAGCCATTTATCGAGTACTAGCTCTGATTGGCTATATCTCAGCCAATCACAACCAGAGCTTCCAGGAAGCAAGGCAACAAACAGTGTCGGGACCCGGTGAGAAGCTGCAGCAGCGTTGGAGAGTGCTTCTAAGGTGATGTATGTGGGTTTTTTTTGTTGTTTTTTTTCTGCAGCCAGAGCTTAGATTTGGCTTTAACAGTAGGAATGATGCGTTGCAACAGGGAGGAAGACTTCATAGGGAAACATGGGCTATAAAACCTCATGAGTCGTGGGCATATCGCTGGACCCGCAAGGTTTTTGTGTCGGGTTGTTGCATGCTACAAAATATCACATGTCTGAAGTAACCCATAGGAAAGCATGGGCTTCTCATACATGTGATGTGCACCATTATAGCAATGCTACAAAACCGTGCGACTTTGTTCCCAGTGTGAAGGAGGCCTAATAGAACATAGGCCATGATGAGGTAAAGTAATTTCCGAAATGCTTACCAACTCTCCATGCTGAGAATTATACTATAATCATGATTATAAAGATGAATCAATAAAGAAGAAGGCTTTAATGCAGTTTGGGCTGATGCTATAATTTTTTCTTCTTTCATTTCCACCATCTTGGTGGTATTCTAAGATCTAACCCATATCTATAATCCTTTCCAATTTTACTAGATATGAAAAATAAGAGTTATTTAAAATTCAATCCTTAAATTCTTAATGTAATCTGAGGAACATATAAGTTGGATATGTTTAGGATTTGTATGGGGGGGCTCGGAAGCAAAGCCTGAGGATCAGAGATAACTTTGATTCCAGTCATTAACTGCTGTCAATTCTCACAGTGTAACCTCACAGGTAGAGATGAGCGAGCACCAAAATGCTCGGGTGCTCGTTATTTGGGACGAACTTTTCGCGATGCTCGAGGGTTCGTTTCGAGTAACGAACCCCATTGAAGTCAATGGGCGACCCGAGCATTTTTGTATTTCGCCGATGCTCGCTAAGGTTTCCTTGTGTGAAAATCTGGGCAATTCAAGAAAGTGATGGGAACGACACAGCAACGGATAGGGCAGGCGAGGGGCTACATGTTGGGCTGCATCTCAAGTTCACAGGTCCCACTATTAAGCCACAATAGCGGCAAGAGTGGCCCCCCCTCCCAAAAACTTTTACTTCTGAAAAGCCCTCATTAGCATGGCATACCTTAGCTAAGCACCACACTACCTCCAACAAAGCACAATCACTGCCTGCATGACACTCCACTGCCACTTCTCCTGTGTTACATGCTGCCCAACCGCCCCCCCTCCCCCCCACAGCGCACACCAAAGTGTCCCTGCGCAGCCTTCAGCTGCCCTAATGCCTCACCACCCTCATGTCTATTTAGAAGTGCGTCTGCCATGAGGAGGAACCGCAGGCACACACTGCAGAGGTTGGCACGGCTAGGCAGCGACCCTCTTTAAAAGGGGCGGGGCGATAGCCCACAATGCTGTACAGAAGCAATGAGAAATATAATCCTGTGCCACCGCCATCAGGAGCTGTACACGTGGGCATAGCAATGGGGAACCTATGTGTCACACACTATTCATTCTGTCAAGGTGTCTCTGCATGCCCCAGTCAGACTGGGGTTCTTTACAAGTGAACACAGATGCATTTATAATTCCCTGTGGACCCACAGCATGGGTGGGTGCCAGGAAGCCACCGGCGGTACATAGAAATATCCCATTGCATTGCCCAACACAGCTGAGGTAGTAATGTCGTGCTTAATGCAGGTGGGCTTCGGCCCACACTGCATGCCCCAGTCTGACTGGGGTTCTTTACAAGTGAATAAGCCAAAAAAGAAAGATGTGGGCTCACCTCACCAGCAGTAACTTTCAATGTTGCAGGAAGATCTGGGATCCAACAGGAGCTCCATCCTCAAGTAGCCGACGGCAAACAGCCAGATTCCATAGGAGCAGAAAATAGAGATGGAGGGGAGCTGCTACCGTTAAAAATGTCCTTCTTTATTGAATAAAATAAAGCATACAGCTCACAAGTGCACGCTGAACGCGTTTCGGCAAAAGCCTTTGTCAACAGCTATGAGGTATGGAGTACATAAGACATTTATAGACCAAATACAAATTAAAATCAAAGGAGAGATACCTGTGTATGTTAGCTTGTCAGGGGGGGGGGGGGATGGTTGAGGGATGGTATAGAGGGTGTGTTCAAGAGCTAATTACATCACATGTTACAACCAGCATACAGAGATTTGTTGCAAGAGGATTCAAAACAGACAGATAGAGAAACAAGTATGCATATGGATATCTGAAAAACAATTCTTAAATACATTTACATAGCGATAAATAGGTAAAGAATATGAAAAAGAAAAATAAATAAATAAAAAAAAATTTTTGAAGAAAAAAAAAAATATATATTTTTCTTTTCTTTTCCTCTCCCATTCTTCTCTCTTTTTCCAGATATATAGTTGCACAAGCTATTTCCGCATAATAGTAAAGCAATTACAAAGTATATAAATTTACCAGAGTAGAAGTCAGGAGAGGGAAAAAACACACACAAAAAAAAAACACACACACGCACACACACATATATATGCATTTTCTCTTTTCTTTTTTACCTTTAATCCCCCCTTACTGTTTATTAATAAACACAGAATAAATCCGTTCTATAATTCATACCAAATGGGAATCTAGTATTTAGTTCCAAAATCCAATACGCTTCCCTGCGAAGGATATCCTTCATTTCTACTTTTTGTTTCCTATTTTTCCAAACTCTGTCTATCCTCAAACATGTAAGTTGCAATTGTTCTTATTAATATAACTCAGGAATTCTAATAATTCTGAGTGGACATCAGAAATGGTGACATTATGGGAATGGGAAGATCCCTGTCTCCAAATAATAATGATGTCATCCAAGTATCTGGCATACCACACCACGCTGTCAATGAATGGATTAGATATAGAGAAAATATAAGATTCTTCCCACCAAGCCATATACAGTATGGCTAAAGTGGGAGAGAATTTTGACCACATAGGAGCTCCAACTGTAAGAAAAATTGATTATTAAACATGAAAAAATTATGAGTGAGGAGAAACTCTGTGCAAAGCATGATAAATTCTCTCAGTTCACTACTATATTCGCTATACTCTCTCAAATGGTAGTGTAAAGCTTGTAAGGCAGCGTGGTGTGGTATACAGGTATAGAGACTGACAACGTCGCATGTTACCCAAATGTAATCCTCCTGCCACACAAATGTATCCAATTTTTTCAAAACACTACTGCTGTCTTTCAGGTAACCCGGTACTCGCATAGCTAGTGGTTGTAAAGATTTGTCTACCCAAGCACTAAGTCTTTCACATAGAGAGTCAATTCCTGAAATAATAGGGCGCATAGGAGGAGGGAAAGAGTCCTTGTGCGTTTTGGGAAGGCCATACATAAATGGGACTTTTGGGTTGGTAGGGATAAGATATTCTCCCATATTAGTAGTAATAACACCTAAGTTGGATCCCAATTGTAATAATTCATGCAATTTTTTAGAAAAAACAATCGTAGGGTCTCCCTGTAATTTTTTATAAGTAATCCTATCCTCAAGGATGTGATTAATACAATTCATGTATAGGGTGGTGTCCATGATAGTAATATTTCCCCCTTTGTCTGACTGACAAATCCTGATGTCTTCATCTTTAGATAACCACGATAGCTCAATTCTCTCCCTCTTCGTCATATTATTGGATCCAGAATGTCCATATTGATTGTCCTTAGTTTGTGCCTGTAACAACTTCAGTTCTTTTTCCATAATCATTTGGAAATCTTCTACAACCTGTGTGCGGGTTTGTGTTGGATAGAAGTCAGGATTGGGTGTTTTTATGTTGATCCTGTGTGTAAGGACATCAGCTGTAACTGATTCCCTATGTAGATGATGTAAGTCTAAAAGGGCAGCTGTGTCTTTCGGGGTTAAATCCTCAAAAGTGTCCTGTATAAATTCTCTTTTAGTAGCTATTAATGAAATGTTTTTTCACCATTAGATTGCGGACAAATTTGTTGAGATCCAGAAGAGTATGAAAAAGGTTGACAGATATGTCAGGAACAAAATTAAGTCCTTTATTAAGTACATTGATCTGATTTTGTGTCAAAACCCGTGGTGTGAGGACTATGATGTTGTTGCCCTCTATTTGTTTCTCCTGGATTGATATCTTCTTCTTATGTCTGTATCGCTTGCATCGTTTTTTGAAGTAGATGACTTATGCTGGACTCTATGGTCCTGCTCTTCAGAATATGAGCATTCCCAGCTGGAGGTGTCATACGTTCTATCTGATCCTTCCTGATCTGAGGAGGAAAAGGTGACTGTAGAATTGCGTCGTGTGGGACCCCTCCTAGTTTTTAAAATGGATCTAGGGCGATGAGCAAGCCCATCTCTCCAACCATAGACTTTATTTTCCATATAGTCCTTTTTATCCCGTTCAAGTTTGGAACGTTTTGTTTTTAATATATTCTCTTCCAATTTCTGCATATTAATATTGATGTTATCCAAAAGCTTTGTAAATTCATCTTTTCCCATTGATTTTATAAGTTTTTCTTCAGATAGTTTGATCTCCTGTTTTAGAGTGTCCAGCTTAATCTGTTCCTGGTCCACTATTAATTTCATTAATTCCAAAGAACAGGTGGATAGAGCTTGATTCCATTTATTTAAAAATTCCTCATTATATAGTGTGGTGGGGATTTTTTTGAGGCGCAATCCTCTAGGAATCATACTTAGCTCCAGATACTTAACCAGTGAGTTCCTGTCCCACCAGGTTTTAATTTCACTCCTCTTTTGTTTTTCCAGGTTATATCTTAATAATTTTATATCCTGATCAGAGGAAGAAGATGCTGTATCAGTCATGTTGAACATTTGTGTCAATTTTTGCATCCGAGATTGTAATACATGTCCCTCTTGTGAATCCATATTCAGAAATAGAGAAAAAAAAAGGAAATGAAAAAAAGAGAAAAAAAAGGGAATGAAAAAAAGAGAAAACAACAAGGCTTCCTTTCTTTTTTTCTTCTTTTAGTGAATAAGCCCCCTGATCAAAGCATAAATCAATTATGGCTGTGCTTTATAATGCAAATATCAATCAGTCCTGCATTGCAATAAGTAGGAAGTAGCCTACTAATATATATATGCGTAATGTGGTTCCAAAAGGAAAATCAAGACTGCGGGAGGTGGCCCCAACCCATGCATGTGAATAAGCCAAAAAAGAAAGATGTGGGCTCACCTCACCAGCAGTAACTTTCAGTGTTGCAGGAAAGAGAAAACAGCAAGGCTTCCTTTCTTTTTTTCTTCTTTTAGTGAATAAGCCCCCTGATCAAAGCATAAATCAATTGTGGCTGTGCTTTATAATGCAAATATCAATCAGTCCTGCATTGCAATAAGTAGGAAGTAGCCTACTAATATATATATGCGTAATGTGGTTCCAAAAGGAAAATCAAGACTGCGGGAGGTGGCCCCAACCCATGCATGTGAATAAGCCAAAAAAGAAAGATGTGGGCTCACCTCACCAGCAGTAACTTTCAATGTTGCAGGAAGATCTGGGATCCAACAGGAGCTCCATCCTCAAGTAGCCGACGGCAAACGGCCAGATTCCATATGGCCGTCGGCTACTTGAGGATGGAGCTCCTGTTGGATCCCAGATCTTCCTGCAACATTGAAAGTTACTGCTGGTGAGGTGAGCCCACATCTTTCTTTTTTGGCTTATTCCCCTACCCCCTCAGCATGGTGTATTACCAGTAGTGCAGAAACAGAACGCTGTAATTAAATGTGCCGCTTATTGGCCTGTGGTTGGAGGCTCACTTCGCTTACCGAACGCAGAGCAGAGCCAGGAAATAATTTTGCGCAAGCCTGCTGTAACACTTAGCTGGCTGCGTATGAATTAGGAGGACAACTACACCCAGCACAAACCCAGTACACTGAGGACAGTCACAGGCAGCCCAAATAGATTTTTTTTCCCAAATGTTTTTGGAAAGGCCCACTGCCTATATTCAATAAATATATGTCTTCTGTCCCTGCCTCACAATATATGTGTTCTGTCCCTGCCTCACCACCACTACTGGCCCTGGACTATGTATAATTACTGCAGGGCGCAACGCTCTGCACGGCCGATATACAAAAAAAACAAAACAAAAGTGCAACACTGCAAAAAGCAGCCTCCACACTACTGCACACAGTTAGATGTGGCCCTAAGAAGGACCGTTGGGGTTCTTAAAGCCTAAAATACTCCTAACGCTCTCCCTATAGCAGCTGCAGCACCAGCAGCACTGTCCCTGATCTCTGTCAGAACGCATCTGTGGCAAGCCGCGGGAGGGGCCGATTTATATACTCGGGTGACACCTGATCTCGCCAGCCACTCACTGCAGGGGGGGTGGTATAGGGCTTGAACGTCGCAGGGGGAAGTTGTAATGCCTTCCCTGTCTTTCTATTGGCCAGAAAAGCGCGCTAACGTCTCAGAGATAAAAGTGAAAGTAACTCGAACATCGCGTGGTACTCGTCACGAGTAACGAGCATCTCGAACACGCTAATACTCAAACGAGTATCAAGCTCGGACGAGTACGTTCGCTCATCTCTAGTTTTGACATATCTTGGTGCCTAGGTACGATATTTCAGTTTTCCATTGGAAGGGAAACCCCTTCTGTATATCCCTTTTTAAATTAGGTTCTACATTAATTCCCATTATCAGGGATTTGTCAGAGTTTAGTTTATGTAAAGAGCCATTGCTGTATTGGGTGATGCAGTTGTTTACCCCTCTCAGGGAGTTAATAGGGTCTGTCATGGTTATGATAATGTCATCGGCAAAAAGGCCGATTTTGTGTTGTCTTAAGCCCATTGATACACCTCTGATCTCCAGGGAGGTTCTAATCATTTCTGTGTGGGGTTCTATTGTCATGACAAACAACAATGGGGATAGGGGACACCCCTGTCGAGTGCCATTAGATATATAGAAAGACGAGGACAGTACCCCGTCAACCAAAACTTTGGCCGAGGGTTTTGTGTAAAGAGCTTGGACTGCACGCAGGAAGCCCTCGCCCACCCCAATCCTTCGGGGCACTTCAAATGCGAAGCCCCAATGAACTCTATCGAACGCCTTCTCTGCATCCAGGGAAAGGAGAAGAAAAGGCGTCCGACTCGAGGTGATCTGCTCCAGCAAATTCTGTATCTTACGAGTGCCATCTGTGGCACCTCTTTCTTACGTAAAGCCCACTTGGTCATTATGAATGACCATGGGCAAAACCTCCAGAAGCCTGCCGGCCAAAATTTTAGCATATATTTTTAAGTCGGAGTTCAGGAGGGAAATAGGCCTGAAATTTTCTGGAGTTGTAGGGGATTTGCCTGGTTTGGGTATGGTAACGATAGTGGCCTGGAATATTTCTTTGTGCATAGAGCCCCGTTCCATCACCTCATTAAATAGTGAATCTTGGTGAGGGGATAGTAGTTGAGCAAAGTTCTTGTAGTACTCATTGGAAAGACCATCAGGTCCTGGGGATTTGTGGTTTTTTAGATTTTTTATGGCCTTATGTATTTCTAGATTTGATATTGGTTTGCTTAGTGTGTTTCTTTGGGTATCTAGCGTGGGGAGATCCAATCCGTCCAGGAACTTATTTATTACCTCTGGGGTGGACTGAAAAGTGTTAGCGTTATCTTTAAGGTTGTAAAGGTTGTTGTAATATTCCCTGAATTGTTCAGTTATCCGCTGGGGGTGGGAGATTTTGTCCTGGGGGGCATTTTTGCTAGTGATAAATGGGGCTTTTGTTTTTAATTTTTTTTTTTTTTTACAAGGTTAGCCATTAGTTTTGAGGGCTTATCCATGTAAGAGTAGAAGTTTGCTTTAAAGTAAGTCAGACCCCTATTGTAGTTGTCTAGAAGTGTTTTTTTTTAAATTCCCTCCTCAGGGAGGATAGCTCCATTAGGTGCTCGTTTTGTGGAGATTTCTGGTGAAGAGATTCCATTTTTTTTATTTTTCCCAATAGAAGGTCTATTTTTTCTCATTTGTTTTTATTTTGTTGTATTTTGAGTTATATTAGCAACCCTCTTATAACTGCCTTGTGGGCATTCCACAACTTGGCGTTACTTACATCAGATGTGGAGTTAAAAGAGAAGTATTCCTCTAAAGCTTTGCTGATCATTTTTTGATTCTCAGGGATGTTGTATAGGTTGGTATCGTTTCGCCACATTTTTGATAGGGTACAGGGGGCGCCTACGTTTAATTTTATGTATATCGGCGTATGATCAGACCAAGTGGAGACTCAAATCGTGGAGTCAGTTATTGAAGTGAGAGTTCCTCTATTCACCAAGAACATATCTATCCTCGAGTAAGTTTTATGCCTTGGGGAGAAAAAGGTAAATTCCCTTAAAGAGGAATTGAGACATCTAAATGCGTCGTATAAACCTTCTCTGTGTAACCAAGGGTGAAGAAGCGGCACATTCCTAATGGATGCAGTGGAGTCCACCTTTTTGTCGGATATTATGTTGAAGTCCCCACATAATAATAATTTGCCTATAAGGACTTTTCTGATCTTCTTTATTACTTTGTTTAAGAAGAAGATTTGGGATTTGTTAGGTGCATAAATGTTCACCAAAGTAATTGGTGAATTATTTATGGTACCCTGTAGTATCCGGTATCTTCCCTTGTCGTCTCAAATTTGTTTATTAAGAGAGAAATGGAGACTATCTCTCAGGGCAATCAGTACTCCAGCCTGTTTTTTATGGGCATTTGAGAAGTAAATATGCGGATATTGTTTATTTGAAAATTTAGGGCAAGACTGTTGGGCAAAATGCGTTTCTTGCAAACATAAGATGTCTATTTTGGTCGCTTTAGCATCTTTCCAGACCATTGAGCGTTTGAATGGGGAATTTAATCCCCTAACGATCTGGGAGCAGGTATTTATATGCATTGTAAAAGTGGGTTGTGAGTGTATTTGGTTGGGATACATTAGCAGCATAACAAATATACGAGCTTAAAACAAAGATACAGGCGAAAACAGTAATATGCCTGTTACCATTAAACAATATACGAGTTGCGTTATTCATGTTATTTGTGAGAGCATACTTAAGATAGTCTATCTTATTATGTGAAAACATCAATAAGAGCTCTCCACGGAAAGAGCAATAAAACTGTAAAATTAAACAGTTAAAACTTTAGATAAGAGCAGGTATAAAAAGCTGAAACCTGTTATGGGGGGGAAAGTTCGGCTTGCAGACCATCAGCCCGCTATTGAAGGTTAGCGAAAAATGTATCCAGCATCATACGAGGAAGAAACTTGTGATGTTGATGCTGTTTTCATGGTGGAGTAGAAGGAAACGTGCGGTGCTGGGAGGGCCTCTGGCGTCTCTGAGGTTTGCCTGACTGTGGTTCTTCTGGTAGTAAGATATTCCACTTGGAAAGGACATTGGCGTTATCTTCTGGTGAATTTAGAGCATGCACTGCGTTATCTTTGTGGACTATTATTTTTGCAGGAAAGCCCCATTTGTAGGGAATTTTTGCAGCTCTCAGGGATGAGGTGATTAGAGAAAAAGCCTTTCTTGCATGGATAGTATTTTGTGACAGGTCGGTGAAAAGGCTTATGTTTGTAAATGGAGATGGTAGGACACCCTGCTTTCTTGAAGCTGTCATCAGAGCATCCTTTATATGGTAAAAATGAAATTTAGCGATTACGTCTCTTGGAACTGAGTCTGGTAGAAAGTTCGGCTTTAGTAATCTGTGCGCTCTATCAATAGTGCAATCTAATTCTGAGGCATCTGGAAGGATGCTTTTGATTAGCTTGGTGAGGAACACTCTCTGGGATGCCTCTGAACTTGACGTTACACCTCCTGCTCCTATCTTCCAGATCTGTAAGTTTTTTCTTTATGTCTTCTACTTCCTCCTCCAGGGAGTAGTGTGCATCTATTAGCTTGTTGTGGGATGCAGTTACTTCTCCCATTTTGGTTTCAATATGGTCGGTCCTCTCTTCTAGATCTGTTATAGAGGTGTTTAGGGTGTTTGACAGAGACTTAATGTCCTTTTGTAAAGATCCTCTTAATGCTAGTGTCATTTGTTTTATAAAATCTTCCGTAGCTGGCATATTGGAAGATGGGACACTTATAATAGGGTCAGGCTCAAATGTGGGGTCTGCTTGCTGTTGGTTAGTATGTGGAGAGAGTCGGGGGCGCTGTTTTTCAGGGCTTGATAAAGGAGTGGAGAGGGAACATGGCGGCTTTGAGCTCGACGGCACCATTTTGCGACCGTATGGAGTGGCACCAGCACCCTCCTCAGAAGAATCACGCACCCCACGTCTGGATGTGGTCTTCGGTGTCTCTTCACATTGTATTTCTTTTTGTCTTCTCGAGACGGGTGACCGAGGAGGAGAAACCCCTGTGTCTTCTCTGGGACCTGCAGGTGAGGGGGAGCCCTCTTTGTTCATCGGTCCCTGCCTCCTCGGGCCGCGGGTACTAAAAAAGTCCGAGACTTTGTTGAGTGGTGTTTTGGTGTTTCTTCTTTTGGGCATTTTGTTGCCGAGGACCCTCGGGCTACTTTTGGGTGTTTTTGAAGGGGTTAAGGTCTCTCTTGAGCACTGCAAGAACTGCAATCCGGCAAGGATCTTTGTTGTGTAACTGACCTAGTTTTCGTTCTGGCCCCTCCTCCTCCAAAAGAGCTTTTTATTAGGTTTAAGTGTAATGAAGGCTAGATAGTGTCCGATTTAATTTTCAGCTTATTTCGGCTTGCGACTGCACCAGCACTGCTTCAAAGGAGCTCGATCTGAAGCCCCAGTACAGGGGAGAGACGGTCCCCAGAAGCCCTATCACTGGCAATTAGATGTCACAGTGCTGTTCTCTCTGTTGTCAGCCCTCTGTCTAGTACGGTCAGTGAGCTTTCCCGATCTCAGCCGTTTTGTATGAGTGAGCAACTGCAGTTGGTTGTGTTGTAGCAGGGGAGGCAACATGTAAACTAGTAATGTCTCTTTCCTTTTTCTCTGTATACTGTGCTCAGCCGCGGTTTCTGGAGTCTAAAATGGCGCCCCGTTCCCGCGCTTCAGGAGGCTTAAATTGCGAGCCTCAGGAGCCCTGTCTCTGGCACCTGTGAGCTGCGGAGCTATTCTCTCCGTTCTCAGCTCGTTCTTTAGTGCGGGTAGTGCCCTTCAGAGTGGGCAGTAAGCCATCCTGAGTTCACTTTTGTTGGGAGGTTTGGGGAGGTAATGTGCGGACTGGTACTAGTGCTGTCACCTCTCTCTACATGTAGCGCTCAGCCGCGGCCGCCAGAGCCTAAGATGTCACCCCTTTCCCGTGCTTCAGGAGGCTTCTGAATGTGTCACTCACCAGGAAAACATAGAGGAGGTTGTGCTGGTGCTCCAGTCTTTCTCCTCCATTATAGAAATTATCTCTGTGGATGGGTGAGTCTTCTGACACGTCTCCAGGGGGTTTTCACCTCTCCGATCACCCTGGATGGCAGAGATCTTTATCCCTCCTGGCTTCCCTCTTCGGTAACAACATTTTACCTTCTTTTCTTCTCTCTAGGGATCCTTGGTATAAGTTTTAGGAAGATTTTGATGCTGGAAATGCTTTTAAAGTTGTTTAATAACCGGGCTTGAGCAGAGCTTAGGGAAACTCGTCTGCTCGGGTCTGCACCTAGGCCACGCCCCCCTGTGTAATATTTTTGATGAGATATATATTTTCATCTTTTTACTTCATTCTAGAAACACATTTGAAAAGCAAGCTTTTTAGAGATGAGTGAGCACCAAAATGCTCGGGTGCTCGTTGCTCGAGTCAAACTTTCTGTGATGTTTGAGAGTTCGTTTCGAGTAACGAACCCCATTGAAGTCAATGGGCGACTCGAGCATTTTTCTATATATGACCGATGCTCCGCTTAGGTTTTCACTTGTGAAAATCTGGAAAACCTACGAAAGTGATAGAAACACCACAGAAACGGGTAGTGCAGGCCAGGGGCAACATGCAGGGCTGCATCTCAGGCTCCCAGGTCTCACAATTAAGCCACAATAGCGGCAAAAGTGTGCCCCCCCCCAACAAATTTTAATTTGGACAAACCCTCATTAGCAAGGCACACTTTAGCTAAGCACCACACTACCTACAACCAAGCACAATCACTGCCTGCGGGACACACCGCTGCCTCTTCTCCTGGGTTACATGCTGCTCAACCCACTGCACGACCCTGCATCCGGAGCGCACACAAAAGTGTCCCTGCGCAGCCTTCAGCTGCCCTCATGCCACACGCTCGCTTCATAGCCACACCACCCTCATGTCTATTTATAAGTGTATCTCCGTTGAGGAGGAACCGGAGGCACACACCGCAGAGGGTTGGCAGGGCCAGGTAGCGACCCTCTTTAAAAGTGTGTGTGTGCAGGGGGGGGGGGGGGCGATAGCCCACAATGCTGTTGAGAATCGATGAGAAATTGACGTTCGATCTTCATTCCAATCCTGTGCCACCTCCGTCAGGAGCTGCAAACGTGGTAATAAAGGGGACTCAGGTGCCAGTCCAGCACTTCTACACATCTCCACAATGCAGCAATGCTCTGTGTGGGAAGTATGTGAGCGGGCCCTGGGTCTGCCTCTGTCCCAGCCCACACCTTGTGTGGCCCAAGGTGCTGCGAGTGACATAGAAATGGGGAATCTATGTGTCTACACACTACTCATTCTGTTTGGGTGTCGGATACCTCATCGACAACGCAAGGGGTAAACCATCTGCACTCTGCACCCTACCCAAGTCTGTAAGTGTTTTGGGTACAGACATGTAAAACACCTCTATGGGAAGTCTGTGTGCATCCACAGCATGGGTGGGTCCAAGGAACTTAAAGACAGTACACATAAAGAAATCAGAGTGCCGAAACATGGCAGACTTTCACTGCGCCGAGGACATAGGCCTCTGCACAAACCCTCAGCAATCGCGGGCATAGAGCGGACACCGATGCTAGCGTAGCTGTGAACGTCTCATTAGCGCTGCATCGCTCCTCTTTTTTGTCCCAATACAGTGCCCCGGATAGCTGTGGTAACATGAGAGAAATTACATGTTGGTTTCGGCCCACACTCCATGCCCTAGTCAGTCTGTTTTGTTTTTTAAGTGCCAGGCTGGTAAAACACTGCTATGGGAAGTCTGTGTGCACCCACAGCATGGATGGGTCCCAGGAACCCAGAGAAGGTACATAAAGAATTCCCATTGCAGTGCCCCGGATAGCTGTGGTAACGTGAGAGAAAATAGATGTTGGCTGCGGCCCACACTCCATTCCCTAGTCAGTCTGTTCTTTTTTTATAAGTGCCAGGCAGGTACAACACCGCTATGGGAAGTCTGTGTGCACCCACAGCATGGGTGGGTCCCAGGAACCCAGAGAAAGTACATAAAGAAATCCCATTGCAGTACCCCGGATAGCTGTGGTAACGTGAGAGAAAATAGATGTTGGCTTCGGCCCACACTCCATGCCCTAGATAGTCTGTTTTGTTTTTTTTAAAGTGCCAGGCAGGTACAACACCGCTATGGGAAGTCTGTGTGCACCCACAGCATGGGTGGGTCCCAGGAACCCAGAGAAGGTACATAAAGAAGTCCCATTGCAGTACCCTGGATAGCTGTGGTAACGTGAGAGAAAATAGATGTTGGCTTCGGCCCACACTCCATGCCCTAGTCAGTCTGTTTTTTTTTTTAAAGTGCCAGGCAGGTACAACACTGCTATGGGAAGTCTGTGTGCACCCACAGCATGGGTGGGTCCCAGGAACCCAGAGAAGGTACATAAAGTAAACCCATTGCAATGCCCCGGATAGCTGTGGTAACGCGAGAGAAAATACATGTTGGCCTCGGCCCAGAATCCATGCCCTAGTCAGTCTGTTTTTGTTTGTTTTTTTGTGCCAGGCAGGTACAACAACACTATGGGAAGTCTGTGTGCACCCACAGCATGAATGGGGCCCAGGAACCCACAGACAGTACACAAAGCAATCCCATTGCAATGCCCCAGATAGCTGTGGTAATGTGAGAGAAAATACATGTTGGCCTCGGCCCACAATCTATATCCTAGTCAGTCTGAGCTTTTTTTTTTTGGGGGGGGGGGGCAAATAGGTAAAACACCATGATGGGAAGACTTAGTGCACCCATAGTATACACGGACCCCTGTAATATTCCTGTAGCAAAGGTATAAGCTTACCCTAGTAACAGTCATGTTGCAGAAGTCTAGGGAGACCCCAGTAACATTTCTGTAGTAACAGTATAGACAGACCCCAAGTAACATTTCTGTAGTAACAGTATAGACAGACCCCAGTAACATTTATATAGCAGCAGTATAGGCAGACCCCAGTAACATTTATGCAGCAGAAGTATAGGGAGACCCCTGTAATATTTGTGTAGCAGCAGTTTTGGCAGACCGCTGTAACATTTCAGTAGCAGCAGTATAGGCAGAGCCCAGTATTTGTAACATTTCAGTAGTAACAGTATAGGCAGACCCCAGTAGACAGAACTGAGTTACATTTCTGTAGTAACAGTATAGGCAGACCCCAGTAACATTTGTGTAGCAGCAGTACAGGCAGACCCCTGTAACATTTGTGTAGCAGCGGTATCGGCAGACCCCTGTAACATTTGTGTAGCAGCAGTATAGGCAGACCCCTGTAACATTTCTGTAGCAGCAGTATACGCAGACCCCAGTACCATTTCTGTAGAAGTAAAGGCAGACCCCAGTAACATTTCTGTTGCAGCAGTATAAGCAGACCCCAGTAACATTTATGTAGCAGAAGCATAGGCAGACCCCAGTACCATTTTTGCAGCCGACGTATACGCAGACCCCTGTAACATTTCTGTAGTAACAGTATAGACAGATCCCAGTAACATTTCTGTAGCAGAAACATCCTTTTGGCAGCAGTATAGGCAGACCCCTGTAAAATTAACGTGGCAGAAGTATAGGCAGACCCCAGTAACTTTCTTGTAGCAGAAGTATAGGCAGGCAGACCCCCAGTAAAATTTCTGTAGTAATAGTATAGGCCAACCTCTGAAACATTGGGATATCATGAGCGTAGGCGAAGGCCGGAAAAATTAGTTGGATAAGAGTGGAGGCATGGGCCCGAAAATAAGTGTACCAAGAGTACAAGTGTATCTCTGAAAAATTTATCAACCGAGAGGGCAGGTGAAACCCATAAATATTTTTTGAAAGATACAGCTCACTGTTGCTTAATTTGTAACTGAGCCTGTAGGCAGCCCTGTTGAAAACATTGGTTCATGTTACAGTCTCAATACTTTTGAAACTTTGAAAAATTGTAAAAACATTGGTAGATGAGCCTTGGCCGCAGAAAAATTTGCCTTTCAGCGCGATGACATGTTGTTTCTGCAGGAGGACTAATGTCAGAGACAGATTGACAAAGATAAATGCCCGGTTTTCCCGGTGATAGAGGAGAGTGCTTTTATCTGCGGTTGCAGCGAAAAGAATCTTTAGGTTCCGCTGCTCTCTGCCAGTGGAGAAGAGAAGTCTGGGGAAATCCAAGCTTTGTTCATCTTTATGAGTGTAAGCATGTCGGCACTGGTAGTTGTCTGGCGGCTACGCTTGTCCGTGATGATTCCCCCAGCTGCACTAAACACCCTCTTTGACAAGACGCTAGTGGCAGGGCAAGCCAGCACCTCCAGGGCATACAGCACAAGTTCGTGCCACGTGTCCAGTTTTGACACCCAATAGTTTTATGGAGCTGAGGCATCACGGAGGACAGTGGTACGATCGGTTGCGTACTCCCTCACCATCTTTTAATAGTGCTACCTCCGACTCAGCCTTTGACTGGGGAGTGGTGATGCAGTCTTGCTGGGGAGCCATAAAGCTGGCAAAAGCCTTGGACAGTGTTCCCCTGCCTGTGCTGAACATGCTGCCTGATCTCCGCTCCTCACCTGCTACTTGGCCCTCGGAACTGCGCCTGCTGCCACTAGCGCTGTCAGATGGGAAGTTTACCATCAGTTTGTCCACCAGGACCCTGTAGTATTGCATCACTCTCGAACCCCTTTCCTCTTCGGGAATAAGAGTGGAAAGGTTCTCCTTATACCGTGGGTCGAGAAGGGTGTACACCCAGTAATCCGTGTTGGCCAGAATGCGTCTAACGCAAGGGTCACGAGAAAGGCAGCCTAACATGAAGTCAGCCATGTGTGCCAGGGTACCAGTACGCAACACATCGCTGTCCTCACTAGGAAGATCACTTTCAGGATCCTCCTCCCCCACAGGCCATACACGCTGAAAAGATGAGAGGCAAGCAGCATAGGTACCTTCTGCAGTGGGCCCAGCTGTCTCTTCCCTCTCCTCCTCCTGCTCTTCCCCCTCCTCCTCCTCCAAAACACGCTAAGATATAGACATGAGGGTGCTCTGACTATCAAGCGACATACTGTATTCCCCCCGTCTCCTGTTCCGACCGCAAAGCGTCTGCCTTTATGCTTTGCAGGGAACTTTTCAGCAGGCATAGCAGAGGAATGGTGACGCTAATGATTACAGCATCGCCGCTCACCATCTGGGTAGACTCCTCAAAGTTTCCAAGGACCTGGCAGATATCTGCCATCCAGGCTCACTCCTCGGTAAAGAATTGAGGAGGCTGACTCCCACTACGCCGCCCAAGTATGAGTTGGTATTCCACTACTGCTCTATGCTGCTCATAGAGCCTGGCCAACATGTGCAGCGTAGAATTCCACCGTGTGGGCACGTCGCACAGCAGTCGGTGCTCTGGCAAATTAAAATGATGTTGCAGGGTCCTCAGGGTGGCAGCATCCGTGGTGGACTTCCGGAAATGTGACGCGGCGCACCTTGCCGAGCAGTTCAGACAAGTGCGGGTAGTTTTTCAGAAACCGCTGAAACACCTGATTGAAGACGTGGGCCAGGCATGTGTGAGGCTGCCGAGCTGCAGAGCCGCCAACAGGTTACGGCCATTATCACACACGACCTTGCCCGGTTGGAGGCTCAGCGGCAAAAGCCAGAGGTCGGTCTGCTCTGTCAGACCCTGCAACAGTTCAGGGGCCGTGTGTCTTTTGTCACCTAAGCTGAGTAGTTTCAGCACGGCCTGCTGACGCTTGCCCACCGCTGTGCTGCCGCACCACACCGACTGCTGGCGTCGTGCTGCTCACACTTCTTAATTGAGAGGTAGAGGTTGTGTAGGAGGAGGAGGGTTAAGAGGAGGTGGCATAGACCACCGCAGATACCAGCACTGATGTAGGACCCGCTATTCTGGGTGTGGGTAGGACATGAGCGGTCCCAGGCTCTGACTGGATCCCAGCCTCCACCAAATTCACCCAATGTGCCGTCAGGGAGATATAGTGGCCCTGCCTGCCAGTACTTGTCCACGTGTCTGTGGTTAAGTGGACCTTCCCAGTAACCGCGTTGGTGAGGGCACGATTTATGTTGTGGGAGACGTGCTGGTGTAGGGCTGGGACGGCACACCGGGAAAAATAGTGACGGCTGGGGACCGAGTAGCGCGGGACCGCCCTCGCCATCATGTTTTTGAAAGCCTCTGTTTCCACAAGCCTGTACGGCAGCATCTCCAGGCTGATTAATTTGGCAATGTGCACGTTCAAAGCTTGTACGTGCGGGTGCGTGACGGCGTATTTGCGCTTTCGCTCCAACGCTTGTGCTAACTATAGCTGAATGCTGCACTGAGAGACATTGCTGGATGGGGTCGAGGACAGTGGAGGTGAAGGTGTGGGTGCAGGCCGGGAGGTGCTCGTGCCTGTGTCCTGAGAGGGGGGTTGGATCTCAGTGGCAGGTTGGGGCACAAGGGGAAGAGGCAGTGGTATGACCCGGAGGCGGCGAATGGCCTTTGTCCGACCTTGTGGGGTGCTTGGCCATCATATGCCTGCGCATGCTGGTGGTGGTGAGGCTGGTAGTGGTGGCTCCCCGGCTGATCTTGGTGCGACACAGGTTGCACACCACTGTTCGTCAGTTGTCCGCGCTCTCACTGAAAAACATCCACACCTTTGAACACCTAGCCCTCTGCACGGAGGCTTGGGAAACAGTTGGGGGATTCTTCGCTCTGGCCCTGCCTCTACCCCTGGCCACCTCACTGCCTCTTCCAACCTGTCCTGCTGCTACACTTGCCTCCCCCTCTGAAGCCCTGTCCTCAGTAGGCTTAGCAAACCAGGTGGGGTCAGTCACCTCATAGTCCAGCTGCTCTTCCTCCGAATCCTCTGTGCGCTCCTCTCTCGGACTTACTGCCCTTACTACCTCACTGATAGACAACTGTGTCTCATCATCATCATCATCCTCCTCACCCACTGAAAGCTCTTGAGACAGTTGCCGAAATTCCCAGCCTCATCACCCGGACCCCGTGAACTTTCCTCCTCAGGTGAGAGAGGAACCATTTTTTCCCACTCATGGCAGGGATCCGAGAAAAGTTCCTGGGAGTCTGCCTGTTCATCAGAATATGTCATTTTCATGGAGTGAGGAGGCTGGGAGGAAGAAGGAGTAGCAGCCAGAGGATTCAGAGTTGCAGTCCCTAAGCCGGGAGTAGTGGCCTCTGTAGACGACTGGGTGGCCGATATATTGCTGGATGCATTTTTTGCCATCCACGACAGGACCTGCTCACACTGCTCTGTTTGTAATAAAGGTGTACCACGTGGACCCATACATTGTGATATGAAGCTGTGGACCCCAGAAACTTGCCTCTCTCCTAATCCCGCAGCAGCCGACTGTGATTCACCTGGACCAGGAACTCGGCCTGTGCCCACACCCTCACTTGGACGTCCGTGTCTGCATCCACGTCCACGCCCTCGACCCTTACTCCTACTCCTTATCATGGCAGATAACAAATAGAGCAGGGGCCAAATTAATTACCCTACTGTACAGCACTGACAACTGGGCCTTAATTCACCGCACACAGAGACTTGTAGATAGCGGAGGCTCTATGCTGTGACTAGGAAAAAAGTCACCCGCTGTCTCGCACTGATACCTAGGGGTAATTTACTGCTCGCAGAGACTTGTAGATTATAGAGGCTGTGTGGAGTGGGAGAAGACTGTAGAGCCAGGGGATAGTGCTGGTAACTGCGGCAATTTCAACCCCTCCAACGGAAATGGTATTGTGAGACGCTCTGCACAGCGGCTGAGCTGAAATACTTTGCAATGGCCCCAGTAATATTACAGTACTGTTTAGCGGTGAGACCGCTGTCTAATTCACTGCAGACAGAGAATGGTATAAATAAATATGGAATTATTTGTGTACACTTTCATGCTGAGAGCGGTATTTTAACGCAAACTCCAGTCAGAAAAAAATATAACGGAAGGCTGCAAACAGGCCTAGCTGCATAATAATGTAGTGGAAGCACTACAACTCCCAGCAGCCACCCAGTAAAATGCACACGGTCAGATGTAGCCCAACAAAGGAGCTTTTGGGTTTTTTTGCACAAAGAATACAGGCTGTATAGTGTATATCACTTTCCCTCTAGAAGTGGCTGTGGCCCCAACGCTCTGCGTCTAATTTACTCCAGACAGAGGACGGTATAAATAAGTATGGAATTATTTGCGTACACTTTCACGCTGAGAGCGGCATTTTAACGCAAACTCCAGCCAGAAAAGAATATTATGGAAGGCTGCAAAAGGGCCTAGCTGCGTAATAATATAATGGAAGCACTACAACTCCCAGCAGCCACCCAGCAAAATGCACACGGTCAAATGTAGCCCAACGAAGGAGCTTTTGTTTTTTTTGGACAGAGGATATAGGCTGTATAGTGTATATCACTTTCCCTCTAGAAGTGGCTGTGGTAGCCCTACACTGTGCGTCTAATTCACTGCAGACACAGACTGGTATAAATAAGTATGGAATTATTTGCGTGCACTTTCACGCTGAGAAGGGTATTTTAACGCAAACTCCAGCCAGAAAAAAATAATACGGAAGGCTGTAAAAAGGCCTAGCTGCGTAATACTGAAACACTACAACTACCAGCAGCCACCCAGTAAAATGCACACGGTCAGATGTAGCGAAATGAAGGAGCTTTTGTTTTTTTTAGGACAGAGAATGCAGGCTGTACAGTGTATATCACTTTCCCTCTAGAAGTGGCTGTGGTGGCCCTACGCTGTGCATCTAATTTACTGCAGACACAGAACGGTGTAAATAAGTATGGAATTATTTGCGTACACCTTCACGCTGAGAGCGGTATTGGAACGCAAACTCCAGCCAAAAAAAAAAAAATTACGGAAGGCTGCAAACAGGCCTAGCTGCGTAATACTGAAGCACTACAACTCCTAGCAACCACCCAGTAAAATGCACATGGTTAGTTGTAGCCCTAAGAAAAGACTGTTGGGGTTCTTGAAGACAGGATCCTACACTACCCTTTTCCCTATCTCAGCAGCACTTTCCCTATGCTCTGTATAATAGACTGCAGACTGAGAACGCTAAAGCTGTAATGGCCTGCACAGCCAAAAATTGTGCAAAACTGCTCCCAGCCAGCCACAACAGTAATGCACACGGTCAGATGTGGCCATAAGAAGGACCGTTGGGGTTCTTGAAGACAGGATCCTACACTACCACTTTCCCTATCTCAGCAGCACTTTCTCTATACTCTCCCAGTGTGTGTCTGAGGCGAGCCACGGGCGGGACCGCTTTAAATACTTGGCGGTCACTTGATCTCGCCAGCCACTCACTGCAGGGGGGTTGGATAGGGCTGGCACGTCACCGGACGAAGTGGTAATGCCTTCCCTGCATGTCTATTGGCTAGAAAATGGCGCTAAACATGCAGGGAAGGAAATGGAATTGACTTGAGTACCGCGTGGTGCTCATCTCGAGTAACGAGTATCTCGAACACCCTAATGCTCGAACGAGCATCAAGCTCGGACAAGTGTGCTCGCTCATCTCTAAGCATTATATGAACCTTCGAAAGCTTATAAAATTGTAAAATATTATAAATATATAAAAACTAGTAAATACCAGTTCAAAATCAAAAGGGATATCCTTTGTTATCTATATTTTCTCCAAGACTTCGTTAAGGCTATTTGCTATTAGTCTATCCATTTAAAAAATCCAAAACATCTCTCTATTTTTCAAGTGTAAAACATGTTCCGGTTTTACGATTTCTAACGGTGTCACTCTCAACGTTGATGCATCTTTATTAACAGGTTGAAAAATGTCTTGGGGCGTGTCTTAGCCAGCAAGGCAGATGGACACACACAGCTTAGCCCCGCCATTAGAAGCCGTTGAAAACTGCTAAAAAACTCTTAACGGCCCAGGTTAACATCTGGCAGGAAGACCCCGACAGTGGACCTGATACACACCCTTGCCCGGAGATCTCCCTGCTCCCAGCGGTGGTGAGGTGAAATCAGCGGCCCACAGAGTCCCGCACGTTATCTCGCTGAAGCTGCGGCCGCATCTCCAGGCTGAGGTCGTAGCCCCGTCCTTCTGCAGTGACAGGCAGCTCCAGCGGATATCCTCCCTTCTGCAGGCAGAAGAGAGTGCCGATAACTGTTGACGCAGCTGGCCTTCCACGGAGGTATTCACGCTCCTACACCCGGCCCTGGGAGATCTGAAGAGGAGAGGAGTAACCCTGAGACCGCAGTTAACTCCCAGAGACCAGCGGCGAGCATCTGCGGAGGTGGCTGCCAATACTGGAACTCCAAGGACTCCAAGTATGGGAAAGATAGAAGCAGAGACCACACAGATACTCCTAAAACAAGCAAAAGCAAAGCTGAAATGGAAAAATACCTAAAAAAAACCAACATGGCACAGCAGCGGCATAAAGGCACGGAGCTCCACAAGAGAATATCACTGAACATAACACAGAAGACTCGGACATAGAATGTGCCTCAGCCGCCTCCGATCAAAATGAAGAAATGGACAGAGATCAAATATCACGAGCCTTCCTTAAAAAAAATCCTGGCTCAGTCTATCTCTCCAGTCATGAAAGATCTAGTGGGCATTAAGACAAGAGTCAAACAAATTGGCCATAGAGTGGAAGATCCAAAGAACTCACTCCTAGCACTCTTACAACACAACTCAGCTCTCCAGTCTAACTTATCAGCACAACTAGATCAAATGTTTAAAAAAAATGTCTTGAGACACTGTGCGCTTAAAATATTAAAATGATGCTTAATTATTCTGGTAAATAAAGGATTAGTGGTGTGCCCAATATATGCAAGATCGCAAGGGCATTCAATTAAGGAAATTACATACAAAGGAGCACAGTTTAAAAATAGTTTCAATTTATGAGGGACCTGACCTTCTTTGATCACGACTTCCTTTTTAGCATGTTGTATATTTTTACAACACTTGGGCTTCAGACAAAATCATCCTGGGAACGGTGAGTCTATGCTCAACCTCAGAGGTCGGGAGTAGACTCCAACATCATCCCATGATTGACTCCCACCTCCCTTTGTCTACAGTGATTTATACACCGTTAAAGACGCTACATGATATTTTTACTAAATTATTCAATAAGACATTTAACCCCTTAGTGATGCCCCATAGTGTTTTTACATCCTGGCTTTGAAGGCTTTAATCCTAGAGGACGTAGAAACATGCATCCCCTGAGGATTAAAGCCCTGTGGGCTGAGGACGTAATAGCTCCATGCTGTTGATCGCATTAAAGTAAATAAAAAGTTTTTAAAAATCAAGAGTTTCAGCTCCCCTCATGGATCGCATCCATGATGGGGGCTGAAACTACTCACCCCCATCCCCCACGATGTCTCCCTATAAAATGGTCTGGAACGGACCCTCCAGCATCTTCTTCATGCACGCCAAAGTAAAAATGGCAGCTCATGTGCAGAAGAGAAGATCGTCACGGGACATTTGAAATTGCCTGGTTCCCGGCTACTGAAGGTCATACTGACATCTATGAGCCTTTGCAATCTTGGCTTGGACTAGGAAAACAAAGTGTTCCTCAAAATGTTGAATGTTAAATGTTACTGCATGTTAAATTTGTAGGTCTCCTAAATAATTTAAAAACTAAGGTTTTTCAAATGTGTACTCAGAATAAAGTAAACACATGGAAATATATATATTTTTTTAATTTGTACAGTATGTTTGCACATATTTGAGATATTACAGTTGAAAATGTGAAAAATATTTTTTTCAAAATGTCCCCAATTTTGGCACTTTTAATAAATATACACAAATTCTATTGGTGTACTTTTACCACCTAAATGAAGTACAATATGTGGCAAAAAACAATGTCAAAATCACTTGGATATGCAAAACCTTTAAGGAGTTATTCTATGCTAAAGTGAGCCATGTCAGATTTCCAAAATTTGGCTCCATCACTAAGGGGTTAATAAACACTTTGCAAAGCAAAGTTTCAATCCAGTTTAAACAGCTGTGAGTCTGCAAAGTGCAAGTCCTTTACATACTTCACAGAGCTTTTTCCGGGAAGAGTTGGAGATTTCATTGGTACTATTCAGAGGTACATGTGACTTTTGGATTGCTTTTATTATATTGGGGGGGGGGGGGGGGATGGAATACAAGAAATATGGCAATTACTCCTTAAAATTATTTTGCAGCATTCACCCTGCGAGACAAATGACAAAATATTTTCATTGTCTGGCTCATTATGACTGCGGTAACACATTTTAGGTGTTGCTTTTTAAACTTATTTTGGTATTTTATCCACTTATAACCGGGTTTTACAGGGAAAAGTTTTTTTGTAACTGGAGTTTTTTTCTTTAATTTAAACGTTATCGAACTTTTTTCATTGCAGTTTTTAGAAGACTTGAAGATGAGATCGTTCGATAGCTAAATTAATACCCTGCATTATTTATGTAGTGAATTTCACTAAGCCTGTCACAGCAGAATAATAATAAGATTCTGCTTTAGAAGGGGCATAATAAGCTAAGTTAAAGGGCACCCGGACAATGAAGATCTACAGAGGAAATGCCCAAGATTAGACCCCAGGGGCCGATGTGTTGCTCTCCGTGTAGCTGAATGTTAAAAGGAAATATTGAGCAATCCAAATTTGGGGTCACAGAGCATCTATAATGCAAAGTAGAATTATAACAATAAGTCAGAATGAACATAAAAACTATATGGACCCAACTTTCATCCAAGGTTGTCAACCATCCAGAAATTCCTGGAGAATCAGTAAAATTAGGGCACTCTTTTTCTAGTGTCTGTGAAAATAATTGATGCGTCCGTGATTTTCCTGAGGTTGCTGGTACTTTAGCAGATTGTTATGACTCTAATTCTCATCACTTTACAGCTCCCAGTAAATGCTAGTAATGAATCCATTGGAGTTTCATGATCATTATCATTCATAATGGTTTTCCTATGTATTTGTAAAAAGTGTCAACTGTCTGAAATTTTTAGATAAGTTCTGTAAAAAAAGAGATGAATTCTGGTTGCCAACCCTGCTTCTCTCTCCACTGCTTCTTAATGTCTTTTGTTTTTTTACCTATCCCCAACAGATCAGCCTTAGTGGCTACTCCCATACAAAAAGAACGTGTGACAATCTCAAAGAAATGTATCCTAAACTTAAGTGAACATGCTTTGAACACTGCCTCAAATTGGTAACACAAAATGGCCTTGATCAAAAGGCTGGGAGTAAGGCGCGACCCTTTAATGGACATGCACATACACAAGAGTTATCATTAGAGTTTTTCAAGTTTTATTAATAATGCTGGCCTTCATATGATTACTTACGGATTGAATGTTTCCTGGGTTGGCTGCAGCTGGCACTCCACACACATACCTCTCTGGTCACTTCAACACTAAGAAACCCAAATAGGACAAAGAACATCTCACCTTCACTGCACCTGGCCTCCACTGAGGTAGCTCCACTCCTTTTTCTGCACCATATTGAATTGGTAACATGTCAATGGAAGACCATCACTCTAAACCTAAAAATTGAGAAATGCTGCTGGTGTGTTATACGCTTCTCTCCTCACTACCTGGTGGAATCCAATCAGTTTTAACCCCTTAATACTACAAGGCATACATCTATGTCTTGGAAGTAAGGGGTATGTATGTAGGGAAATAGGGAGTCAATCCTGCTTCATACAATGCGGGTTCCATCTGTTTCTTACATCCAACACCCAACCACAATAGCTTCAATCAGCACTGCTGAATGGAGCTTTTAACCCTTTAAATGCCACATTTAATTCTGACAGCAGCATTTGAATGGCTCAATTGATGTTTGGGGTCCCTTGGGCTGCTAGGGGAAATTGCCAATCGAGCCATGCCTGTGGCATGGCTTGATAGACTATCTGTCAGATTGCATTATAATGTAATGCCATGGCATTACATCATACTGCAGGAGTGATCAAATAATCACAAGTCTCCAATGGGTAGTAAAAAAAAATGTTAAAATTAGTTTAAACATTTTTTATGAATTACTAAAAAAATATAAAAAAACGTTAAATAAAAGAAAAACAGTACAGGAAAAGTAATGTATGTACACAGTGACTCCGCCAGCAGAATAGTGAGTGCAGCTCTGGAGTATAATACAGGCTGTAACTCAGGAGCAGTACAGGATAAGTAATGTATGCACACAGTGACTCCTGCTCAGTGCAAGATTCACTAAATCATCCCAGACAGATATTTTCCAGCCTTTGTTTGAACACATCCATCGAAGGAGAACTCACCACCTCCCATGGTAACCTGTTCGACTCAGTGATCACCCTAACTGTCAGAAAGTTTTTCTCTAATATCTAATTTGTGTCTCCTCCCTTTGAGTTTCATCCCATTGCTTCTAGTCTTTCCTTGAGCAAATGGGAATAGAGCTGATCCCTCTACACTGTGACAGCCCTTTAGATATCTGTAGACAGCTATTAAGTCTCCTTTTAGCCTTATTGTTTGCAAGCTAAACATTCCCGGATTCTTTAACCGTTCCTCATAGAACATGATTTGCAGACTGCTCACCATCTTGCTAACTCTTCTCTGAACTTGTTCCAGTTTGTCTATGTCTTTTTTAAAGCGGGGTGCCCAGAACTGGACACAGTATTCCAGATGAGGTCTGACCAAGGAAGAGTAGAGGGCGATAATTACCTCATGTAATTTAGATTCTATGCTTCTCTTAATACATCCCAGAATTGTACATGCCTTTTTGGCTGCTGCATCACATTGTTGACTCATGTTCAGTCTATGATCTATTAGTATACCCAAGTCGTTTCCACATGTGGTGCTGCATAGCCCAATTCCTCCCATTCTGTATTTTTTTTTTCATTTTTCCCATCCAGATGTAGGACTTTGCATTTCTCCTTGTTAAATACCATTCTGTTAGTCACCACTCACTGTTCAAGCTCTTCTAGATCTTTTTGAATACTCTCTCTCTCTCTTCCCTAGTGTTAGCTATCCCTCCTAGCTTTGTGTCATCTGCAAATTTGATCAGTTTCCCATCAATTCCCTCCTCCAGATCATTGATAAAAATGTTGAAAAACACTTGGCCCAGGTCAGAGCTGTGGTATCCCACTTGATACATTCTTCCACTTGGATGTGCAGGTCTACCAGCAGAATAGTGAGTGCAGCTCTGGAGTATAATACAGAGGGTAATTAAGGACCAAGGCAAGATAAATAATGACATATATACAAGCTGACACGATCAGGTGAACGTGGTATTTTGATTTCTACTTTTCTGCTGTTTTAGCTGTAAAATAATCTTTCTATGTTATGCGATCTGCTTTGCATTTGTAGACCTGTTCCAGCTTAGAGTCTCTGCAATGTCATCTGTTTTTCCATTCTAACTATGGCCATATTTGAATAAATGATAAAAAGTTTGTCATTAAACCTGTGATAAAGTCTTGCTGTGTTATCAGGCTCCTCACACACAGGAGAGATGGCTGATTCTACAGAGGGGGACACTGATGTCCAGTATCTGGGTCTCCTGGTCCTGGCACTGATTGCTCTCATAGCTGGACTGGTGATACATTCATTTATTATAGGAGTCAATGTCACTGACTGGTGGAAAGGAAGATCAGTGACTCCTGTTGACCACATTGTAACTTCTCTTGGGATTTTAAGGATGTGCGCTCAGTGTGCTAATACTCTTTTTTTTTATATAGACTTCTTCTCCCTGAGAATCCCGGATTCACGCATAACTCTGGTTATTATAGGCTCTGTTTATGATTTATTTTCCCATGCAAATATTTGGCTAACATCTCTGCTCTCCATTGTCCTCTGTCTGAAGATCTCCAACTTCCACACCAGACTGTTCCTGTATCTGAGAGGGATGATAATACACAGGACTGTTTATTTCATTGTAGCTATAGTACTTCTTTCCGCTGTAAAGAGTTTGATAGCCGCATTGTTGGTTATCACAGAGATCTCCAATGGTGGAATTTATAATACAACCACAGATTGCATATATAGTTATTCTATATACCATACAGCTATCACAGTCGTCTTCCCATTTCTTTTCTCTTGCATCTCCTCAGTCCTCCTCTTCACCTCGTTGTATCATCATATCACAAAGATGAAGATGAGCAGTAATTTATCCATCAGTTTGGAGACATATTACTCAATGATGAAATTAGTAGTCTTCACTTTCCTGTATAATACTATATACTTCATTAGCAATTTTGCTGGTCCGATTTTTTACTATTTTTACTGTGTGAAAGTTATTTGGCTTCATGTTGTCTTGGTATTTCTCCCAGTTCTACATTCTTCCTACCTGATCTGCAGAACAGCCAAACTCAGGAGTCAGATGTCCAAGGTTCTTCAGGATGTAATGAATTTCTTATTTGAAAGGAAAGATACAGAAACCAGAGAGAACATTGAAGTAGTAGCTCTGTGAAGCAAATATATAGGATGGACCATCAATGTACCGTATGATATGTGAGAGTCCAGGACCAGCACTGATCAGCAAAAAGGTTGCAACTCTGATCAGAACTAAAACTTAGTCTTTTCATGTAAACTGTTTAATGGGGCTGAGCTGTACAGTGATGTCCCCTTTATTCTGCTCATAAGTGGTCTTAGAAGTTGAACACCCACTAAGGCCATAAAGAACATGAGGCTCATATATTCTGGATTCCATCACCTTGTTGCACAGTCTAATCTGTTCAATCAGCTCACCTGTGCAGGCTCGTCCAGTTCACAGCATGCTTAGAGGGGATTCAGAGCACAAAACTAATGCAAAGAAATGGAAGAAGTAAAATCTCCAGCACCAGCCCAGACTTCATTACAACCTACCTTCTTTGTTCATGCATCTTAAAAATGCAGAGCACAGTGCACTTCTCAGTATAGTGAGTTGCTACGCATTTTGGAAATTACTTTCCTTCATCATGGCATACTCTCCATTAAACCCACAGTCCTAAGCTGATAAATTTCAACCTTTCACAATGCTATATTTCTGCTTATGTGACATTAAGATAATCACTTTCCTCATATCTCATAGTGAACTCCAAATTCCTAGAATTGTCATTCAAATAAGAAACGAACAGTTGTGCTCATCAATCAAATTCCACCCCATACCAGGAGCAGGTCATCTATAGTTGTTTTTAAAAACTGCAGTCAATGCAAATTTGGATTTGTCATCTTCACATTTGCCAGCAGTGATTAAAAATATCCCTGTCGGGGATTGATTCGCACCACACACAAAAAGAGAGGTTATCCGAAATGCACCTTAGATAGAGGCGAAAAAATAGTGTTGGATATCCCAAGAGATAATGTTTTGCATGGAGATATAATTAATTAACTTAAAAAGAAGGAACAAAAAAAGTTGTATAGGAAATAGAATAAATACAATGTAACTTTTTCCATTCAGTGCAGAATACATTATAATGAAGTTGTGAATACTATCAAGAGACACTTATCGTGAGAATCTTATGTTGAGAGATCATTGTCAAATGGGTTAATTTCGTGAAAAGATGGACTCCAACATTAGGAAGGAAATTTTCCATGAGTCTCTTAATTTCAGACACTTGGGAAAAAAAACATGCTTGACAGTGCAGGTTTTTTTCCATGTGGCTATAAAATTTGTAAAGCTTGTCAAGTCGCACATAAATCAAATGGTTTTTGTTTTGCAGTTATTGGTAAGAAGTATAATATCAGAACATACAGAAATTGCAATTCCACTTTGATGGTATATTTGATCACATATAAATATTGCAATTTACATGATGTTGGTTTCACAACTGGAGCATTAAAAGTTCTGATTTGGAGGCATTTATCAGAAGCGGTTTATCACAAGGTTGTGCGGAGGTCAGCGGTTTACAAACACTCTGCAGAACAAAGTGCAGACTGACTGATGGGGGTTTCATCAGGGAATAGAGAAAATCAGGAGACCAATCAGAGGAGGCGATTATCGCAAAAATGATCTTAACAGAGAAGCAAGTTGGAATTTGGATTTAAAAAGTAGGGCTCCAAATGGGTTGAATATTATACGGGATTTGAGCACATATGTGGATTGAGTAATAATGCTTTCAAAGTTAAAGATTGTGCATTTCCTTTGCTGCTCTGTGAATGGATATTTTTAATGTGAGGTTTGTAGTAGATTTAGTAGGACTGTGGGTTTAAGGCCTCCTTTACAAGGACGACACGGCATCACGGAAAAAAATCACAACAATATAACTTTGCTAGTCTATGCGATATTGCTGCATTTTCTCACGGCAATACCACGATTTTGTAGCACTACAAATTCGCATGTGATGCTACAAAGTTGCACAATTTTTTAGCATCACATGCGAGGATTTTCGGGGGGGGGGGGGGGGAATTTAAAATATAAGGCCTACCCCGAAAAAAGCTGTAGCAGAAGAAAAGAAAAAAAAAAGCATACGTCACCTCCCCCACGCTGTCTGGGGTGCCGCCGCAGCTGCTTCTCCCCGAGTGCCTGCACTTTTTCTCCTCTATTGGTTTAATCACAGCCATTTATCGAGTACTGGCTCTGATTGGCTAAGTCTCAGCCAATCACAAACAGCGCTTCCAGGAGGCAAGGATTTTTCAATCCCCGGTGAGAAGATGAAGACGACAAAAAACAGTGTCGGGACCCGGTGAGAAGCTGCAGCAGCATTGGAGAGCGCTTCTAAGGTGATGTATGTGTTTTTTTTTATTTGGCTTTAACAGTAGGAATGATGCATTGCAATAGAGAGGAAGACTCCATAGGGAAACATGGGCTACAAAACCTCACGAGTCGTGGGCATATCGCCGGACCCGCAGGGTTTTTGTGTCAAGTTGTTGCATACTACAAAATAACATGTCTGAAGTAACCCATAGGAAAGCATGAGCTTCTCATACATGTGATGTGCAGGATTGCAGCAATGCTACAAAACCGTGCGACTTTGATCCCAGTGTGAGGGAGGCCTAATAGAACATAGGCCATGATGAGGTAAAGTAATTTCCGAAATGCTTACCAACTCACCATGCTGAGAATTATACTATAATCTTGATTATAAAGATGTACGAATAAAGAAGAAAGCTTTAATGCAGTTTGGGCTGATGCTGTAATTTTTTCTTCTTTCATTTCCACCATCTTGGTGGTATTCTAAGATCTAACTCATATCTATAATCCTTTCCAATTTTACTAGATATGAAAAATAAGAGTTAGTTATAATTCAATCCTTAAATTCTTAATGCAATCTGAGGAACATATAAGTTGATTATGTTTAGGATTTGTATGGGGGGGCACTGAAGCAAAGCCTGCTCTATATGTGGCAGGTTTTGGCTGGCTCTCTGATCAGAGATAACTTTGATTCCAGTCATTAACTGCTGTCAATTCTCACAGCGTAACCTCACAGGCAATCCAGTAGATTTAACCCCTGGCACAGTAGTGACAATGAGTGAATGCAGAGTAAATCAGAACAGTAGCTCACATTACTGCATTACTCAGTTGTATCAATATGTGTGGCTGTCAAAGATGGAACATCTACCTAGTATGTTGTTCCCTGAAGAGCTGATATCATCTGGGGCCAAAACACGTAGGACGGATTCATTTTTTGGACTACTGTACTGTAGAGGTTTCATGAGTTACTTTTTGAGGAACTTGTTTTTGGATATCTCCGAACACAATTTTATCTGTAGTTTGCCAATTTATCCTGTTGGTGACATTGCACTCTTAATACCTATTTGACCCTTTTCCCTGCCTTTATGCATAGGGTGTTGCATGGCAATTAGGGCCAGGTTCCTGCCCAGAGCTGTGCATTTCAGGGTGGATATCCTGCTGTTGTTAGGCATAGACTTAGATCATATTAGGGCCTGAGCAGGTTCCATAATTCTCTTCCCTCCGTTTTTTTTCCTTGCTTGTTTATTTTGTATATGTAATAAGTAGAAGTTATATTTTAATTTCTTTAAACAAAAAAGCAGGCCTATTGTCTGTAAGCTACCAATTCTCACAATGGCATTTAAATGGCCCTATATAGGGAGGGAGCTCCCACTTTCTTCCGAATGGCTCATCTATCATGAGATTGCAGGTGGCTGTTCATTATGGCAGACTAGGGCTTTGTGAAGGTCCTCAGTGTTGCTATGCATGTTTGCCTGTGGCCTGTAGCAGGGTTTAATAGGATTACTTTAAAAAATACTATATACTGCAATAGTAAAGTATTGCAGGACTGTATATTGTTTAGGCGATGAAGCAATCACCAGTTCAAGTCCACTAGAGAGATTAAAAAAGGAAGAATAATAAAGATTTTTTTTTATTAGCAAAAATAGACTGCTAACACTTAGAGAGAAAAAAACGTTTTGCCTCTTTGTAGCATACCTTCCCTTTGCAGGTGTCTCCCCGATTTAATACTTCCCTCTGCAGGTGACTCGAACTGGAATATTAACAAGAGTGACAAAGGTGTCAGCTAGGAGACTGTTCTGATAAGATGTTAGGTTGGAGGAACACATTCTTCTAGATGGTCAACATAATGTCATTGCGATTCTTGTGGGCTAAAGATATAATTTCTTTGTTAATGTTTTGGAGTGGGTGCAGAACTTGAAGAAAATGTTCTTAAAAAGCCACCATGACAGAAGATTAAACTGTTGCTCTCTGTCTCTTGCGAGGTCTCCGTGCTGGTTATATTTCCAAACTCATGTTCTATTTTCTTTTTCTTTCTAACCTTATCTAATATATATATATATATATATATATATATATTAACTGATATACCCCGCCTCACCCGAGTTAATTTGCAACTGGTGTTTATCTGGTGTTCACACGGAAAACCTTATGAAGTCGTGGTTACTTTAGAGATACTGAGGAAAAAAATATGTTCACCATTTTGCTTGGTTCTTTGCGTTGCCCAGGAAACACCATGTGGAGGTAACCATGTAACGTTTCCTTTATATAAAATGACATCATGAAGTGAGAGAATTAGATTACGCATGTAAAATTTGGACGCTAATTCTTTGGCGCTTAGAATTTTATAATCGAGTTGGGACATATTAACTTTTCCTATTTATGACACAATCAATACTCGTGCCAAATTTCAAGTTTTTATGACATCGGGAAGTGAGAGATTACATAGGTAAAATTTGGTTGCTAGTTCTTTTGCGCTAGATTCAAATAATCGAGTTGGGACCCATTAGCTTTTCCTATTTATGACATAATCAATGCTCTTGCCAAATTTCATGTTTCTATGACATCAGGAAGTGAGAGAATTAGATTCCGTACATAAAATTTGTACGCTAATTCTTTTGCGCTAGAATTAAATAATCGAGTTGGGACCCATTAACTTTTCCTATTTATAACATAATCAATGCCCGTGCCAAATTTCAAGTGAGAGAATTAGATTCTGTATGTAAAATTTGGACGCCAGTTCTTTTGCGCTAAATTAAATAATCAAGTTGGGGCCCATTAGTTTTGCCTATTTATGACATAATCAATGCTCGTGCCAAATTTAAAGTTTCTATGACATTGGAAAATGAGAGAATTAAACTTTGTACGTAAAATTTGGAGGCTAATTTTTTTGCGCTTAAAATTGAATATTCAAGCCGGGACCCATTAGCTTTTCCTATTTATGACATAACCAATGCTTGTGCTAAATTTCATGTTTCTACGACATCAGGTAGTGAGAGAATTAGATTACATATGTGAAATTTGGACGCCAGTTCTTTTGCGCTAGATTTGAATAATCGAGTTGGGACCCATTAACTTTTCCTATTTTGGACATAATCTATACTTTTGCCAAATGTCATGTTTCTACGACATCGGGAAGTTGGAGAATTAGTGGCATATAAAAAAAATGTCTGTCTGTTTGTCCTATATGCATTACTACTAGAGATGAGCGAACGTGTCCGTTACGGACACATCCGCACCCGGACACCGGCTTTAGCGAACACTGCAGTGTTCGCGCGTAAGTGTCCGGGTGCCGCCGGGGGGCGGGGAGATGCGCGGCGGCGCGGGCGGCAGTAGCGGGGAACAGGGGGGAGCCCTCTCTCTCTCCCTCTCCCCCCCACTCCCCGCCGCACCCCCCCGCGCTGCCACGGCGGCCCCCGAACTTTTTCGCCCGAACACCGAGGTGTTCGCAAAGTTCGGTGTTCGGCCGAAAAAGGGGCGGGGCCGAACGTGTTCGCTCATCTCTAATTACTACACCATTCATCCGATCGCCATGAAACTTTGGGAAGTTGTTGAGTACACTCCTGTGAAGGTTTCTGGGATAGCACATCCATCCTACGATAGGTGGCGCGCGTGCGAGCATCGTTGACAGTTATGTCTCCCATAAGTAGATCGACCAATCGATTTCCATCTCAAGCACAAAAGAAAAAGGCATTACGAGCAACAGGAAGCGTGTTCAACTACAAAATGATGCATCCTTCGAATCTTTCGCAAAACAATTGCTGGATATTGGGAATGCTGAGGAAAAATGAAAGCTGCGCTGTGATTGGTTGCTATTTCTTATACTGCTGAGGTATAATGAAAGCTATGCTGTGATTCATTGCTATTTCTTATAGTGCTGAGGTAACATGAAAGGTGCGCTGTGATTGGTTGCTACTTCTTATACTAATGAGGTTACATGAAAGCTGTGCTTTGGTTGCTTATTCTTATACTGCTAAGTTAACATGAAAGCTGCGCTATGATTGGTTGTTATATCTTATACTACTGAGGTTACATGAAAGCTGCGCTGTGATTGGTTGTTATATATTTTACTGCTGAGGGAACATAAGAGCTGTGCTGTGATTTGTTGCTCTTTCTTAGACCGCTTAGGTAACATGAAAGCTGCGCTGTGATTGGTTGCTATTTCTTATACTGCTGAGGTTACACGAAAGCTGCGCTGTGATTGGTTGCTCTTTCTTATTCTGCTGAGGTAACATGAAAGCTGTGATGTGATTGGTTGATATTTCTTATATTGCTGGGGTGTACTGAAACCTGTGCTGTGATTCGTTGCTATTTCCTATAGTGCTGAGCTAACATGAAAGCTTCTCTGTGATTGGTTGCTATTCCTTATACTGCTGAAGTAACATGAAAGCTGCACTGTGAGTGGTTGCTATTTCTTATATTGCTGAGGCAGAATAAAAGCTGTGTTGTAATTGGTTGCTATTCCTTATACTGCTGTGGTAACATGAAAGCTGTGCTGTGATTGGTTGTTATTTCTTATACTGCTGAGGTATAATGAAAGCTGCGCTGTGATTGGTTGTTATATTATACTACTGAGGTTACATGAATGCTTCGCTGTGATTGGTTGTTATATATTATACTGCTGAGGTAAAATGAAAGCTGCGCTGTGATTGGTTGCTATTTCTTATACTGCTGAGGTAACAAAAGCTGCGCTGTGATTGGTTGCTATTCCTTATATTCCCGAAGTAACATGAAAGCTGCACTGTGAGTGGTTGCTATTTCTTATATTGCTGAGGCAGAATAAAAGCTGCGTTGTAATTGGTTGCTATTCCTTATACTGCTGTGGTAACATGAAAGCTATGCTGTGATTGGTTGTTATTTCTTATACTGCTGAGGTATAATGAAAGCTGCGCTGTGATTGGTTGTTATATTATACTACTGAGGTTACATGAATGCTTCGCTGTGATTGGTTGTTATATATTATACTGCTGAGGTAAAATGAAAGCTGCGCTGTGATTGGTTGCTATTTCTTATACTGCTGAGGTAACAAAAGCTGCGCTGTGATTGGTTGCTATTTCTTATACTGCTGAATTATACTGAAACCTGTGCTGTGATTCGTTGCTATTTCCTATAGTGCTGAGCTAACATGAAAGCTTCGCTGTGATTGGTTGCTATTCCTTATACTGCTGAGGTATAATGAAAGCTGCACTGTGATTGGTTGCTATTTTTTATACTGCTGAGGTAACATGAAAGCTGTGCTGTGATTGGGTGCTACTTCTTACATTGCTGAGATAACATGAAAGCTGTGCTGTGTTTGTTTGTTATAATTAAAAATATTGTGTATCCACAAGCACTCAAATGAATAAATAGAATTAAATTGACACTTTGAAATGTTTTCCACATGAAAATGAAAATGTTTCAATACAAATGACACAATGTAAATTCAATGATTATTATCATAACGAGTTTCCTTGAATTTGCTTTCTTCTGAGATCGCAGCAACATGCGACGATTCCGCTAGTTCTTAATAAATTACTCTCTTTAATCTTATCAGATGAGACCGATTTATTGGTGTTGTTTCAAGTATTTTATTTCAGTTTGGTGGAGAAAGTTGAGTATGTATCAAAGGTGGCAAATTCCTTCTGCAGGTGTCCCGTTGCTTTATCATATAATGGCAGAGTTGGAAGGGATCCCCAGGATCATGGAGTCCAACCCCCTGTTCAATGCAGGATCACTTAATCATCCCAGACAGATGTCTATCCAGCCTCTGTTTGAAGACTTCCATTGAAGAAAAACTCACAAGACTGACAGCGGCCGCTAAGGAGAAGATCTTGCCCGTCTCTCCTTCTCTCTCTTTTGCTTTGCTTTGGGGACTTTGGCAGCAAGAGATATTGCAGAGACCTCTCAAAGGTAACTTCTAACTTTTCTCTGCATGTTGTCTGTATCTTACTAAATCATTGCAAAGCTTGGAGTTGAGGCAACCTTTGCACACTATGGCTGCCTCACACAGGCAGTTAATGTGTCCCATAGCTTGTTCAGACAGTTGTCTCAGACGTTCCTGGGACATTAGTGAGCACTACAGCTGTCCATAGTATACTAATTAGAGAAGAGCGAGCACCAAAATGCTCGGGTGCTCGTTACTTCCCGCGATGCTCGAGGGTTCGTTTCGAGTAACAAACCCCATTGAAGTCAATGGGCGACTTGAGCATTTTTGTATATCGCTGATGCTCGCTAAGGTTTTCATTTGTGAAAATCTGGGAAATTCAAGAAAGTGATGGGAACGATACAGAAACGGATAGGGCAGGCGAGGGGCTACATGTTGGGCTGCATCTCAAGTTCCCAGGTCCCACTATTAAGCCACAATAACGGCAAGAGTGGGCCCCCCCCCAACAATTTTTACTTCTGAAAAACCCTCATTAGCAAGGCATACCTTAGCTAAGCCCCACAGTACCTCCAACAAAGCACAATCACTGCCTGCATGACACTCCGCTGCCACTTCTCCTGGGTTACATGCTGCCCAACCCCCCCGCACGACCCAGTGTCCACAGCGCACACCAAAGTCCTTGCGCAGCCTTCAGCTGCCCTCATGCCACATGCTGGCCTCATAGCCACACCACCCTCATGTCTATTTATAAGTGCGTCTGCCATGAGGAGGAACTGGAGGCACACACTGCAGAGGGTTGGCAGGGCTAGGCAGCGACCCTCTTTAAAAGGGGCGGGGTGATAGCCCACAATGCTGTACAGAAGCAATGAGAACTCCAATCCTGTGCCCCCTCCGTCAGGAGCTGCAAACGTGGGCATAGCAATGGGGAATCAATGTGCCACACAGTATTCATTCTGTCAAGGTGTCGCATAGCTCAATCCACACTGCAAGGGGAAAGCCGTCAGCGCTCTGCCCCCTACCCAAGTCAGTCAGTGCCTTTGTGCCAGACAGGTCAAACACCGCAATGGGAACTAAGTTTGCACCAACAGCATAGGTGGGTCCTAGGAAACCCAAGACATGAACAAAAAATTGATCTGAGCGGCCAAACATGGCAGACTTGCACCGCGCCCACGGCATAGGCCTCAGCCCACAGATTCAGCAATCCTAGGCTGGAAGCGGACTTGCACTGCACCCAGGACATAGGCCTCTGCACAAACCCTCAGCAATCGCGGGCCTACAGCGGACTCCAATGCTAGCGTAGCTGTACACGTCTCATTAGTGCTGTATTGCTCCTGTAGTTTTTCCTAATGCAGTGCCCCGGATAGTAGAGCTAACGTCAGATTAAATACAGGTGGGCTTTGGCTCACACTGCATGCCCCAGTCCGACTGGGGTTCTTTATAAGTAGACACAGGCAGGTACAACTCCGTGTGGACCGACAGCATAGGTGGGTCCCAGGAAGCCACCGGCGTTACATAAATAAATCCCATTGTATTGCCCAGCACAGCTGAGGTAACGTCAGATTAAACGCAGGTGGGCTTCGGCCCACACTGCATGCCCCAGTCAGACTGGGGTTTTTTTATAAGTAGACACAGGCAGGTACAACTCCCTAATGTAAAGTCCGTGTGGACCCAAAGCATGGGTGGCTCCCTGGAACCCACCGGCGGTACATAAACAAATCCCATTGCAGTGCCCAGCACAGCTGAGGTAACGTCAGATTAAATGCAGGTGGGCTTCGGCCCACACTGCATGCCCCAGTCTGACCGGATTTTTAATACATAGACACTGGCAGGTACAAAACCGTAATCTGAAGTCCCTGTGGACCCACAGCATGGGTGGCTCCCTGGAACCCATCGGCGGTACATAAATGTAACCCATTGCAGTGCCCTGCTCAGCAGAGCTAACGTCAGATACAATACAGGTGGGCTTCGACCCACAGTGCATGCCCCAGTCAGACTGGTAATATGTACCTTAACAGTAACCGCGTTGGTGGGAATGTGGTCGCGACTGCGGACCTAGTAGCGCGGTTTTATTTAGTTGGTTTTCGGAATGTGGCCATGATTAAGTGGGCCGTGGCGGGGGGATGGGGGGGGGCTCTCTTGTTGTGTCATTAAAGGTGAAATTCTTGGACTGCCACCAGACGGACCAATGCAAAGTTATTTGCCAAGAATGTTTTCATTGTTGGAGGAGGAGGGGGATGTTTTTGAGGCACTACGTGTCCTCTCCACGTGTCCGTGGTTATATGCACCTTAACAGTAACCGCATTGGTGGGAAATGGCCTCGCTGCCATCATGTCTTTGGGAAGCCTCCGTTTCCACACCCCAGTGACATAGCATTAGCAGCGGTATAGGCAGAGCCCAGAATTAGCAACATTTCAGCGGTAGCATTGGGGACAGGCCCCAGTAACATATCACTAGCAGCAGTATAGAGGGAGCACAGTATTAGTTCCATTTCAGTAGTAGTAGCAGTCAAGACAGGCCCCAGTAACATATCACTAGCAGCAGTATAGGGGGAGCACAGTATTAGTTCAATTTCAGTAATAGTAGCAGTCAAGACAAGCCCCAGTAAGAATTCCGAAGCAGCAGTATAGGGGGAGCACAGTATTAGTTCCATTTTAGTAGTAGTAGCAGTCAAGACAGGCCCCAGTAACATATCACTAGCAGCAGTATAGGGGGAGCACAGTATTAGTTCTATTTCAGTAATAGTAGCAGTCAAGACAGGCCCCAGTAACAATTCCGAAGCAGCAGTATAGGGGGAGCACAGTCTTAGTTCCATTTCAGTAGTAGTAGCAGTCAAGACAGGTCACAGTAACATTCCCGTTGCAGCAGTTTAGGGAGATAACAGTCTCTTTCACATTTCAGTAGTTGCAGTATAGACAAGGCCCCAGTTACATTTATGTAGCAAAAGTGTAGGCCAACCCCACACACCTTGCTGTACCATGAGTGCAGGCGAAGCCCATAAAAATTACTAGGATTACACTGTAGGCGAGGGCCCAAAAAAAATGGTGTACCAACAGTACTAATGTACCTCAGAAAAATTGCCAATGCCCAACCAAGAGGGCAGGTGAAACCCATTAATCGCTTTGGTTACTGTGGCTTAATTTGTAACTAGGCCTGGAGGCAGCCCAGTTAAAATAAAAAATTGGTTCAGGTGCAAGTTTCAATACTTTAATGAGAATTGAAAGGTAAAAACATTGTTTACAAAAGTAATATGACTGAGCATTGTGGGCCTAAGAAAAAAAATTGCCCGTTTGGCGTGATTACGTGAGGTTTCAGGAGGAGAAGCAGGAGGAGAAGGATGAATATAATACACAGATTGATGAAGCTAAAAGGTCCCTGTTTTTTATGGTGTTAGAGAACGATGCTTCCATCCGCGGGTGCAGCCTACGTATTGTTTAGGTACCGCTGCTGTCCGCTGGTGGAGAAGAGAAGTCTGGGGAAATCCAGGCTTTGTTCATCTTTATGAGTGTAAGCCTGTCGGCACTGCCAGTTGACAGGCGGGTACGCTTATCCGTGATGATTCCCCCAGCCGCACTAAACACCCTCTCTGACAAGACGCTAGCCGGAGGGCAAGCAAGCACCTCCAGAGCATACAGCGCGAGTTCAGGCCACGTGTCCAGCTTCGACACCCAGTAGTTGTAGCGAGCAGAGGCGTCACGGAGGATGGTCGTACGATCGGCTATGTACTCCCTCACCATCCTTTTACAGTGCTCCCTCCGACTCAGCCTTGACTGGGGAGCGGTAACACAGTCTTGCTGGGGAGCCATAAAGCTGGCAAAGGCCTTGGAGAGTGTTGCCCTGCCTGCGCTGTACATGCTGCCTGATCTCCGCGCCTCCCCTGCTACCTGGCCCTCGGAACTGCGCCTTCTGCCGCTAGCGCTGTCGGATGGGAATTTTACCATCAGTTTGTCCACCAGGGTCCTGTGGTATAGCATCACTCTCGAACCCCTTTCCTCTTCGGGAATGAGAGTGGAAAGGTTCTCCTTATACCGTGGGTCGAGCAGTGTGTACACCCAGTAATCCATGGTGGCCAGAATGCGTGTAACGCGAGGGTCACGAGAAAGGCATCCTAACATGAAGTCCGCCATGTGTACCAGGGTACCTGTACGCAACACATGGCTGTGCTCACTAGGAAGATCACTTTCAGGATCCTCCTCCTCCTCCTCCTCAGGCCATACACGCTGAAAGGATGACAGGCACGCAGCATGGGTACCCTCAGCAGTGGGCCAAGCTGTCTCTTCCCCCTCCTCCTCATGCTCCTCCCCCTCCTCCTCCTTCTCCAAAACGCGCTGAAATATAGACATAAGGGTGCTCTTACTATCCAGCGACATACTGTCTTACCTCGCCTCCGTTTCTGCCTTTATGCTTTGCAGGGAACTTCTCAAGAGACATAGCAGAAGAATGGTGACACTAATGATTGCAGCATCGCTGCTCACCATCTGGGTAGACTCCTCAAAGTTTCCAAGGACCTGGCAGATGTCTGCCAACCAGGCCCACTCATCTGTAAAGAATTGAGGAGGCTGACTCCCACTACGCCGCCCATGTTGGAGTTGGTATTCCACTATAGCTCTACGCTGCTCATAGAGCCTGGCCAACATGTGGAGCGTAGAGTTCCACCGTGTGGGCACGTCGCACAGCAGTCGGTGCACTGGCAGATTAAACCAATGTTGCAGGGTCCGCAGGGTGGCAGCGTCCATGATGGACTTGCGGAAATGTGCGCTGAGCCGGCGCACCTTTCCGATAAGGTCTGACAAGCGTGGGTAGCTTTTCAGAAACCGCTGAACCACCAAATTAAAGATGTGCGCCAGGCATGGCACGTGCGTGAGGCTGCCGAGCTGCAGAGCCGCCACCAGGTTATGGGCGTTGTCACACACGACCATGCCCGGTTGAAGGCTCAGCGGCGAAAGCCAGCGGTCGGTCTGCTCTGTCAGACCCTGCAGCAGTTCGTGGGCCGTGTGCTTCTCTCCTAAGCTGCGTAGTTTCAGCACGGCCTGCTGACGCTTGCCCATCGCTGTGCTGCCACACCGCGCGACACCGACCGCTGGCAACGTGCTGCTGCTGACACATCTTGATTGCGAGACAGAGGTTGCGTAGGAGGAGGAGGAGGGTGGTTTAATGGAGGAAGCATACACCGCCACAGATACCAGCACCGAGCTGGGGCCCGCAATTCTGGGAGTGGGTAGGACGTGAGCGGTCCCAGGCTCTAATTCGGTCCCAGCCTCCACTAAATTCACCCAATGTGCCGTCAGGGAGATATAGTGGCCCTGCCCGCCTGTGCTTGTCCACGCGTCCGTTGTTAAGTGGACCTTGGCAGTAACTGCGTTGGTGAGGGCGCGTACAATGTTGCAGGAGACGTGGTCGTGCAGGGCTGGGACGGCACATTGGGAAACATACTGGCGACTGGGAACCGAGTAGCACGGGGCCGCCGCCACCATCATGTTTTTGAAAGCCTCCGTTTCCACAAGCCTATACGGCAGCATCTCCAGGCTGATCAATTTGGCTATGTGCACGTTTACCGCTTGAGCGTGCGGGGACGTGGCGGCGTACTTGCGCTTGCGCTCAAACAGTTGCGCTAGCGACGGCTGGACGCTGCGCTGAGAGACATTTCTGGATGGGGCCGAGGACAGCGGAGGTGAGCGTGTGGGTGCAGGCCAGGAGACGGTCGTGCCTGTGTCCTGAGAGGGGGGTTGGATCTCAGTGGCAGGTTGGGGCACAGGGGGAGAGGCAGTGCTGCAAACCGGAGGCGGTGAATGGCCTTCGTCCCACCTTGTGGGGTGCTTGGCCATCATATGCCTGCGCATGCTGGTGGTGGTGGCTCCCGGCTGATCTTGGCGTGACAAACCTTGCACACAACAGTTCGTCGGTCGTCTGCACTCTCAGTGAAAAACTGCCACACCTTTGAGCACCTCGGCCTCTGCAGGGTGGCATGACGCAAGGGGACGCTTTGGGAAACAGTTGGTGGATTATTCGGTCTGGCCCTGCCTCTACCCCTGGCCACCGCACTGCCTCTTCCAACCTGCCCTGCTGCTGCACTTGCCTCCCCCTCTGAAGACCTGTCCTCAGTAGGCTTAGCAAACCAGGTGGGGTCAGTCACCTCATCGTCCAGCTGCTCTTCCTCCGAATCCTCTGTGCGCTCCTCCCTCGGACTTACTGCCCTTACTACTACCTCACTGATAGACAACTGTGTCTCATCGTCATCGTCCTCCTCACCCACTGAAAGCTCTTGAGACAGTTGCCGCAAGTCCCCAGCCTCAACCCCTCGGGAACTTTCCAAAGGTTGGGCATCGGTCACGACAAACTCCTCCGGTGGGAGAGGAACCATTGCTGCCCAATCTCGGCAGGGGCCCGAGAACAGTTCCTGGGAGTCTGCCTGCTCCTCAGAATGTGTCATTTTTTTGGAGTGAGGAGGCTGGGAGGAAGGAGGAGCAGCAGCCAGAGGATTCAGAGTTGCAGCTGTGGACGGCGTAGAAGACTGGGTGGTCGATAGATTGCTGGATGCACTTTCTGCCATCCACGACAGGACGTGCTCACACTGCTCAGTTTCTAATAAAGGTCTACCGCGTGGACCCATTAATTGTGAGATGAATCTGGGGACCCCAGAAACTTGCCTCTCTCCTAATCCCACAGCAGTTGGCTGCGATACACCTGGACCAGGAGCTCGGCCTGTGTCCACACCCTGACTTGGGCCTCCGCGTCCTCGCCAGTGTCCACGTCCTCTAGGCCTACCCCTACCCCTCAGCATGGTGTATTACGAGTAGAGCAGAAACAGAACGCTCTAATTAAATGTGCCGCTTATTGGCCTGTGATTGGAGGCTGACTTTGCTTACGGAACGCATAGCAGAGCCAGGAAACAATTATGCGCAAGCCTGTAGTGAGACCTAGGTGCGTATGACTGAGCTAATGGAATTCCCAGGGCAGTACCAGTCAAGTGGCCAAAGGCCAGTGGTGGGCCTTAAGTATTTTGCTTCAATTTTTTAAAATGGTGAGGTGAAAAATCAGACAGACACCGTATGCAGCGTATATATGTATACTCTTTCCCTCTGGCGGGATGACGGCGATCATGTAACGGACACAGTAGAGCCAGGAAACAATTATGCGCAAGGCTGGGTATTAATCAACACACACGCCGTAAACTGAAGACGGTCACAGGCAGGCCAAATATAGTATTTTTTTTCCACTCTTTGGGAAAAAGCCCACTGCCTCTGATATAGCCTGTATTTGGATTTCCCTGTTGGAGGATGACTGTGGTTACTGAAAGCACAGTGCAGCTAGGAAACAGTTATGTGCAAGGCTGGGTATTAATCAGCGACCACGACGCCCAGCACACACGCCGTAAACTGAAGACGGTCACAGGCAGCCCAAATATAGTATTTTTTTTCTACTTTTTGGAAAAAGCCCACTGCCTCCGATATACTCTGTATTTGGATTTCCCTGTTGGAGGATGACTGTGGTTACTGAAAGCCCAGTGCAGCCAGGAAACAATTATGCGCAAGGCTGGGTATTAATCAGCGACTACTACCCCCAGCACACACGCCGTGAACTGAAGACGGTCACTGCCAGGCCAAATATAGTATTTTTTTCCACTTTTTGAGAAAAAGCCCACTGCCTCTGATATACTCTGTATTTGGATTTCCCTGTTGGAGGATGACTGTGGTTACTGAAAGCCCAGTGCAGCCAGGAAACAATTATGTGCAAGGCTGGGTATTAATCACCGACTACTACCCCCAGCACACACGCCGTAAACTGAAGACGGTCACAGGCAGGCCAAATATAGTATTTTTTTCCACTTTTTGGGAAGAAGCCCACTGCCTCTGATATACCCTGTATTTGGATTTCCCTGTTGGAGGATAACTGTGGTTACTGAAAGCCCACTGCAGCCAGGAAACAATTATGCGCAAGGCTTGGTATTAATCAGCGACTACTACCCCCAGCACACACGCCGTAAACTGAAGACGGTCACTGCCAGGCCAAATATAGTATATTTTTCCACTTTTTGGGAAAAAGCCCACTGCCTCTGATATACCATGTATTTGGGTTTCCCTGTTGGAGGATGACTGTGGTTACTGAAAGCCCAATGCAGCCGGGAAACAATTATGTGCAAGGCTGGGTATTAATCAGCGACTACTACCCCCAGCAGACACGCAGTAAACTGAAGACGGTCACAGGCAGGCCAAATATAGTATTTTTTTCCACTTTTTGGGAAAAAGCCCACTGCCTATATAGCCAGTATACCTCTTTCCCTGTACCACTGTCCCTGCCTCACCAGTACTGCCCCTATACTGAGTAAAATGACTGCAGACTGAGGACGCTATGGTCTGCACGCCCGATATACAAAAAAAAAAAAATTGTGCAAAACTGCTAAAAGCAGCCTCAACAGTACTGCACACGGTCAGATGTGGCCCTAAGAATGACCGTTGGGGTTCTTTAAGACTAAAATAACACCTAACACTCTCCCTATAGCAGCTACAGCAAGACAGCACTTTCCCTGATCTCTCTCAGCGTGCATCTGTGGCGAGCCGCGGGCGTGGCAGATTTAAATACTCGGATGTCATCTGATCTCCCCAGCCACTCACTGCGCGGGGGGGGGGGGGGATAGGGCTGAAATGTCACAGGAGGAAGTTGTAATGCCTTCCCTGTGTTTCTATTGGCCAGAAAAGTGCGCAAATTTCTCAGGGAAGGAAATGTAATGGAGTCGAGCACGGCATGGTGCTCGCCTCGAGTAACGAGCATCTCAAACACCCTAATACTCGAACGAGCATCAAGCTCGGACAAGTACGCTCGCTCATCTCTAATCATTATCATTCATAATGGTTTTCCTATGTGTCCGTAAAAGGTGTCAACTGTCTGTAATTTTTAGATAAGTTCTGTAAAAAACAAATGAATTCTGGATGCCAACCCTGCTTCTCTCTCCACTGCTTCTTATTGTTTTTTTTTTTACCTATCCCCAACAGCCTTAGTGGCTGCTCTCATACAAAAAGAATGTGTGGCAATCTCAGAGAAATCTATCCTAAACTTATGTGAACATGCTTTGAACACTGCCTCAAATTGGTAACACAAAATGGCCTTGACCAAAAGGCTGG